>NC_140423.1:35446364-36050228 GCF_965140295.1 Lepidochelys olivacea | reverse complement strand
GTCGGTGTCAGAGGCCCTCCGGTAACCAGCCCCGTGTGGCGATGGTGTTTCAGTCTCTGTGGTCACCAATCAGATGAAACGGAACGTTAAAGGCAGGTGTTTCTGTCCCCTTCCTGCTGCGAGCGCAACGGGGCCCGGCTCTGGAAGTCTCCATGAGCTGCGATCCGCGCGGCGTCCCCGGAGGCAGTTCCAGGAGGGCGGGGCGATTCCCCGCCCAGCCCGGCCAGGGGCCGCGTTGCCCTTTTCACTTGGCTCATTCCGAAGGCTTGGCCCGGAGCCGTGACACAAGGTTGTGTGAGCTGGGTACACGCTGGGAAAAGCCCTGAGTGGGGGGACTCAGGCAGGTGCAGAGAGGGGAGCGGAGCCCGGAGGCCCTCCAGCCTGGCTCGCTCCCTCCCTCCCCTCTCCACCTATTACCTTGTGTACCCCGCTGCGGCTGGGCTGAATCTCGCCCCAGGGGGCCCAGCCGAGGGACACCCCGTCTCTCTCTCGCTCTCCCGGGGGTCTCTCCCGGAGTCAGGGTCACCGTCCACTGACGGAAGAGGTGCCTGGAGGTTGCGGGGAGTCTCGCTTGCTCAAGCGGAGATGACCCCCGTCCAAGGCAGAGTGGCGCCTGCCGACACGCCCCGCTCCGGCGGGGTCTGTACACCAGCTACCTCGTCCCTGGAGCGCAGGGTCTCGCCTCTGCCCACACGGAGGGGAGCCCTCATTGCTCAGTGTATAACAGGGGGGTCGCATATAGCCTCCTGTACAACAAGAGCAAGAGCCTTGTGTCCAGCAAGTATAAATGGGACTGGTTCCCCCCGAGCTTTGTCTGTGGGTCCAGAAGCCACGGGTGGGCGCCGCCCCTCACTCCCAGACTGGGGTGGCCGCATGGCCGGAGTGAGACTGCTGTCCAGCCCCGTCCGCATGGGGCACAGAGAGAGGGGGGTTTGCTGAAGAAGCCCTTGCCCCTGTGATGATTGGGGTTGACCAGATGGCCTGATTTTATAGGGACAGGCCCGATTTTTGTGTCTTTTTCTTATATAGAGGCTCTTATTACCACCCACCCCTCCCGATTTTTCACACTTGCTATCTGGTCACCCTTATAGCGATCATACATCCCCCATATAGGAGGAGCAGCTGAGACATGCCCATATGATAACAGCAGGGGGTCCTGAGAAAGTCTGGCCTCTGGAAAATTCCTTCCTGAACCTAAACCTGGTGATCAGTCTCACCCTCAGCAGGTGAACAAGGCCCAGTCAGGCATCTGGAAAGGACTGACTGGGTCTACCTCAACTCGTACCCGATAGGGGTGGGGGGGGGGGATTGTTAAAACTGTCCACACACACACAGTGCGGGGGCGGGGGGCAGGGTGGGGACGGACTGCTGAGAAGCTCCTCAGCTGTGATTGGGCGCACGGGTCAGGTCCCATGGTCTCTCACCCACCACATTTCAGTTTCAAAGTTCACATCTTTTTTATTTATTTATTTATTTACCTCTCTTCATTTCTTTTCCTTTGAGATTCAGAATAGGTGTCTAGTTTTCCTCTGAGGGCGACATGTGTTGCGTTGTCGGTTGCTGCTCCATGGGGGGTGGAACGACCACGGAGGGAAGTAGCAGCAGTTTCGTCACATGGAAGGAACACGGGTGTTTATTCCGTCTGGGATCATAAATGAGCTAGTCCCTTTCCCTTCCCTCTCATCTGAAGTGCCCATCGCGGGCCAATGGTACTTGCTACCCTTCTCGTATGGGGGATGAACAATGCATCCAAAGAGACATTAACATTGTGTGGGAATGGATGCAGGACAAAATGATACAATTAAGGCAGTAAAACCAGGCATTATGGGTAGGGTCTCCTTCCATATATAGATTCTGAGTTAGGTAGGTTAAAGGAATCAGGATAGAAAATAGTCTTGTTGGACCATATCCTGATGCAAGAATCCAGAGTCCAAAGGTTGATGTCTGCAATTCAAGCTGCCCCCTTCATCCCCCGACTGGTGCCTCATCTTAGAGGTGGAAAACTTCCTCTGTCATTTTCTAAAGTTTAATGTCTGTTAATGTCTGTTCATCAGATTTGGAGATGGAAACCGATGTGATTACTTTTGAGGTCATTTTGGGAGTGATTTTAAAAAGGTATCGGGAGCCTAGTTGGATTTTTCAACAGCATTCTCTAGTTTTTCTTTAGTTTTTGGTGCCTTAGGGTGTTTCTGAAAATCCCCCTATGCACGTTAATACCTTTAAAAATGGCTATTTTTTGTTAACTGAAATCAGAACTTTGCTATGTGTGTATATATGTCAGTTTAACTTTTTAAATAAAAATAATTGATATAAAATAAAAATTAATGTATAATAATGTGTATACATAATATGATAAAATAAACCAAAATAAAATATCACCACTTTTACATGGCCTTCACTCAGTGTTTTGAATACATTATATCCTTGCTCAACATTTGTTTCATTTCAAATTACTTTTTTTCAAAAATGAAAATTTCACTAAAATTGTTTTTTTTAAAATTTTTCCCCCAAATTTATTTAACAAAAAGTATTTTTCAGTGTGTTTAAGTTTGGGGTTTTCTTTCATTCTTTCACTGAATACCAAAAAATGAAAACATTTTGGTTATCCAGTTTTCCAAAATTCCATATTTTCATGGACAACTTTGATGTTTCCCTTTCAACATTTTTCATCCAGTGCTTGCTACAGTAAAATGTCTGTCATATATGATTGCTGAGAAAATGAATTAATTGTTGATTTTAATAAATCATTTTGAGGGAAAAGGGAATGTTTTATGGCTCCAACTCAGGATAGACTTTAAGGATGTGCTTAACTTTAAATATGTGCTTTAAGTCCTTTCTAAGCAAATTCAGTGACTATTTAAATCAAGAGGAGTTTTGCTAAGATTTCACCCATTAACTCCAACAGGACTTCAGAACATGATTAAAGTCATTATCCTAACGGGATAATGCTAAAGACACTGAATAGACAATGATAACTTCTCTGAGTAATTTTTAAACCAGCCTAGCAAAGATTTTATATTGTTTAGGTTGGTTTAAAAACTTTAAAGCAATTATTTTTTTCTCTATTGAATTCTATAGGCTTCTAGAGTTTTGTTTTTTAAGAGAAACTTTACTAGTTTTATCTCTAGGCTTTTAGTTTAAATGTTCAGGGGCTTTTTATTTATCTTATTAGTGATTGCTCGTTACGGAATCATTTATAATTATTAAGATGCAGAGGAAATTTCATTATAAGCCGTAAAATGGGATTCTCAAATGGGGCCCTAAAGAATTTAGGCTCGCTACTGCTACAGAAATTAAATGGGAATTAGGGGTAAAATTTTCAAAAGCACCCCTAAGCAGCTTAACATTCTAAATCCCATTTTCAAAAGTCACCTAGGCACTCAGACACACATTTTAAGGGTATGTAGGGTGCCTAGTGTGGTTTTCAAAAGCACCTATATCCCTAACATCTATTGATTTAAAATACCTTTATAATACCTCAATACCTTTAAAACTCTGGCCCTTCGCCTAAGTCTTATTGACAGTCAATAGTACTAAGGTTCCTAAGTCCATTGGGCTATTTAAAAATTTGAGTGTAAAGTAGATGCAAAAATATTACCATTGCTGCTGGAGAATAGAAACATCCAGTCTGGAATTTCCCCCCACAACTTTTAAATCCCTTTGCAAAGGAAGGAGAGAGCAAGGCTCATATACCTATATAGAATTCAGTGCTTTCCGTCTGGATGTTTTGACTGGAAGGTCTGTCAAAATATTATTTTAGACTGATACAATTTCAGTCTTGAAAGCAAATTAGATGCCATTGATATTATTTTTACTAATATGCATTTGTGCTGGGCTAATAAAATGTTGTGCATATTGAAACTGAGAGAGAGAGAGAGAGAGAGAGAGAGAGAGAGAGAGAGAGAGATCAGCTGCTTTAAGAAATTTTTGTAAACACAAGATGATCTGGACAATGAATAAAATAAACAACAATATTTTTCCCACCAGTGCAACCAAACATATCTTTGTGTTTCATGGTGTTCACATCAGGTATCCCCATCAGAGCTAATTCTGTGGCTGAATTTTAGAAAGAACAGAACATTTGTATGATCTGTTATAATATTTTCTGCAATTCCAGCTGTGCCTCTGATAGCGATGTATCCTGTGGAAACCCTGCATTTGAAGAACACTTCCTTGTCAGGTTAAAAAGTGAAACATCAGCGAACCAGATTAGACTGTATTTTATTTTATTTTACTTGGGCTGTGCTGGGATATTAATTCCTGGCATCAGAAGTGTAATCTCATTTTAGCAGCCCCTTTGTTCTCTAATATATCAGGACTCCCATTGGATGGGTTTAATCCTCCATCCCCATGGAAATTTTTTCATTTTTCATTGAAAAAGCCAAAACCTGAAAATTGTTTCTTTGGTGGAGAGTGGATGTTCTGGGATTTTCAGCAACTGAATGCAAACCTATTTGTCAATGTACTAAATATTTTCAGCCAAAGGCTGCTCAAAACTGAAACATGTTCATATTTAAAAAAAAAAAACGTTTGGGGTTTACAGATTTCAGACGAAATTTGGTGAAAATCATATACTTTCCATGAAGACTTTCAGTTACTCCAAACCCCAGTATTCCATTACAAAATCTTAATCAGTCCTAATCCAAAGGGAAATGAAGCTGTTTTCTGATTTTTTGAAGTGTAGTGGAGTTTCCAGAAACACACAGTTTTTCTTTGCTCTGTTAGTGAAGAAGATAGGTACTCACACCTTAAATAACATATCACAGTAGTCCTGATACCAAGCAACCTGGACAATTTCCTGGAGGCTTGATCAAGTAACAGAAAATTATAGAATTGTAGGGCTGGAAGGGAGCTCAAGAAGTTTTCAAGTCCAGGCCACCTGGAAACCAAGGAAACCTGGACCATCCCTGAGAGCTATTTGTCTAACCTTTTCTTAACCATCTCTAATGATGGGGATTCTATGAAGAGAGGGCATAGATTTTTGAACATTTCTGCAATTAAACTGATGACATTTCAGTTCACTGCGATATTCAACTTATATTGCAGAGTTTGTTAGTTTTCATCTAGTTCGACAATGAATTGACTTAAAAGTTGAGTTTATCTTTAAAATATATTAACAAGTTTGCTTCATTTCCCCTAGATACATCCCAGGGCAAATGCTAACTGTAGAAATCAAACGTCCATTGAGGAATTTGTCCTCCTGGGATTTGGGAATCTCCCGGAACTTCAGATTCTTCTCTGCTTCCTGTTTCTAGTGATCTCCATAGTGACCATGGCTGGAAAATATCCTCATTGTTGTGCTAGATGTGGCTGATCAGCACCTTCACACCCCTATGTACTTCCTCCTGGGGAACTTGTCCTGCTTGGAGATCTGCTACACCTCCAGCATCCTGCCCTGGGTGCTGGCCAGTCTCCTCACGGGGGACAGAACCATTTCTGTTAGTGGCTGCATGACACAATTTTATTGTTTTGGTATCCTAGCAGCCACAGAATACTATCTGCTAGCAGTGATGTCTTACGATTGGTATCTAGTGATCTGCAATCCACTCTGTTATGCCACTCTGATGAACGGCAGTGTTTGTTTCCAGCTCGCGGCTTGTTCCTGGACAAGTGGCTTTCTGAGCAGTACCATAGTAATCATTTTAATGACTAAAATAAAGTTTTGTGGCTCCAATGAAATTGACTATTTCTTTTGTGATTCCTCACCCATCATAAAACTATCCTCTACTGTTCCCCAGTTTCTAGAACTCACCATTTTCATGGTCTCCTGCGTCAGGTGACTAGTCCCATTTCTATTCACATTGGCATCCTACGTTTGCATCATCAACACCATCCTGAGAATTCCTTCCACCACCGGGAGGCAAAAGGCATTTTCTACCTGCTCCTCTCACATTGTCACTGTCACAACATTTTATGGGACTCTGATTATTGGCTGCATGGTTCCAATTGCCCACCATTCAAAGGACTTATACAAGGTATTTTCTGTCTTCTAAACAGTCCTGACCCACATGGTCAACCCCCTCATCTACAGTCTGAGGAACAAAGAGGTCAAAGAGGCCCCGAGAAGGGCTGTCAGTAAGTTTCTGGCTTTTGCAAGACTTCAGACTGTAAAATTAACAGATCTCTATCAGTCACCTACAGCAGGAGATTCTGGAAGACTGGCACCTCTCCCCAATCAGCTAATTTTGATCTTTGCAGTTGTAAAATAAGATTGAGATTTTTAAAAGGGACTTTAGGGGTTAGGAGCACTGTATTCCATGCTTTGATTTTCCAGAAACTTTTGGAGGGTTACTTAGGGTGATATCTCAAAGGAGTTGAAGGGAGTTAAACACCTACATTGGAGTTAATCACCAAAGGGATTTAATCACCTAAATTGGAAGTTGAGTCACCTAATTCCTTCACATTTCTTTGGAAATCCTGCCCTAAAACTTTGGCAGACATGGATTTCACTGAATTTTAGGACTGATACTTGCTGCTGCTGCCTTTAGGGAGCAGTATTCGTATGGTATGCTTTGGCTGATATTTTTCTTTTCCAGGTGATGGAGGATAATTTGGGGAGAGGGGAGAAGGAAGGGGGAAACAATGATTGCATGAGTGAGAAAAATAAATCTGAATTCAAATGCAATGTTAACTGTTGTAGATGCCTGTGGAATTACATCATGCTTCCCTTTGCAAATCTAATAATAAAACAGGGCAACTGCATAAAAGTTTGGGTCAATATTTTTTTGGTCTTTGAGTCATATTTTAAGGTCAGAAGGGACTCTGATCTAGTCTTCATGACACAGGCCAAAGAACGTGACCAGCCATCTATGTTTCCCACTCCCTCCTATCTGGACTTTTCAGAGTCTCTGATTACCCTAGATTTACTGAGCTGGTCAGTGGAGATGCACTGATTCACAGAAACTCTGGACTCTTTCTTTTAAGGCATATTTCAACATTGTGGGCCTGATTCAACACTGGCTTACTTAGTCTCTATATATGCTACTTTTCATTTGAATCAAAGCCTTCTGGTAGGGGAAATTCTTTCCAGCAGTTTATAGATAGACCCATTGTGACTGAGATTTCCAAAGAAACTAGGAAGACTTTCTAAAGAACCGGTAAATAACAGGCCACTAAATTTCACCCAGTTACCCCTGTGTTGAGGCCAATAACTTACAGATTTATAAATTACCAATTTATAAATTTATAAAAATTTACCGATGAAGTGGGTATTCACCCACGAAAGCTTATGCTCCAATACATCTGTTAGTCTATAAGGTGTCACAGGACTCTTTGCTGCTTTTACAGATCCAGACTAACACAGCCCACCCCTCTGATACTTATAAATGTATAGATTCCGGGGCTAGAAAGGACGGTTGTGATCATCTACTCTGACTTTTTGTCAGTCACTTGCTGGTTTTAACTGGAGTAAATGGTGGATTCTGTGTAACTTGAAATCTTTAAATCATGATTTGAAGACTTTAGTAACTTAGCCAGAGGTTATGGGCCTCTTACAGGAGTGGGCTGCTGAGCTTCTCTGGTCTGTGATGTGCAGGAGGTCAGACTAGATGATCATGATGATCTCTTCTGGCCTTAAAGTCTGTGAGTCTAAGACTCTACTTGGCTCTCTCACACATTCACTGTGTGTCTTGGAGATGCTGTTGAATCTCCCCTTGCCTCAGTTTCCCTTGTGCATAATGATGCACTTGGATGCTGGGAGAATAAATCCATGAATGTGTGTGACACTCCCTGATGCCACATTGATGGGCATATTAGAGCCTAGATAACGAAAAATGTGAAGTCACTAAGATGTGTGTGTGTAGACATTTGTGTCTCCATAGCAGTCTGGGACCTGAGGCTAGGCTTTTCACGAGTGTCTACATGATTTAAGAGCACAGGTCCACTTGAAAGTCAGCGGCATCTCGGAAAATCCCAACCATGAACTGTACACTGAGTACATGAACAGGTGTCACACCCTCCCTTTCTCTGGCCACCCTGAAGACATGGGTGAGGGACTCCACTCTGTTTTTTTAAAGAGTCTCCTAAACAGCGATTGGGTGGGAAAATCTGCAATAGGTTTCTTGTAAGCATCTCTTCTTGGACTGTGGCACCATAATTGGAGGTGACCAGTGACCTCATCACCTGCATGTAGTAAGGAAGGCCATTTCCTTGGAGGATAGAAATTTGCCTCCATTCACTCTGGTGTTTGTACCGTCGACAGTGCTAGCATGTTATTGAGTTTTCCTTCTCATTAATCAATGTAAGCATCAAGGGAGATGTCGCCTTCCCACAGAAAGGATAAAAGCGAAATCTTGAGAGGGTCTCTCTTGTAGGAACTGGGCACAAGGCAAATAGCACCATATAGAACACTCGGAGTAGATCTCTTTCCTGGCACTGTTAAAGAACGTGAAGCAGATGATGGTAGAAGATAAACTGCAGAACCAGTATCCTGGTCTCTGAATCACTGGGAAAAGGGGCAGTATCTGAAAATCCGCCTCACTTAGAACAGATTTAAAGGTAAAACATTTCCACCATTTCTGTTTCAATTAAATCATGGGATTTTGAAGTGGCAAACATGAGCTTCTCTGCACCATACTCCGGCCACCTCACCGGGGTGGTGGGGAAGAATGGTCTTTAACAGGCTAGGAATATTCTATGTGCTGTGTCAAAACTATGTCTTATCATGCTTCTTCTTCTCCGGAATCACTGGGAATGTTGATGAATGTGAATAATTGACTGATCTGAATAATTCCATAGACCAGATTAAAATGAGGAGTAATTCCATTATTATATGAAATAGAATTAAAAGAAGATACACATGTCAAGAAGGTCTGAAAAAACACAGAAGGGTTCAAAGATAGATAGATAGATAGATAGATAGATAGATAGATAGATAGATAGATAGATAGATAGATAGATAGATAGATGTGTATGGGGACAGGTCTTTCTTTCTTTCTTTCTTTCTTTCTTTCTTTCTTTCTTTCTGTGACTCTGCTACATTTTGAGCATTCATCTTTCATACAATTAATGCACATTTCTTTATACAAAACTTGATACTGTAAGAGACATTCTTTTTGAAAAGACAAACGTTTCAGTAGAGCACTCTGCTTCAGTCATCCGTACATGAACACTGGGGCTCAAATTCTGCAAGGAGCTTAATATCTTTTGAGTGCTTCTGGGTCTCTTCCACACACCACTGATGCCAATGACATTAATTCTCCAGTGATTAGGATCATCTCTTGTCAATTATGCCTCTGAAAAGTAGGTAAACAATGTTGCCGCTGCTGTGACTGAAGAGCTTTGATTAGGTAGTATTCTCTGCAGATCTGTAGCTGGGTACACAAAACATGAAAGTCTGTGGAGGGTTGGGAGTCCCAGTGTCCTGCCATGTAAAATGTCCTGCCTATTCATCCATCTTTGCATGGTGAAGGCAACATTAACATATCTATTTCTATATTGATACTGACATCAATATAGACATCGATACATATATATAAAATGCTAACAGAAAATGTCTGGCCAAAATTTTCAAAGCTCATAAGACCTGATTTCCCTCCCCCACCCAAATAAAAAGAAATGAATGAATTAAAACGAACGGGAAATGAGCACCCAAAAGCACTAGGCAACTTTGCCAATCTCAGCCTAAATAGTGTCACATGGGCCTCCCTTGCCACACACGGTAACACCCTATACACATATAAATATTTACCACCAAGGTTTGACCAAAAAACTGAATTAAAGAATAAATTCTCACGGAGTCTTCCTGACTCTTTTTCCTGGTACTTTTTTCATAGTAAGTCTCAGGGCAGATCGGCACGAGGGGGAAAAGCTGATCCAAGCGACGCAATTTGAGTTACATTAGTAGCATAACTCAAGTCAACATAGCTTAGATCTACTTACCACAGGATCCACACTGCCCTGGGTTGATGGGAGAAACTGTCCCATCAACTCCTCTTAGGCTATGTCTACACTACTGCGGTAAGTCGACCTACGCTACGCAACTCCAGCTACTGACTGAAAATCTCCAGTCGACTTACCTTACTCTTCTCATCGGGGGTAGAGTACAGGGATCGACTGGAGAGCAATCTGCACTTGATTTGGCGGGTCTTTACTAGACTCGCTAAATCGACCACCAGTGGATCAGTCTCAGAGCTTCAGTCCCTGGCGTAGTGTAGACCTGCCCTTACTCATTCCGGTGGAGTACCGGAGTTGATTTCAGAGCGATCGGCAGTTGATTTAGTGGGTCTTCAGTAGACCCGCTAAATTGACCCCCGGTGAATCGATCGCCACAGCGTCAATCCCGGCTGTAGTGGAGGCCATCATCATCACCACTAGCATCTCTCTTTCTCTTGGAAAAGAGAAAGGTTTTATTGTTTGTTTCCTTCCTTCTTTTGTGGAGAATTTCAGCTGAAAATGTAAAGTTTTCAGCAGTTTTTAGCTAAAAATGTTTGGTTCTTTGTTGCCAAAACCAAAATATATGGGATTTTTTCTGGACTTCTCTGAACAGTCATTTTTTCTGCTAAAAAAAAAAAAAAAAACCTTCCAGGCTCTAGATGCTGATTGAATAGATAGCAAATGTTGCAATTGTAATTCATAATTATTGTTAGGGGACTTATTCCTTCACTCACTTACTTCTCTGGTCCTTCTCGCATGAACAGAGAGCAACAATACCCAAAGTCCAAAGGTGCAAACAATTCGATGTTTATTGGGGTGAACTTCCAGCAAGCATGAATCCAGTTTCCTTCCTTAGTGTCCCCCTTCCCAACTCTGACACCACAGAGTCTTACACCTGTGTCCCTGTTCCCATTCCTACCCTTAGCCAAACATGATTTCAATTTCCCCACCCCCATTCCCTGTTCCCATTTCCCCCTTTCGCAAAACATGATTCCAATTTCCTTACCCCCATTCCCTGTTCCCATCTCCCCCACCCACACACCCACCCCCTCACTTCCTGATTGACTGCAGACTATATAGTAAAACTTAAGTTCGGCTTTGCTATACCTTAACCAATCATTTTCCTGAAATTTAACCAACCAATCCTAACATATTGTAACATGATTATGTAACCAATTATATCCCACCACCTTAATTAGTTTACACCCAGCAAAATTAATTATACAGCAGACAGGAACAATCACAGAACCAGACAGAGATTATGCAGGCAAACAATAGCAAAGTGGGAACTATAATGACAAAACAATACAGAAGTGAGGATTTCACATCCCAGCTAGTGAGAAGTGAGTTCTTGCCAGACAGGATGCTATCAAACTAAGTTTCCTTTTACATTTTCTAGGCACTTCCCTTTCTCTGGAGGCGATGGGCACTATTAGGACAGGATTGTATTCCTAACAGCCGAATAGCACCTTCTTTCAGTGTGACTAGTTTGGAATGTGAGGCTGTGACCGTTCGCTTCCCAGCTTACGGCTGCCTCTGCTGCTTAGCCAAAGGCCTTGGCCTAAGAACAGGGCCTCAGACTGTCACAGTAAGAGAAGGACCCTGCACCGGCAGACAGTGATTTTGATTCTTTCTTGTATACCTGTATAACTAGCCAAGTGATAAGAATACACCTAAATTCTTTGAGTACAGGCCTTTACCGACAGGCCTGAATATCTATATCCTAACAATTATATGCTTAAATTTGCTCTCTATATTAATACCCTAACATATTTAATTTAAATAGCAAACTTACTGTTTTGGTCTCTGGAATTTTTCCCAGCTTTTGATGAAATTTGGTCCTCCAGTGCTAGGTATTATTTGTCATTAATCTAATCTAATCTAATCTAATCTATCTACCACTGTATTACCTTAGATCCTTTACCCTAGACAGCTACACCCTATTGTTTGTGTTGGGTAGAACTGTCTGAGAGGGGCTGGGAAGGGAGATGGGGAGGAGGTACTAGTTACCAGAAAAAGTTACCAGAAGCCTGATGTTCACTAGCATTCAGGCCCACCCATTTGGTGGTCCAGGTAAAGGATGCTCTCTGATCCTCTAAACCTCCAGCCCCCAAGAACACCACAACCCCTAATCGATCCCTCTAAACCCTAACCACAAGGTCACTGCCTCACGCACCCCTGAATCCAGAACCTATGTAATCACATTGATTCAGATATTAATGGAAATTAAAGCAGATTAAAAATTTCCATTTGGAACATTTTTATTACAGAAAATAATGTTGATTGAAATCAGAACTTGCCATGTGTATATGTCAATTTCATTGTATTTTTAAAAAAAAAGTAACCATAGAAGTTTAAAAGTGTAATTTAAAAATAAAAATGGAAACGAAATGTGCTGGTATGAGTCAATGAGACCTGTGCTCCCAGTTACACTTTAGGAGCTTCTGGGCCCCCTCCCCATTCATTTCGCTCTACCCCTCAGGAACGGGGCTAGACAGCAGTCTGACTCCGGCCATGGGGGCCACCCCAGCCCTGGGAGTGAGGGGCGGCGCCGCCCCGGCTTCCGAACCCCACAGGCAAAGCCCGGCGGGAACCTCAGACACTAAAACACCATCATCACACTCGGATGGGTATCGGAGGTTCTCTGATACAGATGCTACATTTCTTTAAAGTACTCATTAAAAATCAACTGTAACACATTACTGTATTTACTTGTAAGTTCTCGGGCAGTTCATAAGAGTCGCAAACAGTAGAGGGACATTGTAATTAACCTAAAACCAAGCACTGCAGACACTGAAAAGCTGAGCTAAGATTACATTGAAAAGAAAGCCACGTTTGTTCCAGTAAGAAATGTCCAGTTAGGCAACCGACCAGCGTTAAATCTAAACGAAACGATCCTTAAATCTAATCAGGATTGACTCAAAACAACAATTACGTATGTTTTCTTTCTGAAATGAAAAACAGTTTAATACAATCTGGAAAAAAAGAAATATTTTGGGTGGATTTTTAGCGATTTTGAGTAGGTGCACAGACGATAGTTAAGGTTTATAAATAAGGTTTTTGAAAGGCGTAGTTTTTAAAATGTCGAAATAAAACTTGAAGGGCTCTGTGTAAGCTGGAAGTTTGTCTCTCTCACCAAGGGCAGTGGGACCAGTAACAGATATGCCCGGACCCGCCTTGTCTCTCTGAAACAAACCTGAGGCAGTGTCCGCACTGACGAGTTGACAGCAGCGTAGCGGAGCCCGCCGCTGAGCGGAGCGCTCCCGTAGCCAGGTTTTGCGGACGGAAGTGCGAGCATAGCGTCGGTGTCAGAGGCCCTCCGGTAACCAGCCCCGTGTGGCGATGGTGTTTCAGTCTCTGTGGTCACCAATCAGATGAAACGGAACGTTAAAGGCAGGTGTTTCTGTCCCCTTCCTGCTGCGAGCGCAACGGGGCCCGGCTCTGGAAGTCTCCATGAGCTGCGATCCGCGCGGCGTCCCCGGAGGCAGTTCCAGGAGGGCGGGGCGATTCCCCGCCCAGCCCGGCCAGGGGCCGCGTTGCCCTTTTCACTTGGCTCATTCCGAAGGCTTGGCCCGGAGCCGTGACACAAGGTTGTGTGAGCTGGGTACACGCTGGGAAAAGCCCTGAGTGGGGGGACTCAGGCAGGTGCAGAGAGGGGAGCGGAGCCCGGAGGCCCTCCAGCCTGGCTCGCTCCCTCCCTCCCCTCTCCACCTATTACCTTGTGTACCCCGCTGCGGCTGGGCTGAATCTCGCCCCAGGGGGCCCAGCCGAGGGACACCCCGTCTCTCTCTCGCTCTCCCGGGGGTCTCTCCCGGAGTCAGGGTCACCGTCCACTGACGGAAGAGGTGCCTGGAGGTTGCGGGGAGTCTCGCTTGCTCAAGCGGAGATGACCCCCGTCCAAGGCAGAGTGGCGCCTGCCGACACGCCCCGCTCCGGCGGGGTCTGTACACCAGCTACCTCGTCCCTGGAGCGCAGGGTCTCGCCTCTGCCCACACGGAGGGGAGCCCTCATTGCTCAGTGTATAACAGGGGGGTCGCATATAGCCTCCTGTACAACAAGAGCAAGAGCCTTGTGTCCAGCAAGTATAAATGGGACTGGTTCCCCCCGAGCTTTGTCTGTGGGTCCAGAAGCCACGGGTGGGCGCCGCCCCTCACTCCCAGACTGGGGTGGCCGCATGGCCGGAGTGAGACTGCTGTCCAGCCCCGTCCGCATGGGGCACAGAGAGAGGGGGGTTTGCTGAAGAAGCCCTTGCCCCTGTGATGATTGGGGTTGACCAGATGGCCTGATTTTATAGGGACAGGCCCGATTTTTGTGTCTTTTTCTTATATAGAGGCTCTTATTACCACCCACCCCTCCCGATTTTTCACACTTGCTATCTGGTCACCCTTATAGCGATCATACATCCCCCATATAGGAGGAGCAGCTGAGACATGCCCATATGATAACAGCAGGGGGTCCTGAGAAAGTCTGGCCTCTGGAAAATTCCTTCCTGAACCTAAACCTGGTGATCAGTCTCACCCTCAGCAGGTGAACAAGGCCCAGTCAGGCATCTGGAAAGGACTGACTGGGTCTACCTCAACTCGTACCCGATAGGGGTGGGGGGGGGGATTGTTAAAACTGTCCACACACACACAGTGCGGGGGCGGGGGGCAGGGTGGGGACGGACTGCTGAGAAGCTCCTCAGCTGTGATTGGGCGCACGGGTCAGGTCCCATGGTCTCTCACCCACCACATTTCAGTTTCAAAGTTCACATCTTTTTTATTTATTTATTTATTTACCTCTCTTCATTTCTTTTCCTTTGAGATTCAGAATAGGTGTCTAGTTTTCCTCTGAGGGCGACATGTGTTGCGTTGTCGGTTGCTGCTCCATGGGGGGTGGAACGACCACGGAGGGAAGTAGCAGCAGTTTCGTCACATGGAAGGAACACGGGTGTTTATTCCGTCTGGGATCATAAATGAGCTAGTCCCTTTCCCTTCCCTCTCATCTCAAGTGCCCATCGCGGGCCAATGGTACTTGCTACCCTTCTCGTATGGGGGATGAACAATGCATCCAAAGAGACATTAACATTGTGTGGGAATGGATGCAGGACAAAATGATACAATTAAGGCAGTAAAACCAGGCATTATGGGTAGGGTCTCCTTCCATATATAGATTCTGAGTTAGGTAGGTTAAAGGAATCAGGATAGAAAATAGTCTTGTTGGACCATATCCTGATGCAAGAATCCAGAGTCCAAAGGTTGATGTCTGCAATTCAAGCTGCCCCCTTCATCCCCCGACTGGTGCCTCATCTTAGAGGTGGAAAACTTCCTCTGTCATTTTCTAAAGTTTAATGTCTGTTAATGTCTGTTCATCAGATTTGGAGATGGAAACCGATGTGATTACTTTTGAGGTCATTTTGGGAGTGATTTTAAAAAGGTATCGGGAGCCTAGTTGGATTTTTCAACAGCATTCTCTAGTTTTTCTTTAGTTTTTGGTGCCTTAGGGTGTTTCTGAAAATCCCCCTATGCACGTTAATACCTTTAAAAATGGCTATTTTTTGTTAACTGAAATCAGAACTTTGCTATGTGTGTATATATGTCAGTTTAACTTTTTAAATAAAAATAATTGATATAAAATAAAAATTAATGTATAATAATGTGTATACATAATATGATAAAATAAACCAAAATAAAATATCACCACTTTTACATGGCCTTCACTCAGTGTTTTGAATACATTATATCCTTGCTCAACATTTGTTTCATTTCAAATTACTTTTTTTCAAAAATGAAAATTTCACTAAAATTGTTTTTTTTTAAATTTTTCCCCCAAATTTATTTAACAAAAAGTATTTTTCAGTGTGTTTAAGTTTGGGGTTTTCTTTCATTCTTTCACTGAATACCAAAAAATGAAAACATTTTGGTTATCCAGTTTTCCAAAATTCCATATTTTCATGGACAACTTTGATGTTTCCCTTTCAACATTTTTCATCCAGTGCTTGCTACAGTAAAATGTCTGTCATATATGATTGCTGAGAAAATGAATTAATTGTTGATTTTAATAAATCATTTTGAGGGAAAAAGGAATGTTTTATGGCTCCAACTCAGGATAGACTTTAAGGATGTGCTTAACTTTAAATATGTGCTTTAAGTCCTTTCTAAGCAAATTCAGTGACTATTTAAATCAAGAGGAGTTTTGCTAAGATTTCACCCATTAACTCCAACAGGACTTCAGAACATGATTAAAGTCAAGTCCATAGTAACTTGTGTCTTGAATGTAATCATGATTTTTTTTTTAAATCAGGATCGATGTACTTTATGCTAATTATCTTATTTTCTTCTCCTAACCGGATAATGCTAAAGACACTGAATAGACAATGATAACTTCTCTGAGTAATTTTTAAACCAGCCTAGCAAAGATTTTATATTGTTTAGGTTGGTTTAAAAACTTTAAAGCAATTATTTTTTTCTCTATTGAATTCTATAGGCTTCTAGAGTTTTGTTTTTTAAGAGAAACTTTACTAGTTTTATCTCTAGGCTTTTAGTTTAAATGTTCAGGGGCTTTTTATTTATCTTATTAGTGATTGCTCGTTACGGAATCATTTATAATTATTAAGATGCAGAGGAAATTTCATTATAAGCCGTAAAATGGGATTCTCAAATGGGGCCCTAAAGAATTTAGGCTCGCTACTGCTACAGAAATTAAATGGGAATTAGGGGTAAAATTTTCAAAAGCACCCCTAAGCAGCTTAACATTCTAAATCCCATTTTCAAAAGTCACCTAGGCACTCAGACACACATTTTAAGGGTATGTAGGGTGCCTAGTGTGGTTTTCAAAAGCACCTATATCCCTAACATCTATTGATTTAAAATACCTTTATAATACCTCAATACCTTTAAAACTCTGGCCCTTCGCCTAAGTCTTATTGACAGTCAATAGTACTAAGGTTCCTAAGTCCATTGGGCTATTTAAAAATTTGAGTGTAAAGTAGATGCAAAAATATTACCATTGCTGCTGGAGAATAGAAACATCCAGTCTGGAATTTCCCCCCACAACTTTTAAATCCCTTTGCAAAGGAAGGAGAGAGCAAGGCTCATATACCTATATAGAATTCAGTGCTTTCCGTCTGGATGTTTTGACTGGAAGGTCTGTCAAAATATTATTTTAGACTGATACAATTTCAGTCTTGAAAGCAAATTAGATGCCATTGATATTATTTTTACTAATATGCATTTGTGCTGGGCTAATAAAATGTTGTGCATATTGAAACTGAGAGAGAGAGAGAGAGAGAGAGAGAGAGATCAGCTGCTTTAAGAAATTTTTGTAAACACAAGATGATCTGGACAATGAATAAAATAAACAACAATATTTTTCCCACCAGTGCAACCAAACATATCTTTGTGTTTCATGGTGTTCACATCAGGTATCCCCATCAGAGCTAATTCTGTGGCTGAATTTTAGAAAGAACAGAACATTTGTATGATCTGTTATAATATTTTCTGCAATTCCAGCTGTGCCTCTGATAGCGATGTATCCTGTGGAAACCCTGCATTTGAAGAACACTTCCTTGTCAGGTTAAAAAGTGAAACATCAGCGAACCAGATTAGACTGTATTTTATTTTATTTTACTTGGGCTGTGCTGGGATATTAATTCCTGGCATCAGAAGTGTAATCTCATTTTAGCAGCCCCTTTGTTCTCTAATATATCAGGACTCCCATTGGATGGGTTTAATCCTCCATCCCCATGGAAATTTTTTCATTTTTCATTGAAAAAGCCAAAACCTGAAAATTGTTTCTTTGGTGGAGAGTGGATGTTCTGGGATTTTCAGCAACTGAATGCAAACCTATTTGTCAATGTACTAAATATTTTCAGCCAAAGGCTGCTCAAAACTGAAACATGTTCATATTTAAAAAAAAAAAAAAGTTTGGGGTTTACAGATTTCAGACGAAATTTGGTGAAAATCATATACTTTCCATGAAGACTTTCAGTTACTCCAAACCCCAGTATTCCATTACAAAATCTTAATCAGTCCTAATCCAAAGGGAAATGAAGCTGTTTTCTGATTTTTTGAAGTGTAGTGGAGTTTCCAGAAACACACAGTTTTTCTTTGCTCTGTTAGTGAAGAAGATAGGTACTCACATCTTAAATAACATATCACAGTAGTCCTGATACCAAGCAACCTGGACAATTTCCTGGAGGCTTGATCAAGTAACAGAAAATTATAGAATTGTAGGGCTGGAAGGGAGCTCAAGAAGTTTTCAAGTCCAGGCCACCTGGAAACCAAGGAAACCTGGACCATCCCTGAGAGCTATTTGTCTAACCTTTTCTTAACCATCTCTAATGATGGGGATTCTATGAAGAGAGGGCATAGATTTTTGAACATTTCTGCAATTAAACTGATGACATTTCAGTTCACTGCGATATTCAACTTATATTGCAGAGTTTGTTAGTTTTCATCTAGTTCGACAATGAATTGACTTAAAAGTTGAGTTTATCTTTAAAATATATTAACAAGTTTGCTTCATTTCCCCTAGATACATCCCAGGGCAAATGCTAACTGTAGAAATCAAACGTCCATTGAGGAATTTGTCCTCCTGGGATTTGGGAATCTCCCGGAACTTCAGATTCTTCTCTGCTTCCTGTTTCTAGTGATCTCCATAGTGACCATGGCTGGAAAATATCCTCATTGTTGTGCTAGATGTGGCTGATCAGCACCTTCACACCCCTATGTACTTCCTCCTGGGGAACTTGTCCTGCTTGGAGATCTGCTACACCTCCAGCATCCTGCCCTGGGTGCTGGCCAGTCTCCTCACGGGGGACAGAACCATTTCTGTTAGTGGCTGCATGACACAATTTTATTGTTTTGGTATCCTAGCAGCCACAGAATACTATCTGCTAGCAGTGATGTCTTACGATTGGTATCTAGTGATCTGCAATCCACTCTGTTATGCCACTCTGATGAACGGCAGTGTTTGTTTCCAGCTCGCGGCTTGTTCCTGGACAAGTGGCTTTCTGAGCAGTACCATAGTAATCATTTTAATGACTAAAATAAAGTTTTGTGGCTCCAATGAAATTGACTATTTCTTTTGTGATTCCTCACCCATCATAAAACTATCCTCTACTGTTCCCCAGTTTCTAGAACTCACCATTTTCATGGTCTCCTGCGTCAGGTGACTAGTCCCATTTCTATTCACATTGGCATCCTACGTTTGCATCATCAACACCATCCTGAGAATTCCTTCCACCACCGGGAGGCAAAAGGCATTTTCTACCTGCTCCTCTCACATTGTCACTGTCACAACATTTTATGGGACTCTGATTATTGGCTGCATGGTTCCAATTGCCCACCATTCAAAGGACTTATACAAGGTATTTTCTGTCTTCTAAACAGTCCTGACCCACATGGTCAACCCCCTCATCTACAGTCTGAGGAACAAAGAGGTCAAAGAGGCCCCGAGAAGGGCTGTCAGTAAGTTTCTGGCTTTTGCAAGACTTCAGACTGTAAAATTAACAGATCTCTATCAGTCACCTACAGCAGGAGATTCTGGAAGACTGGCACCTCTCCCCAATCAGCTAATTTTGATCTTTGCAGTTGTAAAATAAGATTGAGATTTTTAAAAGGGACTTTAGGGGTTAGGAGCACTGTATTCCATGCTTTGATTTTCCAGAAACTTTTGGAGGGTTACTTAGGGTGATATCTCAAAGGAGTTGAAGGGAGTTAAACACCTACATTGGAGTTAATCACCAAAGGGATTTAATCACCTAAATTGGAAGTTGAGTCACCTAATTCCTTCACATTTCTTTGGAAATCCTGCCCTAAAACTTTGGCAGACATGGATTTCACTGAATTTTAGGACTGATACTTGCTGCTGCTGCCTTTAGGGAGCAGTATTCGTATGGTATGCTTTGGCTGATATTTTTCTTTTCCAGGTGATGGAGGATAATTTGGGGAGAGGGGAGAAGGAAGGGGGAAACAATGATTGCATGAGTGAGAAAAATAAATCTGAATTCAAATGCAATGTTAACTGTTGTAGATGCCTGTGGAATTACATCATGCTTCCCTTTGCAAATCTAATAATAAAACAGGGCAACTGCATAAAAGTTTGGGTCAATATTTTTTTGGTCTTTGAGTCATATTTTAAGGTCAGAAGGGACTCTGATCTAGTCTTCATGACACAGGCCAAAGAACGTGACCAGCCATCTATGTTTCCCACTCCCTCCTATCTGGACTTTTCAGAGTCTCTGATTACCCTAGATTTACTGAGCTGGTCAGTGGAGATGCACTGATTCACAGAAACTCTGGACTCTTTCTTTTAAGGCATATTTCAACATTGTGGGCCTGATTCAACACTGGCTTACTTAGTCTCTATATATGCTACTTTTCATTTGAATCAAAGCCTTCTGGTAGGGGAAATTCTTTCCAGCAGTTTATAGATAGACCCATTGTGACTGAGATTTCCAAAGAAACTAGGAAGACTTTCTAAAGAACCGGTAAATAACAGGCCACTAAATTTCACCCAGTTACCCCTGTGTTGAGGCCAATAACTTACAGATTTATAAATTACCAATTTATAAATTTATAAAAATTTACCGATGAAGTGGGTATTCACCCACGAAAGCTTATGCTCCAATACATCTGTTAGTCTATAAGGTGTCACAGGACTCTTTGCTGCTTTTACAGATCCAGACTAACACAGCCCACCCCTCTGATACTTATAAATGTATAGATTCCGGGGCTAGAAAGGACGGTTGTGATCATCTACTCTGACTTTTTGTCAGTCACTTGCTGGTTTTAACTGGAGTAAATGGTGGATTCTGTGTAACTTGAAATCTTTAAATCATGATTTGAAGACTTTAGTAACTTAGCCAGAGGTTATGGGCCTCTTACAGGAGTGGGCTGCTGAGCTTCTCTGGTCTGTGATGTGCAGGAGGTCAGACTAGATGATCATGATGATCTCTTCTGGCCTTAAAGTCTGTGAGTCTAAGACTCTACTTGGCTCTCTCACACATTCACTGTGTGTCTTGGAGATGCTGTTGAATCTCCCCTTGCCTCAGTTTCCCTTGTGCATAATGATGCACTTGGATGCTGGGAGAATAAATCCATGAATGTGTGTGACACTCCCTGATGCCACATTGATGGGCATATTAGAGCCTAGATAACGAAAAATGTGAAGTCACTAAGATGTGTGTGTGTAGACATTTGTGTCTCCATAGCAGTCTGGGACCTGAGGCTAGGCTTTTCACGAGTGTCTACATGATTTAAGAGCACAGGTCCACTTGAAAGTCAGCGGCATCTCGGAAAATCCCAACCATGAACTGTACACTGAGTACATGAACAGGTGTCACACCCTCCCTTTCTCTGGCCACCCTGAAGACATGGGTGAGGGACTCCACTCTGTTTTTTTAAAGAGTCTCCTAAACAGCGATTGGGTGGGAAAATCTGCAATAGGTTTCTTGTAAGCATCTCTTCTTGGACTGTGGCACCATAATTGGAGGTGACCAGTGACCTCATCACCTGCATGTAGTAAGGAAGGCCATTTCCTTGCAGGATAGAAATTTGCCTCCATTCACTCTGGTGTTTGTACCGTCGACAGTGCTAGCATGTTATTGAGTTTTCCTTCTCATTAATCAATGTAAGCATCAAGGGAGATGTCGCCTTCCCACAGAAAGGATAAAAGCGAAATCTTGAGAGGGTCTCTCTTGTAGGAACTGGGCACAAGGCAAATAGCACCATACAGAACACTCGGAGTAGATCTCTTTCCTGGCACTGTTAAAGAACGTGAAGCAGATGATGGTAGAAGATAAACTGCAGAACCAGTATCCTGGTCTCTGAATCACTGGGAAAAGGGGCAGTATCTGAAAATCCGCCTCACTTAGAACAGATTTAAAGGTAAAACATTTCCACCATTTCTGTTTCAATTAAATCATGGGATTTTGAAGTGGCAAACATGAGCTTCTCTGCACCATACTCCGCCACCTCACCGGGGTGGTGGGGAAGAATGGTCTTTAACAGGCTAGGAATATTCTATGTGCTGTGTCAAAACTATGTCTTATCATGCTTCTTCTTCTCCGGAATCACTGGGAATGTTGATGAATGTGAATAATTGACTGATCTGAATAATTCCATAGACCAGATTAAAATGAGGAGTAATTCCATTATTATATGAAATAGAATTAAAAGAAGATACATGTCAAGAAGGTCTGAAAAAACACAGAAGGGTTCAAAGATAGATAGATAGATAGATAGATAGATAGATAGATAGATAGATAGATAGATAGATAGATAGATGTGTATGGGGACAGGTCTTTCTTTCTTTCTTTCTTTCTTTCTTTCTTTCTTTCTTTCTTTCTTTGACTCTGCTACATTTTGAGCATTCATCTTTCATACAATTAATGCACATTTCTTTATACAAAACTTGATACTGTAAGAGACATTCTTTTTGAAAAGACAAACGTTTCAGTAGAGCACTCTGCTTCAGTCATCCGTACATGAACACTGGGGCTCAAATTCTGCAAGGAGCTTAATATCTTTTGAGTGCTTCTGGGTCTCTTCCACACACCACTGATGCCAATGACATTAATTCTCCAGTGATTAGGATCATCTCTTGTCAATTATGCCTCTGAAAAGTAGGTAAACAATGTTGCCGCTGCTGTGACTGAAGAGCTTTGATTAGGTAGTATTCTCTGCAGATCTGTAGCTGGGTACACAAAACATGAAAGTCTGTGGAGGGTTGGGAGTCCCAGTGTCCTGCCATGTAAAATGTCCTGCCTATTCATCCATCTTTGCATGGTGAAGGCAACATTAACATATCTATTTCTATATTGATACTGACATCAATATAGACATCGATACATATATATAAAATGCTAACAGAAAATGTCTGGCCAAAATTTTCAAAGCTCATAAGACCTGATTTCCCTCCCCCACCCAAATAAAAAGAAATGAATGAATTAAAACGAACGGGAAATGAGCACCCAAAAGCACTAGGCAACTTTGCCAATCTCAGCCTAAATAGTGTCACATGGGCCTCCCTTGCCACACACGGTAACACCCTATACACATATAAATATTTACCACCAAGGTTTGACCAAAAAACTGAATTAAAGAATAAATTCTCACAGAGTCTTCCTGACTCTTTTTCCTGGTACTTTTTTCATAGTAAGTCTCAGGGCAGTTCGGCACGAGGCGGAAAAGCTGATCCAAGCGACGCAATTTGAGTTACATTAGTAGCATAACTCAAGTCAACATAGCTTAGATCTACTTACCACAGGATCCACACTGCCCTGGGTTGATGGGAGAAACTGTCCCATCAACTCCTCTTAGGCTATGTCTACACTACTGCGGTAAGTCGACCTACGCTACGCAACTCCAGCTACTGACTGAAAATCTCCAGTCGACTTACCTTACTCTTCTCATCGGGGGTAGAGTACAGGGATCGACTGGAGAGCAATCTGCACTTGATTTGGCGGGTCTTTACTAGACTCGCTAAATCGACCACCAGTGGATCAGTCTCAGAGCTTCAGTCCCTGACGTAGTGTAGACCTGCCCTTACTCATTCCGGTGGAGTACCGGAGTTGATTTCAGAGCGATCGGCAGTTGATTTAGTGGGTCTTCAGTAGACCCGCTAAATTGACCCCCGGTGAATCGATCGCCACAGCGTCAATCCCGGCTGTAGTGGAGGCCATCATCATCACCACTAGCATCTCTCTTTCTCTTGGAAAAGAGAAAGGTTTTATTGTTTGTTTCCTTCCTTCTTTTGTGGAGAATTTCAGCTGAAAATGTAAAGTTTTCAGCAGTTTTTAGCTAAAAATGTTTGGTTCTTTGTTGCCAAAACCAAAATATATGGGATTTTTTCTGGACTTCTCTGAACAGTCATTTTTTCTGCTAAAAAAAAAACAAAAACCTTCCAGGCTCTAGATGCTGATTGAATAGATAGCAAATGTTGCAATTGTAATTCATAATTATTGTTAGGGGACTTATTCCTTCACTCACTTACTTCTCTGGTCCTTCTCGCATGAACAGAGAGCAACAATACCCAAAGTCCAAAGGTGCAAACAATTCGATGTTTATTGGGGTGAACTTCCAGCAAGCATGAATCCAGTTTCCTTCCTTAGTGTCCCCCTTCCCAACTCTGACACCACAGAGCCTTACACCTGTGTCCCTGTTCCCATTCCTACCCTTAGCCAAACATGATTTCAATTTCCCCACCCCCATTCCCTGTTCCCATTTCCCCCTTTAGCAAAACATGATTCCAACTTCCTTACCCCCATTCCCTGTTCCCATTTCCCCCTTTAGCAAAACATGATTCCAATTTCCTTACCCCCATTCCCTGTTCCCATCTCCCCCACCCACACACCCACTCCCTCACTTCCTGATTGACTGCAGACTATATAGTAAAACTTGAGTTCGGCTTTGCTATACCTTAACCAATCATTTTCCTGAAATTTAACTAACCAATCCTAACATATTGTAACATGATTATGTAACCAATTATATCCCACCACCTTAATTAGTTTACACCCAGCAAAATTAATTATACAGCAGACAGGAACAATCACAGAACCAGACAGAGATTATGCAGGCAAACAATAGCAAAGTGGGAACTATAATGACAAAACAATACAGAAGTGAGGATTTCACATCCCAGCTAGTGAGAAGTGAGTTCTTGCCAGACAGGATGCTATCAAACTAAGTTTCCTTTTACATTTTCTAGGCACTTCCCTTTCTCTGGAGGCGATGGGCACTATTAGGACAGGATTGTATTCCTAACAGCCGAATAGCACCTTCTTTCAGTGTGACTAGTTTGGAATGTGAGGCTGTGACCGTTCGCTTCCCAGCTTACGGCTGCCTCTGCTGCTTAGCCAAAGGCCTTGGCCTAAGAACAGGGCCTCAGACTGTCACAGTAAGAGAAGGACCCTGCACCGGCAGACAGTGATTTTGATTCTTTCTTGTATACCTGTATAACTAGCCAAGTGATAAGAATACACCTAAATTCTTTGAGTACAGGCCTTTACCGACAGGCCTGAATATCTATATCCTAACAATTATATGCTTAAATTTGCTCTCTATATTAATACCCTAACATATTTAATTTAAATAGCAAACTTACTGTTTTGGTCTCTGGAATTTTTCCCAGCTTTTGATGAAATTTGGTCCTCCAGTGCTAGGTATTATTTGTCATTAATCTAATCTAATCTAATCTAATCTATCTACCACTGTATTACCTTAGATCCTTTACCCTAGACAGCTACACCCTATTGTTTGTGTTGGGTAGAACTGTCTGAGAGGGGCTGGGAAGGGAGATGGGGAGGAGGTACTAGTTACCAGAAAAAGTTACCAGAAGCCTGATGTTCACTAGCATTCAGGCCCACCCATTTGGTGGTCCAGGTAAAGGATGCTCTCTGATCCTCTAAACCTCCAGCCCCCAAGAACACCACAACCCCTAATCGATCCCTCTAAACCCTAACCACAAGGTCACTGCCTCATGCACCCCTGAATCCAGAACCTATGTAATCACATTGATTCAGATATTAATGGAAATTAAAGCAGATTAAAAATTTCCATTTGGAACATTTTTATTACAGAAAATAATGTTGATTGAAATCAGAACTTGCCATGTGTATATGTCAATTTCATTGTATTAAATAAAAAGAATTGATATAAAATAAAAAAACATAGAATAATGTGTATGCATATATTACAAAATAAGCCAAAAGAACATGAAACAAAAACTACTTAAATCAAAATTAAAAATAAAATAATACAAACAAAAATAACGTAAAAGTAGAGAATTTGTAATTTTTTTTAAAAAAAAGTAACCATAGAAGTTTAAAAGTGTAATTTAAAAATAAAAATGGAAACGAAATGTGCTGGTATGAGTCAATGAGACCTGTGCTCCCAGTTACACTTTAGGAGCTTCTGGGCCCCCTCCCCATTCATTTCGCTCTACCCCTCAGGAACGGGGCTAGACAGCAGTCTGACTCCGGCCATGGGGGCCACCCCAGCCCTGGGAGTGAGGGGCGGCGCCGCCCCGGCTTCCGAACCCCACAGGCAAAGCCCGGCGGGAACCTCAGACACTAAAACACCATCATCACACTCGGATGGGTATCGGAGGTTCTCTGATACAGATGCTACATTTCTTTAAAGTACTCATTAAAAATCAACTGTAACACATTACTGTATTTACTTGTAAGTTCTCGGGCAGTTCATAAGAGTCGCAAACAGTAGAGGGACATTGTAATTAACCTAAAACCAAGCACTGCAGACACTGAAAAGCTGAGCTAAGATTACATTGAAAAGAAAGCCACGTTTGTTCCAGTAAGAAATGTCCAGTTAGGCAACCGACCAGCGTTAAATCTAAACGAAACGATCCTTAAATCTAATCAGGATTGACTCAAAACAACAATTACGTATGTTTTCTTACTGAAATGAAAAACAGTTTAATACAATCTGGAAAAAAAGAAATATTTTGGGTGGATTTTTAGCGATTTTGAGTAGGTGCACAGACGATAGTTAAGGTTTATAAATAAGGTTTTTGAAAGGCGTAGTTTTTAAAATGTCGAAATAAAACTTGAAGGGCTCTGTGTAAGCTGGAAGTTTGTCTCTCTCACCAAGGGCAGTGGGACCAGTAACAGATATGCCCGGACCCGCCTTGTCTCTCTGAAACAAACCTGAGGCCGTGTCCGCACTGACGAGTTGACAGCAGCGTAGCGGAGCCCGCCGCTGAGCGGAGCGCTCCCGTAGCCAGGTTTTGCGGACGGAAGTGCGAGCATAGCGTCGGTGTCAGAGGCCCTCCGGTAACCAGCCCCGTGTGGCGATGGTGTTTCAGTCTCTGTGGTCACCAATCAGATGAAACGGAACGTTAAAGGCAGGTGTTTCTGTCCCCTTCCTGCTGCGAGCGCAACGGGGCCCGGCTCTGGAAGTCTCCATGAGCTGCGATCCGCGCGGCGTCCCCGGAGGCAGTTCCAGGAGGGCGGGGCGATTCCCCGCCCAGCCCGGCCAGGGGCCGCGTTGCCCTTTTCACTTGGCTCATTCCGAAGGCTTGGCCCGGAGCCGTGACACAAGGTTGTGTGAGCTGGGTACACGCTGGGAAAAGCCCTGAGTGGGGGGACTCAGGCAGGTGCAGAGAGGGGAGCGGAGCCCGGAGGCCCTCCAGCCTGGCTCGCTCCCTCCCTCCCCTCTCCACCTATTACCTTGTGTACCCCGCTGCGGCTGGGCTGAATCTCGCCCCAGGGGGCCCAGCCGAGGGACACCCCGTCTCTCTCTCGCTCTCCCGGGGGTCTCTCCCGGAGTCAGGGTCACCGTCCACTGACGGAAGAGGTGCCTGGAGGTTGCGGGGAGTCTCGCTTGCTCAAGCGGAGATGACCCCCGTCCAAGGCAGAGTGGCGCCTGCCGACACGCCCCGCTCCGGCGGGGTCTGTACACCAGCTACCTCGTCCCTGGAGCGCAGGGTCTCGCCTCTGCCCACACGGAGGGGAGCCCTCATTGCTCAGTGTATAACAGGGGGGTCGCATATAGCCTCCTGTACAACAAGAGCAAGAGCCTTGTGTCCAGCAAGTATAAATGGGACTGGTTCCCCCCGAGCTTTGTCTGTGGGTCCAGAAGCCACGGGTGGGCGCCGCCCCTCACTCCCAGACTGGGGTGGCCGCATGGCCGGAGTGAGACTGCTGTCCAGCCCCGTCCGCATGGGGCACAGAGAGAGGGGGGTTTGCTGAAGAAGCCCTTGCCCCTGTGATGATTGGGGTTGACCAGATGGCCTGATTTTATAGGGACAGGCCCGATTTTTGTGTCTTTTTCTTATATAGAGGCTCTTATTACCACCCACCCCTCCCGATTTTTCACACTTGCTATCTGGTCACCCTTATAGCGATCATACATCCCCCATATAGGAGGAGCAGCTGAGACATGCCCATATGATAACAGCAGGGGGTCCTGAGAAAGTCTGGCCTCTGGAAAATTCCTTCCTGAACCTAAACCTGGTGATCAGTCTCACCCTCAGCAGGTGAACAAGGCCCAGTCAGGCATCTGGAAAGGACTGACTGGGTCTACCTCAACTCGTACCCGATAGGGGTGGGGGGGGGAGGATTGTTAAAACTGTCCACACACACACAGTGCGGGGGCGGGGGGCAGGGTGGGGACGGACTGCTGAGAAGCTCCTCAGCTGTGATTGGGCGCACGGGTCAGGTCCCATGGTCTCTCACCCACCACATTTCAGTTTCAAAGTTCACATCTTTTTTATTTATTTATTTATTTACCTCTCTTCATTTCTTTTCCTTTGAGATTCAGAATAAGTGTCTAGTTTTCCTCTGAGGGCGACATGTGTTGGCGTTGTCGGTTGCTGCTCCATGGGGGGTGGAACGACCACGGAGGGAAGTAGCAGCAGTTTCGTCACATGGAAGGAACACGGGTGTTTATTCCGTCTGGGATCATAAATGAGCTAGTCCCTTTCCCTTCCCTCTCATCTGAAGTGCCCATCGCGGGCCAATGGTACTTGCTACCCTTCTCGTATGGGGGATGAACAATGCATCCAAAGAGACATTAACATTGTGTGGGAATGGATGCAGGACAAAATGATACAATTAAGGCAGTAAAACCAGGCATTATGGGTAGGGTCTCCTTCCATATATAGATTCTGAGTTAGGTAGGTTAAAGGAATCAGGATAGAAAATAGTCTTGTTGGACCATATCCTGATGCAAGAATCCAGAGTCCAAAGGTTGATGTCTGCAATTCAAGCTGCCCCCTTCATCCCCCGACTGGTGCCTCATCTTAGAGGTGGAAAACTTCCTCTGTCATTTTCTAAAGTTTAATGTCTGTTAATGTCTGTTCATCAGATTTGGAGATGGAAACCGATGTGATTACTTTTGAGGTCATTTTGGGAGTGATTTTAAAAAGGTATCGGGAGCCTAGTTGGATTTTTCAACAGCATTCTCTAGTTTTTCTTTAGTTTTTGGTGCCTTAGGGTGTTTCTGAAAATCCCCCTATGCACGTTAATACCTTTAAAAATGGCTATTTTTTGTTAACTGAAATCAGAACTTTGCTATGTGTGTATATATGTCAGTTTAACTTTTTAAATAAAAATAATTGATATAAAATAAAAATTAATGTATAATAATGTGTATACATAATATGATAAAATAAACCAAAATAAAATATCACCACTTTTACATGGCCTTCACTCAGTGTTTTGAATACATTATATCCTTGCTCAACATTTGTTTCATTTCAAATTACTTTTTTTCAAAAATGAAAATTTCACTAAAATTGTTTTTTTTTAAATTTTTCCCCCAAATTTATTTAACAAAAAGTATTTTTCAGTGTGTTTAAGTTTGGGGTTTTCTTTCATTCTTTCACTGAATACCAAAAAATGAAAACATTTTGGTTATCCAGTTTTCCAAAATTCCATATTTTCATGGACAACTTTGATGTTTCCCTTTCAACATTTTTCATCCAGTGCTTGCTACAGTAAAATGTCTGTCATATATGATTGCTGAGAAAATGAATTAATTGTTGATTTTAATAAATCATTTTGAGGGAAAAGGGAATGTTTTATGGCTCCAACTCAGGATAGACTTTAAGGATGTGCTTAACTTTAAATATGTGCTTTAAGTCCTTTCTAAGCAAATTCAGTGACTATTTAAATCAAGAGGAGTTTTGCTAAGATTTCACCCATTAACTCCAACAGGACTTCAGAACATGATTAAAGTCATTATCCTAACGGGATAATGCTAAAGACACTGAATAGACAATGATAACTTCTCTGAGTAATTTTTAAACCAGCCTAGCAAAGATTTTATATCGTTTAGGTTGGTTTAAAAACTTTAAAGCAATTATTTTTTTCTCTATTGAATTCTATAGGCTTCTAGAGTTTTGTTTTTTAAGAGAAACTTTACTAGTTTTATCTCTAGGCTTTTAGTTTAAATGTTCAGGGGCTTTTTATTTATCTTATTAGTGATTGCTCGTTACGGAATCATTTATAATTATTAAGATGCAGAGGAAATTTCATTATAAGCCGTAAAATGGGATTCTCAAATGGGGCCCTAAAGAATTTAGGCTCGCTACTGCTACAGAAATTAAATGGGAATTAGGGGTAAAATTTTCAAAAGCACCCCTAAGCAGCTTAACATTCTAAATCCCATTTTCAAAAGTCACCTAGGCACTCAGACACACATTTTAAGGGTATGTAGGGTGCCTAGTGTGGTTTTCAAAAGCACCTATATCCCTAACATCTATTGATTTAAAATACCTTTATAATACCTCAATACCTTTAAAACTCTGGCCCTTCGCCTAAGTCTTATTGACAGTCAATAGTACTAAGGTTCCTAAGTCCATTGGGCTATTTAAAAATTTGAGTGTAAAGTAGATGCAAAAATATTACCATTGCTGCTGGAGAATAGAAACATCCAGTCTGGAATTTCCCCCCACAACTTTTAAATCCCTTTGCAAAGGAAGGAGAGAGCAAGGCTCATATACCTATGTAGAATTCAGTGCTTTCCGTCTGGATGTTTTGACTGGAAGGTCTGTCAAAATATTATTTTAGACTGATACAATTTCAGTCTTGAAAGCAAATTAGATGCCATTGATATTATTTTTACTAATATGCATTTGTGCTGGGCTAATAAAATGTTGTGCATATTGAAACTGAGAGAGAGAGAGAGAGAGAGAGAGAGAGAGAGAGAGAGATCAGCTGCTTTAAGAAATTTTTGTAAACACAAGATGATCTGGACAATGAATAAAATAAACAACAATATTTTTCCCACCAGTGCAACCAAACATATCTTTGTGTTTCATGGTGTTCACATCAGGTATCCCCATCAGAGCTAATTCTGTGGCTGAATTTTAGAAAGAACAGAACATTTGTATGATCTGTTATAATATTTTCTGCAATTCCAGCTGTGCCTCTGATAGCGATGTATCCTGTGGAAACCCTGCATTTGAAGAACACTTCCTTGTCAGGTTAAAAAGTGAAACATCAGCGAACCAGATTAGACTGTATTTTATTTTATTTTACTTGGGCTGTGCTGGGATATTAATTCCTGGCATCAGAAGTGTAATCTCATTTTAGCAGCCCCTTTGTTCTCTAATATATCAGGACTCCCATTGGATGGGTTTAATCCTCCATCCCCATGGAAATTTTTTCATTTTTCATTGAAAAAGCCAAAACCTGAAAATTGTTTCTTTGGTGGAGAGTGGATGTTCTGGGATTTTCAGCAACTGAATGCAAACCTATTTGTCAATGTACTAAATATTTTCAGCCAAAGGCTGCTCAAAACTGAAACATGTTCATATTTAAAAAAAAAAAAAACGTTTGGGGTTTACAGATTTCAGACGAAATTTGGTGAAAATCATATACTTTCCATGAAGACTTTCAGTTACTCCAAACCCCAGTATTCCATTACAAAATCTTAATCAGTCCTAATCCAAAGGGAAATGAAGCTGTTTTCTGATTTTTTGAAGTGTAGTGGAGTTTCCAGAAACACACAGTTTTTCTTTGCTCTGTTAGTGAAGAAGATAGGTACTCACACCTTAAATAACATATCACAGTAGTCCTGATACCAAGCAACCTGGACAATTTCCTGGAGGCTTGATCAAGTAACAGAAAATTATAGAATTGTAGGGCTGGAAGGAAGCTCAAGAAGTTTTCAAGTCCAGGCCACCTGGAAACCAAGGAAACCTGGACCATCCCTGAGAGCTATTTGTCTAACCTTTTCTTAACCATCTCTAATGATGGGGATTCTATGAAGAGAGGGCATAGATTTTTGAACATTTCTGCAATTAAACTGATGACATTTCAGTTCACTGCGATATTCAACTTATATTGCAGAGTTTGTTAGTTTTCATCTAGTTCGACAATGAATTGACTTAAAAGTTGAGTTTATCTTTAAAATATATTAACAAGTTTGCTTCATTTCCCCTAGATACATCCCAGGGCAAATGCTAACTGTAGAAATCAAACGTCCATTGAGGAATTTGTCCTCCTGGGATTTGGGAATCTCCCGGAACTTCAGATTCTTCTCTGCTTCCTGTTTCTAGTGATCTCCATAGTGACCATGGCTGGAAAATATCCTCATTGTTGTGCTAGATGTGGCTGATCAGCACCTTCACACCCCTATGTACTTCCTCCTGGGGAACTTGTCCTGCTTGGAGATCTGCTACACCTCCAGCATCCTGCCCTGGGTGCTGGCCAGTCTCCTCACGGGGGACAGAACCATTTCTGTTAGTGGCTGCATGACACAATTTTATTGTTTTGGTATCCTAGCAGCCACAGAATACTATCTGCTAGCAGTGATGTCTTACGATTGGTATCTAGTGATCTGCAATCCACTCTGTTATGCCACTCTGATGAACGGCAGTGTTTGTTTCCAGCTCGCGGCTTGTTCCTGGACAAGTGGCTTTCTGAGCAGTACCATAGTAATCATTTTAATGACTAAAATAAAGTTTTGTGGCTCCAATGAAATTGACTATTTCTTTTGTGATTCCTCACCCATCATAAAACTATCCTCTACTGTTCCCCAGTTTCTAGAACTCACCATTTTCATGGTCTCCTGCGTCAGGTGACTAGTCCCATTTCTATTCACATTGGCATCCTACGTTTGCATCATCAACACCATCCTGAGAATTCCTTCCACCAAAAGGCATTTTCTACCTGCTCCTCTCACATTGTCACTGTCACAACATTTTATGGGACTCTGATTATTGGCTGCATGGTTCCAATTGCCCACCATTCAAAGGACTTATACAAGGTATTTTCTGTCTTCTAAACAGTCCTGACCCACATGGTCAACCCCCTCATCTACAGTCTGAGGAACAAAGAGGTCAAAGAGGCCCCGAGAAGGGCTGTCAGTAAGTTTCTGGCTTTTGCAAGACTTCAGACTGTAAAATTAACAGATCTCTATCAGTCACCTACAGCAGGAGATTCTGGAAGACTGGCACCTCTCCCCAATCAGCTAATTTTGATCTTTGCAGTTGTAAAATAAGATTGAGATTTTTAAAAGGGACTTTAGGGGTTAGGAGCACTGTATTCCATGCTTTGATTTTCCAGAAACTTTTGGAGGGTTACTTAGGGTGATATCTCAAAGGAGTTGAAGGGAGTTAAACACCTACATTGGAGTTAATCACCAAAGGGATTTAATCACCTAAATTGGAAGTTGAGTCACCTAATTCCTTCACATTTCTTTGGAAATCCTGCCCTAAAACTTTGGCAGACATGGATTTCACTGAATTTTAGGACTGATACTTGCTGCTGCTGCCTTTAGGGAGCAGTATTCGTATGGTATGCTTTGGCTGATATTTTTCTTTTCCAGGTGATGGAGGATAATTTGGGGAGAGGGGAGAAGGAAGGGGGAAACAATGATTGCATGAGTGAGAAAAATAAATCTGAATTCAAATGCAATGTTAACTGTTGTAGATGCCTGTGGAATTACATCATGCTTCCCTTTGCAAATCTAATAATAAAACAGGGCAACTGCATAAAAGTTTGGGTCAATATTTTTTTGGTCTTTGAGTCATATTTTAAGGTCAGAAGGGACTCTGATCTAGTCTTCATGACACAGGCCAAAGAACGTGACCAGCCATCTATGTTTCCCACTCCCTCCTATCTGGACTTTTCAGAGTCTCTGATTACCCTAGATTTACTGAGCTGGTCAGTGGAGATGCACTGATTCACAGAAACTCTGGACTCTTTCTTTTAAGGCATATTTCAACATTGTGGGCCTGATTCAACACTGGCTTACTTAGTCTCTATATATGCTACTTTTCATTTGAATCAAAGCCTTCTGGTAGGGGAAATTCTTTCCAGCAGTTTATAGATAGACCCATTGTGACTGAGATTTCCAAAGAAACTAGGAAGACTTTCTAAAGAACCGGTAAATAACAGGCCACTAAATTTCACCCAGTTACCCCTGTGTTGAGGCCAATAACTTACAGATTTATAAATTACCAATTTATAAATTTATAAAAATTTACCGATGAAGTGGGTATTCACCCACGAAAGCTTATGCTCCAATACATCTGTTAGTCTATAAGGTGTCACAGGACTCTTTGCTGCTTTTACAGATCCAGACTAACACAGCCCACCCCTCTGATACTTATAAATGTATAGATTCCGGGGCTAGAAAGGACGGTTGTGATCATCTACTCTGACTTTTTGTCAGTCACTTGCTGGTTTTAACTGGAGTAAATGGTGGATTCTGTGTAACTTGAAATCTTTAAATCATGATTTGAAGACTTTAGTAACTTAGCCAGAGGTTATGGGCCTCTTACAGGAGTGGGCTGCTGAGCTTCTCTGGTCTGTGATGTGCAGGAGGTCAGACTAGATGATCATGATGATCTCTTCTGGCCTTAAAGTCTGTGAGTCTAAGACTCTACTTGGCTCTCTCACACATTCACTGTGTGTCTTGGAGATGCTGTTGAATCTCCCCTTGCCTCAGTTTCCCTTGTGCATAATGATGCACTTGGATGCTGGGAGAATAAATCCATGAATGTGTGTGACACTCCCTGATGCCACATTGATGGGCATATTAGAGCCTAGATAACGAAAAATGTGAAGTCACTAAGATGTGTGTGTGTAGACATTTGTGTCTCCATAGCAGTCTGGGACCTGAGGCTAGGCTTTTCACGAGTGTCTACATGATTTAAGAGCACAGGTCCACTTGAAAGTCAGCGGCATCTCGGAAAATCCCAACCATGAACTGTACACTGAGTACATGAACAGGTGTCACACCCTCCCTTTCTCTGGCCACCCTGAAGACATGGGTGAGGGACTCCACTCTGTTTTTTTAAAGAGTCTCCTAAACAGCGATTGGGTGGGAAAATCTGCAATAGGTTTCTTGTAAGCATCTCTTCTTGGACTGTGGCACCATAATTGGAGGTGACCAGTGACCTCATCACCTGCATGTAGTAAGGAAGGCCATTTCCTTGGAGGATAGAAATTTGCCTCCATTCACTCTGGTGTTTGTACCGTCGACAGTGCTAGCATGTTATTGAGTTTTCCTTCTCATTAATCAATGTAAGCATCAAGGGAGATGTCGCCTTCCCACAGAAAGGATAAAAGCGAAATCTTGAGAGGGTCTCTCTTGTAGGAACTGGGCACAAGGCAAATAGCACCATATAGAACACTCGGAGTAGATCTCTTTCCTGGCACTGTTAAAGAACATGAAGCAGATGATGGTAGAAGATAAACTGCAGAACCAGTATCCTGGTCTCTGAATCACTGGGAAAAGGGGCAGTATCTGAAAATCCGCCTCACTTAGAACAGATTTAAAGGTAAAACATTTCCACCATTTCTGTTTCAATTAAATCATGGGATTTTGAAGTGGCAAACATGAGCTTCTCTGCACCATACTCCGCCACCTCACCGGGGTGGTGGGGAAGAATGGTCTTTAACAGGCTAGGAATATTCTATGTGCTGTGTCAAAACTATGTCTTATCATGCTTCTTCTTCTCCGGAATCACTGGGAATGTTGATGAATGTGAATAATTGACTGATCTGAATAATTCCATAGACCAGATTAAAATGAGGAGTAATTCCATTATTATATGAAATAGAATTAAAAGAAGATACACATGTCAAGAAGGTCTGAAAAAATACAGAAGGGTTCAAAGATAGATAGATAGATAGATAGATAGATAGATAGATAGATAGATAGATAGATAGATAGATAGATAGATAGATGTGTATGGGGACAGGTCTTTCTTTCTTTCTTTCTTTCTTTCTTTCTTTCTTTCTTTCTTTCTTTCTTTCTTTCTTTCTGTGACTAAACAAGATGAGCACAAAGCTCTTGGATTTTTAAGACCCAAAAAAAACAATCAGATTCTTAAAAATCAGAACTTTATTAGAAGAACAAAAAAAGATAAGAGAACAACTCTGTAAGATCAGAATGGAAGATAATCTTACAGGCAGTCAGATTCAAAACATAGAGAATCCCTCTAGGCAAAACCTTAAATTACAAAAAGACACAAAAACAGGAATACACATTTCCTCCAGCACAGTGAATTTACAAGCCAAAAAACAAAGAAAACCTAACGTTTTTTCTAGCTAGATTACTTACTAACTTTACAGGAGTTGGAGAGCTTGCATCTTGCATCTGTTCCCGGAAAAGGTATCACACAGACAGACAAAAACCTTTTTCCCCCCCTCCAGATTTGAAAGTATCTTTTCGCCTCATTGGTCATTTTGGGTCAAGTGCCAGCGAGGTTACCTTAGCTTCTTAATCCTTCACAGGTGAATGGACTTTGCCTCTGGCCAGGAGGGATTTTATAACACTGTATACCAAAAGGTGGTTACCCTTCCCTTTATATTTATGACAGGCTCATTAAAGACTGAGGCAAAGTATTTGTTTAGATATCGGGCCATGCCTAGATTATCCTTAACCTCCACTCCATCCTCAGTGTTTAGCGATCCCACTTCTTCTTTCTTTTTTTTTCCTTCCTATTTATATGGCTATAGAACCTTTTACTATTGGTGTTAATTCCTTTTGCAAGGTCCAACTCTACATGGCTTTTGACCTTTCTCACTTTATCCCTACATGTTCTGACCTCAATAAGGTAGCTTTCCTTGCTAATCCCTCCCATCTTCCACTACTTGTAGGCTTTCTTCTTTTTCTTAATCACCTCTCTGAGATGCTTGCTCATCCAGCTTGGTCTACAACTCCTGCCTGTGAATTATTTCCCCTTTCTTGGGATGCAGGCTTTTGATAGTTTCTGAAACTATGACGTGAAGTAATTCCAGGCCTCCTCTGCCTTTAGATCCACAAGTTCTTCAGTCCAATCCACTTCCCTAACTAATTTCCTTAATTTTTTAAAGTTAGCTCTTTTGAAATAAAATACCCTAGTCACAGATCTATTTTTGTTTATTCTTCCATTTAGGATGAACTGAATTAGCTCATGATCGCTCGAACCAAGGTTGTCCCCTACAACCATTTCTTCTATGAGGTCCTCACTACTCACCAAAACCAAATCTAAAATGGCATCCCCTCTTGCTAGTTTAGCAACTACTTGGTGAAAAGAAAAAGAGTATTTGTGGCACCTTAGAGAAAGAACATGGCAGGGGTATGCAGCAGGTACCCCAGAAGTATTCTGGCTCCCCACTCCTGGACAGACCATCTGCTGTTACTACTTGTCCATTTGAACTTCATACGTTCAGTCAGTAAATGAGCAATTCTGTTGACCATACCCAAATACAGCTTCATGACAACAATATAGGTCAATTCCCCTGTTGATGCCTCCAGTGGTTACTTCATACTCATTTGGGCTTTTCCCATCCTTTGCCAGTTACCATGGATTTCTCAGCACTCTTTACCATGCATAACCTTCTTTGGTGTCTGTCATAAATATAAAGGGAAGGCTAACCCACCTTTAAATCCCTCCTAGCCAGAGGGAAAAAAACCCTTTCACCTGTAAAGGGTTAAGAAGCTAAAGATAACCTCACTGGCACCTGACCAAAATGACCAATGAGGAGACAAAATACTTTCAAAGCTGGAGAGGGGAAACAAATGGTTCGCCCTGTCTGTGTGTGTTTTTTGCCGGGATCAGAAAAGCAATGCAGGTCAGAACTCCTGTTAAGGGTTAATAAGCAATCTAGTTAGATATGCGTTAGATTCTGTTTTGTTTAAATGGCTGAAAAAATAAGTTGTGCTGAATAGAATGTATATTCCTGTTTTTGTGTCTTTTTGTAACTTAAGGTTTTGCCTAGAGGGATTCTCTATGTTTTGAATCTGATTACCCTGTAAGGTATTTACCATCCTGATTTTACAGAGGTGATTCTTTTACTTTTTCTTCAATTAAAATTCTTCTTTTAAGAACCTGATTGCTTTTTCATTGTTCTTAAGATCCAAGGGTTTGGGTCTGTGTTCACCTATGCAAATTGGTGAGGATTTTTATCAAGCCTTCCCCAGGGAAGGGGGTGTAGGGCTTGGGGGGGATTTTGGAGGGAAAGACGTTTCCAAGTGGGCTCTTTCCCGGTTATATTTTGTTAGACGCTTGGTGGTGCCAGCAATAAAGTCCAGGGACAAAAGGTAAAATAGTTTGTACCTTGGGGTAGTTTTAATCTAAGCTGGTAAAAATAAGCTTGGGGGGGGGTTTCATGCAGGTCCCCTCATCTGTACCCTAGAGTTCAGAGAGGGGAAGGAACCTTGAAGGTGTCCATATTAACTCAGGCTACAGGCATCATACCCATCTGTTTGCCAGCTAGCTCCAAACGAGCCACACCATTTTCTTCTTCCTTTGGGACATGCCTTGACCCTCTTTCCCGTGGACATGCCTTGACCCTCTTCTCCTCCTGAAGACCCAAGAGGTGTCTTCTGGTCTCATGTCCTCTGTTCTTGTGACAAACATCAGGCTCACAACTAGGATATGAAGCTAAAATATCAAAATGTCAACACAGGCACGCTCCCTCTTCACAGGGAAATATGACCGAGACACTCCCAGCATCATCTGTGACAGATTGTATGTAGTAAATTCTATCCCTGGACAATGTTCGGTAAGAACCCAATTTTCCTATTTAAAAATATCGTAGCAGGCTGTCTATACAAAGAAATCTGACTCTGAGTTTAGAGGTGTTGGTGCATAGAAAACACATTCTGTGGGCTATCAGCTGTGCTGGTTAATTCAATTTTTACTTTCCTGCATCTATTCCTTTGAAATAGAAATAAACACTGCAGCAGTAGGATAAGTAGGTTTGCAATTACAGTATTACTTCAAAATATTAGTGTTTCCCACCCCTGTTGAAAGGATGGTTTCCAATTAAGAGAGTCAGAAATTGTCCATCTGAATGTTTTATCATGTGAAAATTGGGTTCTCAACCAAACAGCAATTCTCAGGGAAAGTAGCTGATATCCTTGGGCGGGGAGTCTATATTTTGTTGAAAAACTGAATCCACTCCTCTATTTTTTTTTTCAACTTAAATTTTCAGATTTCAGTAGTTTTTAGTGACACAGGTTTAGCTTTTGGTTGATATATCCTGAAAAACATTTCAATTTGGGGGTGTCTGCTGCAAAATCAAACTTTTCTACTCTTTTTTTTTCCTGGCTGGCTCTAGATCTTTGAATAAATTGATAATAAAAACTTTAAAGAGTTCCACTTGTAATTTTTAAATGTGTCAGTACATTAAGTCCCTAATATATTTAATTGAAACAATAACTTACTGTGCTGTTCATTGCAGATTTTACTCCAGCTTGCTTTGTGTTTGATCCTCCAGCTCCAAGAGTCTGCTACTTATCAATCTATCTATGTCAGTGTCCCTACCATTGTATTATCTACATGTCAGAGGGACAGACTTCGAAGAATCCTTTCACCTGCACATTTCGAGACTGACCTGACAGAACTAGACTCAAAACTGTTGCTCTCTGCAGATGAGCCATGTGTAGCTGAGTCTGATCGTCACAGACATTAGGAGACTCATGCTGCAGAAGACAATTTATCCACTTCTGTTTCCTAAGGGCTTGCTGGATTCACTCCCTGCAGCCCTGCACTGCTCAGAAGCAGTGGCCCAGAGGCAAAAGTGCATTGATTCATCGATGATTAAGGCAAAAGGGACTGCTATGCCGCTCTATTCTGACCCCTACCTAGCACAGGCCCTAGGATCTGCCCCAGGGTTCCCTGATCATAGAATCATAGAATCATAGAATATCAGGGTTGGAAGGGACCCCAGAAGGTCATCTAGTCCAACCCCCTGCTCAAAGCAGGACCAATTCCCAGTTAAATCATCCCAGCCAGGGCTTTGTCAAGCCTGACCTTAAAAACCTCTAAGGAAGGAGATTCTACCACCTCCCTAGGTAACGCATTCCAGTGTTTCACCACCCTCTTAGTGAAAAAGTTTTTCCTAATATCCAATCTAAACCTCCCCCACTGCAACTTGAGACCATTACTCCTCGTTCTGTCATCTGCTACCATTGAGAACAGTCTAGAGCCATCCTCTTTGGAACCCCCTTTCAGGTAGTTGAAAGCAGCTATCAAATCCCCCCTCATTCTTCTCTTCTGCAGGCTAAACAATCCCAGCTCCCTCAGCCTCTCCTCATAACTCATGTGTTCCAGTCCCCTAATCATTTTTGTTGCCCTTCGCTGGACTCTCTCCAATTTATCCACATCCTTATTGAAGTGTGGGGCCCAAAACTGGACACAGTACTCCAGATGAGGCCTCACCAATGTCGAATAGAGGGGAACGATCACGTCCCTCGATCTGCTCGCTATGCCCCTACTTATACATCCCAAAATGCCATTGGCCTTCTTGGCAACAAGGGCACACTGCTGACTCATATCCAGCTTCTCGTCCACTGTCACCCCTAGGTCCTTTTCCGCAGAACTGCTGCCTAGCCATTCGGTCCCTAGTCTGATTCCAGACCAGCTTCTGTTTTATCCATGAGGCAGATTTACAAAGATATTTAGGCAACTAAAGATGGAAACAGAAGACTAGTGGGATTTACAAAACTCCTAAATCCCATGGACATTCAATGGGAGTCAGGCCCCTAACCTGCTCAGGTTCTTTTGTGAATTCCACATAGAGACCATCTCCACGTTTAAGTGCATAAACTCCTGTATAAAGCTGGCCCTGTGTCTAACTTGTTAACTTCCCAGGCTTTTCTTTCTTTTCAGAAATACTAAACCTGGGATTTGCAATGGTGACTAAGGTATGCAAACCTGGGATGACGAACTGCCTTGGCCTGCCTGGAACACTCCAGCCTACGGTGATATAAGTATAGTCTGGCAGCAGGGGCTAGAGAAAGGAGGTCAAAACACCTGGAACCCTTGTGATCTAAGCCTGCTATGCAACTAAGTTACTTTCTATGCCCCGGTTTCCCCACTTGTAACCTGAGGGATAAGCACTGAGAATGGATGCATACTTCATAAGGAATCATTTATTTAGGGCCCACTATTCAGTGTGGTTCAAGCCCTTAATTAATTTTCATAGATCTAGGTGAAATATTTGTTGCCTTATTTTTCAAATCAGAATTTGCCTGTTTCCCACAAGAATGTAGGAATTACCAGAGTCTAGTGCCCAGGGTCTCCCTGCGCCCAATGCCAAATGCTGCCCCGCCCAGAACAGCTGCAGTTGGTGTTGAGGAGCTGCTCTAAGTGCAGCCAGTGCAGGATCATTTGCCTGAGTCTGCAGAGAGCCTGAGACAATGGCTCCAACAGAGTGGAACTGCCCCAGGCTTGTCCATGGGTGTTCATCTCCCAGCCCCACTGCTCTCGAGAACCCCACCAACCCTACTCCAGCACAGGGTTCTGTGCACAGGAGGCATGGAAGAGCACAATTGTCCGCAACCCCTCACCCACGCAGATACTGTCTGGCTGGGCAAGTGAGGACTGGGGGACCACTGCTGCTCCCTGCCTATCTGACGGCACCTGGCTGATCCCAAGGGTTGGGAAGTATTGCCTGATCTATGGATTGTATATTCATTATATTGATTACTTAAGAATTCTCAGTTAAGATTTTGAGGTTTGCTAGGTTCTTGTCCCAAGATCAGGCGCAGTATTATTAAAATTACTGTTCAGTTGGGAACCCCGATGTGCACAGCTGAAAAACTCACACTTAGGAAAACACTTCTCTATTGGTAAGGATTTTATTAATACAGTTCTCATAGTCACCAAGCACGCCAAGTCAGAAAGGTAGATAGAGACAATACAGAATGCACATCTGGACATCCATTTACTCACACCATGCCTTACAGAGCAATCTGAAATGTTAGTTGTTATCTTCCTCATCACCATCACTTTCCTCATCACCATTGCCGTTGGCCATCATCCTGGCATCTCCCAAGGTATACATCTCTGCCTCTCCCCAGCACAGAGGCTGGGATACAATTGTTATAATATTTTACGCCAACACCACTATGCCTAATGCATATTCAGTAGGGGGTCCCCCCTCTTCCTTATTTGTGTTTCCTCAGCCTAATAATACTTTAGTATGTCAGTGATCTCAACTTATCGTATACATCAATTTGTTGCTATGGGACTCTTGTGGTCAGATATCTGCAGATGTTCCTATCTTAGAATATCTGAAAGTTGGCATCAGTTCATATTCCCCGTGGTTACCTGATAGACCCTAAACATATTTTTTCCCAGTTCCCCAGTAATTCAGGGTCTGTGCTAGGCCATTTATCTATGTCAAAATGCATAGGCCTCTGTAGCTTTATGCTAACTGATTAAGCTTATTCTCTGCAGGATACAGGCCTGTCGGTTGCTGGTGTTACTGCTAAATAAAATAAAATGCTTGAGCTAGCTCTATGAGTCACCTGATACCTCTTCTAGGAAGGCAAAGGGGTCCAATTTCACTGGCCCACCCTCTCTTTGAGGGCCCCTCACCGCTGTCATTTCATGTGGGCCAGGGTCAAAGGGGCAGAGCCCCAAGCATGGCCCTGGAGTGTCTGAACCCAGCCTTGAGAGTTGGCAGAGATTTATGAGACTAAATATGCCTCTTTCCCCAGGCTCCTGGGAACAGCCCTGCTCAGAGAAGTGACTCCTGGTGGGACCAGCCCCAGCTGCTGTAGAGGGAGAGGCAGGAAGCACCCCCTCTCCCATGGACAATTCTGCAATGACCTTCATGTCAGGGAGTTTCCCAGTGATCTAGACCTGCACCCCTCCAGAAAACCAAATGTCTGGAACAAAGAAACAAATCAACCAACTAACTGGTAAAACAAAGCAAATACACAAGTCAACAAATATAAAATCCCAAACTCTCCTTCCCCAGGCAGAGCTTTTTCCCCCCAAAAGGAGAAGAACCAAAGGTTCCATGAAGTCCATTAGAGACTTTGCTATTGCAATTGATTTTGTTTGGAAGCTGCTTAGGTAGCATGATGATAGGTGGCAATATAAAACCCTAAAATAGATAGAGAGATAGAGAGATTATTGTGCCAATTTTTCTGTTCATGATTCTCTCTGTCTAGTTGGTCAGATCATGCAGTTTCAACAGAGCTGAAGCTGTTTATGGGAATGTGTCAATTTCCTCAAAACATTCAATGGAAACCAGGTGTAGAAGAAGGCGAAAGCCTGAAATATGGTGCCTGGTGCAAGGGCTAAGGCCTAAACAAAAGTCATGCCCTGCTGATGTAAAGCCAAGAGCCGATGCAGCATGCAGAGAGAACACAGACACAGCCAACAACTGACAAACACCAGACAGGAATGCAGACTAGCTGGCTGGCCAGTGCATCTCCCGCTGGAGTCCTGTCACTCCAGCTGCTAGCCAACCTGCTCTCAGGCAGGTTCCTGGGCTCCACAACTGCCTGCCTGCCTGGCTGCCAGGGTCGAGAATCCTCAGAAGTCCACCTCACGGGGCACTTGGTAGGTGGGGCTACCAGGCCCCACAGCTTGCCAGGCATCACAGCTCCACCAGGCAGCTGCCTCCCCAAGCTAAAGGGGAAGACACATGATCACGCCACATGTCTCCCAGGCCCCATGACCCCTCCTGCCCCCTGCACCCATCCCAGGGCCACAGTGCTCTCCCCATCCCATTTTAACTGGGGCAGAGGGGAGAGAGAAGGCTTCTACCTATGACAGCCTGGCTGGGAAACTCACTTTCACATACACACACACTGACTTCACCAGGAAGAGTAGCTGAATGTGCTGGGGGAGGAACAGGGAGAGAAGGACAAAGCCCCTCTCCCTCCCCGCCCCTGGCAGGCCAATCTGGGGAGGCACTTGACCCCCATACCTCCCCTACTTATCACCTCTCTCTTTTCTGGAGAAAGAGCCAACAGCCCAAGTGGTGAGGGCTTGGGCTGCTCTGAATTAGGGAAAACAGGGACTCTCCAGGACCCCCAACCATTGGCTACAGAGTCATTATCTTTGTCCCAATGAGGAGTTAATTATTTAGACAGAGTGGAATAGTTCCAACAAGAAAAACAGGGGAAAAGGCGGAGAATTTTTCCATCCTGGTGTTTAGGATGCTTGTCTGGAAGGAGGGAGAGCCAGGTTCAAGTCCCTGCTCTGAATCTGGCATCGCTGGGAAGTATTTGCTCCCATGAGGTTCATTAGTGTTGAGAGCACCAGGGGCCTGGAGAAGGAAACCTTCTGTCATCCACAGAAAGGGTCCCTCCTCAGAAGGCTAGAGGCCTGGTTCTGGTGAGTGGGGGAAGACTGCATAGCAGCTTCCTGGGCTTCTATATATTCTATTGAAAAGTTTCAGACTTTAGACCCTTGGGCTAATCATCTAGCCGCATAGGGTTAGGGCGAGAAGTGAAAAATAAAATACCAAGGGGCTTTATAGAAATCTTTCTGTATGAACGATGGGATATTTGAAAGGGTCTCCAGGAGCTGGGTGGGTCACACTGATTGTTCAGTCAATGGGATTGAGCGCCTAATTCTTTTAAGCCACTCTGACAATCCCTGTCACAGATCACAGCCTGGAGTAAGAATCCACTGTATTGCTCCAGACTCTGCAGCACCCACATCCCTTTGTTCCCACTGCAATTGCACAAGATGCTGCAAAATCAGTTACAGGTCCCTCCACTGGGCCAACCCCATTCCTGGTGCCTTTCCATGAAAATCAATGGATATGAACCTAGGATAACTTTGGCCCATCCTGTTAAGATGTTTTCCACTCACTCCCCTGCTAATGCCCAGTGGGGATAATCACAGCTCTGCACTCCTCATTGGGGTTTCCTAGGGGATTTCCCACTCAGTCTGATTGCTTTGGTTGCTATCACTACCTGAATCCCAGGGCTGATTTGTCCCTTGAATACCATTCAGAAGCTTAATGCTGTGGCAAGGCCTGAGAATAGATTGTGCCCCAATAAGGCATCATTAGAAAGCAGGACAATCCCCTCCTTAGCCCCCACTGGACGTGTGAAAGGACATGATGTCTCAGTTCATATCCCATTTCCATGTAACTGTCACAGACATCTCAGAGCGGGTTGGGACAGCTGGCTTGGAAGATAAGAGATGAAGCAGTTGCTTTCACCTCCAGACCAACTGTCCCAAACCAGCCCCACTGAGCAGTGGTAAGATCCACAGAAGGATTTAGGTACCTGTCATAAATATAAAGGGAAGGGTACACAGAACTATAAAATCCCTCCTGGCCAGAGGCAAAACCCTTTCACCTGTAAAGGGTTAAGAAGCTAAGATAACCTCGCTGGCACCTGACCAAAATGACCAATGAGGAGACAAGATACTTTCAAAGCTGGAGTTTGGGGGGGAACAAAGCGTCTGTCTCTGTGTGATGCTTTTGCCGGGAACAGTTCAGGAATGCTCTTCAGAACTCTTGTAAAAAGTTAGTAAGTAATCTAGCTAGAAATGTATTAGATTTTCCTTTGTTTAATGGCTGGTAAAATAGCTGTGTTGAATGGAATGTATATTCCTGTTTTTGTGTCTTTTTGTAATTTAAGGTTTTGCCTAGAGGGATTCTCTATGTTTTGAATCTGATTACCCTGTAAGGTATTTACCATCCTGATTTTACAGAGGTGTTTCTTTTCCTTTTTCTTTAATTAAAATCCTTCTTTTAAGAACCTGATTGCTTTTTCATTGTTCTTCAGATCCAAGGGTTTGGGTCTGTGTTCACCTATGCAAATTGGTGAGGATTTTTATCAAGCCTTCCCCAGGAAAGGGGGTGTAGGGCTTGGGGGGATATTTTGCGGGGAAGACGTCTCCAAGTGGTCTCTTTCCCTGTTCTTTGTTTAAGACGCTTGGTGGTGGCAGCATAGGGTTCAAGGACAAGGCAAAGTTTGCACCTTGAGGAAGTTTTTAACCTAATTTGGTAAGAATAAGCTTAGGGGGTCTTTCATGTAGGTCCCACATCTGTACTCTAGAGTTCAGAGTGGGGAAGGAACCTTGACAGTACCTAAGTCCAAAATTTACATCCTCAAAACCTCTGCTCAACTGCTGCCTAACCCTGTAAATGCCTGCATTTCCCTGCATAAAGACAATTACAGTCTCGTGCTGCATGGGTTTGCAGATGGTGACACATTGGCCATATAAACCCAAGGTTTGTTCTATTAGGCTCTTTTTGAAAATCACAGGCCGAGTATTTCTGAAATTCAGGAGAAGCCCAGGCCTTGGAATTTAACACGATAGAGATGAAACCAGGATTGCAAAGGGCCTTACGCATCTAACTCGTCTAATATGTGCCCAATGGGATTTACAATACAGCTAAGCAGACTAGGTGCCTAACTCCTATTGAAAGTTAACAGGATTTAGCCACCTAGTTCACATAGGAGCTTTGATAAATCACACTAGGTGCCTGTCTCCATCTTTTGGTGCCTAAATGCCTTTGTAATCCAGCCACTGAAAACACAGAAGCTGAGCTGGAATCAGGAAACACTGCGGGAGATCCTAAGATCTGTGCTATGCAGGTGTCAGACTAGAAGATCACAATGGTCCCTTTTGGCCTGGAAATTGATTAATCTGTTAGTATGTAGGCCTGTTAGCCTGAGATAGAATTTTGGGTTTTGTTTGTCTGTTTGACTTTTGATATTTTTATATCCTTACTAATATGTGTGAACAAAGAACAAAGACACTGTGTGTTGCATTTCCCACAACCAAATGGGGCTTACAGTACAATGAGAAAAGATAAGGGATATGGTTAAAGTGTTCCTGGGTATGGTGGGAGTGTAATATACAAGCATACACTGGAAGGCTGCCTGGCTCCTCTCTCAAGCCAAGGTCAAGAAACCAGTTACGAGGGACAAGAAGGAATGTGGGGGGAGGTATAAGAAACACTAAAAGCCCAAGAACTGGGCCTGTTCCTGACCAAAGCACAACCTCACTCCTTACCTCTCCCATGGGATACAAAAGAGGTGGTACTGAAGCCCCCAGACTCAAGACCCTCCAGAATGAAAAATGACCATAAATTGTAAGAGGTGGGACCGAGGGCATGCTCTGCAGGCATATTTGGGCCTGCTAAAAAGGAGGGGAATGGGAACATGGGGACAAAGTCTCTGCAGCGTCAGAGCTATGGATATGCTTGTTTGAAACTAACCCCAATAAACATCGCATTGCCTGCACTTCATAGGTGCTTTAATTCCCGCAACGCTCAAAGCCAGCTACACACAGCTCGTATACACAGAGAAAGAATGTCAAGGTTCCCTCCCCACTCTAAACTCTGGGGTGCAGATGTGGGGACCCGCATGCAAGACCCCCTAAGCTTATTTCTACCAGCTTAGGTTAAAACTTCCCCAAAGCACAAATTTCTTCCTTGTCCTTGGTATCGCTGCCACCACCATGTGATTTAAACAAACATTCAAGGAGGGCCACTTGGAGCCCTATCTCCCCCAAAATATCCCCCCAAGCCCCTACACCCCCTTTCCTGGGGAAGCTTGAGAATAATATCCTAACCAATTAGTTATAAAGTGAGCACAGAGGGGTCTTTACAACACTGAAAATCGATCAGGTTCTTAAAAGAAGAATTTTATTTTTTTAAAAAAAGGTAAAGAATCACCTTTGTAAAATCAGGATTGAAGATAACTTTACAGGGTAACAAAAGATTTAAAACACAGAGGATTCCCCTCTAGGAATAACTTCAAAGTTACAGAAAACAGGAAGAAAACTCCCTCTAGCATAGGGAAAATTCACAAGTTAAAACAAAAGACAACCTAAAGCGCCTTTCCTTGCTTACTTACACTTTTTGTAATATTAGAGACTTGTTTCAGGATGGTCTGTAGGAGAAGGAGTTTTCTGCCTGGCCCCTCTCAACCCCAAGAGAGCACACAAACAAAAAGCACAAACAAAGCCCTCCCTGCCCCAGATTTGAAAGTATCTTCTTTCTCCATTGGTCCTTTTGGTCAGATGCCAACCAGGTTATTTGAGCTTCTTAACCCCTTACAGGTAAAGGAGGGATTTTAGGCTACCCTTAGCTGTATGGTTATGACAAAGAAGTTTGTCACTAGTTCTGCCAGTTCAGTTTCAGAGTCGGTGTTGGCACTTTGGGAACTATAGCAGCATAGCCACAGTTCCATAGATACTCCAGAATAACCCAGTAGCGTAGACACAACCAATAGTGATGGATGGGAGGGTTCATTAGGAAGATCACCTATCTGAGCAATGACAGCTAGATTGAAGTATTCTTCCATTTACCTTACTGTGTGTACACATGGGCTTAGCTTGTCATAGCTAAATCACTCAGACTTTTTCACTCTCCTGAGTGATGTTGATCTAAATTTTAAGTGTAGACCAGACATAGGTGCAATGTAGCTGCCAGCGCATGTCTGGGGCACAAGATAAAACTCCAGTTGCCCTAACACATAATTAATAATATAATAAAACCTCTGAAACATTAAAATAATCATTCAGTAGGAACTCAGCCATCTGGACACCTACAGAAACTCTTTTCCCCCTTCATCATCATTGGAAGCAAAACTTCAACTCTCTCAGAACATCCCGCCAAAGAGATGATGACACTGACATCTCCAGTATACAGAAAAAAAACCCACCCAATATCCCCATCTACACAAAATACCCCACCCTTTCAACTCCCCCCGCCAAAAAAAAACCCCACCTGGAACAAAGAAACAAATCAACCAACCAACCAATGAAACAAAACAAAACAAAAAACAGAGATAATCAAGCAAACAAACAAAGCCCCTAATGTCCTAGGCAGAATTCCAACCTCCACATTCCAAATGAGATTCCAGGATGTCCACCATGACTTAGCTATGGCTACTGGTTTTATGTGCCAGGCACTCTGATAGCCTGATGATGGTGGAAGCATAAATCCGATAGATAGACAAATAGACAGAGTTCCTCCTCTGCCTTGGTGGGTCCTATGCTTATTGGCGGATTTGCTCACCTCAGAGGTTCACAGCAGTCCTCAGTTTGGCCACTTTCGTGGCTCAAATCTGCCATTCACTCAGTTAGCCTCATCACTGGCCAGCAGGGGGAAAAGGAAGAAGAACAATTACCGCAGTCTCTGCTGATCCACCTAGTGGATCACGGAACAGGCCAGAGACCTTCCCCTCTGGTGGAACCCACAGTCCAGTTCAACTCCTCCAGTATCAAGTAGGGAGTTGGGGGGATGGAGGGAACCCGGGCCCGCACTCTACTATGGGTTCCAGCCCAGGGTCCTGAGGATTGAAACTGTTTACAGTGGTTCCTGTAACAGCTGCGTGACAGCTTCAACTCCCTGGGCTACTTCCCCATGGCCTCCTCCCAACACCTTCTTTATTCTCACCACAGGACATTCCTCCTGATGTTCATAATACTTGTACTTCTCAGTCTTCCAGTAGTATGCCTTCTCATTCTCAGCTTCTTGCACCTCTTGCTCCCAGCTCCTCACATGCACACCACAAACTGAAGTGGGCTCCTTTTTAAACCCAGGTGCCCTGATTAGCCTGCCTGTCTTAATTGATTCTAGCAGCTTCTTGATTGGCTGCAGGTGTTCTAATCAGCCTGTCTGGCTTAAATGTTTCCAGAAAGTTCCTGATTGTTCTGGAGCCTTCCCTGTTGGGAAACGGAACGTCCTTTGCTTGCTCCTCAGCTATCTGCTTTCTATTCTTTCCTAAAGCATTTTTGACAACCTCTTTCTAGTCCGAGACCTTTTGGAACTCGGGTGGAGAGATGGTCTGTCGTTCGCCCTCCTGTCTCTTGATCAGGAGAAGGCGTTCGACAGAGTAGACCATGGGTACCTCCTGAGCACTCTGCAGGTGTTTGGATTCGGACCTCAGTTTGTGAGTTTTCTCCGAGTGCTGTATGCCTCCGCAGAGTGTTTGGTTAGGCTCAACTGGACCCTGACTGAACCGGTCAGCTTCGGGTGAGGAGTGCGGCAGGGGTGCCCCTCTCGGGCCAGTTGTACGCTCTGGCGATCGAGCCTTTCCTCTGTCTCCTCCGCAGGAGGATGACAGGGTTGGTGCTGTGGGAGCCGGAGCTGAGGCTGGTCCTGTCACCGTACGCCGATGATGTACTCCTCATGGTCCAGGACCCGGGCGACTTGGCGCGAGTGGAGGCATGCCAAGACATCTTTTTGGCAGCCTCCTCCGCCCGAGTCAACTGGGTCAAGAGCTCTGGCTTGGCGGTGGGGGACTGGCGGCAGGTAAGCTCCCTCCCACCCGCACTTCAGACCATACGGTGGAGTGCGGGTCCACTGCTCTATCTCGGCGTTTACCTTTCCGCCACGCACCCTTCCCCGCCGGAGAACTGGAAAAATTTAGAGGGCGGGCTGATAGAGCGGATCCGGAGATGGACGAGGCTACTCCGATGTCTCTCCCTCCGAGGTAGAGCACTGGTGCTTAACCAACTAGTCCTGTCCACGCTCTGGTACCGGCTCAACACCCTAGCCCCGGCCCCGGGTTTCCTGACCCATCTCCAGAGATTGATTCTAGAGTTTTTTTGGTCAGGAATGCACTGGGCGCCTGTTGGAGTTCTTCATCTACCCCTGAAGGAAGGAGGGCAGGGCCTGAAGTGTCTGTACACTCAGGTCCGCGTCTTCCGCCTCCAGGCCCTGCAGAGGCTCTTTTATAGTGCAAGTAGTTCGGCGTGGAGCATACTGGCGCACGCCTTCCTGCGCCGTTTCCAAGGGTTTCGATATGACCGGCAGCTCTTTTATCTTTCTCCGAGGGGTTTTCCGCGAGACCTCTCCGGGCTGCCGGTCTTCTACCAGGACCTCCTCCGGACCTGGAAATTGTTTCTAACAACCAGGTCCGTGGCGGCCACCGTGGGGGCAGATCTCCTCACGGAGCCCCTGCTACACAACCCCCAGCTCCGTGTGCAGGTGGCGGAGTCCCGCTCGGTGCGCCAGAGGTTGGTCCTGGCGGAAGTTACGAGGGTCGGAGACCTCCTGGACTACGACCGGAGAGACTGGCTGGATCCCCTGATGCTCGCTCGGCGCATGGGGCTCTCCAGCCTCCGTACCCCCCGGCGCGTACTTCAGGAGGTGAAGGCCGCCTTGACCCCCGCTGCTCGGGCTTATGTTAGCCGAGCCTTGTGCGAGGGCACACCCCGCCCATCCCTTACCCCAGGCCCGCCGGACCTTTCCATCGGGCCCCCACCCCATAGATCCCAACACACCCCTCACCCTTTCACTGCAAGCCGGCTGCACGAACTGCAGCCGGTTAGCTTTCAAATTGCTTCACGGAAATATTTATATACACTTACGCTTCACACCCTTCACGCCCACACCCTGGTGTCCCGCCCCGATACAAAGTGGCGGGATCTCCTGCCACCTTTGGAGGGTGAGCAACCTCGGTGGGCCAGCCTGTATTCCACCCTGGTCCCAAGGCCCGTCGGGGACATCAGTTGGCGGCTCCTTCACGGAGCTGTGAGCACGGGCGTGTTTTTGACACGGTTTACCCCCATTCCGGACACTTGTCCTTTTTGTAATGTGAGGGAAACCCTGGTGCACGTGTATTTAGAGTGTGCCAGATTGCAGCCCCTTTTTCGGCTCCTCACAAATATTTTATTACGCTTCTGGCTTCATTTTTCCCCCCACCTTTTTATCTATACACTTCCCATTCGTGGCCCCACAAAGTCGCGGGATCTTCTGGTCAACCTCCTCCTAGCTTTGGCTAAAACAGCCATTTACAAAACCAGAGAGAGGAGGTTGGCCCATGAAACGTCCTGCGATTGTGGGGCCGTTTTCCGATCCTCAGTACACTCACGTATCCGAGCGGAGTTCCTCTGGGCGGCGTCCACCGACTCCCTTGAAGCCTTCGAGGAGCGGTGGGCGCTGTCTGGGGTTCTCTGCTCGGTGACCCCGTCCGGTTCCCTCCGTCTGACCCTTTGATTGAGGGGAAGAGCGAGAGACGCCAGCCCCAGCCATTGCCGCTGTGGATACCATCATTCCTGTCATCTAGGAGGGGTCCTATAATACATGGGTGTCTACCCCCCCCTCCCTAAACCGCCCACCCCGCAGCCGTGCCCATCTTACCGGGCACTCTCAGGAGAGGGAGGATCGGTGACACTGGGCGCGGCACTGGGTAACTCGAGGGGGTGGAAGACCACGAGTGTCGAGGAAGCCCCCCCGCTCTAGGCCACCAGGTAACTCAGGAGGGTGGAAGACCACAAGTGTCGAGGAAGCCCCCCCGCTCTGGGCCCAGGCTAGCCTGAACACTTCTCCCTCCTGAAAGCTGCTGTGTTATACCTTCTGATTGCGTTGTTTTGTTGCATAGTTGTTTTGTTTCCTTTGGTAATTCTGTAAGCGTTACCAATAAACTTTCCTTTTGTTTTTAAAAAAAAAAAAAAAAAAAAGCCTTCCCTGTTGGGAAACGGAACGTCCTTTGCTTGCTCCTCAGCTATCTGCTTTCTATTCTTTCCTAAAGCATTTTTGACAACCTCTTTCTAGTCCGAGACCTTTTGGAACTCGGGTGGAGAGATGGTCTGTCGTTCGCCCTCCTGTCTCTTGATCAGGAGAAGGCGTTCGACAGAGTAGACCATGGGTACCTCCTGAGCACTCTGCAGGTGTTTGGATTCGGACCTCAGTTTGTGAGTTTTCTCCGAGTGCTGTATGCCTCCGCAGAGTGTTTGGTTAGGCTCAACTGGACCCTGACTGAACCGGTCAGCTTCGGGTGAGGAGTGCGGCAGGGGTGCCCCCTCTCGGGCCAGTTGTACGCTCTGGCGATCGAGCCTTTCCTCTGTCTCCTCCGCAGGAGGATGACAGGGTTGGTGCTGTGGGAGCCGGAGCTGAGGCTGGTCCTGTCGGCGTACGCCGATGATGTACTCCTCATGGTCCAGGACCCGGGCGACTTGGCGCGAGTGGAGGCATGCCAAGACATCTTTTCGGCAGCCTCCTCCGCCCGAGTCAACTGGGTCAAGAGCTCTGGCTTGGCGGTGGGGGACTGGCGGCAGGTAAGCTCCCTCCCACCCGCACTTCAGACCATACGGTGGAGTGCGGGTCCACTGCTCTATCTCGGCGTTTACCTTTCCGCCACGCACCCTTCCCCGCCGGAGAACTGGAAAAATTTAGAGGGCGGGCTGATAGAGCGGATCCGGAGATGGACGAGGCTACTCCGATGTCTCTCCCTCCGAGGGAGAGCACTGGTGCTTAACCAACTAGTCCTGTCCACGCTCTGGTACCGGCTCAACACCCTGGCCCTGGCCCCGGGTTTCCTTACCCACCTCCGGAGATTGATTCTAGAGTTCTTCTGGTCAGGAATGCCCTGGGCCCCTGTTGGAGTTCTTCATCTACCCCTGAAGGAAGGAGGGCAGGGCCTGAAGTGTCTGTACACTCAGGTCCGCGTCTTCCGCCTCCAGGCCCTGCAGAGGCTCTTTTATAGTGCAAGTAGTTCGGCGTGGAGCATACTGGCGCACGCCTTCCTGCGCCGTTTCCAAGGGTTTCCATATGACCGGCAGCTCTTTTATCTTTCTTCGAGGGGTTTTCCGCGAGACCTCTCCAGGCTGCCGGTCTTCTACCAGGACCTCCTCCGGACCTGGAAATTGTTTCTAACAACCAGGTCCGTGGCGGCCACCGTGGGGGCAGATCTCCTCACGGAGCCCCTGCTACACAACCCCCAGCTCCGTGTGCAGGTGGCGGAGTCCCGCTCGGTGCGCCAGAGGTTGGTCCTGGCGGAAGTCACGAGGGTCGGAGACCTCCTGGACTACGACCGGAGAGACTGGCTGGATCCCCTGATGCTCGCTCGGCGCATGGGGCTCTCCAGCCTTCGTACCCCCCGGCGCGTACTTCAGGAGGTGAAGGCCGCCTTGACCCCCGCTGCTCGGGCTTATGTTAGCCGAGCCTTGTGCGAGGGCGCACCCCGCCCATCCCTTACCCCGGGCCCGCCGGACCTTTCCATCGGGCCCCCACCCCGTAGATCCCAACAAACCCCTCACCCTTTCACTGCAAGCCAGCTGCACGAACTGCAGCCGGTTAGCTTTCAAATTGCTCCACGGAAATACTTATATACACTTACGCTTCACACCCTTCACGCCCACACCCTGGTGTCCCGCCCTGATACAAAGTGGCGGGATCTCCTGCCACCTTTGGAGGGTGAGCAACCTCGGTGGGCCAGCCTGTATTCCACCCTGGTCCCAAGGCCCGTCGGGGACATCAGTTGGCGGCTCCTTCACGGAGCTGTGAGCACGGGCGTGTTTTTGACACGGTTTACCCCCATTCCGGACACTTGTCCTTTTTGTAATGTGAGGGAAACCCTGGTGCACGTGTATTTAGAGTGTGCCAGATTGCAGCCCCTTTTCCGGCTCCTCACAAATATTTTATTACGCTTCTGGCTTCATTTTTCCCCCCACCTTTTTATCTATACACTTCCCATTCGTGGCCCCACAAAGTCGCGGGATCTTCTGGTCAACCTCCTCCTAGCTTTGGCTAAAACAGCCATTTATAAAACCAGAGAGAGGAGGTTGGCCCATGAAGCGTCCTGCGATTGTGGGGCCGTTTTTCGATCCTCAGTACACTCACGTATCCGGGCGGAGTTCCTCTGGGCGGCGTCCACCGACTCCCTTGAAGCCTTCGAGGAGCGGTGGGCGCTGTCTGGGGTTCTCTGCTCGGTGACCCCGTCCGGTTCCCTCCGTCTGACCCTTTGATTGAGGGGAAGAGCGAGAGACGCCAGGCCCAGCCGGTGCCGCTGTGGATACCATCATTCCTGTCATCTAGGAGGGGTCCTACAATACATGGGTGTCTAACCCCCCCTCCCTAACCTGCCCACCCCGCAGCCGTGCCCATCTTACCGGGCACTCTCAGGAGGGGGAGGATCGGTGACACTGGGCGCGGCACTGGGTAACTCGAGGGGGTGGAAGACCACGAGTGTCGAGGAAGCCCCCCCGCTCTAGGCCACCAGGTAACTCAGGAGGGTGGAAGACCACGAGTGTCGAGGAAGCCCCCCCGCTCTGGGCCCAGGCTAGCCTGAACACTTCTCCCTCCTGAAAGCTGCTGTGTTATACCTTCTGATTGCGTTGTTTTGTTGCATAGTTGTTTTGTTTCCTTTGGTAATTTTGTAAGCGTTACCAATAAATTTTCTTTCTGTTTCAAATAAAAAAAAAAAAAAGCCTTCCCTGTTGGGAAACGGAACGTCCTTTGCTTGCTCCTCAGCTATCTGCTTTCTATTCTTTCCTAAAGCATTTTTGACAACCTCTTTCTAGTCCGAGACCTTTTGGAACTCGGGTGGAGAGATGGTCTGTCGTTCGCCCTCCTGTCTCTTGATCAGGAGAAGGCGTTCGACAGAGTAGACCATGGGTACCTCCTGAGCACTCTGCAGGTGTTTGGATTCGGACCTCAGTTTGTGAGTTTTCTCCGAGTGCTGTATGCCTCCGCAGAGTGTTTGGTTAGGCTCAACTGGACCCTGACTGAACCGGTCAGCTTCGGGTGAGGAGTGCGGCAGGGGTGCCCCCTCTCGGGCCAGTTGTACGCTCTGGCGATCGAGCCTTTCCTCTGTCTCCTCCGCAGGAGGATGACAGGGTTGGTGCTGTGGGAGCCGGAGCTGAGGCTGGTCCTGTCGGCGTACGCCGATGATGTACTCCTCATGGTCCAGGACCCGGGCGACTTGGCGCGAGTGGAGGCATGCCAAGACATCTTTTTGGCAGCCTCCTCCGCCCGAGTCAACTGGGTCAAGAGCTCTGGCTTGGCGGTGGGGGACTGGCGGCAGGTAAGCTCCCTCCCACCCGCACTTCAGACCATACGGTGGAGTGCGGGTCCACTGCTCTATCTCGGCGTTTACCTTTCCGCCACGCACCCTTCCCCGCCGGAGAACTGGAAAAATTTAGAGGGCGGGCTGATAGAGCGGATCCGGAGATGGACGAGGCTACTCCGATGTCTCTCCCTCCGAGGGAGAGCACTGGTGCTTAACCAACTAGTCCTGTCCACGCTCTGGTACCGGCTCAACACCCTAGCCCCGGCCCCGGGTTTCCTGACCCATCTCCGGAGATTGATTCTAGAGTTTTTTTGGTCAGGAATGCCCTGGGCCCCTGTTGGAGTTCTTCATCTACCCCTGAAGGAAGGAGGGCAGGGCCTGAAGTGTCTGTACACTCAGGTCCGCGTTTTCCACCTCCAGGCCCTGCAGAGACTCTTTTATAGTGCACGTAGTTCGGCGTGGAGCATACTGGCGCACGCCTTCCTGTGCCGCTTCCAAGGGCTTCGATACGACCGGCAGCTCTTTTATCTTTCTTCGAGGGGTTTTCCGCGAGACCTCTCCAGGCTGCCGGTCTTCTACCAGGACCTCCTCCGGACCTGGAAACTGTTTCTAACAACCAGGTCTGTGGCAGCCACCGTGGGAGCAGACCTCTTCACGGAGCCCCTGCTACACAACCCCCAGCTCCGTGTGCAGGTGGCGGAGTCCCGCTCGGTGCGCCAGAGGTTAGTCCAGGCGGAAGTCACGAGGGTCGGAGACCTCCTGGACTATGACCGGAGAGACTGGCTGGATCCCCTGACACTCGCTTGGCTCATGAGGCTCTCCAGCCTCCCTACCCCCCGGCGCGTACTTCAGGAGGTGAAGGCCGCCTTGACCCCCGCTGCTCGGGCTTATGTTAGCCGAGCCTTGTGCGAGGGTGCACCCCGCCCATCCCTTACCCCAGGCCCACCGGACCTTTCCATCGGGCCCCTACCCCATAGATCCCAACAAACTCCTCACCCTTTCACTGCAAGCCGGCTGCACGAACTGCAGCCGGTTAGCTTTCAAATTGCACCACGGAAATACTTATATACACTTACACTTCACACCCTTCACGCCCACACCCTGGTGTCCCTCCCCGATACAAAGTGGGGGGACCTCCTGCCACCTTTGGAGGGTGAGCAACCTAGGTGGGCCAGCCTGTATTCCACCTTGGTCCCAAGGCCCGTCGGGGACATCAGTTGGCGGCTCCTTCACGGAGCTGTGAGCACGGGCGTGTTTCTGACACGGTTTACCCCCATCCCAGACACTTGTCCTTTCTGTAATGTGAGGGAAACCCTGGCGCATGTATATTTAGAGTGTGCCAGATTGCAGACCCTTTTCCGGCTCCTCACAAATATTTTATTACGCTTCTGGCTTCATTTCTCCCCTCACCTTTTTATCTATACACTTCCCATCCATGGCCCCACAAAGTCGCGGGATCTTCTGGTCAACCTGCTCCTAGCCTTGGCTAAAACAGCCATTTATAAAACCAGAGAGAGGAGGTTGGCCCATGAAACGTCCTGCGATTGTGGGGCCGTTTTCCGATCTTCAGTACATTCACGTATCCGGGCGGAGTTCCTCTGGGCAGCGTCCACCGACTCCCTTGATGCTTTCGAGGAGCGGTGGGCGCTGTCTGGGGTTCTCTGCTCGGTGATCCCGTCCGGTTCCCTCCGTCTGACCCTTTGATTGAGGGGAAGAGCGAGAGACGCCAGGCCCAGCCGGTGCCGCTGTGGATACCATCATTCCTGTCATCTAGGAGGGGGTCCTATAATACATGGGTGTCTACCCCCCCAGCCCTAAACCGCCCACCCCGCAGCCGTGCCCATCTTACCGGGCACTCTCAGGAGAGGGAGGATCGGTGACACTGGGCGCGGCACTAGGTAACTCGAGGGGGTGGAAGACCACGAGTGTCGAGGAAGCCCCCCCGCTTTAGGCCACCAGGTAACTCAGGAGGGTGGAAGACCACGAGTGTCGAGGAAGCCCCCCCGCTCTGGGCCCAGGCTAGCCTGAACACTTCTCCCTCCTGAAAGCTGCTGTGTTATACCTTCTCTTTGCGTTGTTTTGTTGCATAGTTGTTTTGTTTCCTTTGGTAATTCTGTAAGCGTTACCAATAAACTTTCTTTCTGTTTCAAAAAAAAAAAAAAGACGTTACCAATAAGCTTTCTTTCTGTTTCAAAAAAAAAAAAGACGTCTCTGTTGGGAACGGAACGTCTTTTGCTTGCTCCTCAGCTATCTGCTTTCTATTCTTTCCTAAAGCCCCCTGGCCCGGATTTTTCTTACTTTTTGCACCTGCCTTAGTCCCCCCCCGACCAGGCCAGACGCTTTTTTTGTTTTTTCTTGATTCTTTGTTTTTTTTTTCCCGTCTACGTGCTTCGGCCCTCAGTTTGCCAGCACCCGCCCCCACCACGTCTGCTTTCGGGCGCAGCTATTTGCCTCAGCTGAGCCCCCGGAGGAGGGGGGGGAAGATTGCCGATTTTGCTGTCCGGAGCGGGGAGTGGAAACCCCCAGACCCAGCCGTTTTGCTAGCAGCTCGGACTTTACAACATTCTTAGTATGCCGGAAGCCTTGGAACACAGCCAACACAGCCGGAGAAGAAGATTTCAGCAGACAGGAGAAATAATCCAGGAGAGCTATAAATCTTCGTGAAGGGGGCCGTAAGACTCAGTAATTTTCTAAATTATACTCTCGTGGGGGGGAGTTTGACTGTGGTTACTTGTGTTAATGGCGGCACAGGGGGTGTGGTGTGGAGACCCCCACCCCCGATCCATCGGTGCCCCTACCCCCCCATCCTTATTACAACTGTCACGGCCCCCCCGCCATCTGTCCCTGCTGGCAACCTGCCATCTCCCTTCCGATCCAGCTGTTCGCTTTGAACTTTGCCTTCCGGACCGGACATAACAGCCGACCAACCGAGACTCTTTGGACAAACGTGTGTGGGTCTGCACCCCCCCTCCGGATTGCTTATCCCACAGCTTGCCCCTATTATTGGACCCCGATTTTGTTTTCCCCCACCTCTCCCAGTCTAACCCCCTTGGCATTCTCCCCCTCCCTGCCCGCAGCCTAACAGAAGGAGGGGCTACTCCGTTTTTTCCCCTCCCCCCTTCTCCTTCCGGTGTCTCCCTGTCTCTCCCTGCTCACAATGGCGGGGACCGAGAGAGGCGAGACTGCTTCAACAAAATTAGTTGTCCCTCCCCCACCACCACTCCTGCCTGACCCCCAAGATCCCCCCCTACCACTATTGTCAATATACTTGCCACCCCCCCTGCTGGGGCACCGGTAGCAGGAGGCACCAGGGTGATTGCTGCTGCTGCTGCACCCACCGCCCCCCCAGATTCTAGGACACCCCCCCCGGTTAGCCAGAAGGGCCAGGGCGGGTGGAAAGGAAAGGGCCCCACTAAAACCACTAAGCCCTCCATGGCAGGGCTGCCCCCACCGCTGTGGCCTCGTCATCAACCGTGGCTCCCCTCCCTGCGTTTCCCTCCACCAGCTCTGCGATTGTCCCTCCCCCGGCCCCCAGGACGTATGCCCGGGTGGCAGCGGGCTCCCCCTGCCTGCCGCCTCGTCATCTCGCCCCCCCCCCCGCCTCCGCCACCATCACCAGCGGCCGGGGCCCTTTCCCCACCTTGCCCAGGAAGCACGGCATCCGTTGCCTCCTGGTGCCCGCCTCACCCCACGTGGAGACATATGTGCAGGCGTTGGCGAAGGTGGTAGGACCCACGGCTATTGTGGCGGCCTCCAAGATGTATGGGAAGGTCGTTTTTTTCTTAGCCTCGGAGGATGCCGCCCAGGAGGCGGTGGAGAGGGGCCTGACGGTGGGGGGGGTGTTTGTCCCCCTAGAACCGTTAGAAGACCTGGGCGTTCGCCTCGTCCTTACCTCCGTTCCTCCCTTCTTACCCAATGCTGCCCTGTTACCCGCTCTTTCCACCCTGGGGAAACTTGTCTCTGTCATCAGCCCTCTCCCGTTGGGCTGCAAGGACCCCACCCTCCGTCACATTTTTTCATTCCGCCGGCAATTGCAGCTTCTACCGGCAGCAGGGGCGCGTGACAAAGAGGCGCTCGAGGGGTCTTTTCTAGTCCCCTACCAGGGAGCCCGCTATCGAGTCTTTTACTCTACCGGAGAGGCCCGGTGCTACCTCTGCCGTTCAGCGGGGCATGTCCGCAGAGACTGCCCTTTGGCCCGGGGGGGAGGGGCACCCGAAACCCCTGAGACCCTGCAGGACATCGGCTCCGTCGCTGCCGACGCCCCTGGCTGCCCGGCACCTGAAACCAACCCTCCTCCTACTCGATCCATCGCTGCTCCCGTCCAGGCCCAAGAAATACCTTCCCTACAACGCCCGGGTGAGCAAGGGATTTCCACCGTTGCTAGTACCAATCCAACAGAGCCCATGGAGGAGGGTGTGGCAAGGATATTACCGGGTATAGGAGAGGGCCCTTCCCAAGGAGAAACCCCCGCCCCTCATGTTGCCTCACCGCTACCTCCCCGAACCGCTAAACCATCGCCTCCGCCCCCCGACACGACCCCTGCTAACCAGCCCCCAGATGACGCTATGGAGGGCTGGACCCTAGTCCAGGGGAAGCGAGGCAAGCGGAAGGCTCGAGCTCCGCTGCATCCATCCGACGCGGAAGCCCCCCGGAAGACCAGGAAAGGAGGCACTGCTATCGAGCCTCCCGCCACGGCCACGAGAGAGATCCATCCGCTGGTGTCGGGAGGGGAAGATGGACTGGCATTGGAGGGCAGAATCCCCCCTCTATGGGAGACCCTCCCCTCCGAGACTTCTGAGGACGCCCCTTCTGCCTGGACACTACCCGAACCCCCCGCGGACCCCGAGGCGACCGTTGAGGCAGGCCCTAGAGGAGAGGCCCCCGGGGTGGCAGGAGTTGGCCTCTCCCCCGTGTACGCGGAGATTGAGGCCCTAGATTTGACCCCGGTCACCCAGGGAGGGGATGATCTGCTGCCGGCTGGCCTCGAGCTGGGCAACCTTACCCCAGCCTCCCTTTCCCCATGCTCCCTCCCCCTAATTGCCTTCCCGGGTGAGCACCCTGCAGAAGGTGGTCCACCACCTGATGCCATGGCCGCTAAGACCACCATGGAGCCAGCACCTAGCATTATTGGGAGCCCCCTCCCTTACCCCTTAACCCTTGACTCTGCTCAGGAGGCACTTTCCTTTAGCTGCTTGCCTCCTGAACCCCAGAGCCTTACCCCTGCCCCTGCCCAAGTCCCCTCCTCCTGCAATGTTAATGCCGCCCCTGGGGTTATTTCCTTTCCGCCTTTTGCAGATTCCCCCCAGGGAGCAGTCTTTGCACTTTCTAGCCGCGACCCATTAGGAGTGGCAATTTTTCCCCTGCCATCCCCCTCCACCCCAAGGCGTGAAATGAATTTAATAACCCCAGCCTGTCAGACGCCCCGTCGGTGGTCTGCACCCTGTCTACCTGCCTTAGCAGACCACGAGGCTGTATTAAGAGGCCCATCAGGGAATACCTCGGGAATTGAAACCCCACCCCCCCATGAGCTGCGGCATGCGCTACGGAAGTTCCTAGAGCACACCCGTGGCGCCCGCGATAGGGCACAGCTGGCTCTTCAGCTATGGGGGGACTTTGATCAAATCCTCCAGGCCACAAGGGCCCTTATAAAGGAGGGCAGGGGGCAAGGAAGGTGCGGTGCTGCGGCCTACGAGCGAGCCCGCAGCTTCTGACGCGATCTACTCACCCACGGGATGGGTCACGGGTTGCTGCGCAACCTGCCGGGGGCCCTGAACACCCCCGCCAATACGAGGCCCCCAACCCCCCAGCCCTCCGCATGACGCCTCTTATTATTGCGACCCTGAATACCAGGGGCTGTAGGATGGCTCTCCGCAGGTCCCAGGTGCTCTCTTACCTTTGGGAAGGGAGGTACTCTGTAGTTTTCCTGCAGGAGACCCATACGGACCCGGCCGCCGAGGACAGGTGGTGGCTGGAGTGGGGGGACGGGGTATACTTTAGCCACTTCGCGACCTGGCAAGCTGGAGTGGTGACCCTGTTCTCCCCCAACCTACGGCCCGAGGTGCTAGGGATCAATGAGGCCGTGCCGGGCCACCTGCTGCACCTTCGAGTCCGTATGGAGGGGCTCGTGGTTAATCTTGTTAACATCTATGCCCCGCAAATGAGCTCCAGGCGGCCACAATTTTATCAGCAGGTGTCCGACTTTCTCGGCACCCTGGATTCGCACGAGTGCCTGGTCCTGGGAGGGGACTTTAACATTACCCTCGAGGAACGGGACCGCTCAGGGGCCGAACCGAGTCCGGCCGCTGCGAATATTCTCCAAGGGATAGTCGACCATCACTCCCTAGTGGACGTCTGGCGTGACCATCACCCAGATGACACCTCCACGTTCACCTTTGTCCGGGTGGAGGCCCATCGGTCACACCACTCTCGGTTGGACCGTATTTACTTATCCCGTTTCCATCTTTCACAGGCCCACTCCTCCGCCATTCGGCCGGCCCCATTCTCCGATCATCATTTAGTCACCGTAACGGTCTCCCTCCGTGCAGAGAGACCGGGGCCGGCCTATTGGCACTTTAATAACAGCCTGTTGGAGGACGAGAGCTTTGTGACGTCCTTCCGGGAGTTTTGACTGGCCTGGCGAGAGCAGTGGCGTGCCTTTCCCTCGGTGCGGCGATGGTGGGATCTCGGGAAGGTGCGCGCCAAGCTCTTCTGCCGTGACTACACTCGGGGCACCAGCCGACGGCGAAATGCAGCGATAGAGCAGTTGGAACGGGAGGTCTTAGGGATGGAGAGGCGCCTGGCCGCCAATCCCGAGGACCCGTCCCTCTGCGGAGCGTGCTGGGAGAAGCGGGAGGAGCTCCGGGCCCTTGAGGACCACCGGGCCCAAGGTGCCTTCGTTCGGTCCCGCATCCGCCTCCTTCAGGAGATGGACCGCGGCTCCCGCTTCTTCTATGCCCTGGAGAAAACGAGGGGGGCCAAGAAACACGTCACCTGCCTTCTTGCGGAAGACGGCACCCCCCTCACGGATCCGGAGGAGATGTGTGGGAGGGCCCGTGACTTCTACACAAGCCTTTTCTCCCCGGACCCGACCGATCCTGGCGCTTGCAGGGTGCTCTGGGAGGAACTCCCCACGGTCAGCGTGGGCGACCGAGACCGACTAGAGCTGCCTCTCACCCTGGCCGAGTTCTCGGAAGCCCTCCGTCGCATGCCCACCAATAAATCTCCGGGCATGGACGGGCTGACCGTGGAGTTTTACCGCGCGTTCTGGGACATTCTCGGCCCAGACCTAGTGACCGTCTGGTCCTCCCTCTCTCGTGCAGGTGAGCGGTGCTCGCTTTGCTGCCGAAGAAGGGGGACCTCCGTGACCTACGAAACTGGCGTCCCATCTCACTCCTTAGCACGGATTACAAAATCGTAGCGAAAGCAATCTCGCTGCGGCTAGGGTCCGTGATGGTGGACGTAATCCACCCAGACCAGACCTATACTGTCCCGGGTCGCAGCATTTTTGACAACCTCTTTCTAGTCCGAGACCTTTTGGAACTCGGGCGGAGAGATGGTCTATCGTTCGCCCTCCTGTCTCTTGATCAGGAGAAGGCGTTCGACAGAGTAGACCATGGGTACCTCCTGAGCACTCTGCAGGCGTTTGGATTCGGACCTCAGTTTGTGAGTTTTCTCCGAGTGCTGTATGCCTCCGCTGAGTGTTTGGTTAGACTCAACTGGACCCTGACTGAACCGGTCAGCTTCGGGCGAGGAGTGCGGCAGGGGTGCCCCCTCTCGGGCCAGTTGAACGCTCTGGCGATCGAGCCTTTCCTCTGTCTCCTCCGCAGGAGGATGACAGGGTTGGTGCTGCGGGAGCCGGAGCTGAGGCTGGTCCTGTCGGCGTACGCCGATGACGTGCTGTTAGCCGACGGCCAAGGATGTTTGGTGAGGTGCCAGCTATGCCCGTTTATACCATCCGTGACTTTAACCGCTAGGATGCACTGTCCCTTCGCGGCGGGCAGCCCGGGCTAGGCTGACGGATGCCCCAAGGTCCTAACCACCCGTGACTTTAACTGCTAGAGCTCAGAGCTCCTTCGCAGCGGGCAGTCAATACTGACTGACAGGTGCCCCAATGGCAGCACTAAGAGCCTCTCCACACCCGTGACTTTAACTGCTAGAGCTCAGAGCTCCTTCGCAGCGGGCAGCCAGGATTGACTGACAGGTACCCCAAGAGTTTGCCCCATGGAGGCGGCACAACTCAACACTAGGCTCTTAGTACTCTCACCTAATGGCCAGGCTTTAGAGCCAAAACGGCTGAGGTTCTTTAATTGTGTTGGCTGCTTTACAGTAAACCAGAGAAAACAAGTCAGGCTTATGCATAAATGGTTACCAAAATTTATTAAGCTAGATTCTAATCATGTGGTTACAAAATTGCTAGTGCCTACTTATTTAAATGTAGAGATGTTACACACACAAACAAGTTACAAAACTGAAGCCACAATCCCAAAGAAAGAAAACAAAGTATAGAGCTCTATTTCAAAATATGTGTACACTAAAGATAGGAGATCAGGTGTGGGTGCTTCTTACCCTCCTTGCATCTCTCGATTCCAGCGGTGCCAAGCCAGGATCGGTCACTCAATTCCGTGGAAAGACGAATAAGGGACAAGGCGTAGGGACCCTCTTAGCTGCAGAAGCCTTGGGAGGCTGTCACTTATCTGACCAGCAGATAGATAGTGAAAAGCACTCAAAAATCATGGTGCTGTAGGTCCCCTACTTATACCTCTGTACTCCTTTATTCTCTTTCTCCTTTCTTATGCCAAATTGAGGCTGGTCTGTCGGGGTGACGCCAGCTTTCGCAAGAGTAGTTTACACTTGCAAGGGAGAGAAACAATAAGTTTCGACTACTGGACATTTCTTTTATCAGGGTAAATATTTTCCCACCTAGGATGTTGGTGTGTGTGCATCACGCTATTTAGTAGGGGCTAAGAGCCATGTCTGTCACAGGGCCTCTGCCTGCTGTGAGCTTAATCCTTGTATCTGTTCCCAGAGGCACATTGTAGCAGCACACCTGTGCTTTCACAGCTTCAAAGGCTGTGCTGGAATATATGTTAAGTGCCCTGTTCCTGCTTCCTCCTGTGTTTCCAGCAATGCTGGTCTGAGAGGGGGGGCGGCTGGCTGTCTGGCTACATTCCACCCCCTGATGCACCACACTACATCCCAGATTGCAAGGTGGCGGTGATGCCAGCACCTCTTGCCCTCCTTGGGGAAATCTAGAAATACCCAACAACCAAATTAGAGGATGAGGGTTCGCGGAATTGGGTAGGATCCCTTTTTAGCTCTAGGTATCTGATTTGTGTGGAGGACAGAGCAGTTTGAATCAAACGCTTCATAATACATAAAGTTACACAAAAAACAATTACAATAATTAAAATGGTTAAAACAGTATTCACAACCGAATGTAAAAACGGGGAGAGGGAGAATCCCAAGTGTTGAGCTAACCATTGCATCCATGAGGTTTGTCCATTCTCAGCCACTGCATGTAGTGGTACAAATTCAATTCCCAGTCCATTGGTTGAATCTAGCAAGGTGCACATCCAGCAATTTGTAGCACCAGCAGCTGAGGCGATGGTTTGGATTGCTCCCCGAAGAGGATGTTCTGGTATTGCCAAGGTGACTGGAGCCAACAGAAGGATCATGAGGGCTTGCAGGAACATATCTCTGGTGGGTCGTGTTCTAGCTAAAAAACTTATTTTAAAACCAAAAGCAAAAATTACACCTGCTATTATAAGTAATGGCAAATATATCAACAGTCCATAGTAGTCTCTAGTGATCAAACAGGTCTGCTGCATGGTCCATTTTGCTGACAGGTTAGCTGGCAGGTTGCTCGGAACCATGGGACCATTCCTGCAATAAATCACATGGTCAGCCTGTCTTGGATGCGATCCAAGCCTCTGTAATGGTTATTAGCCTTTTATCAGCATTTAAGGCACTCCATACACCTTTCTCTTTATAGACGTGCAAAATGCAGGTAAAGGTTCCCAGGGCTGGGTGTTTAATCACAACAGTATCTCCGGGAGCATACTTGGAACTGTGCAGTGCTGTTCTGGCAGGGGAGATAGCTTTCCCTGTAGGGAAGAATCCCCTGCTGACTGGACTGCCTGTAGGAGTCTGTCTGTTGTTTAATCTCTGCACCACTTCGTCCAGTCTGTCTCCCCATGTGCCATCAGTAGGCTTCAAGTGATTCTTTAGCAACCCATTCCAGCGCTCGACCATGCCATTAGATTGAGGTCGATATGGAAGGTGGAAGGTCCATTGGACTCCATGGTTAAGGGTCCATTCCCTTACAAGTTTATTCTTAAAATGCGAACCATTATCTGATTGGATTTCTTGAGGCATTGGGACAATTGCTGTTAAGCGGTTTAGTCCCATAACTGTGGACAACCCTGTTGCCAATCGGGTTGGATATGCAAAACCAATCCCTGAAACAATTTCTACTCCAGTCAAGATGTATTTCCACCTCTGCCTTGTAGTGAGCAGTGGTCCGACATAGTCGACCTGCCAGGTTGCCCATAGTGTTTTTCCATCTCTTAGCCTGGCAAACCTTTGTCCTTCTGCTATATGTTTTCTAGTCTCAGCACAAATAGTGCAGGCTTGCACCAGGTCTCTAGCCTGTCTGTGGGTGATAGGCCACCCCCTGATATGTGCTTGCCGCACTAACTCATCACTTTCTGTGTGTCCTAAATTATCATGTAACCATGAATATAAGCGTTCCCATTCTACTTGTGTGGTAAAGAGCTGGGCAGCTGCATCGGCTAAATTGTTTAACTGTGCAGCTGGGGTATTATTCCTCTGATGAGCTGAGACATGTCCTATAGACAGGGATTGTTGCAGGGCATGCTGATATAACCACTTCCAGTATTCCAGTCCCCAGACTGGTTTACCTCCTATTTCCCAGTGGTTATTTTTCCAGTTAGTGATCCACTGAGTGGCACCTGCCCATACCGCATAGGAGTCCGTATATACTGCGGTGGCTCCTGCTTCACAGGCCAGTTTAATTGCAGCCAATTCTGCAAGTTGTGCTGACCCATCAATTTCAGCAGTTAGGGGTGCTGCAGAGGTGTCTGCAGGCACTGCTGCAGCTTTTCCCTTCCACTTTCCTTTTACCAGCCTGGCACTGCCATCAGTGAACCATACTCCCTCAGGCTTAGAAGGATCAAATGGGGCAGCATCCTTAATGGGAGACTGCTGTGGAGGTAGGCGGTATTCATCAGGCATTCCTACTTTCCATAGGGATTCCTGAACCATAGTGGGGTTTTGTGCAGTGTCTGCACTCCCTACCCTGTGGTGTATGTAAAGTGCCCATCTTTGGATAGTCATCTTTTGTGCTACACCAGGTGGTAACTCTTTCCCTTCCAATATAGGTTTAATGATTGGAAGAGGAGTGTGAATTGTGATGTCCTTATCCTGAGTTAATTCCTCAGTTTCTCTCAAGGCTGTGTAAGCCGCCAGAAGCACCTTCTCATAAGGCGTGTAGTTAGCCTGTGACCCTTGCCATGACGTGGAACCAAACTGAATTGGTCGTCTGGGAGCAGTGTCACTTTCTTGCCAGAGAGCATAAGACATTCCAGTGGCTCCCACAGTTAGGTACAAATGGAATGGGGCTTCAGGATGTATGGGACCCAGAGCCTGATAGGTGTGTATCTCCCCTATCAGTTGCCTGAGGGCTTCCTCATGGGCAGGAGCCCATTCCCAGGCAGCACTTTTCTTTAACAAATTGTACAATGGTCTGGCTATAATGGCAAAGCCAGGTACGTGTTTTCTCCAAAACCCCAGGGTTCCCAAAATCTGTCTCAATTGATCTTTACTTTCAGGGGAGGGTGCCTGATTTAGCTCTTGCACAGTGTCATTAGGCACAGACCTCCTACCTCCCATCCATACAGTACCTAAGAATTTTATCTCTTGGGAGGGACCTTGGCATTTCTCAGCTGGTAACTCTAAATTAAGGGCTTCTAGTGCTCCTTTGATTTGATTCATAGCCTCCTGTACCTCTTCTGAGGTTTTCCCACCTATTAAGATGTCATCAATGTTTTGCACAGTTTGTACATTGTGTGGCAGTATAAGGTCATCTAGGACCTTTGCCAGTGCCCCATGGCAAATAGTGGGTGAGTGTTTAAACCCTTGTGGCATTCGGGTAAAAGTGTATTGTACACCTTTCCAAGTAAAAGCAAATCTTTCCTGGTCAGCTGGTTGCAAAGGGACCATGAAGAACATGTCCTTTACATCTAATACTGCTAGCCAGGGTTTATCCCAGGTTTGTATGGTGTTTACAATATCTGTTATGCTAGGGACTGCTGCAGTTAATGGTCCAGTGTTACTGTTTAGCTTCCTATAATCTATAGTGAGTCTTCATTTGCCATTTGGTTTCTTGATGGGCCACACAGGAGAATTAAAGCGAGAGTGGGTACGAATTAAAATTCCTCGCTGTTCCAAATCTTTGATCAGGTCAGTAACAGGGCTTATGGCCTCAGCTGGGACATTATACTGCTTTGTGTTTGTTACTGTTGAGGGCGGGAGAGCAGGCACGCTGCTAAGTAAGTTTACAGAATAGTGGGGAGGGCTTTCCTCTTCCAGGTGGGTGGCATGAGGAACAGAACTGACTCCAAAAGCCCATCTTTCCCCATTAATCCTTCCCTTCTTTCCTCTTAAAACGTCCATGCCCAGTATGTTGGCATTGCCCAAAATCACCTCATATTTTCGGGGCTGATGGTGGGGTTGCAAGGGGATATCCAGTTTTATCTTAACTAATGGGTAAGTTATGGTACTGCCATTTACCCCTGTAACAAGTACCTGCTTTCCGCCCGTAGGTGGCGAGCCCTGAAAACTTTCTCGCTTAATCATGGACCTTTGAGCCCCTGTGTCCATTAAGAAAGGAATAATGTGTTCGTCATTTACAGTTACATGTATCCGGGGGTCTTTTGCTGTTGTTTTCTCCTCTTTGGATTTAAGATGGTTTATTAGGAGAGGAGATTGACCCCCGCAAGCTAGTTTCCCTGCTCTGGTAACTCTTGCAGTTGCTGCAGCAATGGAGTATACCGGGTGTCTGCAGGTGGGGAAAGAGGAGAGAGCTGCAGAGGTGCACTGGGAGTAGCATTAGTTGTCTCCCAGTCAGCTCTTTTAAAGGTGGTTAATAATTTTAGCCGCTCTGTGGGCAGCCCATTTATCACATCTCTGGGATAACCTAAAGCCAGACATTGTCTCCACAACTTGGCTCTAAGCTCCTTTTCCTCCTGGGTTGGCTCTCGCTTGTTTTTATGTCCTTTAGATGGTGCCCCTTTGTTTCCCTGAAGGGAACGCATCTTAGTTTTGCCTGTCAGTGCTCTGATGTCTCCGAATTCTCTAAAGTATGACACCAGAAGGTTTAGCAGTGCCCGAAAGGTACTGTTATGTGCTGCAGCTTCTGATCTAAGGGACAGTGCCATAGCCCTGTGGTTACTCGGAACTCCCTTAAGCAGGGGTCTGAGATCATCTACATCTACCTGACCCTCCCATGGGCTTTCATAGGCTAACTCTTGAGGGTTTTGGCCAAGCATGCTAATGACAGCCACAGTTAATAGAGCTGTTTTTACCTCATCTATGTTGGTCCAGTGCATTACTGTGGGTTCATCTCGGTCTGCTGGGTAAATACCTCTTGCCCATCGACAAGCCAGAGACCAAAGTGTTTTAGGGGTGTTCCCCTCTGAGTGTTCCAGGAATATTCCTGCACCTAAGTTAAGGCGCTCAGTTTCCTGGGCTGTCAGGTGTATATATCCACCCCCAGTGTCCCAGAGGTGGACCAGCCACTCTATTATACCTTCCTCAGGCTTTTTAGCAAAATCTCCCTGGATTGTTTTTAACTCCATGGGAGTATATTGGCGGGTGGTAATTTTGGTAAAGTGTGTTGGAGCTTTACTCCCTTTTCCCTTTTTACCTCCCTTCTTTGTTTTTGAAGAGGTGGATGGATAATTGTCATCCCCTTCTTCATCCAGCTCTGCCCCACTCAAGTTTTCCTCATGTTCTTCTGATTTGTGATGTGTGATAGCTGGTCTTAATTTTACAGAGGGACCTTCCTCCTCAGAGGAGGGGGACTCATTTGCTGAATCCCAAATGTCTCCATCCCATTCCTCAGGGTCTAGCCAGAGAGCAGTCTCAACTTTAGCCCGGTTGATTCTGCGTGTTTTAGTCTCCAGCTTTTCCCTTTGTTCTATCCCTTCTTTCTCAATTAAGGGAAGTAATCTTTTCTGAAGATGTTCCATATCCCTATTCAGTGTTCTTACTCTGGTATCTAAATTCTGGCATTCCTGGCGCAGTGTGTCCCTTTCCTGTTGTAGCCTATTAAATTCTATTGCCAGACCATGATAATCCTTACAGGCAGCTTGCCAAACGTTAGTAAGCAGCCATATACAAGCACCTTTTCCTTTCCCTTTCTTCATCTTGCAGGCAGTTCTCCAGTTACAGAAATGCTGCCAGATCTCTGCTGGTTTTCCCCAATATTTCTCCAGCAGTTCTTTGCTCCACAGAGGATTTCCCCATCCCTCTTGGGTCAAACTTTTCTCTAGCTCAGAGAATTCTGTGGTGTTTATCATGACTGGTTTCATTGTGTTACTGTAGTGCAGCCTATATCACAATCCTGTTCGTGACGCCAATTTCTGTTAGCCGACGGCCAAGGATGTTTGGTGAGGTGCCAGCTATGCCCGTTTATACCATCCGTGACTTTAACCGCTAGGATGCACTGTCCCTTCGCGGCGGGCAGCCCAGGCTAGGCTGACGGATGCCCCAAGGTCCTAACCACCCGTGACTTTAACTGCTAGAGCTCAGAGCTCCTTCGCAGCGGGCAGTCAATACTGACTGACAGGTGCCCCAAAGGCAGCACTAAGAGCCTCTCCACACCCGTGACTTTAACTGCTAGAGCTCAGAGCTCCTTCGCAGCGGGCAGTCAATACTGACTGACAGGTGCCCCAAGAGTTTGCCCCGTGGAGGCGGCACAACTCAACACTAGGCTCTTAGTACTCTCACCTAATGGCCAGGCTTTAGAGCCAAAACGGCTGAGGTTCTTTAATTGTGTTGGCTGCTTTACAGTAAACCAGAGAAAACAAGTCAGGCTTATGCATAAATGGTTACCAAAATTTATTAAGCTAGATTCTAATCATGTGGTTACAAAATTGCTAGTGCCTACTTATTTAAATGTAGAGATGTTACACACACAAACAAGTTACAAAACTGAAGCCACAATCCCAAAGAAAGAAAACAAAGTATAGAGCTCTATTTCAAAATATGTGTACACTAAAGATAGGAGATCAGGTGTGGGTGCTTCTTACCCTCCTTGCATCTCTCGATTCCAGCGGTGCCAAGCCAGGATCAGTCACTCAATTCCGTGGAAAGACGAATAAGGGACAAGGTGTAGGGACCCTCTTAGCTGCAGAAGCCTTGGGAGGCTGTCACTTATCTGACCAGCAGATAGATAGTGAAAAGCACTCAAAAATCATGGTGCTGTAGGTCCCCTACTTATACCTCTGTACTCCTTTATTCTCTTTCTCCTTTCTTATGCCAAATTGAGGCTGGTCTGTCGGGGTGACGCCAGCTTTCGCAAGAGTAGTTTACACTTGCAAGGGAGAGAAACAATAAGTTTCGACTACTGGACATTTCTTTTATCAGGGTAAATATTTTCCCACCTAGGATGTTGGTGTGTGTGCATCACGCTATTTAGTAGGGGCTAAGAGCCATGTCTGTCACAGGGCCTCTGCCTGCTGTGAGCTTAATCCTTGTATCTGTTCCCAGAGGCACATTGTAGCAGCACACCTGTGCTTTCACAGCTTCAAAGGCTGTGCTGGAATATATGTTAAGTGCCCTGTTCCTGCTTCCTCCTGTGTTTCCAGCAATGCTGGTCTGAGAGGGGGGGGGGGGCTGGCTGTCTGGCTACACGTGCTCCTCGTGGTCCAGGACCCGGGCAACTTGGCACAAGTGGAGGCATGCCAGGCCATCTATTCGGCAGCCTCCTCCGCCCAAGTCAACTGGGTCAAGAGCTCTGGCTTGGCGGTGGGGGACTGGCGGCAGGTGGGCTCCCTCCCACCCGCACTTCAGACCATCGGGTGGAGTGCGGGTCCATTGCTCTATCTCGGCGTTTACCTTTCCGCCACGCACCCTTCCCCGCCGGAGAACTGGAAAAATTTAGAGGGCGGGCTGATAGAGCGGATCCGGAGATGGACGAGGCTACTCCGATGTCTCTCCCTCCGAGGGAGAGCACTGGTGCTTAACCAACTAGTCCTGTCCATGCTCTGGTACCGGCTCAACACCCTGGCCCTGGCCCCGGGTTTCCTGACCCACCTCCGGAGATTGATTCTAGAGTTCTTCTGGTCAGGAATGCCCTGGGCCCCTGTTGGAGTTCTTCATCTACCCCTGAAGGAAGGAGGGCAGGGCCTGAAGTGTCTGTACACTCAGGTCCGCGTTTTCCACCTCCAGGCCCTGCAGAGACTCTTTTATAGTGCACGTAGTTCGGCGTGGAGCACACTGGCGCACGCCTTCCTGTGCCGCTTCCAAGGGCTTCGATACGACCGGCAGCTCTTTTATCTTTCTCCGAGGGGTTTTCCGCGAGATCTCTCCGGGCTGCCGGTCTTCTACCAGGACCTCCTCCGGACCTGGAAACTGTTTCTAACAACCAGGTCTGTGGCAGCCACCGTGGGAGCAGACCTCTTCACGGAGCCCCTGATACACAACCCCCAGCTCCGTGTGCAGGTGGCGGGGTCCCGCTCGGTGCGCCAGAGGTTAGTCCAGGCGGAAGTCACGAGGGTCGGAGACCTCCTGGACTATGACCGGAGAGACTGGCTGGATCCCCTGACACTCGCTTGGCTCATGGGGCTCTCCAGCCTCCCTACCCCCCGGCGCGTACTTCAGGAGGTGAAGGCCGCCTTGACCCCCGCTGCTCGGGCTTATGTTAGTCGAGCCTTGTGCGAGGGCGCACCCCGCCCATCCCTTACCCCAAGCCCACCGGACCTTTCCATCGGGCCCCTACCCCATAGATCCCAACAAACTCCTCACCCTTTCACTGCAAGCCGGCTGCACGAACTGCAGCCGGTTAGCTTTCAAATTGCACCACGGAAATACTTATATACACTTACACTTCACACCCTTCACGCCCACACCCTGGTGTCCCTCCCCGATACAAAGTGGGGGGACCTCCTGCCACCTTTGGAGGGTGAGCAACCTAGGTGGGCCAGCCTGTATTCCACCTTGGTCCCAAGGCCCGTCGGGGACATCAGTTGGCGGCTCCTTCACGGAGCTGTGAGCACGGGCGTGTTTCTGACACGGTTTACCCCCATTCCGGACACTTGTCCTTTCTGTAATGTGAGGGAAACCCTGGCGCACGTATATTTAGAGTGTGCCAGATTGCAGCCCCTTTTCCGGCTCCTCACAAATATTCTATTACGCTTCTGGCTTCATTTCTCCCCTCACCTTTTTATCTATACACTTCCCATCCGTGGCCCCACAAAGTCGCAGGATCTTCTGGTCAACCTCCTCCTAGCCTTGGCTAAAACAGCCATTTATAAAACCAGAGAGAGGAGGTTGGCCCGTGAAACTTCCTGCGATTGTGGGGCCTTTTTCCGATCCTCAGTACATTCACATATCCGGGTGGAGTTCCTCTGGGCGGCATCCACCGTCTCCCTTGATGCCTTCGAGGAGCGGTGGGCGCTGTCTGGGGTTCTCTGCTCGGTGACCCCGTCCGGTTCCCTCCGTCTGACCCTTTGATTGAGGGGAAGAGCGAGAGACGCCAGCCCCAGCCGTTGCCGCTGTGGATACCATCATTCCTGTCATCTAGGAGGGGTCCTATAATACATGGGTGTCTACCTCCCCCCCGAAACCGCCCACCCCGCAGCTGTGCCCATCTTACCGGGCACTCTCAGGAAAGGGAGGATCGGTGACACTGGGCGCGGCACTAGGTAACTTGAGGAGGTGGAAGACCACGAGTGTCGAGGAAGCCGCCCCGCTCTAGGCCACCAGGTAACTCAGGAGGGTGGAAGACCACGAGTGTCGAGGAAGCCCCCCCGCTCTGGGCCCAGGCTAGCCTGAACACTTCTCCCTCCTGAAAGCTGCTGTGTTATACCTTCTCTTTGCGTTGTTTTGTTGCATAGTTGTTTTGTTTCCTTTGGTAATTCTGTAAGCGTTACCAATAAACTTTCTTTCTGTTTAAAAAAAAAAATAAAAAGCCTTCCCTGTTGGGAAACGGAACGTCCTTTGCTTGCTCCTCAGCTATCTGCTTTCTATTCTTTCCTAAAGCCCCCTGGCCCGGATTTTTCTTACTTTTTGCACCTGCCTTAGTCCCCCCCCCCGACCGGGCCAGATGCTTTTTTTTGTTTTTTTTTATTCTTTGTTTTTTTTCCCGTCTACGTGCTTCGGCCCTTAGCTCGCCAGCACCCACCCACCCCCCCACCTGCTTTCGGGCGCAGCTATTTGCCTCAGCTGAGCCCCCGGTGGAGGGGGGGGAAGATTGCCGATTTTGCTCTCCGGAGGGGGGAGTGGAAACCCCCAGACCCAGCCGTTTTGCCAGCAGCTCGGACTTTACAACATTCTCAGCATGCCGGAAGCCTTGGAACACAGCCAACACAGCCGGAGAAGAAGATTTCAGCAGACAGGAGAAATAATCCAGGAGAGCTATAAATCTTCGTGAAGGGGGCCGTAGGACTGAGTAATTTTCTGAATTATACTCTCGTGGGGGGGAGTTTGACTGTGGTTACTTGTGTTAATGGCGGCACAGGGGGTGTGGCGTGGAGACCCCCACCCCCGATCCATCGGTGCCCCTACCCCCGCATCCTTATTACAACTGTCACGGCCCCCCCGCCATCTGTCCCTGCTGGCAACCTGCCATCTCCCTTCCGATCCAGCTGTTCGCTTTGAACTTTGCCTTCCGGACCGGACATAACAGCCGACCAACCGAGACTTTTTGGACAAACGTGTGTGGGTCTGCACACACACCCCCTGGATTGCTTATCCCACAGCAGCTTGCCCCTATTACCGGACCCCGATTTTGTTTCTTCCCCCCCTCCCAGTCCAACCCCCTCAGCATTCCCCCGCTCCCCGCCTGCAGCCTAGCAGGGAGGAGTGGTTTTTTTCCTGTCCCCCTCCCCCCTTCTCCTTCCGGTGTCTCCCTGTCTCTCCCTGCTCACAATGGCGGGGAACGAGAGGGGTGAGACTGCTTCAACAAAATTAGTTGTCCGTCCCCCACCACCATCCCTGCCCGACCCCCAAGGTCCCCCCGCTACCACTATTGTCAAGATACTTGCCACCCCCCCCCCCCCCGCAGCAGGAGGAAGGGCCCCACTAAAACCACCAGACCCTCCATGGCAGGGGCCACCCCCACTGCTGCGGCCCCGCCACCAACCACGGCGTTCTCCCCCGCTGCTCCCTCCACCAGCTCTGTGGATGTCCCTCCCTCAGCCCCCAGGATGTATGCCCAGGCGGCGGCAGTCCCCCGCCTGCCGCCTCATCATCTCTCCCGCCCACCGCCTCCACCACCATCAACAGCGGCCAGGGCCCCTTTCCCACCATGACAAGGAAGCACGGAGTCCGATGCCTCCTGGTGCCCACCTTGCCCCACGTGGAAACCTATGTGCGGGTGTTGGCGAGGGTGGCGGGGCCCTCGGCCATTGTGGCGGCCTCCAAAATGTACAGGAAAGTTTTCTTCTTAGCATCGGAGGCTGCCACCCAGGAAGCGGTGGAGAGGGGCCTGGCGGTGGGGTGGGGTGGTCCCCCTAGAGCCGCTAGAGGACCTGGACATCCGCCTGGTCCTGACCTCTGTCCCTCCTTTTCTCCCCAGTGCTGCCCTGTTACCCACCCTTTCCACCCTGGGGAAACCAGTTTCTGTCATCAGCCCTCTCCCATTGGGCTGCAAGGACCCCACCCTCCGTCACATCTTTTCCTTCTGCCGGCAAGTGCAGCTTCTACTGCCGTCGGCGGTGCATGACGGAGAGGCGCTCGAGGGGTCCTTCCTAGTCCCCTGCCAGGGGCCCATTACCAAGTGTATTTCTCCATGGGGGAAGCCTGATGCTACCTCTGCCAGGCGTCAGGACATGTCCGGAGGGACTGCCCCTTAGTCCGGCAAGGAGGGGCACCTGGGATCCCCAAGACCCAGCAGGACATCAGCCCTGTCATTGCCAACACCCCTGGCCGCCCGATACCTGAATTCGCCCCCCTACTATTCAGACCACCATTTCTCCCGCTCAGGCCCAAGGGGCACCTCCCCTACAATGCCCAGACGAACGGGAGAACCCTGCCCTCACTGCTGACAATCTGGCGGGGCCTATGGAGGAGGGTGTGGCAGAGATACCATCAGGCATGGGAGAGAGCCTGCCCCAGGGAGAATCCTCCCTCCCTTATGCTGCCCCCCATCCTCCCCCCAAGCCCCTGAGCCATCACCTTTACCCCCTGATATGACCCCTGCTAACCAGCCCCCAGATGATGCCAGCGAGGGCTGGGCCCTAGTCCAGGGGAAGTGAGGCAAGCGGAAAGCTCGAGCTCCGCCTCATCTACCTGAGGCGGAGGCCCCCCGGAAGACCAGGAAGGGGGGTACTGATGCCGAATCTTCTGCTTTGCCCACGAGTGTGTCCCATCCACCGGTGTCAGCCGGGAAAGACGTGGTAGCACTGGAAGGTAGTGTCTCCCCTCCACAGGAGACCCTCCCCTCCGAGACCCTCGAGGAAGCCCTTTCTGTCCTGACACTGCCCGAAGCCCCCGTGAACCCCGAGGCAACCTTTGTGGCAGGTGCCAGCGGGGAGAACCCCGGGGAGACAAAAAGTGTCTTCTCCTCCATGTTCAAGGAGCTTGAGGCCCTAGATCTGACCCCGGTCGCCCAGTGGGAGGATGACCTTTTGCCAGCAAACCTCGATTTGGGCGACCTCACTCCACCCCTCTTTTCCCCATGCTCCCTCCCCCTAACTGCTGCTTCTGCTCCCACCTCCAAGGAGCCCCTGGACTCCTCCATCGACCTGGCTGCTGATGGCACCCCGCTGACAACCACCGAGCCTGCTCAGGTGACAGCTGGCGCCAAGTGACTGGGACACGAGCCGCCAGGGGCACCCCCCCTTTGGTGAGGAGCAATTGATTTCCTTCCCAGGCGGGGGCCCGACAGAAGATAATCCACCTCCTGATGCTGTAGCTGCTAAATCCACCATGGAGCCCACACCCGGTATTACTGAGAGCTCCCTTCCCACCCCCTTAACCCTCGAGCCTGATCGGGAGGCGCCACCATCCAGCTGCTTGCCTCGCCAAACCCAGAACCTCGCCTCTGCCCCTGCCCCTGCCCCTACCCCTATCCAGTTTACCTCCTGCGATGTTATCGCTGCCCCCGGGGCTGTCTCCTTCCCTTTTCCAATTGATGACCCCAGGGAGCGGCTTTTGTGTTCTTCTGCCCCGACCCACTAGGGGCTGCTATTTTCCCTCCACCACCTCCTATCGTCCCAGGGCTTGAGGTGGGCCTAGAAGCTCCAGCCCATCAGGCACCCTGTTGGGGGTCCACACCCTGCTTGCCTGTTTTAGTGGGCCTACTGGCAGGGTCCGCGTCTTCCGTGACCAGTTACTCACCTACGGGATGGGTCAAGGACTGTTGCATGGCCCGCTTGGGGATGCGAGTGTCCCTGCCAGTGAGGATCCCCCCCGGCCCTCCCCATGACACCTCTCACCCTCGCAACGTTGAACACCCGGGGTTGTAGGATGGCTCTCCTCAGGTCCCAGGTGCTCTCCTTCCTTCGGGAGGGAGGGTACTCCATGATTTTCCTGCAGGAGACCCATACTGATCTGACCGCCAAAGATAGTTGGCGGCTGGAGTGGGGGGACAGGGTCTACTTTAGCCATTCCACGATTCGGCAGGCTGGAGTGATGACCCTGTTCTCCCAGGACCTATGGCCCGAGGTGCTAGGGGTCACCGAGGCCGTGCAGGGTTGCATGCTGCACCTCCGGGTCCATATAGAGGGGCTCGTGATTAACCTCGTTAACGTCTATGCCCCGACATCGGGCCCGGAGCAGCTGCAATTCTATCAGCAGGCGTCCGCCTTCCTTGGCACCTTAGATTCTCATGAGTGCCTGGTCCTGGGAGGGGATTTTAATACCACCCTCGAGGAGAGAGACTGCTCAGGGACCAAGCAGAGCCCGGCCGCCGCGGACACCCTCCGGGAGATAGTTAAACATCACTCCCTAGTGGACATCTGACGTGACCATCACCCAGATGACACTTCCACATTCACCTTTGTCCGAGTGGAAGCCCATCGGTCGAGCCACTCCCAGTTGGACCGCATTTATTTATCACGCTTCCATCTCTCACGAGCCTACTCCTCCAGCATTTGGCTGGCCCCATTTTCTGACCATCAACTAGCCACTGTGACAGCCTCCCTCCGTGCAGAGAGGCCGGGGCCGGCCTATTGGCATTTTAACAACAGCCTGTTGGAGGATGAGGGCTTTGTGACGTCCTTCCGGGAATTCTGGCTGGCCTGGCGAGGGCACTGGCATGCCTTTCCCTCAGTGCGGAGATGGTGGGACCTGGGGAAGGTGCGCGCCCGGCTTTTCTGCCGCAGCTACACCCGGGGCACCAGTCGACGGAGAAATGCGGCGATAGAGCAGTTGGAACGGGAGGTCTTAGAGCTGGAGAAGCATTTGGCCACCAGCCCCAAAGCCCCGCTCCTCTGCGGAGCGTGCCAGGAGAAGCGGGAGGAGCTCCGGGCCCTCAAGGACCGTTGGGCCAGGGGCGCCTTTGTTCGATCCCGCATCCGCCTCCTTCGGGAGATGGATCACGGCTCCCGCTAAGAAACACGTCACCTGCCTCCTGGCAGAAGACAGCACCCCCCTCACGGAACTGGCGGAAATGTGCGGGAGGGCTCGAGCCTTCTACACAAGTTTTTTCTCCCCGGATCCGACCAACCCTAGCGCTTGCAGAGTGCATTGGGAGGAGCTCCCTACGGTCAGCGCTAGCGACCAAGACTGGCTAGAATTGCCTCTCACTCTGGCCAAGTTCTCAGAAGCCCTCCGTCGTATGCCCACTAATAAGTCTCCGGGCATAGACGGGCTGACCGTGGAATTCTACCGCGTGTTTTGGGACGTCCTCGGCCCAGACCTAGTCACCGTCTGGGTTGAGTCTTTGCAGAGCGGGGTCCTCCCTCTTTCGTGCAGGCGAGCTGTGCTCGCCCTATTGCCGAAGAAGGGGGACCTCCGTGATTTACAAAATTGGTGTCCCATCTCGCTCCTCCGCACGGACTACAAAATCGTAGTGAAAGCAATCTCGCTGCGGCTAGGGTCTGTGCTGGCGGACGTGATCCACCCAGACCAGACCTACACCGTCCTGTACCGCAGTATCTTTGATAACCTATTTATGGTTCGGGACCTTTTGGAACTCGGGCGTAGAGACGGTCTGTCATTCGCCTTCCTGTCCCTAGATCAGGAGAAGGCGTTCGATAGGGTGGACCATGGGTACCTCCTGAGCACTCTGCAGGCGTTTGGCTTCGGACCCCAGTTTGTGGGTTTTCTCCAGGTTCTGTACACTTCTGCAGAGTGTCTGGTTAAGCTCAACTGGACCCTGACCGAACAGGTCAGCTTTGGGCAAGAAGAATGGCAGGGGTGCCCCCTCTCGGGCCAACTGTAAGCTCTGGTGATCGAACCCTTCCTCTGTCTCCTCTGCAGGAGGTTGACAGGGTTGGTGCTGTGGGAGCCGGAGCTGCAGCTGGTCCTGTCGGCATACGCTGATGACGCGCTCCTCGTGATCCAGGACCCCGGCGACTTGGCGCAGGTGGAGGCTTGCCAGGCCATCTATTCGGCAGCCTCCTCCTCCCGAGTCAACTGGGTAAAGAGCTCTGGCTTGGCGGTAGGAGACTGGCGGCAGGCGAGCTCCCTCCCACCCACACTTGAGACCATCCAGTGGAGCACAGGTCCGCTGCTCTACCTCGGCATTTACCTTTCTGCCACGCATCCCTCTCCACCGGAAAACTGGGAAAATTTAGAGGGCGGGGTGATAGAGTGGCTCTGGAAATGGACGGGACTACTCCGATGTCTCTCCCTCCAAGGGAGAGCGCTGGTGCTTAATCAACTAGTCCTGTCCATGCTCTGGTACCGGCTCAACACCCTGGTCCCGGCCCCGGGTTTCCTGACCAACCTCCGAACATCGATTCTGGGGTTCTTTTGGTCAGGAACCACTGGGCCCCCTGTAGGGGTTCTTCATCTACCCCTGAAGGAAGGAGGACAGGGCCTGAAGTGTCTACACACTCAGGTCCATGTCTTCCGCCTCCAGGCCATAGAGAGGCTCCTCTATGGTGCAGGCAGTTCGGCGTGGAGCACACTGGCGCACGCCATCCTGCGCCGCATCTGAGGGCTCCGATATGACCAGCAGCTCTTTTATCTCCGTCCGGGAGGTCTTCCGCAAGACCTCTCCGGGCTGCCGGTCTTCTACCAGGACCTCCTCCGGACTTGGAAACTGTTTTTAACGACCAGGTCTGTGGCGACCGAGGGGGTAGATCTCCTCGCGGAGCCCCTGCTACACAACCCCCAGCTCCATGTGCAGGTGGCGGAGTCCCGCTCCGTGCGCCAGAGCTTGATCCTGGCAGAAGTCACGAGAGTCGGAGACCTCCTGGACTACGACCGAGGAGACTGGCTGGATCCCCTGACACTCGCCCAGCGCATGGGGCTTTCCAGACCTCGCACCCCCTGGCGCGTACTTCAGGAGGCGAAGGCCGCTTTGCCACCCGCTGCTCGAGCTTACCTCGACCGGGTCCTGCTCAAGGGCATGCCCCACCCACCCTCTACCCCAGGCCCACCGGACCTTTTAATTGGACCCCTGCCCCGTGGACCCAATCGACCCCCTCACCCCTTCACTGCGAGCTCGCTGCATGAACTGCAGCCGGTACGCTTCCAAACCACGCCAAGGAAACATCTATACACGCTCATGCTCCACACCTTTCATGCCCTCACCCTAGTGTCCCACCCCGACACAAAGTAGCGAGACCTTCTGCCACCTTTGGAGGGTGAGCAGCCCTGGTGGGCCAGCCTACATTCCACCTTGGTTCCGAGGCCCGTCGGGGACATCAGTTGGCGGCTCCTTCATGGAGCTGTGAGCATGGGCACGTACTTGACGCGGTTCACCCCCGTCCCAGATACTTGTCCCTTTTGTGGTGTGAGGGAAACCCTGGAGCACGTATATTTGGAGTGCGCCAGGCTGCAGCCCCTGTTCCAGCTCCTCACAAATCTCCTATTACGTTTTTGGTTGCATTTTTCCCCTCACCTTTTTATTTATGCACTCCCCATCCGTGGCCTCACAAAGTCGCGGGATCTCCTAGTTAACCTCCTCCTGGCCCTGGCTAAAACGGCCATCTATAAAACCAGAGAGAGGAGGTTGGCCGATGGAGTTTCCTGTGACTGTGGGGCCATCTTCCGATACTTGATACATTCACGTATCCGGGTGGCGTTCCTCTGGGCAGCGTCCACCGACTCCCTTGATGATTTTGAGGAGCGGTGGGCGCTGTCTGAGGTTCTCTGCTTGGTGTCCCCCTCCGGGTCCCTTTGTCTGACCCTTTGATTTGGGGGAGAGCGTAAGGGACCCCAGCCCCAGCCATTGCTGCTGCGGACACCACCACCTTAGAGGGGTCCTTTCACATGTGGGTGCACATGCCCCTTCCTCGCCCGGATTGTCCACCCCACAGCCTGCCCCTCTTGTTGGGTGCTTTCAGAGGAGGGAATTGTTGGTGACACTCGGGCGTGGCACCAGGTAACTCGAAGGGGTGGAAAACCACGAGATTCGATGAAGCCCCCTCGCTCTGGGTCACCAGGTAACTCGGAAGGGTGGAAGTCCACGAGAGTCGAGGAAGCTCCCCACTCTGGGCCCAGGCAAGCTTGAACACTTCCCTCCCCTGAAGCTAATGAGAAAACAATTGTGATTGGTTGCTGTGTTATACATTGCATACTCTGCTGTTTTTACTTTGTAAGTGTGTTATGCAAATAAAAATATCTTTTGCTTCAAAAAAAATCACTTTCCTCTAATCTATAAAACCAGAGCGAGGAGGTTGGCCGATGGAGTCTCCTGTGACTTTGGGGACTATTTCCGATCCTCCGTCCATTCACGTATCCAGGCAGAGTTCCTCTGGGTGGCATCCACTGACTCTCTTGATGCCTTTGAGGAGCAGTGGGCGCTGTCCGGGGTTCTCTGCTCAGTGTCCCCGTCCTGTTACCTTCGTTTGAACCTTTGACCACACTCCTGTCTCTGTTATTTCATTCGTTGTCCCCCAGATTTATTTGGTATCCAGGTCCTGTGGATCCCCCTCTTAGGCTGGGGGGTGGTTGGGCTTCGCCCGACCACTTCCCGGATCCCTATAGGATCACTTTCCTCTAATCTATAAAACTAGGGTGAGGAGGTTGGCCGATGAAGTCTCCTGTGAATGTGGGGACTATTTCCCATCCTCTGTCCATTCACGTATCTGGGCAGAGTTCCTCTGGGCAGCGTCCACTGATTCTCTTGACGCCTTTGAGGAGCAGTGGGTACTGTCCGGGGTTCTCTGCTCGGTGTCCCCATCTGGTTCCTTTCGTTTGACCCTTTGACCACACTCCTGTCCCTGTTACTTCATTAGTTGTTCTCCGTAAAAGAAAAAGAAAAAAAATCACTTTCCTCTAGCCATCTGGCCTGACCCTGTCACAATAGATAGATAGATTAGATTAGATTCGTTCTGATCTTCTTTGCACTGGTATAATTCTACAGTAACTCCAATAACTTGAGTGATGTTGGTGTAGATTTCTACCACTACATAAACTGATTGCATGCTATGTTTTCATGGAAAAAATATTGTCATCAGTTGAATATATCTTTGTTGAAACACAGAGTGAAATCTTGGTCAAGGGAGAAAGACAGATGTTTTATTCCTGGAGAATAACCTCCACCCAGTTGCTTTACGCAGGGCACCTTTGATGTCTTTGTTCCTCATGCTATAGATTACCTTATTTATGATTGGAGGCACCACAGAATGAAGAACACCCACCACAAGATTCAGTCCCGATGCTGAGCTGGAGCAGGGTTTCAGGTAGGCAAAGGCAGCAAGGAAAAAGAAGGAGATGACAATGAGGTGAGGAAGGCAAGTGGGGATAGTGTTGTGCCGGCCCTCCTCAGAGTGGATTCTCAGCATCGTAGTGAAGAGCTGAACATACAACAAAATTATTAAAGCAAAGCAGATTAGGAATAGGCACGCACTAAAGAAAATAGCCCCAGTTTCACTGAGATACAAGTCAGAGCAGGTGAACTAGAGTACCTGGAGGATTTCACAGAAGAACGGATTCATGACATTACAGTGGCAGAAGGATAACCTGAAGGTGTTCCCGGTGTGCAGTGCAGAGTAAACAATGCCAGTAATCCAGGCTCTGGCTGCCGTTTGGACACAAACTCTCCTATACATCACTCTCTGGTAGCGCAGTAGTTGGCAGATAGAGACATATCAGTCATATGCCATGATGGCGAATAAGGAGATATTGGTCACAGTGAAGAAGCCAAAGAGAAAGACTTGGGCAACACATCCAGAAAAGGAAATTAACCTGGTGTTCAGTAGAGAACTGACCATGGACTTGGGGACAGTGACAGAAATGGATCTGAGGTCTAGAACGGACAAATTCCCCACGAAAAGTACGTGGGGGTGTGAAGGCAGCAGTTGAGGGCTACAATGGTGATTACAAGAAGATTCCCTGTCAGGGATGTCAGATACATCACCAGAAACATGTCAAAGTGCAAAATCTGCAACTCAGAGAAACCCAAGAGTCGGAACTCAGTCATGGTGGTTCAGCTGAACATTTTCCTTCTCAGGACATCATGTGCTGCCTGTGGAGGGGAGGGCAGGGCAAAGGTCAGGATGGAGTAGTCGTCACCTCTAACAATCACACACCTAATCAGGTGCATTATCTCATGAGTGTAAATTGGTAGGCTCCTGTTGATAATCAATAATTGATCATTAATAATTTCAACAACCAATGACTTGATAACCAAAAATTAGTAATCATTTCAACTCTGATTATATGCTTAACAAGAGGGCTTTTCTTGAGTCGAGATTAGTTTACTTGTAACAAACCTCGGAAAAGTCAAATTTGATTGGCTGTATTGATTAAAAGTTAGTAAGGATAAGGAGGATCCTGGGAACTACAGGCCAGTCAGCCTCACCTCAGTCCCCAGAAAAATCATGGAGCAGGTCCTCAAGGAATCAATTCTGAAGCACTTAGAGGAGAGGAAAGTGATCAGGAACAGTCAGCATGGATTCACCAAGGGCAAGTCATGCCTGACTAATCTAATTGCCTTCTATGACGAGATAACTGGCTCTGTGGATGAAGGGAAAGCAGTGGATGTGTTAAGCTTTTGACACAGTCTCCCACAGTGTTCTTGCCAGCAAGTTAAAGAAGTATGGGCTGGATGTATGAACTACAAGGTGGATAGAAAGTTGGCTAGATTGTCGGGCTAAACGGGTAGTGATCAATGGCTCCATGTCTAGTTGGCAGCCGGTGTCAAGTGGAGTGCCCCAGGGGTCAGTCCTGGGGCCGGTTTTGTTCAATATCTTCATAAATGATCTGGAGGATGGTATGGATTGCACCCTCAGCAAGTTTGCAGATGACACTAAACTGAGAGGAAAGGTAGATACACTGGAGGGTAGGGCTAGGATACAGAGGACCCAAGACAAATTGGAGGATTGGGCCAAAAGAAATCTAATGAGGTTCAACAAGGACAAGTGCAGAGTCCTGCACTTAGGATGGAAGAATCCCATGCACCACTACAGACTAGGGACCGAATGGCTCAGTAGCAGTTCTGCAGAAAAGGACCTAGGGGGTTACAGTAGACAAGAAACTGGATATGAGTCAACAGTGTGCCCTTGTTGCCAAGAAGGCCAATGGCATTTTGGGATGTATAAGTAGGGGCATAGTGAGCAGATCGAGGGACGTGATCATTCCCCTCTATTCAACATTGGTGAGGCCTCATCTGGAGTACTGTGTCCAGTTTTGGGCCCCACACTACAAGAAGGATGTGGAAAAATTGGAAAGAGTCCAGCGGAGGGCAACAAAAATGATTAGGGGTCTGGAACACATGACTTATGAGGAGAGGCTGAGGGTACTGGGCTTGTTTAGTCTGCGGAAGAGAAGAATGAGAGGGGATTTGATAGCTGCTTTCAACTACCTGAGAGGTGGTTCCAAAGAGGATGGCTCTATACTGTTCTCAGTGGTAGCTGATGACAGAACAAGGAGTAGTGGTGTCGTTGAAGTGGGGGAGGTTTTGGTTGGATATTAGGAAAATCTTTTTCACTAGGAGGGTGGTGAAATACTGGAATGCGTTACCTAGGGAGGTGGTGGAATCTCCTTCCTTAGAAGTTTTTAAGGTCAGTCTTGACACAGCTCTGGCTGGGATGATTTAATTGGGGATTGGTCCTGCTTTGAGCAGGGGGTTGGACTAGATGACCTCCTGAGGTCCCTTCCAACCCTGATATTCTATGATTCTATGATAGCACACACAGAGAAAGGCATACAGTTATCAAGAACTGGGGAAGAACTTCTCCATAGTTCTCTGCAGATGGGCTCTACTACCTCCTTATTTTTCAGGGCATTTATATCTTTGTTACCCTCTTTGTGTATCATTCTGGTCCTTATCTATTTTCTCTTTTTGGAACACACTTCTTATCTTAGGCTATTTCCAAAGTTCCCTGTTCCATTGGAACTTTCCAATTCGCTCGACATCTGTTGGTGAGTCATTAAGTATGCCCTTCTAAGAGACATGTTGATTCATTTCACATCTTGCGGTTAGAACATTGCTAAAATATTTCTATAAAATTTCTAAAATATGCTAAGGGTTACTGCTTGGCAAAATTTCACTCTCTAAATTTAACTTCCTCTTAACTGTGAAGCATCATAGGGGTCTTGGAAGCCTTAAAATCTTTCTTGGCTTATCTTAAGTGTCAACACTCCCTTAAAGTCAATAGAGTGGCATCTATGTCTACCATCTGGCATTCTGGTTCAAAATATGTTTGATAATATGCAGTATAAATATGGAACAAATTACAACCCCAACCCAACAATCTTAGGAACAATGGTTGTTCTATTGCGACGATGGAGAGCCTATTTTGTGAGAGGAGACTAAAAGAGTTAAGTTTGTTTAGCCTAGCAAAACTCAGGCTGAGGCAGGATATGGTCACTCTCTATACATACTTCAGGGGGAAAAACACTATGGAAGGAGAAGGGCTATTGAAGCTAAAGGACAATGTTGGCAGAAGAACAAATGGGGAGAAACTGCCCGAGGGTAAATTCAGGCTGGAGATGAGAAGAAGTTTTGCAGCCATCAGAGGAGGGAGGGTACAGAACAGCTTTCCAATAGGAGCAATGGGTCAACAACCTAAGTAGTTTTAAGATGGAGCTTGATAACTGTATTGCCAGGTTTGTATGACGGAGTTGGCAGTGATATCAGGGGATTGGACTTGATGACTCAGCTCCTGTCCAACTGTATGTTCTTATGACAAACAGCAGGCTCACAACTTGGCCAGGAAACTGAAATTCTAAACCACCAGTACAGCCTGATTCCCTCTTCCCACTGAAACAGGACATGGGTGCGCCCAACATCCAAAGTGGAAGTTCGTCTGTGATGATTCCACCCAACGCCATGTTGATGACCTGCTACTCAGCTGCACATAGATTTATGGCATTATGGTATTTTTTGATATCAGTGCAACGATGGGCTGGTACTCTCCCTCTGCGTCGTATCGTTTCCCTCTGTGCTGAACGGGTCAGTGGCACTAAGGAGACTTGGGTTCTTTTCTTGGCTCTGCCACTGAGCTGCTGTGTGACCTTGGGCCAGTCACTTCCCGTCCCCGTGTCTCTGTTTCCCCTTCCTCCATCCCATATCTCTGCCTTGTCTAGGAGGACTGTGAGCCCTTTGGGGGATGGGCTGTGTCTAATTATGTATATGTTCTGTCTTCAGCGTTTGTGTTCAGCTGACAGCAGTGCTGTACACAGGATATAGTATTTGACTAAAGAGCTTAGTTCTAGTTCTGTTAACCCCTTGTTTGTCCGTGGGCAGGATACAGATAGACAGACATTGTCTGCTTGGTTCAAATCTGTCCCTGACTGTAAAGTTACTAGTTTGTAGAGAACATAGTCTTTGGGGTCTCAGCTTTGGGGCTTTGCAGTTTTGCCATCCTGCAGCTTCCCTGCAAAAATTAAATTAAAAAGTATGCAATAGCATGAATGGATTTGAAATTATCATATTATTTGAGAATATTAGTGATCCCCAAGCTTGGAGAAAGCTAAGCTTCCAATTAGGGGTGATCAGAAAGGCTCTGATTAAGCTGTTTTTAAAGGAAAATTGGGGGTTTGATTACATTCCCAGGAAAATTGGGGGGGGGTGATTATCCTTCCCCGCCCCCAACAGTGTGTGTGTGTGAGTGTGTGTGTGTGTGTGAGAGAGAGAGAGAGAGAGAGAGAGAGAGAGAGAGAAATTGAAAAGCCATTTTGGGGGACATTATGGCTGAAATTTACATTTTCGTATGACCCAAATTTGCGGTCCTTTAAGCTAGGTGTTGCTGAGATATAAGCCATGAAAAAGGTTTCTAAGTGGTGATGTGTGGGGTTTTGGTTTTTTTTGGAGGGGGGGGTGTATTTTTGGTTTTCTTTTGGTTTTGATTTTTCGTTTTGGGGTTTTTTTTGTGCAGAGCTAGAGGCCAAGTAATTGATGTGATGCAGGTCAAAATGCCCTTGATCTGTTGACTTTTAGAAAAGGTAGTTCATAACCCCCATAAAAATCTTTGGGAGACCAAGCTGAGAATGGTATTTGAGAAAATGTACATTTTTAGTGTGCATGCACCAATGCAGAAAAATAGCTAGAAAGTTTCCATTCCCAGCAGTTTATATTCTTTAAAGCTCGACTCTTGTAGGTGTTCTAAAATCTGCTTTGCTCTGAAGTTTGGTGAACAACTTGCAGACATGGGTAGCTTTAGTGATCTAAATTTGGGGTCATTTCTCTGTGGGTATCTTGTATTTCACCTCCCCATCCCCCCCAAAAAAATTTTCTTCTGCTGTCTTGCACTGTTAAACGGAGAGGCACTAAGGACTGGATGAATCACAGACCTTGTTGAGATGGATAGCTGTGAACTCACCCTTCAGTTAACATCACTAAGGGTAAATTAGTCACAATCCCCACCCACAACAAAAGGAGTTTTGGACTTAGGGGCGGGTAGTTACTAAATTTGTGAAGCCTGGGAGGCAATTTTATTTTAGGGGGGAAGGCCAGAGAAAGAGAGGGTGCTGGTCTTCAAGGGAAACTGCTGGAGCTTCCATCTGTACCACCGTCCTATCCATCTCCACACACATAAAGGTCCCCCCAGTCCCAAATAAACCGAGCAAACTCTGACAGGCCAGACCCTCAGCTGGTGTAAATTGGCCAGACTTTGATTGACATGAAAGGGCAAGGTCATCAGTTGCATAAATAGCCCTAGCTACTCTGAAATCAACAGAACTGTATCAGTGTACATCAACTCAGGACCTGGTTCTAAGGTTTTAGTCTTCGCCTCTGGATACCTCTTAGTAACCAACTTCAAACACCCAGGGCAGCCTGAGCTGTGGGTTCCTCTGGGGGCTGCATGCCAAAGGCTGATGATGCAGTGGAGGACAAACAATTCTCTTCTCCCCAGTGGTAATCATGTGGAGTTAATGAAGGAAAAGGCTGTTCCAGGCCAGCTGGGGCTCTGGTGCCTCTAGGCTCTTAGCTATTGTAGGTCACATGTCTCTGCTACAAATATATATTGATTTGTCAAATACCTTAGCCAAACCTGCCTTGTTTTTAGCCAAGGGTCCTTCTAGGGGTACTGCCATTGTGCGAGATCCATGGCAGGTCGAGTTCCCCCTCTGTGGGGTTAGGGTCAGTTAGGGCAGGTTGTCAGGGTGTTCTGTTGCTGAACTCATATCAGGGTGGGGCTCACAGCCCTGGAGCCCAGATTCAGCTATTTAGCCCCAGAGCAGGGACATACTGGGATGTAGCCATCTCTGAATGCTCCACAAGCTGGTACCGGCTCTAGAGCTGGGAGGCACTTTCAGCTCTGATCTCCTGTAGTCCTTCACCTCTCAGCCAAGCCTGCCCGAGGAGGGGAGAACGGAGCACCCATCTGCAGAGTGAGTCCCTGGCTGCTAGGAACTGCAGAGAGACCCAGCAACTCAGGACAGCCAGTGACGGAACATGGAAACTGCTGCTGGATAATGCAGTGATGGCTTGTCATAAATATAAAGGGAGGGCTAACTACCTTTAAATCCCTCCTGGCCAGAGGAAAAACCCTTTCACCTGTAAAGGGTTAAGAAGCTAAGATAACCTCGCTGGCACCTGACCAAAATGACCAATGAGGAGACAAGATACTTTCAAAGATGGAGGGGGAACGGGAAACAAAGGGTCCTCTCTGTCTGTGTGATGCTTTTGCCGGGACGAGAGCAGGAATGCAGGTCAGAACCCCTGTAAAGAGTTAGTAAGCAATGTAGTTAGATATGCGTTAGATTCTCTTTTGTTTAAATGGCTGATAAAATAAGTTGTACTGAATGGAATGTATATTCCTGTTTTTGTGTCTTTTTGTAACTTAAGGTTTGCCAAGAGGGATTCTCTATGTTTTGAATCTGACTACTCTGTAAAGTATTTCCCTTCCTGATTTTACAGAGGTTTTTCTTTTACTTTTTCTTTAATTAAAATTCTTCTTTTAAGAACCTGATTGCTTATTCATTGTTCTTAATATCCAAGGATTTGGGTCTGTGTTCACCTATGCAAATTGTTGAGAATTTTTGTCAAGCCTTCCGCAGGAAAGGTGGTGTAGTGCTTGGGGGGATATTTTGCGGGGGAGACATTTCCGAGAGGGCACTTCCCCTGTTATTAGACACTTTGGTGGTGGCAGCATAAAGGTTCAAGGACAAAAGGTAAAAGTTTGTACCTTGGGGAAGTTTTAACCTAAGCTGGTAAGAATAAGCTTAGGGGGTCTTTCATGCAGGTCCCCACATCTGTACCCTAGAGTTCAGAGTGGGGAAGAAACCTTGACATGGCTCCATGAGAGAGATAAGGTGATAGACTGTTGTGGATGGAAATATAGAGATAGATAGTGGCCAATAGTTTCTAGCACTGGAGGATCAAATGAATCGCAATTTGGGAAAAAATTATCTGAAGACCAACACAGTAAGTTTGCTATTTCAACTAAATAAGTAAGAGTATTAATGTACAGGGCAAATTTAAGAACATAAATGTGAACGTAAGTTAAAACTCTTTACAACGTTTGCTATCAATTCAATCAAACAGGTAGAGCCAGTCAGAATTATTTATTTTAATAGAAAATTTTGACTTTTCATAGAAGTCCATAAAATCTCCAAATGTTGGGGTTTCGGCAACAGAGAACCAAACATTTTCCGATGAAAACTGAAAAATTCCAACCAAAGTCCCCCACAAAGAAAAAAAATCTGTTTTTAGATAGATAGATAGATAGATAGATGATAAAGACTTTCCATGAAAATTTATTTAACTGAAAACACAAATTTTCTTTAAAAAGAGTTAAAGCAGAACATTATTGACCAGGATGGGAAGCACTGATGTTGTCCAGTGATACCATAATTTCAGACGCTATCATTCTGTTACATCCATTTTTATTTCTGTTTCAAAGACATAACTGCAGGATGGCAGAACTGAATAAACAGCAAAGCTGACAGCCCAGGGAATATGGGCTGGACCTAATAGACATAGTAGCACCTGGAAACTCGGGGTCCTGGTTTAATCAGGCACTAGTAACCTATCTATCTGGACCCTGCCCAAGGACATTGAGGCCACATCTACACCACAGTTGGTGCTCAGCTGGGCAGACATCACCAGCTCTGTGTTAAACACAGCGGAGTAGATGAGGGCAGCACAGGCAGCAGCTCAGTCTCACCACTTGAGTGGAAACCCGGCTGGATTCTGTGGCTTCATAGTCAGCGGATGCCCCAGCTACCTCTGGCATTTAGGGTGCTCAGCGAGTCTGTCCTATTTCCCTAGAATGTGGGAATCGGGCTGTCTTGGAGTTCTAGTACTTTAGTTTTGTGCCCGTTTTTCCTCTCTTGTTTTATAAAGTTGAGGGGCCATATTTGCTTGATCTGTGAGTTTGGGTTGTAATTTATTCTAGTCCTTAATGCATTTGATCAAGTGATGACTTGGGCCAGATCCTCAGATGGTGCAAAGTGACGCAGCCCCATGACTGTAAGGGCATTACACCAATTGACACTAGTGGGATAACACACCTGGATTATGGTCTGATTGCATGCAGCTCTGTTGGTCCCAGGTTACTAGAGAGACAAGATGGGCGAGGTAGTCTGTGTGGCTCAAAAGCTTGTCTCTCTCACGCACAGAAGTTTGTCCAGTTACAGATATTACCTCAGGTGTGGGGCACTCACTGCTCCTAATCAATTGAAGTGACAAGAGTTGTGCACCTTTGACATTCAGATCATGAGGTATTACTCAGAAGGAAATAAGGGTAATTTCCTCTGTCACTCTAATCCTAACCATTGCCCTTCTCCTTCCCTCCACAACTATCACACAACATGCTGAGGAAGAAAATGTCCAACCGAACCACCGTGACTGAATTCCTTCTCCTGGCGTTTTCTGACGTTAGGGAGCTCTAGATTTTGCACTTTGTGGTGTTTCTAATGATTTACCTGGCAGTCCTGCTGGGGAGTCTTCTCATAATCACAGCCATAGCCTTCGACCACCATCTTCACACCCCCATGTACTTCTTCCTGGTGAATCTGTCCATCCTAGACCTTGGCTCCTTCTCTGTCACCGTTCCCAAACCCAAGGCCAATTCCCTCATGAACACCAGGCTGATTTCTTATTCTGGATGTGTGGCTAAAGTCTTTCTATTCATGTTCCTTGGTGCAGTTGATCTCGGCATCCTGACTGTCATGGCGTACGACCGATACGTCGGCTTCTGCCAACCACTGCACTATGAGAGCGTGATGAACAGGAGAACTTGTGTCCAAATGGCAGCTAGTGCCTGGATCAGTGGTATTCTTTACTCTGCTCTGCACACTGGGAACACATTTGTCATATCCTTCTGTGGAGGTAACAGAGTGGATCAGTTCTTCTGTGACATCCCCCAGTTACTCAACCTCGCCTGCTCTGACTCACACCTCAGTGAAAGTGGGGTTATTGCCTTTAGTGCATGCTTAGTCTTAAGCTGCTTTATTTTCATAATTATGTCATATGTTCAGATCTTCAAAACTGTGCTGAGAATCCCTTCTGAGCAGGGCCGGCATAAAGCCTTCTCCACCTGCTTTCCTCACATTACAGCTTTGTTTATTTTCTCTGGCATCTTTGCCTACCTGAAGCCCACCTCCAGCTCCACATCATGTCTGGATCTCATGGTGGATGTTTTCTATTCTGTGGTGCCTCCTATGATGAATCCCACCATCTACAGCATGAGGAACAAGGAGATCAAAGCTTCCCTGAGGAAACTCATTGGTCAGACGTTATTCATGATCAATAAAATGTCCATCTTTCTCCTTTGATTTTAATTTCCTTCTGTGCATCCAGGGGTGTTGTTACAATTTTATAGTGGGGGTGCTGAGAATCATTGAACCAAACCGTGCATAGAATAGAAACTACTTCAAGCCAGGGGGTGCTGCAGCACTCGCCACACTCCTAGTTCCACCACCCATGTGTGTTTCTTCACAGATAAATCAACTGATGACGTTTTTGTCTCCATGAACACATGGTTTGCCATCTTGTTATACAAAAAGGGGACTGTGCATGGGCAAAAATGAGAACACCACTCAAGTCAGTGGAGTTACTGTAAATTTATACCAGTGAGAATAATATCAGAATCTGTCTGTCTATCTATCACAGGATTGTATACTGTCACCCATCACCATGCTATCTGCTAAAGTCAGTAGCAATATCAAAGTCCTTAGTGGACTTCATGGAGTCCCTGACTCTTCTTTTTGGGGGTAAAAAAATGTTTTGCAGTATCACTGCTGTAGCTGTTGGTTTTTTGCTTCTGTCTCCAATTTTGAGGGTTTTGTTTTGTTTTTGTTTGTTTTTACCTAATCGGTAGGTAGGTTTATTTCTTTCATTGTTCCATTGTTTTTAAGGTGAGAATGTCTGGGGATATGGTAAGTGCTAATTGATACAGCATTGTCAATGTTTTGTTACCCATTCGGGATGCCCATATGTCATCTCTTTGATGGGGTTTTCTGCGCGAGCTGCAAATTTTCTTTCCACAGTGATAAAGCTGTGACAAGTGTCTGCATGGTTGAGTTCCTACTGAAATAATTATATGACTAGAGCTGGGGTATTTCTGTGTTATTAATGATGTGTTAGGGAACAAAGAGCCTTAGGTAGACATCTTTTTATTATTGTAACCTAAATAAATAAATCAATGCTGTGTTATTTGTGCTATGGGAGGAAAGAATTTGTTTGCTTGTATGTTTGTTTGTTTGAGAGGAAGCTGTGGAATATTTCTTAAAAACAGTCAGACAGAATAATGATGGCAAATTGTGATCCCTTTTAAATCACTGGTTTCAAGGTTCCTTCCCCACGCTGAACTCTAGGGTATAGATGTGGGTACCTGCATGAAAAACCTCCCACGCTTATCTTTACCAGCTTAGGTTAAAACTTCCCCAAGGTACAAACTATTTTACCTTTTGTCCTTGGACTTTCGCTGCCACCACCAAACGTCTAACAGGGGTGTAATTGGGAAAGAGCCCGTTTGGAAACATCTTTCCCCCCAAAATCCTCCCAAATCTTACACCCCCTTTCCTGGGGAAGGTTTGATAAAAATCCTCACCAATTTGCATAGGTGAACACAGAGCTACACCCTTGGCTCTTAAGAACAATGAAAAAAGCATTCAGATTCTTAAAAAGAATTTTAATAGAAGAAAAAGTAAAAAGAATCACCTCTGTAAAATCAGGATGGTAAATACCTTACAGGGTAATCAGATTCAAAACAGAGAATTCCTCTAGGCAAAACCTTACGTTACAAAAAGACACAAAAACAGGAATCTACATTCCATTCAGCACAGCTTATTTTCTCAGCCATTTAAAGAAATCAGAATTTAACGCATATCGAGCTAGATTACTTACTAAGTTCTAAGACTCCATTCCTGTTCTGACCCCGGCAAAAGCATCACACAGACAGAGAAAGCCTTTGTTTCTCCTTCCCCACCCCCTCCAGCTTTGAAAGTATCTTGTCTCCTCATTGGTCATTTTGGTCAGGTGCCAGCGAGGTTATCCTAGCTTCTTAACCCTTTACAGTTGAAAGGGTTTTTCCTCTGGCCAGAAGAGAGTTTAAAGGTGTTTACCCTTCCCTTTATGTTTATGACAACTGGAATTTAGCCACTCACTTCAAATGGATCAGGATTTGGCCAATGGCCAAGACACACAAAGTTCCAAGAATGGGTAATGGTGGCCGGGAGAAAGTGAGTACAACAGAAATGCATGGGTAAATTCCCCAGCTCAGCTAACCCTGTGCTAATGCAGAGTAGCTCCATCGCTGGTTTGATACTGGCCCAAAGACACAAGGCTGGACGCTGCAAGCTTATATGAATTCATTAATTTAACAAAGAAATTGATATGTACCAATCTTGTGATCCCAAGGGGAGTCTCTGACATGTTTAAAACCAAATGCACTGCTTCAGGTAGAATAAACAAACAGATTTATTAAATACAAAGATAAATTTTAAGTGATTATCAGTCAAAGCCTAACAAGTCAGAGTGATTACCAAAATAAAATAAAATATAAGCATGCAGTCTAAACTCTCAACCCTATTAGACTGGGAAGCAACTAGATAAAGCAGGTTTTTTCACCTCACTCGATATTGCAGTCCTTAATATACAGATTTGTTCCTTAAATGTGGGCCAATTTCCTGTGCTGGAGTCTTGTCTTCTTCTCAGTGTCCTGGTTGCTTGCAGCGGAGATGGGGGCCGGAGAAGGGCCCAGTTTGTGTATACTCTCAGCACATGTGCTTCTAGAACACAAGTCCAGGCATGTCTGGAGGGTATTGCTGAGTCTCTCTAAGCAAGGTTGAGCAAGTCCCCTGGTGCAGCCAGGTGAGTCATTGCATCGTAACTCCCTTGCTGGACAATGGCTACTGATGGATTGTTTGACACCCCACCCGGGCATTGGTTACTTTCCTTGTTGTTGCCTCTGGGGAACTAATATCTCTCTGATTCCCCAACTTACAGCATGGTTTAGTGACCACCATACAACATAATTCTCATAACTTTGTGTGCATTAATGATACACATATATGGATAGAGAAATGAATTTCAGCAGATTATGACTTTCCCCTGATATCTTACAAGGCATGATTTATATGTAAGATCACAATTATATGAAAATGAGGAATATGGGGGTTACAGTGCACTCCGCCAAGGTATACAATGGCACAGAGAGGGAAGCTTTCAAATGTACACAGAGCTCTTCTTCAGGTCTGCAGGTGAGCTCTCCATAAGGTACACCTTCTCTCTCTAAGAATTACCAGTATGAATAATTTGCCTGGTGTCATATACTTATAAAATTGGTATAAGTGGAAAAGTGTCATCACATGCACTGAGCTCGTATTTTATGCATCATCCATTGTAAAACTAGTCACAGCCTAGCTAAGAAAGGATCTCACAAAGCAGGCCTATTATTAGTATTAGGATACCCATCTGTGTGCATTGATATATACAATGCATATATGAGGGACAAAAGCACAATATGTGATTCGAGAGATAAATCGATAGATCGATCAACAGAGCTTGGGAATTTATACCAGCTGAGAATCTGCTCTGAATGCTCATGATTATTAATCCATAGCTCACTTCATTTGCATATTTTGCACTAAGGCCCTGATCGAGCAAATGCCTTTAGAAAGTGGTTATCTTTAAACACACAAGCAGTTCCACTGATGGTTTGCAGTTAATCTCATCTTTTGATTTATTAACACAGAATAAGAGTTTTCTCAAATCTAGAATCTCCAGGTTGCCTTGGCCCAGACTCACCAAGCTGTTATGCCACTCCTCCACTCCTAACTCCCTGTGATGGGGTCTGTTCCTGCTCTACAGTGCAGATCGCTCCAGCAAGGACTCCCCTCTGGCTGCTCTGGAGAGCCTCTTCCCCTCTATACATAGCCAGCAGGAGGCTCCCTACTCCCTGAAATTCTTCTACTCTTTATCTCTGGGACAGGGAACACAGCTGGTGGTCCCTAAATTGAATGGGAGCTCAACTCTCCGCTCTGCAGCCTGGAAGCCCCAAGAACCCTGATTCAAGACAGGCCTCTGAGGGCTTTCAGATTCCATGCCATGGAGCTGGGAGCCTGAAATCCCAGGGTCCATGGCTCTGAGGTAACCTTGCCATGCAGACTGTCCTGGGCCAGGAACCTGAGGGCTTCCAGATTCCCAGGCCAACTGGCTCCTTGGAACCAACACTGAGATGGGAAGCTTGGGGAGCCAGTAGACCCAAGAGTTTGGAAGCCATTGGGTACCCATTCTGGGACAGTTGCATGGCTGGCCAGACCCTGAGCAGCAGTCCCTAAGCCCATTCCCTCCTAGGCCCATTCCTGCAGCCATTGCTCAGAGAGCACTGCCAATGACTGCTGCTAGAACCCTGGCCCAAATTCAGCCCTGAACAATCGTAGAATCATAGAATATCAGGGTTGGGATGCAACTCAGGAGGTCATCTAATCCAACCCCCTGCTCAAAGCAGGACCAATACCAATTAAATCATCCCAGCTACGACCAATCCCCAACGAATGCAGGGGGAAAAAACCTCTGTTCCTCCAGAAATAATTATGTGGTGTGTCTGAAGGAAGAAGCTATTCCAGACCAGCTGGGCTTCTTAAGCCACAGGGCTATGAGCTACTGTAGGTCACATGTCTGCGCTATATATATATATTTGATTTGGCAAATATCTTCGGACACCTTTTGGACCTCAGCCCTGCCTTCTTTTCGCCAAGGGCCCTTCCAGAGATGTTGCCATTGTGTCAGACCCAGGCTCTGGATTGTGTTCTCCCTCTGTGGGGTCAGTTCGAGTATATTGTCAGAGTGGTTTGTTCACAGGTGATATCATTACTCGGCTCACAACCCCGGAGACCGGATTCAACTATTTAGTCCCAGAGGAGGGATTTACTGGGCTGAAGCCATGTCAACCTGTAGAGTTGGGAGGGGCTTCCAGTCCCCCTGATCCCATTTAATCTTTTACCTCTCAGCCAAGCATACCCTAGGAGTGGCGCAGAAAGTGCCCATCTGTGGAGTGGATCCCTGTCAGCTTGGAACTGCAGAGAGACCCGGCAACTCACAAATCCAATGACGGAACATGAAAATCTGTGCTGGATAATGCAGTAATGGGTTCATGAGAGAGATAAGGAGATTGTTGTGCATGGAAATATATTGACAGATAATGGCCAATAATTTTGAGCACTGCAGGATCAAATGCTTTGCAATTTGGGAAGAACAAGCCAAGATCAACACAGTAAGTTTGTTACTGTCTTTTTTCTTTATTAAAAATATTGTCTTTTCATAGAAGTCCCCCAAATTTCCAAACGTTTGAGATTTTTGCCACAGAGAAACAATCGTTCTCTGCTAAAAACTGTTGCAAACTGAAAAATTCCAACCAAAATCTCTCCTTCACATAGAAAAAGAATCAGCTTTTGGATAGATAGATAGATAGATAGATAGATAGATAGATAGATAGATAGATAGATAGATAGATAGATAGATAGATAGATAGATAGATAAAGTCTTTCCATGAAAATTTGCTTAACTGAAAACACAAATTTTCTTTAAAAAAAGTTAAAGCAGAACATTATTGACCAGGGTGGGAAGCACTATTGTTGTTCAATGGTACCATAATTTCAAACACTGTCATTCTGTTATATCCATTTTTATTTCTGTTTCAAAGTCATGAACGCAGAATGGCAGAACAGAGTGAACAGCAGAACTGAAAGCCCAGGGAGTATAGGCTATACTTAATAGATGTGCTAGAACCATGACACTCAGAGTTTGGGTTCAATCAAGCAATGGCAGCCTGTTTATGTGGACCTTGCCCAAGGACATTAAGGGCATATCTACACCACAGCCGGGAACATGCTTCCAAACTCATGTAGGCATACTAAGTGAATCCTCTGTCAAAAGGGCCGGCAAAAAAGTCTTCTCCACCTGCCCGCTTCACATAGCAAACTGCACTAGCGGAGAAGATGAGGGCAGCACAGGGAGTGGCTCAGTCTAGCCACCTCAGTACAAACCCGCTTGAACTCTGTGGGTACGTAGTCGGATGAAGCTTTAGCTGGTGTCCAGGCTACCTCTGGCTAACCATGGGTATGTTTTGTGCAGTAACTGGAGCAGAGCTAGCCCATTTCCATCTACTGGAGCTGTGACGGTGTTCCCCTATGCTGTGTAAATGGATCCCCAGGAGGTCAATAGCACAGGAATCCAGAGCTCCTGGTCTATCACCATATCCAGTGTACAACACTTCTGCCAGCTGAGAACAAATGGGTTCACAGTGTAGATACATGATAAGACAGAGCCCATTCCCCCACAGAGCTCATAAAAGTCAGAGAAAGGGATGGAGGGGAAACAGAGGCATGGGGAGAGGAAGTGACTGGCCCAAGGTCACACAGCAGGACACTGGCAGAGATAAGAACAAAAGCCAAGTCTCCTGGCTGCCTCTGACCCTCACAGAACAGGTATACAGTCACAGAGGGAAACGACACAAGCTAGCAGTAACTGTGCAATTCTACTAGCCCATCTTTACTCAGAGATGGGAGTGGAGCTGGGATTGGTGCCATCAATCAATTTGTAACCAAGTGGCAGGTCATCTATAAACAGAGTTTGGAGAGGAATTGTTACAGACAAGCTTGCACTTAGAACACTTAGAGAGTCTGTCATATTTCCATAGAAAGTGGGAATTGGGCTGTCTTGGAGTTCTAGTACTTTAGTTCCGTGCCCAAGTTTTCCTCTGTTGTTTGACAGAGTTGAGGAGCCATCTTTGCTTGACCTCTGTGGTTGTTGTTGTTTTTTTTTTTTTGCAGTTTCAGTCTTTAATGCATTTGTTCAAGTGACATCTTGGGACAGATCCCCGGATGGTACAAACTGATATAGCCCCATGGATTTTATGGGAGTTATGCTAATTGACACTATTGCGATAACACATCTGAGTAGTGGTCTGATTCTATGCAGTACTTGTAGCCATGTTGGTCCCAGAATATTAAATAGACAAGGTTGGTGAGGTAGTATGGGAGGCTCAAAATCTTGTCTCTCTCACCCAGGGAAGCTGATCCAATAACAGCTATTACCTCACTCACTTTATCTCTCTAGTGCTCTCTGATTTTCAGCAGTGAGGAGCACTCGCTGTTCCTAGTCAATGGAAGGATTGGAGGGGTGCTGTGCACATTTAACAGAAGATCATAGGACATTACTCAGAAGGGAATCAAGGCCCTCTGACAGTCAAATCCTGAGTATGGACCTTCTTCTTCCCTCCACAGCCATCACACAATGTGCTGAGGAAGAAAATGTACAACCGAACCACCATGACCAAGTTACTTCTCCTGGCATTCTCTGACGTTCGGGATATGCAGATTTTGCACTTTGTGATGTTTCTGGTGCTTTACCTGGCAGCTCTGATGGGGAATCTTCTCATCATCACAGCTATAGCTCTCAACCACCATCTTCACAATCCCATATACTTCTTCGTGGTGAATCTGGCCATCTTGGACCCTGGATTCATTTCCGTCACCATCCCCAAATCCATGGCCAATTCTCTCATGAACACCAGGGTGATTCTTTATTCTGGATGTGCCGCCCAAGTCTTTCTCTTTATGTTCCTTGGTTCAGTTGCTATTGGCATCCTGACTGTCATGGTATATGATCGATATGTCGCCATCTGCCAACCACTGCACTATGAGAGAGTGATGAACAGGAGAGCTTGTATACAAATGGCAGCCAGTACCTGGATCAGTGGTATTCTTTACTCTGCCCTGCATACTGGAAACACATTTGCATTATCCTTCTGTGGAGGAAACGTGGTGAATCACTTCTTCTGTGACAACCCCCAGTGAGTCAAGCTTGCCTGTTCTGACTCAGACCTCAGTGAAAGTGGGGTTATTGTCTTCAGTGCTTGCTTAGCTTTAAGATGTTTTGTTTTAATAATTGTGTCATATGTTCAGATCTTCAGATCCGTTCTAAGAATCCCCTCTCCACAGGTCAGGCATAAAGCCTTCTCTACCTGCCTGCCTCACCTCACTGTTGTCTCTTTGTTTGTTTTCACTGGCATCACTGCCTACCAGAAACCCAGCTCCAGGTCCATATCACATCTGGATCTATTCCATATCTATTTCTATTCCATTGTACCTCCAATGCTGAATCCGATCATCTACACTATGAGAATCCAAGAGATCAAAGCTGCCCGGAGGAAACTGATTGGACAGAGGTTTTTTTATGACCAATAAAATATCCATCTTTCTCCTTTGATTTTAATTTCCTTCTGTGCTTCCTTGAAAATATAATGAAATGATGACATAATTGTCTCCACAAGAACATGGTTTGTCATCTCTTTATGCAAAAAGGGGAATTTGCACTTGCAAAAATGAAAACACCACTCAAGTCAATGGACCTAATGTAACTGCATACCAATGTAATGTAAATAATATCATTATCTATCTGTTTGCCTTCTATCTATCTATCATAGGATTGTGTACTGCCACCCATCACCACACTATGTTAGCACCTTCTACATAAAATCATTAGCCCTATCAAAGTCCTTAGTGAACCTCAGGGAGTGTCTGTCTTCTTTTTTGGAGTAAAAATTGGATTGCAGTATCAGTGCAGTATCTGTATTTTTTTTGCCTCTGTCTCTGTTTTTTTAGTTTATTTTTGATGGGTTGGTTTCTTTCTTTTTTTGAAGTGTTTTTGGAGGTGGGAATGACTGGAGAGATAGTAAGTGTTCACTTACACATCATTGTCGATGTTATCTTGTCGATGTTTGTTATCTATCGAGGGTGTCCATATGTGATATGTTTGATGGGGTTTTCTGAGCGAGCTGAAAGATTTCTTTCCACAGTGATAAAGGTGTGCACAAGAAGTGTCTGCATGGTTTTCTGTTGAAATAATTATATGAATCAGGCTGGGATAGGATTGTGCTTTTAATGTGTGTTAGGGAACCAAGAGCCTTAGGTAGACATCTTTTCATTATTGTATCAATAAATAAATAAATCAATGCTGTGTCATTCGTGCTACGGTGGGAAAGGGTTGTTTGTTTGTTTGTTTGTTTGTTTGTTGCAGCTCTGTGTACGTTTCTTAAAGACAGTCAGACTTGATAATGAGGCCAATTTTGATCCCTTTTAAATAACTGGGATATAGCAAATCACTTCAAATAGATCAGGATTTGGCCAATGGCCAGTACACACAAAGATCCAAAAATGGGTAATGGTGGCCAGGAGAAAGTGAGTGCAACAGAGACGCATGAGTAAATTCCTCAGCTCAGGTTTCAGAGGGGAAGCCATGTTAGTCTGTATCAGCGAAAACAACAAGGATTCCTTGTGGCACCTTCGTGACTAACAGATTTATTTGGGCATAACCTTTCATGGGCTATAACGCACTTCATCAGATACATGCCGTGAAAAATACAGTAGGCTGTATAGTTATACCTTCTGTATATTTATAACTGCCTACTGTATTCTTCACTCCATGCATCTGATGAAGTGGGTTTTAGCCAATTAAAGCTTATGCCAAAATAAATTTGTTAGTCTCTAAGGTGCCACGAGGACTTCTCCCGGTTTTCCTCATCTCAGCTAACCCTGTGCTAATGAAGAGTATCTCCATCAATATTGCTGGTTTGATACTGGCCCAAAGACACAAGGCTAAATTCAACCGTGACATAAACAGTGGTGTATGCAGTGTTGTTGCAGCCATGCTGGTCACTGAATATTAGAGAGACACGGTAGGTGAACTAATATCGTTTATTTGACCAAGTTCTGCAGGGGAGAAAGACAAGCTTTCAAACGTATACAGAGCTCTTCTTCAGGTCTGGAGATGAGCTCTCCATAAGGTACACCTTCTCTCTCTAAGAAATACCAGCATGAGTAATTTGGCTGGTGTCATATCATTATAATATTGGTATAAATGGAAAAGTGTCATCACATGCACTGAGCTGGCATTTTATGCATCATCCGTTGTAAAACTAGTCACATCTCAGCTCAGAAAGGATATCACAAAGCAGGCCTATTATTAGTATTAGGATACTCATCTTTGTGCATGGATATATACAATGCATATATGAGGGACAAAAGCTGACATCGGTTGAGCTTGGGAATTCACATCTGCTGTCAACACTCATGATTATTAATCCATCGCTCAGTTCCTCTGAATGTTTTGCACTAAGGCCCTGATTCAGCAAACCCCTTTAGAAAGTGCTTAACTTTAAACACGTGAGTTGTTCCACTGGTGATTTACAGTTAAAAACTCATCCTTTATTGGATTAGATTTAGGGCTAGGTCTAAACTGGTGTCAGACCTGTCACCGCCTGAATATTTCTCCTTCCCCTGTTAATCCATCTTCTACAATTGAGGCATTTGAATTACTAACCCCTTCTGGGGACTGGTTTATAAACACAGAATAAGAGTTGTCTCAAATCTCTGGGTTGGATTGACCCAAAGTTACTAGGCTGTTATGCCCCTCCTCTGCTCCCTAGTCCCTCTGATGGGGTCTCTTTCTGCTCTGCAGTGCAGGTCGCTCCAGCAAGGTTTTCCCTCTGGCTGCTCTAGAGAGCTTCTTCAAAAGTTCTCTCTGGTCCTGGGTCTCCTCTCTGCATCTCCTGCAGGAGACTCCCTTCTCCCTGACTTTCTTCTACTCTTTGTCTCTGGATCAGAGATCAAAGCTGGGTGTCCCTGGATTGAATGGGAGCTCTCTACTCCTCAGCCTGGAAACCCCAAGAACCCTGATTCAAGACAGGGCTCAGAGGGCTTCCAGATTCCATGCCATGGAGCTGGGAGCCTGGAATCCCAGGGTCCAGGGCTCTGAGGTAACCTTGCCATGCAGACTGTCCTGGCTAGGAACCTGAGGCCTTCCAGATTCCCAGGCCAACTGGCTCCTTGGAACCAACACTGAGATGGGAAGCCTGGGGAGCCAGTGGTCCCAAGTGATTGGAAGCCCTGGGGTACCCAGTCTGGGACAGTTGCATGGCTGGCCAGACCCTGAGCAGCAGTCCCTAAGCCCATTCCCTAGGACCTTGATCAGACCGCACTGCCAATGACTGCTGCCAGATTACTGAGCAACGGCTGCAGGATCTGGCTCTGGCATCCAAATTCAGCCCCGAACAAGGCCAGCTTCTCCAAGATGGAGCAACAGTAGGGGCTGAAAAATGATTTCATCTCCCTGCAATGTGCAGAGAAAGGGCTCACAGGGTCTTCAGTGCAGGACACTGAGTCGCAGATCACATGGTCTTTGTCAACAGGATTCTAGGGGCACAACACAAGTCTTGTTACACAGAGCTCTGTGCCCTGCAGGCATGTTTGCTGAGCAACACCCCACCAGCCCCCCAAATCCCACAACCTGCCCTTAGGAGGATTTCTAAGAAGCAATTTCTAAGAAGTTGCTTCCCAAATGCTTGAGTTGGACTAACCAACAAGACACTAGCCTTGGTGGACACTGACCTGAGGATCCTCCAGTGAGATCCTCAGTTTCCTGCCCCATGCCAGGGGGTGGTAGTTGTGCCTTGTTGTTGTTCACCTTTTGCTGTAATTTATGGAACGTTTAACTGGAACGTGGTCCAAACACAGGCCTTAGAACCAGAACAGAGTTGCAAACAGAGTCCTCTTTACCCAGGCCTATCGGCTATTTAGCCTATTCCTGGCCATGTGTGGTGCATCTGCTGTTGGCCAGCTCTGTGACGTACCTCCATCACCTACATGAGGATATGGCACACTGAGCACCATCCAACAGCTCCCATCCAGGGTCCACCTCCTGGATGGATGATGAGCCCTAGACAGGCCATAGAAGAAGAGGAGAAGGAGGTGGTCCTCAGGAGAAAATTGTTGGAACTTCGGTCTCCAACCACGCCCTATCCCCCTCGACACACAAAATGGTCTTTCAAAAGACACCCCTAATCGCAATTAAACAAACTAAATTCCGACAGGCCAAACCGTCAGCTGATGTAAATCGGCCATAGCACAATTGAAATCAAAGGGTCAGGCCATCAGTCGGCATAACTAGCCCTAGCCCTTTGAGAAAACAAAGATAAACTAATATGTCTTGACTGACTGTTACTTACAAGTCTGAAATATGAGAGACATGTTTAGAAAGATTTGGAGAACATGGATTGATATCCGATCCCTCTTAGTCCCAAGAGAGAATGGCCACAGACACAAAGAACCCAACACAAAACCTCTTCACCCCACTAGATAGGAAAGTATCTGTTGTCCCCACTGGTTCCTTTGGTCTGGTGCCAATCAGGTTACTTGAGCTTCTTAACCCCTTACAGGTAAGGAGGAATTTAAGCTACCCCTATGGTTATGACACGCCCCCAAATCACAGACGGTGTCGGACAACCTGCTGTGATTTCTTCCTGGAGCTTGAGGAGAAAACAGAGTTAATAAGACACATGCACCTCTAGAGATACTACTGATTATATAAAAACTAAGAATATGTTCCACATTTCAACAACAATTTTAACCAGTTGATTCTGGGAAACTTTCACGAGAGAGTGCATCAGCCACTTTGTTAGAAGCTCCTGAAATGTGTTGTATTTCAAAATCAAAATCTTGGAGCGCTAGACGCCACTGAAGAATTTTTTTGTTCTTGTCCTTGACGGTATGAAGCCACTACAGCGTAGCATAGTATGTTTGCAGGCGGAAACGCCGTCGCCAAACGTATGGACGTAGCTTTTCCAGAGCGTACACAATGGTGTAGCATCCCTTTTCGCTGCTTTACCAGTGACTTTCCCTCCCAGACAGTTTCTTGCTCAGAAACATGACAAAATAGAATTCTTGATGTGGTCGTTTCTGCATTAAGACTGCTCTCACACCATGCTCGGACACATTTGTGGTTACTAGGAATGGTTTGTCAAAGTCTGGGGCCCTTAGCACAGGGTCAGACATGAGTGTTGCTTTAAGCCAGTTAAAGGCCTTCTAACACTGTTCAGTCCACTGAACTGCATTTGGTGCTTTCTTTTTGGTTAGTTTTGTCAGCGGGGCGGCGTTTCGGCTGTATTGCGTTACAAATCGTCCGCAATATCCGGCCAAGCCAAAGAAGGATTGGACCTGTTTCTTTGACTTTGGAACAGGCCACTTTTGCGGAGCAGCCATTTTGGCTTGTAGGGGGTTGATAGTTCCTTGACCCACCTGGTGTCCAAGGTAATTCACTCTTTTTAGGCCTATTTGACACTTTTTGGCCTTCACAGTTAGCCTGACTCCCTTATGCTCTTGAAGACTTTTTGCAGATGCTCCAGGTGTTCTGCCCATGACTCAGAAAAGAAGGCCACATCATCAACGTAGGTGACTTCCAATCCTGCAAGAAGACTATCTACAAGTTTTTGGAAAGTGGTGGGTGCATTTCGCAGGCTGAAAGGGAACACATTAAATTCACACAGCCATACATGGGTGATGAAGGCTGACCTTTCCTTGGCGGATTAATCCAGTGGTACTTGGCAGTACCCCTTGGTTAAGTCTAAGGCAGAGATGAACTGGGCAAACCGCATTTTCTCCAACAGTTCATCTTTTTGTGGCATTGGATAGTTGACTGGGCGAGTTACAGCACTTAGCTTACAGTAGTCCATGCAAAAGCAGATCTCCCCTTCCGGTTTGGGAACTAGAACCACTGGAGAGGCCCATGCACTGCCAGAGAGGCGGATTACACCCATCTGTAGCATATCCTGGAACTCCCATTCTATAGCAGTTTTGGCTTGAGGAGACATCCGGTAAGGTTGGGCTCCAATTGGGTGAGCATTACCTGTGTCAATGGAGTGGTATGCCCGTTCGGTCCGTCCTGGGGTGGCTGAGAACACTGGTGCATAGCTAAGACACAGCGCCTTGATCTGCTGTCGCTGCATACGCCCAAGGGTCATGGAGAGGTTCACCTCTTCCACACCAGCAAGCACTTTTCCCTTCGTCGTAGACACCATCAGGCCACTCAGCGTCGTCTCCTTCCTGGGCTGTAAACTGACAAAACTTTAATTCTCTGGAATAAAAGGACTTTAGAGAATTAAAATGGTACATCTTCGGATTTAGGTTTGAGGTGGGGGATGCTGTGAGAAAGCTCTTGGCCCGTAAATGTCCCATCCCACGGCGCTTCCATTTTATGGGCCTGGAGCGCCTTCAAGACCACAACCTGGTTCCCCTACTTTATCGTACCAGGCTTTTTGCTCTTCCTGAACATCTTTTAGGTTTTCTTTAGCAAGGGCTAACGAGGAACGGAGGGTGTTTTGTAAGATGTTCACAAAGTCCAGACTGTTAGTTCCTGGAGAAGGTGTAAACCCCTCCCATTGCTGCTTCACCAGCTGTAATAGCCCCTGAATCTCATGGCCATATACAAGTTCAAATGGGGAAAACCCTAAACTGGGATGTGGTACAGCTCTGTAGGCAAAGAGCAACTGCTGCAACACTAGGTCCCAATCATTGGAGTGCTCATTTACAAATCTACGTATCATGACCGCCAAAGTTCCACTAAACTTATCCACCAGGCCATTTGTTTGATGGTGGTGTCGTAAATTTAAAGGGAAGGGTAAAGACCTTTAAAATCCCTCCTGGCGAGAGGACAAATCCTCTCACCTGTAAAGGATTAAGAAGCTAAATGTAACCTCGCTGGCATGTGACCAAAATGACAAATGAGGAGACAATATACTTTCAAAAACTGGGAGGAGGGAGGATTTGATCTGGTCTTGGGGTTTTCCCATTCTTTGGCACACCTCACAAGACCGGACATAGGTAGAAAAATCCTTGCCCATTCCCTCCCAGTGGAACCACTTTCCCAAATGATCTTTGGTCCTGTTCACCCCAGCAAGGCCACTAGGATGATCGTGGGCTAAGCTCAAGAGCTTTACCCGGTACTTAGTTGGAACTACCAACTGTCTCTGAGTATGTCAGTCTTCCTGGTGTCCACCAGAAAGAGTTTCCTTGTATAAAAATCCTCTTTCTACAACAAACCTGGATCGATTAGAAGAGCTGAGAGGCGGTGGGTTGCTCCGTGCCGCCGTCCAAGCTCTGTGGAGGCTTTCATCTGCTTCCTGTTCAATCTGGAACTCTTCCCTTGATGCTGGAGACATCAGTTCCTCATTGGCTTGTGGACCTATGTTTGGTCCCTCTGGAAGCGATGTAGGGGATGGGGCTGTTTCCATTGACTGTGAACCGTTCTCCGCTGGTGCACTACGTTGGGGTTCAAACTGCAGCTGAGCCTCTTGAGTAGGGTTATCTGCTGCTGCCAGTGCAGGTTCGGTGCGGCCCTCTGCTGTTGAGTTTGCAAGTACTGGATTCAGTGCTGGCAATGGGTCTGGTGTTGGTTGTTCCGCCCGTTCCGGTTCTGAGACTGGCTCTGTCTGGGTCTCTGAGACTGGATCCACTACTGCTGTTGCAGACATTGGCATGGGGTCCGGTACATTACCTCTGACCTGGTCCTGGTAGAAGTTTTCAGAACAGAGCTAGGCGTGACAGCTTGCTTAGCCTGGCTGTGGGTGACCATTCCCACCCTCTTGGCTAGCTTCACATGACTGGCCAAGTCTTCCCCAACAGCATGGGGATGAGATAATCATCATAGACTGCAAAAGTCCACATTCCTGACCAGCCCTGGTACTGGACAGGCAACTTGGCTTTATGCAAATTGAAAGAGTTTGACTTGAAGAGTTGAATTGTCACTTGGGCCTCTGGGTTGAGTAAGTTGGGGTCCACTAAGGAAGCATGGATATCCGGCACCTGTTCTCCAGTGTCCCTCCACACAGTGACCTTCTTCCCACCCACACTCACAGCTTCCCTCCGCTCTGAGGGTATCTGGGAGGTATCTGGGTCTGCGGACCTCTGGTGTGATTCCAGTGCAATGAACTGTAATCTGTTGGGGATCTTGGGGCAGTTGGCCTTTGCAGGCCCCGGCTCATTACATTTAAAACATCGTCCAGCTGACAGGTCACTGAGGCGAGGTGGGTTGCTGAAGAACAATGTGATGGTACGGTAAGGTGATGGAGTGTTCCTTAGGGTGTAGCTGGGGCCTTGGGCTGCCCCCGGTAGTAGGGTGTGGTCTGAGGGTGTCCCTTCTGATATCCGCTGCAACTGTGACCAGGGTTGTTTCTCTCTCCTCCCTCAACCCATTTTGTTCAAGTTTGCCCTGCCATTCTGGTGGTCTGGGACTGCTCGTATTGATCAGCATAAGAAGCAAGACTTCCTGCTGAGTCCATTTTCTTATCCCATAAACAATGTTTTATTTCCTCGGACATATTCAGGAACTGCTACTGAGCCATCAAATCACACATTCCTTCGAAGCTAGTTACACCCCTTTTTTGACCCATTTATCTAACAGACCCTTTATTTGGTTTACATAAGCCACATTACTTAGTCCAGGCCCTCTCTTAAGGGTTCAAAATTTTACTCTGTAAGTTTCAGGTGTAACTTGAAATTGCTTTAAAATCAAATCCTTGAAATTATTATAGTCAGAGACCTCCTCAATAAGCATCTTATTGAATATGTCCAGAGCTCTTCCAGTCAATTTTGCGACCAATGTGGTCATCTTGTGAGCTTACGGAATTTAATGGATTGTGCAGAGTCTCTCAAAGGTGAGAAAATATTCAGCAATATCACTAGATTTATAGAATCATAGAATATCAGGATTGGAAGGAACCTCAGGAGGTCATCTTGTCCAACCCTCATCATACTGTGGACATAGTTGCTCCCATTTGTGGATTGTTGGTTAAGGATTGTTAGGATTATACGATATATTTTGCTGAGCCTTTGCTTTCTCCATCTCCAGTGCATGCTTCCTCTCTTTTTCCCTCTCCTCCATTTCTTTTTCCTTTGCCTCCATTTCTTTCCTGTGGACAGCATCTTTGGGTTTTTTTGCCTTGGGTTCTGTCATCTTAGCCTCTCTGTTTTTAACTAACTTTACAACCAAGAGTTAAAAAGAAAACTGGCTTGTCAAATTTTTCTTCTGTAATGTGATTCCTATGTTCTCTGATAGATATTCTCAGCCTACAGAAAAATCCTTTGTCTCCAGGTAAATAGACAGAAAAACCCTCTAGTTGCTCTTAGCTAAAAGCTCTTAGCTTCAGGTCTGTGAAAAACTTGTGATTTTCCCCGCAGGAGACTACCTTGCCTTGAGGTAGAGAAAACTCCAGCTCAGAAAGACAAATCCCTTTTGTTATACTTGCTACTCTGCCCCCCCCCCCCCAGGCAGAGACAGAAAAACTCTAATTGCTTTCAACTTAAAACCTGCTTCCAAACAGCCCAAAGGAAAAATATGTCCTTTTAAAATCCTACTGTGCTTCTGCTTCAAAATGATCTAAAAAAAATAAATCTCAAAATGGTCCCACAAAAATCTCAAAATGATCCCACCGCTCTGCCACCATGTCAAGGTTCCTTCCGCAATCTGAACTCTAGGGTACAGATGTGGAGACCTCCATGAAAGACCCCCTAAGCTTATTCTTACCAGATTAGTTTAATAACTTCCTCAAGGTACAAACTTTGCCTTGTCCTTGCACTTGCCACCACCAAGCGTCTTAAACAAAGAACAGGGAAAGAGACCACTTTGAGACGTCTTCCCCTCTAATATCCCCCAAGCCCTACACCCCCTTTCCTGGGGAAGGCTTGATAAAAATCCTCACCAATTTGCATAGGAGAACACAGACCCAAACCCTTGGATCTTAAGAACATTGAGCAAGCAAGCAGGATTTTTAAAAAAGAATTTTAATTAAAGAAACAGTAAAAGGATCACCTCTGTAAAATCAGGGTGGTAAATACCTTACAGGGTAATCAGATTCAAAACATAGAGGTTTTAGACAAAACATAGGTTTAGACAAAACATAGGTTTTCTCTAAACATACCTCTAGACAAAAACCTTAAGTTACAAAAAGACACAAAAACAGGAATATACATTCCATTCAGCACAGCTTAATTACCAGCCATTTAAACAAAGGAAATCTAACTTATTTGTAGCTAGATTACTTGCTAACAAGTTCTAATACACCATTCCTGTTCTTTTCCCAACAAAAGCATCACACAGACAGACAGATCCTTCCCCCCCGCCCCGTCCCTCCAGCTTTGAAAGTATCTTGTCTCCTCATTGGTCATTTTGGTCAGGTACCAGCGAGGTTGTTTTAGCTTCTTAACCCTTTATCGGTGAAAGTGTTTTGCCTCTGGCCAGGAGGGATTTTATAGTTCTGTATAAAAAAAGGTGGTTACCCTTCCCTTTATATTTGTGACACCTTATCTCTCTCATGCTCTGATTGTCAGCAGTGAGGAGCACTCGCTGCTCCTAGTCAATGGAAGGATCGGAGGACTGCTGTGCACATTTAACAGTAGATCATGGGACATTACTTAGAAGGAATCAAGGTAATTCCCTCTGACACTTGAATCCTGAGTATGGACCTTCTTCTTCCCTCCACAGCCATCACACAATGTGCTGAGGAAGAAAATGTACAACCGAACCACCATGACCAAGTTCCTTCTCCTGGCATTCTCTGACAATTCGGGAGCTGCAGATTTTGCACTTTTTGGTATTTCTAAGATTTACCTGGCAGGCCTGATGGGGAATCTTCTCATCATCACAGCTATAGCCCTCAACCACCATCTTTACACCCCCATATTCCCGGCATCCAGTGCTGAGAGGCAAAACAACAGCAGGGGTTCGTTACCCGGTGTGTTTCACTCAATAATCACAATGGGGTGGAGAAGCAGAAAAGTTTATTTGCAACTGCAAACAAGGTACAGGGAGAATAGAATCTCAAATCCTGCACACCAGAGCAGGTCATTACACACACTTTTATATTCCTTAATGCTACTGCACTACACAACATCCAATTAAAACTTTGCACAAAAACGCTGCCTTCCTTATATGGGTTACAATAATATTTTTTTCCTGCATCCTCTAACAAGCATTCCTAGCAATTTAAACAACCAGCACATTCTGTCTGGCCTTGTAGCTCTCTCTCCTATTATCTTTTACTTGGCGTCAGAAAACCTTACACTATAAGGCATTATCTGCGACTGCAAAATTGTTTTAAGATCAAAAGAGCTTACTTGAACCAGCCAGGCCTGAATTCTATTAAGGAGGGGTTGAGAAGAAGCCCTTAGGCCTTCAGTAGGGAGACTTCCTCGACCCTTCGGTTCCTCCATCCTCTCCACTTAACTAGTGGCCATGCCCTGAGGGCTCCAACACCATGTACTTCTTCCTGGTGAATCTGGACATCCTGGACCCTGGATTCATTTCCGTCACCATCCCCAAATCCATGGCCAATTCTCTCATGAACACCAGGATGATTTCTTATTCTGGATGTGTCGCCCAAGTCTTTCTCTTCATGTTCTTTAGTGCAGCTGATATTGGCATCCTGACTGTCATGGCATATGATCAATATGTTACCATCCGCCAATCATTGCACTACAAGAGTGCCTGGATCAGTGGTATTCTTTACTCTGCCCTGCATACTGGAAACACATTTGCATTATCCTTATGTGGAGGAAATGTGGTGGATCAGTTCTTCTCTGACATCCCCCAGCTACTCAAGCTTGCCTGACTTCAGACCTCAGTGAAAGTTGGGTTATTGTCTTCAGTGCATGCTTAGCCGTAAGCTGTTTTGTTTTAATAATTGTTTCCGATCTTCAGATCAGTTCTAAGAATCCCATCTGTACAGGGCCAGCATAAAGCCTTCTCTACCTGCCTGCCTCACCTCACTGTTGTCTCTTTGTTTGTTTTCACTGGCATCATTGCCTACCTGAAACCCAGCTCCAGGTCCTTATCACTCCTGGATCTCATGGTGGATGTTTTCTTTTCCATGGTACATGCAAAGCTGAATCCGATCATCTACAGCATGAGGAACAAGGAGATCAAAGCTTCCCTGAGGAAACTGATTAGAAGGAGGTTATTTACAACCAATAAAAAGTCTATCTTTCTCTTTTGATTTTAGTTTCTTTCTGTGCTTCCTTGACATATTTGAAAACACCACTCAAGTCAATGGATCTAATGTAAATGCATACCAATGTAAAAAAATATCATCATCCATCTGTTTGCTTGTCTATCTATCTCTGACAGGATTGCGTACTACTACCCATCACCATGCTATGTTAGCACCTTCTATATAAAATCATTAGCCATATCAAAGTCCTTAGTGAACCCTCAGGGAGTGTCTGTCTCTTCTTTTTTGGAGTAAAAATTGGATTGCAGTATCAGTACAGTAGCTGTATGTTTTTTGCCTATGTCTCTGTTTTTTTAGTTTATTTTTGATGGGTTGGGAACCAAGAGCCTTAGGTAGACATCTTTTCATTATTGTAATCCCAAATAAATAAATCAATTTGTGCTATAGTGGGAAAGGGTTGTTTGTTTGTTTGTCTGTCTGGTGAAGAGAAAACTGTGGAGTATTTCTTAAAGACAGTCAGCCATGATAATGAGGCCAATTTTGATCCCTTTTAAGTCACTGGGATATAGCCACTCACTTCAAATGGATCAGGATTTGGCCAATGGCCAATACACACAAAGATCCAAGAATGGGCAATGGTGGCTGGGAGAAAGTGAGTGCAATATAAATGCATGGGTAAATTCCCCATCTCAGGTTTCAGACAGATAGCTGTGTTAGTCTGTATCAGCGAAAACAACAAGGAGTCCTTTGCCTGGTGTCATATCATTATAATATTGGTGTAAGTGTAAAAGTACCGTCACATGCACTGACCTAGCATTTCATGCATCATCCATTCTAAATCTAGTCACATCCAAGCTAAAAAAGGATTTCACGAAGTAGGCCTATTATTAGTATTAGAATACCCATCTTTGTGCATGGATATATATAATTTCATATATGAGGGACAAACGTATAGTATGTGATTCAAGAGATAGAGCGATAGATCGATCAATGGATAGATAAACCCAATTATTGTGACTCATTTTCTCTTCATGTCTGTCTATAAGTAGACAGACAGACTCTGGGGTAACCTTGCCATGCAGACTGTCCTGGGCCAGGAACCTGAGGGTTTCTAGACTCCCAAGTCTGGAACAGTTCCATTGTTGGCCTGTCCCTGAGCAGCAGTCCATAAGACCCATACAGCTGCTGAGTGAAACTAACAATCTTGTCAATCACATCTGCTGGATAGGCTAATAGCAGCTTTGAAACTGACAAGATTGTCAGTTTCACTGGGTAGATTCTTGAGTCCTGGGAAGCAAATTTTGTTTCTGAGACACCATGTGTTGATATTTCTAAAAAAAAATATGTTTTTTTGTTTAGAGTTTCTGGTTAGAGGGAAATTTTGAAATAGCAATATTTCACATGAAGCAGAAATCCTGCCTTTTAGCCAGCTCTACTTACTTAGGTGGAAGAGGGAAAGTCCGTGATTTTTGGAAGATGCAGAAGTGTGGGGTAGTGAAGGGCAGAGAAAACTATGGCTGGTTGAAGAAGGAGAATGTTGTAGTTCATTGATGGAGAAAAAATTGCCATTTGCTTAATGTTGAAAAATTACACTTAATTAAAAGTTAGTTAAAAGTTAATTAATGGGAAAATTATTTGCTGAGGGAAGGAGGATGTTATGCTGGATAAATTGCTGAGAATTTGGTGGACGAAGTCAATGTATTTTACATGTGTTCGTACTGTCCTGGGCACAGACCTACAGTCTGGACTCTCTTTTCATTCAAAATGGATAAGTAAAACAAATATTGCAATCACTTGATTCTATGGCTCAGGCCACAAGGCTATGTCTATGTAAGAGATCACCCAGTCGGATGTGGCCCATCCCTGCAGCCATTGCTCAGATTGCACTGCCACTGACTGCTGCCAGAATGCTGAGTAAGGGCTGCAGGATCTGGTCCTGGCATCCCAAATTCATCCCCAAACAAAAACACCTTATCCAATGTAGAACAACAGCAGGGGCTGAAAAATGTTTCCAGATCCCTGTAGTCTGCAGAGAAAGCTCCCTGGTTCCTCAGTGCAGGACAGTGTGTCCCAGATCACATGGTCTTTGTCGGCGGACAGAACAAAAGCCTTGTTAGGCAGAGTTCTGTGCACTGAACATAAGAACGTAAGAACGGCCATACTTTGTCAGACCAATGGTCCATCTAGCCCAGTATCCTGTCTTCCAACAGTGGCCAATGTCAGGTGCCCCAGAGGGAATGAACAGACAGGTTGTCATCACGTGATCCATCCCATCGCCCATTCCAAGTTTCTGGCAAACAGAGGCTAGGCACACCATCCCTGCCCATTCTGCTAATAACCATTGATGGACCTATCATTCTTGATCTTATCTAGTACTTTTTTGAACCCTGTTATAATCTTGGCCTTTGCAACATCCTCTGGCAAGGAGTTCCACAGGTTCACTGTGCATTGTGTGAAAAAATAGTTCCTTTTGTTTGTTTTAAATCTGATGTCTATTAATTTCATTTTGTGACCCCTCTAGTTCTTGTAGTATGGGAAAGAGTAAATAACACTTCCTTATTTACTTTCTCCACCCCAGTCCTGATTTTATAAACCTCTATCATATCCCCCCCTGAGTCAACAGAGGGGGTTTTGCTGACCAAATCCTGCAGCCTTAGCAGGGAAGCCATTTGGAGAAGCTGCTTCACAAATGCTTGAGTTGGATTCTCCAACAGGCCACCTTGGAAGACAGGGTGATGAGCCCTAGACAGAGCTTAGAGGAGAGGGCAGTGGTATTCAGGGGAAACTGTTGGATCTTCAGTCTACAGCAATTCCCTATCCCCATCCACAAACATAAAGGGCTTTCAAGAGATACCCCCAATCCAAAATAAACAAAACAAACTCTGACAAACTAGGCCCTCAGCTGGTGTAAATTGGCCAAACCTTGATTGAAATCAAACGGCCAGGTCATCAGTTGGTGTAAATAGCCCTAGCTACTTTGAAATCAATGGAACTGCATCAATTTACACCAGCTCAGGACATGACCTTTCATTTTTAATGCTTGCCTCTGGGTACCGCTTAGTGGCCAGCTTTGAACACCCCAGGCAGCCTGACCTCTGGGTTCCTCTGGTGGTTGCCTCCCAAGAGCTGCTGATGCAATGCAGGAGAAAACATTCTCTGCTGCCCCGGTAGCAATCATGTAGAGTTAATGAAGGAACAGGTTAGTCCAGGCCAGCTGAGCTTCTGGTGCTTCTAGTCTCTTAGCTCTTGTATGTCACATGACTGTGCTATAAATATACATTTGACTTGTCCAAACTTAGCCAAATCTGCCTTGATTTTAGCCAAGGGTCCTTTCAGGGATGTTGCCGTCATGTGAGATCCAGGGCAGGTCTGTTCCCCGTCTGTGGGGTTAGGGTTGGCTGGGACAGGTTGTCCAGGTGGTTTTTTCCTGAGGTCACATGAGAGCTGGGCTCACAGCCCTGGCGCCTAGACTCATCTATTCAGCCCCAGAGGAAGGACATACTGGCTGTGACGGTGTTTGATGCCTGCACAACCCAGGAGCAGTTCTAGATTTTCAGGGGTTTTCAGTCCCTCATCCAGTTTAGTGAATCAACTCTTGGCAAAGCCTGCCTGAGGAGGGGAGCAGGCAGCGCCCATCTGTAGAGGGGCTCCCTGTCTGCTAGGAACTGCGGAGAGACCCAGGGACTCAGGAAATCCATCCATGGGACATGGAAACCGCTGCTGGATAATGCAGTGATGCTTACATGTGAAAGCTATGGTAATAGACTGTTGTGAATGGACATATATGGATAGATAGTGGCCAATGTTTTCTACCACTGGAGGATCAAAGGATCGAAGGAACAGACAAGGTAGTCATCAAGTGGTCCATCCCGTCGCACATTCCCACTTCTGGCAACAGAGGCTACGGATGCCATCCCTGTCCACCTTGGCTAATAGCAATTGATGGACCTGTCCACCATAAATTTAGCTAGTTCTTTTTGAACCTCAGTACATACCCGGCTGAGCTCAGTGGGTATATAGTCGGATAGAGTTTGAGCTGGTGCCCAGGCTACCTCTGGCTACTTGGCTTTTTTTTTCTGCAGTAACTTCGGCAGAGCTACCCCATGTCTGTTTGCTGGAGCTGGGAAGATGCTCCCCGCTGCAGCATAGATGGACGCCCAGGAGGTCAATGGGAGAGGAATCCAGACCTCCCGGTCAATCACCATATCCCATGTGAAACACTGCTGCCAGCTGAGAACAAAGGCTGTAAATGGGTGCACTGAGCAGACACATGATAAGACACAGCCTATCCCCCATAGACCTCATAAAAGACCAGGCAGACAAAGGGAAGGAGGGAAACAGAGGCTCGGGGAGGAGAAGTGACCGGCCCAAGGTCACACAGCAAGCCACTGGCAGAGACAAGAACAGAACCCAAGTCTCTTGACCGTCGCTGCCACGCTCAGACCAGACATAAAGTCACAGAGCGATGCAACTAGCCCATCAACACCCAGAGATAGGAGTGGAGCTGGGACTGGTGCCGTCAATCAATTTGTAACAAGGTATCAAGTCATCTATATACAGAGCTTGAGAAGGAATCATTACAGACAAGCTTACAATTTGGATGCTCAGAAAATCTGTCATATCTCCCTAGTGGGAATCCGGTGGTCTTGGAGATCTAGTACTTTAGTTTCATGCCCAATTTTTTCCTCTGTTGTTTCACAGAGCTGAGGGACCATCTTTGCTAGATCTGTGGGCTTGGGTTGTAATTTGTTCCAGTCTTTAATGCATTTGTTCAAGTGACATCTTGGGTCAGATACTCAGATGGTATAGAACTAGGGTGACCAGATAGCAAGTGTGAAAAATTGGGACAGATGGTGGGGGGTAATAGCGCCTATATAATACAAAAACCCGAGTATTGGGACTTTCCCTATAAAATCAGGACATCTGGTAAGCCTAGTGTAAATTGAAGCTGCCCCGTGGACTGTTAGACAGTTATGTCAATTGACACTAGTGGTCTGAGTAGTGGTCTGATTGCATGCAGTAGTTGTAGCTGTGTTGGTCCCAGAATATTAAAGACACAAGATGGATGAGGTAGTCTGTGTGGTTCAAAATCTTGTCTTTCTCACTAACAGAAGTTGGTCCAATAACGGATATTACTTCACTCAAGTTATCTCTCTAGTGTTCTGATTGTCAGCAGTGAGGAACACACACTGCTCCTAATCAATGGAAGGATGAGAGGAGTGCTGTGCACATTTAACAGTAAATCATGAGGTATTACTCAGAACGCAATAAGGGTAATTCCCTCTGACACTCTAATCCTGACCATTGCCCTTCTCCTTCCCTCCACTGCCATCACACAATGTGCTGAGGAAGAAAATGTCCAACCAAACTGTCCTGACCGAGTTCCTTCTCCTGGGACTCTCTGATCTTCGAGAGCTGCAGATTTTGCACTTTGTGGTGTTTCTAAAGATTTACGTGGCAGGCCTGATGGGGAATCTTCTCATCATCACAGCTATAGCTCTCAACCACAATCTTCACACTTCATGTACTTCTTCCTGGAGAATCTGGCCATCCTGGACCTTCGATTCATCTCCGTCACCATCCCCAAAGCCATGGCTAATTCCCTCATGAACACCAGGGTGATTTCTTACCCTGGATGTGTCACCCAAGTCTTTCTCTTCATGTTCCTTGCTTCAGCTGATATTGGCAACCTGACCTGATCGATATGTCACCATCTGCCAACCACTGCACTATGAGAGAGTGATGAACAGGAGAGCTAGACAAAATGGAGAGGTCTTCCAGGGGTTAAAATATATTTTGTCTTGTGGGTGGACACCCCTTCCTCCCCCTGTGTAGAATCCAGCTATAAAATGGAGATTTGGAGTCACATGGGCAAGTCACATGGCCATGCATGACTCAGAACTTACAGGTAGCAGCTATTGTTCACTTGCTACGTTGAACGTCCTCAGGTAGACTTCTTATGTGGATTGGAGCCTCCCAAGACCCATTGTTCATTAAATGTTTCTTGATTGGCACTTAACTTGTACATTCCTTTCTCAAGAAGCTGACCAAATGCTTTATTAATGCTGCTTAGAAATCAAGCAAGTACACAACCAAGATTCACAACTTAGAACACAAAAATGATACATGCATACAACAGGAGGAATAGAGTCAGTAGATCAAAACCTTTACAGAGATATGTTACATGGCATATGTCGCATAAAACATATTCCAGTTACGTCAAATATACATTCATAAGCACATTTCCATAAAGCCTTATGGGGTGCAATGTCACACCGGCCACCTCCAAAAAACTGAGGATGATTTGGGAAAGTCACACCTCACAGCTGAACCTCGCTCTTCTGACTGGCTGGAGCAGGGGACCTGGTTCCAAACAGGAGAGAATGGTAGAAATCTACCCCTTATATCCCATCTGACCCATGCACCAAGACTGGTGCTAGAATCAAAGACTCTCTCAAATCTCCTGAGCTCTACTGAGCCAGATTGAGAGAGTTCCTGCTTCAGAGATTTGAGAAATGAGTTTTTCATTTTGTTTCATTTTATGTATGTTTCTTTTTAGCCACTCATGATGAACAGGCTTTGGAAATTTACCAGATTGACTGAGCTTGAGACAAAGAGGCTCTATGGGGTACAGGGGCTGCTTACGTTGACCTAACTGTCAAAGTCTCTTCACTTAAATTTGGCTCCTGCCAACATAAGTGCCCCGCCACACTGATTTAATAACACCACCTCCCTGAGTGGCACAGAGTCATGGTCGATGTAAATGATACATTCTAGACACTTAAACGGCAACTGTTATTAGCCCCCAGGAGCTGACCCACGATGCCTCACACTGATCATTCCGGTCACCATTGTGAATTCAGCTGCCCAGGGTTCAGGTGGACAGGAAGCCCCTCCTCCTCTTTAAAGCCCTGCAAATTTTTGAAATTGTTTTTCTTGGTTGCCCAACATGGCAAGCCCACCCAGCAGCTCTCATTTCTTGAGTGTAACTGCCCTGTTGACCATACTGGCTACATGTTGGAGACGTGCTCCTGCCTGTAGTATGCAGGAGATATTGGATTTCTTGGGCCTGTGGGGAGAAGAAGCTGCGCAAGCACAGCTCTGATCCAGCCATAGAAATGTGAACATCTACAAAGCCTCCCTCAGTCATCTAACTCTGGGTTGAGCTTTTTTATATCCCTTGCTCTGGCTGTTCAAATTCACCAGAAAGCCACTCCACCCCAATGGAAACGTCTCCCCCTTCGCTTCACAGATGTTATGAAGGACAAAGGAGGAAGCTATAACCATTGGGATATATTTCTCACTGAATTCCAATCTTGTAAGTACACAACACCAGTGTCCCTTCATATGACCAAAGGCACATTCGTCTGTCTTTCTGTAGCTGAAGCAGTCCTTGGTGCAGTCAAGGTGGCCGGTGCATGGCTTCATGAGCCATGAGAGCAAGGGGTAGTCTGGGTTGCCCGGATCACTATAGGCATTTCAACGTTCCCAAAGGCTTGGGTAAAAAAGTCCCTGCTTGCAGCTTTTTGAATGGGCTTGTGTTCTTAAATATGTGCGCATCATGCACCTTCTCTGAACAGAAAACACTGATGTTGGTGAAGCATGCCTGATGATCCACCAGCACTTGCATAGCCATAGAAAAGTAACCCTTTCTGTTGCTGTACTTTGTGGCAAGTCTGATGCTAAATTAGGGACACCTGTGCCATCTCTGGACCCATAGCAGTTCGGGAATTGCTGCAAATCCATTCACTATGTCCTGCACATGGCCTAGAGTCACAGTCCTGCATAGCAGGAGTAAATTAATGGCCCCATACACTCGCATGAGAGTGGTCTCTGAAATGGATTTCCTGACTCCAGAATGATTCTCAACTGACCGGTAGCAATCGTGTTGCATGTTTCCACAGTGCAATTGCCATTCACTTCTCAAGTGGATCAAGTGGAGTGTCCCAAAGGGTCGGTCCTCGGGCCAGTTTTGTTCAATATCTTCCTTAATGATCTGGAGGATGGTGTGGATTACACCCTCAGCAAGTTTGCAGATGACACTAAACTGGGAGAAGAGGTAGATATGATGGAGGGTAGGGATAGGATACAGAGGGCCCTCGACAAATTGGAGGATTGGGCCAAAAGAAATTTGATGAGGTTCAACAAGGACAAGTGCAGAGACCTGCACTTAGAACGCAAGAATCCCATGCACCGCTACAGACTAGGGACCGAATGGCTAGGCAGCAGTTCTGCAGAAAAGGACCTAGGGGTTACAGTGGACGACAAGCTGGATATGAGTCAACAATGTGCCCTTGTTGCCAAGAAGGCCAACGGCATTTTGGGATGTATAAGTAGGGGCATTGCCAGCAGATCAAGGGACGTGATCGTTCCCCTCTATTCGACATTGGTGAAGCCTCATCTGGAGTACCGTGTCCAGTTTTGGGCCCCACACTTCAAGAAGGATGTGGAAAAACTGGAAAATGTCCAATGGAGGGCAACAAAAATGATTAGGGGTCTGGAACACATGACTTATGAGGAGAGGCTGAGGGAACTGGGATTGTTTAGTCTGCGGAAGAGAAGAATGAGGGAAGATTTGATAGCTGCTTTCAACTACCTGAAAGGGGGTTCCAAAGAGGATGGTTCTAGACTGTTCTCAGTGGTAGCTGATGACAGAACAAGGAGTAATGTCTCAAGTTGCAGTGGGAGAAGTTTAGGTTGGATATTAGGAAAAACTTTTTCATTAGGAGGGTGGTGAAACACTGTATTTAAGAAGTTGTTCTCTTTTACAGTGTGTACATGCCAATACAGAAACACTGATATATGGTTTCCATAGTCCCCATTTGATATGTTTTAAAGCTTAACTCTTTTAAGTGCTCTAAAAATCCAAATAGTTACTTGGTTTGATCTGAAATTTAGTGTGTCTCATTGGGGCACAAAGTCCTGTTAATGTTCCAGATTTGGGTCATTTGACCATGGGGTTCACAAGTTACACCTCACCCAAAATGGTTTTTTTCTGCTGCCTCGTACAGTTAAACTGAGAGTTACTAATTACTGGAGGAATCACGGACCTCACTGAGATTGCTGGCTGTGAATTTGTGAGTTCTGGGTGGCGGTTTCATTTTGGGGGGATGTAATCAAAGTTGACTTTCTTCTTGTTGCTAACATACCTGAAGAAACCCTTCTTGTTACTCTTAACATCTCTTGCTAGCTGCAACTCCAGGTGTGATTTGGCCTTCCTGATTTCACTCCTGCATGGTCGAGCAATATTTTTATACTCATCCCTGGTCTTTTGTCCAATATTCTACTTCTTGTAAATCCAGTAAGGATTTCACTGTTAAGCCAAGATGGTCGCCTGCATATTTACTATTCTTTCTACACATCGGGATGGTTTGTCCCCGTAATCTCAATAAGGATTCTTTAAAATACAGCCAGCTCTCCTGGACTGATTTTCCCCTCATGGTATTCTCCCAGGGGATCTTGCCCATCAGTTCCCTGAGGGAGTCAAAGTCTGCTTTTCTGAAGTCCAGGGTCCATATTCTGCTGCTTTCCTTTCTTCCTTGTGTCAGGATCCTGAACTGGACCATCTCATGGTCACTGCCTCCCAGGTTCCCATCCACGTTTGCTTCCCCTACTAATTCTTCCCGGTTTGTGAGCAGCAGGTCAAGAAGAGCTCTGCCCCTAGTTGATTCCTCCAGCACTTGAATCAGGAAATTGTCCCCTACACTTTCCAAAAACTTCCTGGATTGCCTCTGCACTGCTATATTGCTCTCCCAGCAGATATCAGAGTGATTGAAGTCTCCCATGAGAACCAGGGCGTGCGATCTAGTAACTTCAGCGAGTTGGCGGAAGAAAGCCTCGTCCACCTCATCCCCCTGGTCCGGTGGTCTATAGCAGTTTCCCACCACGACATCACTCTTGTTGCTCACACTTCTAAACTTAATCCAGAGACACTCAGGTTTTTCTGCAGTTTCGTACCGGAGCTCTGAGCAGTCATACTGCTCCCTTACATACAGTGCAACTCCCCCACCTTTTCTGCCCTGCCTGTCCTTCCTGAACAGTTTATAACCATCCATGACAGTACTCCAGTCATGTGAGTTATCCCACCAAGTCTCTGTTATTTCAATCACATCATAATTACTTGACTGTGCCAGGACTTCCAGTTCTTCCTGCTTGCTTCCCAGGCTTCTTGCATTTTTGTATAGGGACTTGAGATAACCCGCTGATCGCCCCTCTTTCTCAGTATGAGGCAGGAGCCCTCCCCTCTCACGTACTCCTGCTCGTGCTTCCTCCCGGTATCCCACTTTCCCACTTACCTCAGGGCTTTGGTCTCCTTTCCTCGGTGAACCTAGTGTAAAGCCTTCCTCACTGGGTTAGCCAGCCTGCTTGCGAAGATGCTCTTCCCTCTCTTTGTTAGGTGGAGCCCATCTCTGCCTAGCACGCCTCCTTCTTGGAACACCATCCCATGTCCAAAGCCTTCTCTCCAACACCACCTGCGTAGCCATTCGTTGACTTCCACGATTCCACGGTCTCTACCCAGGCCTTTTCCTTCCACGGGGAGGATGGACGAGAAAACCACTTGCGCCTCAAACTCCTTTATCCTTCTTCCCAGAGCCACGTAGTCTGCAGTGATCCGCTCAAGGTCATTCTTGGCAGTATCATTGGTGCCCACTTGCAGAAGCAGGAAGGGGTAGTGATCCGAGGTCTTGATGAGTCTCGGGAGTCTCTCCATATGTCTATTAACCGTGATCTTGGAATCTTCCATGAGGTTAAATATGGCATAGTGGTGTTAAGAAATAAGAATCTCAGACAGAAAGATAGACAAAATTAGGCATTACAGGAAGGATATTTAGCTCATGTAAATTACCATAACTCCATTGCACTAAACTAATTCATCCCATCTTTGGAAATGGCAGAATTTACTATTCTGGGGTTATGTCTGGTTTACAGCAGCTAGGAATTGATTTCAATGGAACTGCAGCCATTTACAAAAGGGGGGAACTGACCCATTTAATCCAGTGGAGCTATGGATGGACCCATTGACTCCAATGGAGCTACACTGGTTAACACCAGCTGGACTTCTGGTCCTTTATAACTGTTCACTCTCTCTGAGATAAGTACAACCCGTAGGAGTTAAATGTTTTTAAAATGCCATGCATTTTGTTTTTGTGTCATCTGAGTAAAGGTAAAAAGAAAGAAAGAAAGAAAGAAAGAAAGAAAGAAAGAAAGAAAGAAAGAAAGAAAGAAAGAAAGAAAGAAAGAAAGAAAGAAAGAAAGAAAGAAAGAAAGAAAGGAAGGTCGGGCCATCCATCCCAGCAGAAGTTGAAAATCAGATATAAAAAATCTCTGCAACACTGAATTCCTCCGATATTCTGACCCAGTAGGACTGAATCACTGTGTAGCCATTAAAAGTTCCACTCATGTAAATAATCCCATGGGACAAAGAGCCGTGGAAGGTGTTATAAATATAAACGGAAGGGTAAACACCTTTAAAATCCCTCCTGGCCAGAGGAAAAATCCTCTCACCTGTAAAGGGTGAAGAAGCTAAAGGTAACCTCGCTGGCACCGGACCAAAATGACCAATGAGGAGACAGAGAGAAAAACAAAGGGTCTGGGTCTGTCTGATACTTTCAAAAGCTGGGAGGAGGGAGAAAAACAAAGGGTCTGTGGCTGTCTGTGTCATGCATTTGCCAGGGACAGAACAGGATTGGAATCTTAGAATTTAGTAAGTAATCTAGCTAGGTATGTGTTAGATTATGATTTATTTAAATGGCTGAGAAAATTAAGTTGTGCTGAATAGAATGAATATTCCTGTCTGTGTGTCTTTTTGTAACTTAAGGTTTGCCTAGACGGATTCTAGTTATTCTGTAAGGTATTTACCATCCTGATTTTACAGAGGTGATTCTTTTTACTGTTTCTTCTATTAAAGTGTTTCATTTGAAGAACTGAATTTTTTTTTATTGTTCTCAGATCCAAGGGTTTGGGTCTGTGGTCACCTATGCAAATTGGTGAGGATTTTTACCAAATCTTCCCCAGGAAGTGGGGTGTAGGAGTTGGGAGGATTTTGGGGGGAAAGACGTTTCCAGACAACGTTTTCTCAGGAACCCAGATAAAGTTTGGTGGTGGCAGTGGAAGTTCAAGGGCAAAGGGTAAAATAGTTTGTACCTTGGGGAAGTTTTAACCTAAGCTGGTAAAAGGAAGCTTAGGAGGTTTTCATGCAGGTCCCCACATCTGTACCCTAGAGTTCAGAGTGAGGAAGGAACCATGACAGAAGTGGAGATGGGTTAAGAACTTTTGACTCATCTTTCTTTCAGAATGACAGGCAAAGATTATGGATCTGAAACTGTGTAACAGAGTGGATCCCGAGTGGGAGAAAATCAACCACAGGTCTGTGGAAGTCAATGGGACAGATCCCCAGGTGTTTTAAATCATTGTAGTTCCACTGAAATCGAAGAACCAGATCCGTAGTTGGCATAAATAGCCCTAACTACTCTGGAATCAGTTGAACTGTGTCAGTTTACACAAGCTCAGGACCTGGCCCTTAGTTTTCAGTCTTTGCTTCTGGTTACCTCTTATAGTATGTCTGCACTGCAATTAAAAACCTGCCACTGACCCAAGCCAGCTGATGTGAGCTCACTGGGCTCGGGCGCACAAGCAGTTAAATTGCCATATGGATGTCTGGGCTCAGGCAGCAGCTTAGGCTCTAGGACCCTGCAAGGTGGGGGCCGACAGCTGGGGCCAAGCATAGATGAAGATGCAAGATATGAATATTAAGCTCACAACCATGACCTGGGCTCCGCAGATGGACAGAGCCTTGTGCTTCCCTTCTTGTGACGTTTGTTCTTATCTTTAGTAAGATGACAGTGTAGGAAATAAGCAGGAGGATAAATATTATTTTGACAAGCCCTCTGCCATTAGAGACCATCAGCAACTCAGCCAAGTAGAACTATTTCCCCATGTTTCTTTTTCCCCCTACTGTTCTTCACACATTCTTGTCAATTGCTGGAAATGGCCCACGTTGATTATCACTACAAAAGTTTTTTTTCTCTCCTGCTGGTAATACCTCACCTTACCGCTGATCACTCTCGTTACCCATGTTCTCTGTATATATAAAATTCCCCTACTGTATTTTCCACTGCATGCATCAGATGAAGTGAGCTGTAGCTCACAAAAGCTCATGCTCAAATAAATTTGTTAGTCTCTAAGGTGCCACAAGTACCTCTTTTCTTTTTGCGGACACAGACTAACACGGCTGCTACTCTGAAACCCATCAACCAAGTAGGTGTCCATGCAGGCCAGTTTGATGATTTGAGGGACATGACGGTAGAAATTGTTCAGGATGTTTGGACCACAGAATGGCAACTGGAGGATCAGTCCAATCTGAACAGCAGAGTGAGCCAATCTACCCAGCCAAGCCCTTGCCACCAGCCCCATGCAGACACCATGGTTCATGATAATCAAGTAACGCAGTGGTTTATAGATGGCCACATATCGAACAGCAGCCATCACCATGAGGACTCCAACCATCGCACCAGCGATGAAGTGGAAGAAGAACATCTGGAGGGTGCACTCGTTGAACAAGATGGTTCTGCACTGGGAGAGGAGACCCAACAGCAATTTGGGAGCATTAACTGATGAGTATCTGACATCTAGGAAAGGCAAGCTGGCCAGCAGGAAGTACATGGGGTGTGGAGCTGGTGGCTGGCGATCACAGTGGTGATAATGGTGAAGTTTCCCAGTCACGTTGTCAGATAAACTATTAAGAAGATGACAAAGAGGAATCACTGCACCTCAGCAGTTTGGGTGAGGCCCAAGAGGACAAATTCTGTCACTGTGGTAGGGAGGTTCTCTTGCTCCATTCTGTGTCTTTAAATTGTACCTGAAAAATGAAAAAAATAGTAAATAATAGTTATAATAGTGATTAAAAAGTTCTTGTTTTTTTCTCCCTTTATATTATATTTTCAATATTAACTTCACCTTAAGACCAATGTTGTGTTTGTGAATTTCCTAATTTTCCTAAATTTAACACTTTGTCCTCAGCCCCACTGTAGGGGAACCCTGCTTTAACTAGGAGGGCTTTGCAATCATGAGGTAGTTGGGGGTGAGGACAAGTGGTCTGCTCACCAAACAGGCCCTAGCAAATCATAGACTTCAGTCATGACCTTGCACCCCTTCCATGTTCTACAGAGTCCTCTTGGTATCCAGAGGCCCTGTCCTGGGAATGAGTGGGTTGCACTTATTCAGAAGTTCTCAGAGTCCAGGGATTCTCAACATGAGGGTCACAAACATGTTTCAGGTGGTCACAATGAGCAGACTGATGTACACGTATTGTTCAATGGCAGGGAGATCCCTGCTAGATGAGAGGGGATATGGAACGGACAAGCTTGAGAGCCACTGATTTAGGGGATTCAGATGCTGAATTTATGAACTCACTATCAGAGTTACTGAGCACCTGCATTCCGCAATAACACAGCAAGCAACTTTGCTCTTTCTAGTGGCTCCTCCACAGAAGCAGTTTGAGCCTCATTGAGTGAAGTGTGAAGAGCAGGTGCACCCTACCTCTGGTCACTGTATATTTTATGTTAGTGCCTATGGCTTGTGGTGCTTGCCTTAAATCCCACCATTTGAAATTGTGAACCCAAAAATTTCCATGTCCCTCAGTTCCCCTTACAGACGTGGGGATAATATTACTGTCCCCTCGTTTTGCTGTGAGGCACTCAGGTACAATGGTGATTAGGTGGACAGCTTGAGGGGAAGCCAATACAGATGGCAGCCATTCCCTGGAGTCCTCAGAGACTGCCTTGTCCAGTCCACTTCTTACAACATGGATGTTTGCGTGGCATGTCCATGAGAACTGAAAAACATGAGCTTGTATTGGTTGAGATAAACACTCAGCCCTGGTAGCTCAAAGGTTGTAGGAGTCCCATAAGCCACTGTACGTGCTCTAGTCAGGAAAGGGGAACAGGGAGACCTGCACCCTGCTCTGGAGACATGTCTCTGAGATCAGAGCACCATAGAGCTTCCACATAGGAGAAACAAATTCTGAGTGAGCTAGTAACAGGAAGGGCTAAAATGACCATGGCAACAAAGGTTCTGTGAGCTGTTCTCCCCCTAAATCATGAAGGCTTCTCCGAAAACCCTTTAAAAAAGACATCACTTTTTAAGAGCTAACTTCTTTACCTCCAACCTGGTCTCCCTTTCCTCACAGAGAGAATCTCCCAACCCTCACCTGCAAAGAGAGGTGAACAAACACCTGCTAGTATTAGAATCATAGAATATCAGGGTTGGAAGGGACCTCAGGAATTCATCTAGTCCAACCCCCTGCTCAAAGCAGGACCAATACCCAATTAAATCATCCCAGCCAGGGCTTTGTCAAGATTGACCTTAAAAACTTCTAAGGAACGAGATTCTACCACCTCCCTAAGTAACGCATTCCAGTGTTTCACCACGCTCCTAGTGAAAACGTTTTTCCTAATATCCAACCTAAATTTCCCCCACTGCAACTTGAGACCATTACTCCTTGTTCTGTCCTCTTCCACCACTGAGAATAGTCTAGAACCATCCTCTTTGGTACCACCTCTCAGGTAGTTGAAAGGAGCTATCAAATCCCCCCTCATTCTTCTCTTCCGCAGACTAAACAATCCCAGTTCCCTCAGCCTCTCCTCATAAGTCATGTGTTCCAGACCCCTAATCATTTTTGTTGCCCTTCGCTGGACTCTCTCCAATTTTTCCACATCCTTCTTGTAGTGTGGGGCCCAAAACTGGACACAGTACTTCAGATGAGGCCTCATCAATGTCGAATAGAGGGGAACGATCACGTCCCTCGATCTGCTGGCAATGCCCCTACTTATACATCCCAAAATGCCGTTGGCCTTCTTGGCAACAAGGGCACACTGTTGACTCATATCCAGCTTCTCGGCCACTGTCACCCCTAGGTCCTTTTCCGCAGAACTGCTGCCTAGCCATTCGGTCCCTAGTCTGTAGCGGTGCATTGGATTCTTCCGTCCTAAGTGCAGGACCCTGCACTTATCCTTATTGAACCTCATCAAATTTCTTCTGGCCCAATCCTTAATTTGTCTAGGTCACTATGAACCCTATCCCTGCCCTGCAGAGTATCTACCTCTCCCCACAGCTTAGTGACATCCGCAAACCAGAGCATTAATAAAGATGTTGAACAAAACCGGCCCCAGTACCAACTCCCAAGGCACTCCGCTTTATACCGGCTGCCAACTAGACATCAAGCCATTGGTAGCCCGATGATCTAGTCAGCTTCCAATCCACCTTATAATCCATTCATCCGATCCATACTTTTTTAACTTGCTGGCAACAATACTGTGGGAGACCGTATCAAAAGCTTTGCTAAAGTCAAGATATATCACGTCCACCGCTTTCCCCATATCCACAGAGCCAGTTATCTCATCATAGAAGGCAATCAGGTTGGACAGGCATGACTTGCCCTTGGTGAATCCATGTTGACTGTTTCTGATCACCTTCCTCTCCTCCAAGTGCTTCAAAAAGGATTCCTTGACCACCTACTCCATGCTTTTTCCAGGGAGTGAGGATCCCGCCCCATGGACTTGTGCATGTCCAGCTTTTCTAAATAGTCTTTAACCTGTTCTTTCGCCACTGAGGGCTGCTCATCTCCTCCCCATACTGTGCTGCCCATCCAAGAGCAGCTCCTGCAGAAAGTGGTGAGTCCCATGGAAGGGGATGGCATTCGGGCACTAGACTGTGTAAAATGGGCCTGACAGATGACCCCAGTGCTTTCCTAGGCACTTTTTAGTGGGAAGCCACGGGAGTTGGATGGGACAGGGCAACCTGGGCCCTGCTACTGTCTCCCTACTTAGATGGCAAAGCCCAAATAATCTATATAGCCCTAAATGAAGAGCAGGCCAGGAATTATGAAGCGGTAAAGGCAGCCATTCTTTTGGGTGGAGCTGTCTGCGGAGAAGTACCGCCAGAAGTTCCGAACAGTGAAGTGGATGTGGGCTTGCAGCCCTGGGCATTCACCCAAAAGTTAATGGACTGGGCAACCCAGTGGCTGAGGCCGGATGCCTAGACAGTGGTGGAAATCACTGACGTGCTCATTCTAGAGTAGTTTTAATAGGGTCTCCCCAAGAACATAAAGCTGTGGGTGAGGCGGCACCAAGCGAATACGGTCAAGGCAGCTGTAAAGCTTACGGAGGAGTACACAGAGGTGGACTTTCCAGGAAGGAGGGATGGCAGAGGAAAGAAGTGGAGACAGGGAGAAGGCCCATAGAAACCCCATCTGGGAAGGGCCTGCAGAATAAATGGGAGGACACCTGAGGGGCTCCCACGGGGTTCAGACCGGTGGTCTGCTGGCGGTGCGGACGACCGGGACACAAGAAGGGGGCTGCCTGCACATGGATTGTGGGTGGAATTTTGTGGCTTTGAAAATCCTGGAGGGCAGGGAAAGGGGCAGAAGCTGGCCACCATTCCAGTAATGGTGAGGAGGAAACCTCAGCAAGGCCTGGTGGACTCGGCCTTGGCCTGCTGTCTGGTACAAAGGAAGCTGTTGAGGCCACACTGGTGGATCCCCAGTGCAAAGATTGATGTAGAATGCATCCAGAGGGATAGGAGGCTACCCTATTGCCCAGCTGCCCTATGAGGTTCGGGGCAGGCATAAGTGGCAAACTGGCAACGGGTCGAGGTAGTAAAAGGCCTACATTATCCAGTGGTGGTGGGTACGGACTGGGACCCCTTCCCAGGAAGGAAGGTGGGCAGAGGGAGAAAGCCCAAGAAAAGAAAAAGGGGAGAACCCCTGAAGACGGTGTAGAAATCCCCGAGCAGAAAACCCCTAGACAACAGAGGTGGAGAAGGGAAAGGGAAGTTATGGTCCGGATGTTCACCCCAGGGTCCTTGACCAGAGAGTAAGGCCCGGCAGAGGTCCTTGTTAGCTGACCCCCAGAGGAAGAGACCCAGGCCCCATTGGACGAGCTTGGGGGACAGGAAGCCCTAAGTGTCTGGGAGAGGGCAGGGACCAACCCCAAGCCCCTGATGGAAAGGAAGGAGGGAAAATAAAGGGAACACCCACGGAGCTGTGAATTGTGTGAGGACCTGTGAGTCGGTGGATCTGTGGCGCCATCCAGCCCCCACCCCACACACAGTGTAGTTTCTGTGGGTGGGGGATGAAAGAACCCCACACGGCATACCCTGGAATAGACCCAAAAGAGCTGAAAAGACTCCCCCGTAGAGCTCCCCCCTGCCTCAGGTAGAGGAAGGAAAGGATGCAGAGGGGAGAACCTGGCAGTTGGAGAAGGGGGAACATTCTTCCATCAACCTCGTTACCATTCCTCAGGGGGTTGGAGTTATGACACTGTCAGAAGAACCCCGTCCATTGCTGTGGTATCTTCTGTGTAGCGTCTACACAATACATTATGGCACCATAGCTGGACTCCTAACATTGTGCTCCCTTGAGCTAAAACTCCCTCAAATGCAGATGGCCACCGCAATGCATCACTTAAGAACCAAATCCAGTGCTCAACAGGTGTCTTTCTATTGACTATAGTGAGTACTGGGTCAGACCCTAAAGACCAGTTTTTTAAAAGTATTTAGGTGCTTACAGATGTAGATGCAAACCTAATGGGATTTAGAAAGGTTCCTAAGCAGGTTAGACACCACATTCTTTCAACTAAATGAGAGCCAGGCACTGTTGAAAATCCCTCTAGGCACCTATGTGATCATTACGCACCGACATACCTTTAAAAATTAGGGCCCTTAGGCACTTAAAATGCAGTTAGACTATTAATAGGATTTTTCAAAATCATTCGGGTGACTAAATCCCACCTCTCTAAAAACCTTTCTGTATATTCGAATACATTTAAAAATCTGGTCCTAGCTCCGCTTAGGTGCTTTGAAAATCCTACAAGGTGCTTATTTGCATCCTTAGGCAACCTGGGCACTGAGCTTCCATTTGATTGTTCAAATCCCTTATCTGGCTTTGAAAATATCAGATTTGACCCTTAAAACCATCTATTACTTGAATAAGTTTCTTGGAACATCAGGCTCTCTCCCTCAGGTCCAAAGGAATGGCAAAAATAATTTGTTTAATTTAAATTGTTGCATGGGTGTGAGGGCGCTGGGTGGTGTTGGTAGCAAGTGACATACTTGGAGGTCAGGCTAGATGATTTCATGGTCCCTTCTGGCCTTAAATGCTATGCTGCTTGCTTATGTTGTTAATTTGTTTTCTAGACTGCCAAATATTTTGTGTTGGTCCTGAAGAGACAAACAATAAATAATTGTACTTGATCAAGTTACTTTTTATTTACAGAACAATTTAACTGCCTTTGGGTCATAAAAATCTTTCCTTACAGACAGAACTACTTGAACTATTTTATTGTCAATTACAAACATCTTTCTTTCTTTCTTTCTTTCTTTCTTTCTTTCTTTCTTTCTTTCTTTCTTTCTTTCTTTCTTTCTTTCTTTCTTTCTTTCTTTTGTCTACATTATTGCACCTTAGCCATACGTGAAAATTTATAGCAAACATAAGGGAACAAAATAGTTCTCTGAGCAGTTTATGATCTATTGCTCAATTAAACACAGAACAAATAATAAATAAATAAAGAAGACATGGGGAAGATGATGTTACTTGAACATACTTGGGGCTTGTCTACCAAATAGCTGGAAGTTGAATCTAGGCAAATTCAGACTGGAAATAAATTGTACATTTTTAATGGTGAGGTCAATTAACCACTGGAAAAAATTATTGAGGTATGTGTTGGCTCCAGGCAATACTGGATGTTTTTACTAAAAGTTATGCTTTAGGAATTATTTTGAGGAAGTTCTATGGCCCATGTTATACCGGAGGTCAGACTAGATTATCACTGTGGCTCTGTCTGGCCTTAGAATCTATGAATCTAGATAGACTCCAGCCAGACAAGATATATAAGAGGTGGCAATGGGAGAAAACCCTATAAATGATGTTATCCAACACTTTGATTACAAGACCCCATTTTTAATTCCTTATAACTTCCTAAAACTTTAACCATTTGGGCTGATAGTTTTCGTGTTGGGTGTCTGCCTCAGTAGAAAATTTTCTTAAGGGTTCTCCCAAAAAAGGTTCAGTCATTTCCAAGAAAGAGATTACGGGAAAATACATTGGTTCCCCTGTGTTAACAAAGAGGAATAATTCTCTTTCCGGACACTCTAGCACCGGTAGGCATTGAAGCAAATAAATTAAATATGAGGGGGGGGTCACCCTGGTGTCAGGGATGCACCTTTTGCTGGTATAGGGAACAACACCCAGACTTGGCCAAGTTATGAGCATTTGAAAAAAATCTCAGTTTCAAGCTCAATAGATGCTTCTTAGAGTTCCGGGCTTAGAGCTCCTGTCCATCACTGGACAGTGCATGCCCATCCCCACAGAGCGTGCTCCTGCACGAGGCAAAATAAGCCATGTTGGACATCCCTTGAAATTGCTGATATCAGACTAGATAATCAAATGGTCCCTTATTACCTTAAAATTGATGAATCTATGCTATACACCATAATCGTACAATCTGATCTGCTAGTAAAAAATGCTATGGAAGTCAAGAGCCATCTCCCAGAGTTGTTGTGTGATCTGATCAGGTTGGGCATTGAAAAATCTATCAGTGTCATAGGAAGCCATGCATAAGTGCCGAGGAATGTTATTTTAAATTAGGCCAAGAGGGAGCACTGGGGAAATGCATTCGACTGCCGAAAAACCACAGCCCGACCCAAAACCTAAAATTCTGCACTGGACTTCCAGAGCAGGAAAAGGGGAAGCCTAAATGGACTTTTCTATAGAGCTGGTTGGAATTATTCAACAATTAAAATTTTGGTGAAAATTGTTAAATTCCAACTAACCAAGATGAACATTTTATGAAATGTTTTTTATGTTAAGTTTTTTTTTTCTTTGACATTTCAAATTTTGAAGATGTAAAATCAGGACACTACTTTGATTAAAGATTATCATTTGATTTTTCAATGATCTTTAGATCTGGTCAAAAGGTTCTGGCTATCAAAAGTTTGAAGAAATAAATATTTATTTATTTATTTCATTTAAGAAAAGTTTCTCTTCCTATTTTCCCAACAGGTTTAGAACAGGTCAAAGTTTTTCAAATGGAAAAATTCCAATTAAAAAAGTGGGGGGTCATCGGGAGAAATTCAACAAAATGTTTATGAATTGCCCTTAGTCCCCCCATTTTGATTGACTCTGCTTTTCATTCTTTAATTTATCTGGTTGTGTGAAGAGATGCTCTTCCCTATTATTTTTCTAAAGGCTCCCTTCACCTCTTTGTTCCTCAGAGTGTATATTATGGGGTTCAACACTGGGGTGATAACTGTGTACATGAGGGAAATCATTTGATCACCCTCCGGGGTGGAGATCGACTTGGGCCTCAGGTAGGTGAAAAGGGCTGTTCCATAGAACAAAGTCACCACCATGAGGTGGGAGGAGCAGGTGGAGAAGGCTTTACGCCTTCCCTCTGCCGACGGCAGTTTGAGGATGGTGGAGATAATGCAGATGTAGGACAGGATTATCAGCAGGAAAGGGCTCAGGATAAACAGCACGGACAGAGCCAAGACCACAATTTGGTTTTTGGATGTGTCTGTGCATGCCATCTTTATCACTGGTGGGATGTCGCAGAAGAAGTGGTGGATGCGGTTGGAGCCACAGAAGGGAAGGCTGAAGATCCACGTGGTTTGAGCTGCTTCCACCAAGATGCCAATGGTCCATGAAGCACCCACGAGCTGTGCGCACACCTGGCCACTCATGATGGTTCTGTAGTGCAGGGGGTTGCATATAGCTATGTAGCGATCATACGCCATGGCTGCTAGAAGGCAGCATTCCGTGAGGCCCATGATGGTGAATATGTACATCTGGGCAGCGCAGCCTGCAATGGAGAGGGTCTTTTGCTCCACCAGGAGGTGAGCCAGCAGCTGAGGGACCACACTGCTTGTGTAGCAGATTTCCAAGAAGGACAGGTTGAGCAGGAAGAAATACATGGGGGTGTGAAGTGAGGGATTTAGCTTTATAAGGAGGATAATGAGCAGGTTCCCCACCAGGGTGACCAGGTAGATGACCAGAAACACCAGAAACAGAAGGATTTGGAGTCTGGTAAGGTACGAAAACCCCACCAGGATGAACACATCAGAAATGGTCTGGTTCTCATCAGGCTCTCTCTCAGAATATGTCATCTGCAAGGGTGACAAAGAGAGAGAGACACTGGAGCTGAATCTGAAGAATACCATATATGTGAATGTGAATCATACAATTCTTACTGGTTTCCTACATGTTTTGGACGCGTCAGACAAAAACTTGCTGCAGTTCTGTATATAAAGATGTAACTGGGCCCAATCATCATTGAGTATAAACTGGTATAGCTGTATTGATATCAATCAAGCTATGACTTTGTAGATCACCTGGAGATATGACTGTGACACTGCTTCCCATATTTTTGATAGTAATAATATGATATGATTGTGTCATAATCCTAATGTATTTTATGCAAAATAGCTTATGTGAGGTATCATTGGAGAGGTTATGATCTACTGAATATGATTAGCTTATTTGTATGCAAGTATCATTGCTGTATCTAAAGTTAGCAATATTGACTATACATCTGTACTACAAAAGTGTTTGTATCTGGGGAATGCCCACTAGACAGAATGCAATCATTCTGGCTGGCTAACTGGGAACAAGTCAGTGGACCATTAGGAAGAACAATAGGTCTTTAAAGATGCTAATCTCCCACCTTCCTGAGAAGCTTTCCAGGGAAGCTACAAACTGCCTGTGACCTATGGCTGCTTTGACAGTGCACGGTCATGTGTTCAAGTCACAAGGTTCTGGTTTCCATGATAAAACACCAGTATTTTTCCACTGAGGGGTGTGGGAATAACACTGAAAAATAATAATGGATTCCTGCCATATGTAAATCTTATTTAAGTCAGGGGAGTGAGATAATTAGGGTTCGTTCTTCACTGAATCCCCGCCCAGGATGACTGCTGGAAACACCTAAGGAACAAAGATAAAGGGGGGATAAGGGCTGAGCCCAGGTTGAGAAGGTGTCTGACCTGTGAAAGAAATACCTGGAGTTTTAAGCTGCAAGCAAGAGCAGCATGCTTTCAAGAACGTCTGAAATCTGCCTAAATCAACATTTAGGGTGAGAAATTACTATTTGTAACGAGTTTCTTTAGTATATTAAGCTTATATTGTGTTTTTGTTTTATTTGCTGGCTAATCATAGAATCATAGAAGATGGGGGTTGGAAGAGACCTCAGGAGGTCATCGAGTCCAACCCCCTGCTCAAAGCAGGAGCAACACCAACTAAATCATCACAGCGAAGACTTTGTAAAACCAGGCCTTAAACACCTCTAAGGATGGAGATTCCACCAACTCTCTTTTGAGTGCTGGGCAATTCCCTAGCTGAAGCCTTCCCATGCAGTTCTGATTTCAGTGTCTGTTTCTTTCCACAGCTGGATGTGTCCCTGCCTTCATTTGTGCTGGAGGAGGATGAGGGCCTGGCTCAGCAGGACAATGTAAGGAACCCCAGGCTTGTGGAACAGGTGGGCTGAATGTTACCCCAGTACATCAGGTGGCACCTAGGGGGCGGGGGGGCAACGCATCACAATGACCACTTTGACACCAGTGCAAATACAACTGTTTTACAACACATGGGGATCTGATAAATTTACTCTAAAGGAGCTATATCAGTTTATACCAGCAATGGAGGAATACCAGTCTCCAATAGCAGGGGTTCTGTTCTTCCTCTTCGAACACATTTCTTTTCTGTCTACATGAAAATTCAAAAAGGGAGCTTTCTTTCTTTCTTTCTTTCTTCCTTTCTTTCTTTCTTTCTTTCTTTCTTTCTTTCTTTCTTTCTTTCTTTCTTTCTTTCTTTCTTTCTTTCTTTCTTTCTACAGCCACGTTTATCAAATAAGATTTCTCAAATGAGGGCAAATTCTGATCTCATTCAGATCTTAATCACGAGAATTGTGATACGAATGCAAGTATTCCCACTGCAATTACAATTCACATACGTGAGGACTACTCACATGAGTAAACTGATGCTGCTGAGTCCAACATGATTGAAGCACTTTAAAGAATGAGAAGTGCAATAAATGGTGAAACAATGGGGGATTTTGAACTTTTGTGTACTATTAAAAGTTATTCTTCCTTAAATATTAGAGAACAACGTAAATCATTCCTGCCATTACCATCACAACATTTGTAATGCATTGGTTTCTCTCAATATTCAAAATAAGAGCTAGGGCCAAACCCTTTGCTGGTGTAAATGTTAACCGCTCCGTGGGTATAAAAAGAGCTATACTGCTTTACAACAGTGGAGGATCTTTGTCCAATCACCTTGCTACAAAGAATTTTAGAAGGAAGGTCCTATAATGTATGAAGAGATGATTTCCAGAGAAGTTTTACTTCTAGGTTATTTGTTGACAAGGAACTTCCTAATAAAAGGCATGACAGTGAAATGACAGAGTTGAAATAAAAATGAGCAATAACAATTATTGTATTTTGCATATCCTTACCACCTTCAATATGTGGCTCTCAAAGCAATGTGTCAAATAATAGTGAGCTACTAAGCGGGAAACTGGGAATGATAGGGGTCATGATAGGGATGAAGAGACTGGGTTTACAGAACGAGTCATCATTCCTGATACGTGAAACTCTAGCATAACCACAGAACCATTCTCCTGGAAATTGAACACACTCGCACACAGTCAATGAAATAGAGAAAATTAAATCCAACAACCAAAGCATACTGTAGCGGTGCACTGTGCACAGTGCACTACCTAGAACAACTTAAAACAAAAAGAATTATGTTCTCTAAATAGGGAGACCTGGAGAAGAGGTGGAAATTCTTCAGCCTCTCTTAAGACCTACTTTGGGGAACCTCTATTGAAGTTTGTGAGTACTTTCCTCAGCATGACCTTTGCGGTACGTGCGGAGCTGGCTGGAAAATGGAATTTCCGTCTCTTGGGAAATTCCAATATTCCAATAATTGTTGTCATCCTGAATTGATATGAAAAGTTGAAATAGCGAAAACCTTAAATTTGATTCAGAAGAGTCCACATGAAATCGAATGGAAAATTGAAAACTGACATCAACATTTTCTCATGGAAAACATCAATATTGATTAAACTATTTTTTCAGAAGGGATTTGTATTTCTTTCTTTATTTGTTGGCTGACATTTGGAGTGGCTCTAAATAAATGGAGAAATGTACTCATCATTAGGAATAAGGTCTGTATAGCTGCTTGTTGCTGGCAGTTTAGTGATATTTTCTGAGTTCTTCAAGGCATCTGGACTCTCCATTAGTACACAGGAGAACATGAAAGCAATTAAAGAAGCATAAATTTTGTGGAGGAAGGTTTGAGAAAAATTCAGCTAAAAGAGACACCATTTAACTCTTGGGCAGCAGATGCACAGCATGCGCTATGGTCGTATTCTGGGAGTGGACTCTCTTATTAGAAGAGATCAGGCTGAATCTTCCCAGCCTCAATTGTATTCAGATCCATATACAAGACCCACTTCAAGAAACAACTTTTCCACTCAGACTCAGTCAATGATGATGACAGTTGAGGAACAGAGGGGAGTATGGACGAGATGAGGGAGAAGCAAGAAACCCCAACAATAACACAACAACAAAAATAGTAAGTACAATCATGGCATGATGATGACCATGTTTGGTGCTTATCTATCACCATGGTGGGCGCTACGGAATTATAGGACCAGAACTTCGCCTTGTGTAAATTAGCATAACACCACTGAAGACAAACTCATGACCTGATTCATGATTATTAAACTAGTTGAATTCTGAATGGTAGATTCAGAGACGAATAGCTAGACTGCCAGATGGATTTGACTAGATAGATAGATAGATAGATAGATAGATAGATAGATACGAACACAGACAAAACTCATGTGCTCAGACACACATTAAGATTCTCTGCCCATGTCTGGAAAATTCAGATGAAGAAACCAATGACATGATCTTGCTCCCATTGTAGACTGCGGCACAACACCCATGGATTTCAGTGGGAGAATGGTTAGGGGCTTAAGTCATTCATTTATAACCTACCTTGTTTAAGAAGAGTAGTTCTGTCTCCTAGCTACAAGTGCAATATGTGTTGAAGGAAACACAGGTGTTTTTATTTCATTCATTGGCTTCTGGGACCTAGTCCCTGAAGGAAATTTCTTATAATATTCCTCAGAGGAAGAACAATTCTGCATCAAAGTGCAACAAAACAAAATATACTAGCACAATCATTTCAGAGGAGGTGGTGTCATCATCATCAATCATCATAGTCATCATCATGTGTGTTTTCTAGATGAAAATTGTAATAAGATTTACTAAGTGTGGTAAATTGTGTGACACTATTTTGTCTGGAAAGAGGAATGATTTGTCCAAGGCAACACAACACAAAGAGTCAGGGGCAGAGTCAGTAACAACACCCAAGGCTTATGACTCCAGTTCCCTGATGTTCAGATTGTGCGCCCCACTCCTGTCTCAGAGCCATGATTAAAACCCAACAGATCTGATTCCCAGTCCCCACTACTCTAAACATTATACCCCACTCACGTCCCAGAGCCAGGAACAGAACCCAGGAGTCCTCACTCTCAGACTCTACTGCTCTTACCAACGGGCCCATTTCCCTCCTTGAGGACCAGATACAAAGCCCATAGAAGTCAGTGGGACTATTCGCTTTCATACAGTAAGTTTGCAGCGGAACCAGAATCAGGACTAGTTCCCAGGAACATTAGAATAAACTCTATATATGTGGAAGCTGAGCAGTGCTAGGGGGTAGTGTGCTTCAGGGAGTGGGGTGATGGGCTCATCTGGGAGCACTCTCATTTCTTAAACAGTTCTGACCCCATTACTCCAGCATGGCCATAGGGGGCTGAGGCTGTGCTACTGAGAGTGGGGTGGAGTGCTCAGTTTGGGGCACTCTTCCCCATTAGTCTGTGTGGCTAACAATGACCCCAGTGTAGAACTAGGGGGTGCTAAAATACAGGGATGGGCCTGTAGGGCTCTGTAGGCTGTTCTCAGGTTGTTGGACTCCCAATGTCCCAGTTCAGCAATAGGGGTCGCTGTATTTGAAGGGAACAGGATGGAGGACTCATTAAGGGACATTCTCCTCTGTGGGTCAGTAATAAACCCAGTGCTCCAGAGCAGCTCCAGGCTGCAAGGAGCTGGGTGAGGTTTCATTTCGGGGGCGCTGTTGTCTCTTGGTCCATGCTGACCCCTTGTGCTTCAGCAGGGCACAACATGGACCTGTGCCAAAAGGACCAAGGGGAGGAGCTCAGCTGTGGACCTGTTCCCGTCAGAATTGCTTCTTACCACAGTGCTCCAGCGTGGCTCTCAGGGGCCCTGTGCTGCAGGGGTAGATAGGGTGGCTCAGTACGCGGCACTCTCCCCTCGGAGTTGGTGCCGACCCACAATGAACCATCACAGTGGAAGGGGGCGCTGTTTCTGGTGGCTGTTATAGCTTTTGGATGAACTGAAAGATCTTTCCCGACCACCTGTGGTCATTGACAAGTCAGTGAGGCAGCAGTGGCATGTACACAGGTGCACTGAACATGGCTCATTCCCTTTAGCACGGGGTGACAGACGTACACACACACACTGAGCAGGGTGCATTCCTGTGTGGTTACCTATCTGCTGTTTGCAACACTTGTGATAATGACAAAACAATAAACAGAGCCTTGTAATGTTTTGTGACTTAAGGTCACTGATAGTTTACTTCCTTATGCCAAGTCATTGAGTAACTGCTCCTCTTCAAGCTAGACGGCCTTCTACTTCCCCTAACTGCTTAAGCCATTCTTGTATGCAGTGCTGTTGTAGCCGCCTGGGTCTCAGGATACTAGAGCCACAAAGCGGATGAGGTAATATCTTTTCCTGGACCAATTTCTGTCTCTCTCACCAACAATAAAAGATATTACCTCACCTACCTTGTCTTTCTAAGTAATTTTTACAAGACTAGACCTATAGGTCTCTTGTGTTTCTGATTCCATTTCCTCAACCCTTTATCCTTTACTTCCTATATAACTATCATTATTGAATGGCTATGTAGTCATTGCATGAGCTATAATTGTCTCCATCACACACACATATGGACAGTTTCTATTTGCACAAGGTGTTCTTTCCTTCCTGTCTTAATCATCCGTTGAACAGTGTTGCATGACGTTATATATTCTGCATCCCAGAGGTGCCTCCATTTCAGTGGTTCAGCACAGGGCCCGCCAAGTAAAAGTTCTCTTTTATATTCATTTGATGCCTGGCTAATATACTCTGTGGGCCTGTGTAACGAAACCCAACACAACGTGAGACAGAGGCGGTTGGATGAGATAATCTAGAGGTCCCTTTTGTCCTTAAACTCTGTAACTCTCTGACAATATGAAATACATCAGTGATATGTGACCGTAAATGTTTGGGATGAAGCAAGCACAGATATAGTAGAAGTGAATCTTAAAGACAAACAAAAGGAATCTCTGACTGCCAAACAGCCCCAGAAGAGTAGGAGTGATTATCTTGTGTTTTTTTCAAAGACACAGTCTACACTGCCAACTCCGTAGGGAAATGATGTTAGGAGGAAGTTATAGGACGTTTCATAATCCTTGTTCCTCTACATAAAATGCTTCAGCAGGGCACAACATGGACCTATGCCAAAAGCAGCAAGGGGAGGAGCTCGGCTGTGGACCTGTTCCCATCAGAATGGAAAGGTTATGCTGCCACAGGTGATTTATTTGTTTCCTTATTCTCCAGACTCTGATCAAACCCTTGGTTCTAATTTACAGCAATATTTGAGAAGTAAATCTCCTACTGAAGTCAATGAGACCTCAGCTCCTGTGCAAATAAAGCCCATTCTGAACTGTGATGAATGGAAAATGATCAAAGACCTTGCCAGGTTTCTTCTATTAAAGTGTTTCTTTTGAAGAACTGAATTTTTTTTTATTGTTCTCAGATCCAAGGGTTTGGGTCTGTGGTCACCTATGCAAATTGGTGAGGATTTTTACCAAATCTTCCCCAGGAAGTGGGGTGTAGGAGTTGGGAGGATTTTGGGGGGAAAGACGTTTCCAGACAACGTTTTCTCAGGAACCCAGATAAAGTTTGGTGGTGGCAGTGGAAGTTCAAGGGCAAAGGGTAAAATAGTTTGTACCTTGGGGAAGTTTTAACCTAAGCTGGTAAAAGGAAGCTTAGGAGGTTTTCATGCAGGTCCCCACATCTGTACCCTAGAGTTCAGAGTGAGGAAGGAACCATGACAGAAGTGGAGATGGGTTAAGAACTTTTGACTCATCTTTCTTTCAGAATGACAGGCAAAGATTATGGATCTGAAACTGTGTAACAGAGTGGATCCCGAGTGGGAGAAAATCAACCACAGGTCTGTGGAAGTCAATGGGACAGATCCCCAGGTGTTTTAAATCATTGTAGTTCCACTGAAATCGAAGAACCAGATCCGTAGTTGGCATAAATAGCCCTAACTACTCTGGAATCAGTTGAACTGTGTCAGTTTACACAAGCTCAGGACCTGGCCCTTAGTTTTCAGTCTTTGCTTCTGGTTACCTCTTATAGTATGTCTGCACTGCAATTAAAAACCTGCCACTGACCCAAGCCAGCTGATGTGAGCTCACTGGGCTCGGGCGCACAAGCAGTTAAATTGCCATATGGATGTCTGGGCTCAGGCAGCAGCTTAGGCTCTAGGACCCTGCAAGGTGGGGGCCGACAGCTGGGGCCAAGCATAGATGAAGATGCAAGATATGAATATTAAGCTCACAACCATGACCTGGGCTCCGCAGATGGACAGAGCCTTGTGCTTCCCTTCTTGTGACGTTTGTTCTTATCTTTAGTAAGATGACAGTGTAGGAAATAAGCAGGAGGATAAATATTATTTTGACAAGCCCTCTGCCATTAGAGACCATCAGCAACTCAACCAAGTAGAACTATTTCCCCATGTTTCTTTTTCCCCCTACTGTTCTTCACACATTCTTGTCAATTGCTGGAAATGGCCCACGTTGATTATCACTACAAAAGTTTTTTTTCTCTCCTGCTGGTAATACCTCACCTTACCGCTGATCACTCTCGTTACCCATGTTCTCTGTATATATAAAATTCCCCTACTGTATTTTCCACTGCATGCATCAGATGAAGTGAGCTGTAGCTCACAAAAGCTCATGCTCAAATAAATTTGTTAGTCTCTAAGGTGCCACAAGTACCTCTTTTCTTTTTGCGGACACAGACTAACACGGCTGCTACTCTGAAACCCATCAACCAAGTAGGTGTCCATGCAGGCCAGTTTGATGATTTGAGGGACATGACGGTAGAAATTGTTCAGGATGTTTGGACCACAGAATGGCAACTGGAGGATCAGTCCAATCTGAACAGCAGAGTGAGCCAATCTACCCAGCCAAGCCCTTGCCACCAGCCCCATGCAGACACCATGGTTCATGATAATCAAGTAACGCAGTGGTTTATAGATGGCCACATATCGAACAGCAGCCATCACCATGAGGACTCCAACCATCGCACCAGCGATGAAGTGGAAGAAGAACATCTGGAGGGTGCACTCGTTGAACAAGATGGTTCTGCACTGGGAGAGGAGACCCAACAGCAATTTGGGAGCATTAACTGATGAGTATCTGACATCTAGGAAAGGCAAGCTGGCCAGCAGGAAGTACATGGGGTGTGGAGCTGGTGGCTGGCGATCACAGTGGTGATAATGGTGAAGTTTCCCAGTCACGTTGTCAGATAAACTATTAAGAAGATGACAAAGAGGAATCACTGCACCTCAGCAGTTTGGGTGAGGCCCAAGAGGACAAATTCTGTCACTGTGGTAGGGAGGTTCTCTTGCTCCATTCTGTGTCTTTAAATTGTACCTGAAAAATGAAAAAAATAGTAAATAATAGTTATAATAGTGATTAAAAAGTTCTTGTTTTTTTCTCCCTTTATATTATATTTTCAATATTAACTTCACCTTAAGACCAATGTTGTGTTTGTGAATTTCCTAATTTTCCTAAATTTAACACTTTGTCCTCAGCCCCACTGTAGGGGAACCCTGCTTTAACTAGGAGGGCTTTGCAATCATGAGGTAGTTGGGGGTGAGGACAAGTGGTCTGCTCACCAAACAGGCCCTAGCAAATCATAGACTTCAGTCATGACCTTGCACCCCTTCCATGTTCTACAGAGTCCTCTTGGTATCCAGAGGCCCTGTCCTGGGAATGAGTGGGTTGCACTTATTCAGAAGTTCTCAGAGTCCAGGGATTCTCAACATGAGGGTCACAAACATGTTTCAGGTGGTCACAATGAGCAGACTGATGTACACGTATTGTTCAATGGCAGGGAGATCCCTGCTAGATGAGAGGGGATATGGAACGGACAAGCTTGAGAGCCACTGATTTAGGGGATTCAGATGCTGAATTTATGAACTCACTATCAGAGTTACTGAGCACCTGCATTCCGCAATAACACAGCAAGCAACTTTGCTCTTTCTAGTGGCTCCTCCACAGAAGCAGTTTGAGCCTCATTGAGTGAAGTGTGAAGAGCAGGTGCACCCTACCTCTGGTCACTGTATATTTTATGTTAGTGCCTATGGCTTGTGGTGCTTGCCTTAAATCCCACCATTTGAAATTGTGAACCCAAAAATTTCCATGTCCCTCAGTTCCCCTTACAGACGTGGGGATAATATTACTGTCCCCTCGTTTTGCTGTGAGGCACTCAGGTACAATGGTGATTAGGTGGACAGCTTGAGGGGAAGCCAATACAGATGGCAGCCATTCCCTGGAGTCCTCAGAGACTGCCTTGTCCAGTCCACTTCTTACAACATGGATGTTTGCGTGGCATGTCCATGAGAACTGAAAAACATGAGCTTGTATTGGTTGAGATAAACACTCAGCCCTGGTAGCTCAAAGGTTGTAGGAGTCCCATAAGCCACTGTACGTGCTCTAGTCAGGAAAGGGGAACAGGGAGACCTGCACCCTGCTCTGGAGACATGTCTCTGAGATCAGAGCACCATAGAGCTTCCACATAGGAGAAACAAATTCTGAGTGAGCTAGTAACAGGAAGGGCTAAAATGACCATGGCAACAAAGGTTCTGTGAGCTGTTCTCCCCCTAAATCATGAAGGCTTCTCCGAAAACCCTTTAAAAAAGACATCACTTTTTAAGAGCTAACTTCTTTACCTCCAACCTGGTCTCCCTTTCCTCACAGAGAGAATCTCCCAACCCTCACCTGCAAAGAGAGGTGAACAAACACCTGCTAGTATTAGAATCATAGAATATCAGGGTTGGAAGGGACCTCAGGAATTCATCTAGTCCAACCCCCTGCTCAAAGCAGGACCAATACCCAATTAAATCATCCCAGCCAGGGCTTTGTCAAGATTGACCTTAAAAACTTCTAAGGAACGAGATTCTACCACCTCCCTAAGTAACGCATTCCAGTGTTTCACCACGCTCCTAGTGAAAACGTTTTTCCTAATATCCAACCTAAATTTCCCCCACTGCAACTTGAGACCATTACTCCTTGTCCTGTCCTCTTCCACCACTGAGAATAGTCTAGAACCATCCTCTTTGGTACCACCTCTCAGGTAGTTGAAAGGAGCTATCAAATCCCCCCTCATTCTTCTCTTCCGCAGACTAAACAATCCCAGTTCCCTCAGCCTCTCCTCATAAGTCATGTGTTCCAGACCCCTAATCATTTTTGTTGCCCTTCGCTGGACTCTCTCCAATTTTTCCACATCCTTCTTGTAGTGTGGGGCCCAAAACTGGACACAGTACTTCAGATGAGGCCTCATCAATGTCGAATAGAGGGGAACGATCACGTCCCTCGATCTGCTGGCAATGCCCCTACTTATACATCCCAAAATGCCGTTGGCCTTCTTGGCAACAAGGGCACACTGTTGACTCATATCCAGCTTCTCGGCCACTGTCACCCCTAGGTCCTTTTCCGCAGAACTGCTGCCTAGCCATTCGGTCCCTAGTCTGTAGCGGTGCATTGGATTCTTCCGTCCTAAGTGCAGGACCCTGCACTTATCCTTATTGAACCTCATCAAATTTCTTCTGGCCCAATCCTTAATTTGTCTAGGTCACTATGAACCCTATCCCTGCCCTGCAGAGTATCTACCTCTCCCCACAGCTTAGTGACATCCGCAAACCAGAGCATTAATAAAGATGTTGAACAAAACCGGCCCCAGTACCAACTCCCAAGGCACTCCGCTTTATACCGGCTGCCAACTAGACATCAAGCCATTGGTAGCCCGATGATCTAGTCAGCTTCCAATCCACCTTATAATCCATTCATCCGATCCATACTTTTTTAACTTGCTGGCAACAATACTGTGGGAGACCGTATCAAAAGCTTTGCTAAAGTCAAGATATATCACGTCCACCGCTTTCCCCATATCCACAGAGCCAGTTATCTCATCATAGAAGGCAATCAGGTTGGACAGGCATGACTTGCCCTTGGTGAATCCATGTTGACTGTTTCTGATCACCTTCCTCTCCTCCAAGTGCTTCAAAAAGGATTCCTTGACCACCTACTCCATGCTTTTTCCAGGGAGTGAGGATCCCGCCCCATGGACTTGTGCATGTCCAGCTTTTCTAAATAGTCTTTAACCTGTTCTTTCGCCACTGAGGGCTGCTCATCTCCTCCCCATACTGTGCTGCCCATCCAAGAGCAGCTCCTGCAGAAAGTGGTGAGTCCCATGGAAGGGGATGGCATTCGGGCACTAGACTGTGTAAAATGGGCCTGACAGATGACCCCAGTGCTTTCCTAGGCACTTTTTAGTGGGAAGCCACGGGAGTTGGATGGGACAGGGCAACCTGGGCCCTGCTACTGTCTCCCTACTTAGATGGCAAAGCCCAAATAATCTATATAGCCCTAAATGAAGAGCAGGCCAGGAATTATGAAGCGGTAAAGGCAGCCATTCTTTTGGGTGGAGCTGTCTGCGGAGAAGTACCGCCAGAAGTTCCGAACAGTGAAGTGGATGTGGGCTTGCAGCCCTGGGCATTCACCCAAAAGTTAATGGACTGGGCAACCCAGTGGCTGAGGCCGGATGCCTAGACAGTGGTGGAAATCACTGACGTGCTCATTCTAGAGTAGTTTTAATAGGGTCTCCCCAAGAACATAAAGCTGTGGGTGAGGCGGCACCAAGCGAATACGGTCAAGGCAGCTGTAAAGCTTACGGAGGAGTACACAGAGGTGGACTTTCCAGGAAGGAGGGATGGCAGAGGAAAGAAGTGGAGACAGGGAGAAGGCCCATAGAAACCCCATCTGGGAAGGGCCTGCAGAATAAATGGGAGGACACCTGAGGGGCTCCCACGGGGTTCAGACCGGTGGTCTGCTGGCGGTGCGGACGACCGGGACACAAGAAGGGGGCTGCCTGCACATGGATTGTGGGTGGAATTTTGTGGCTTTGAAAATCCTGGAGGGCAGGGAAAGGGGCAGAAGCTGGCCACCATTCCAGTAATGGTGAGGAGGAAACCTCAGCAAGGCCTGGTGGACTCGGCCTTGGCCTGCTGTCTGGTACAAAGGAAGCTGTTGAGGCCACACTGGTGGATCCCCAGTGCAAAGATTGATGTAGAATGCATCCAGAGGGATAGGAGGCTACCCTATTGCCCAGCTGCCCTATGAGGTTCGGGGCAGGCATAAGTGGCAAACTGGCAACGGGTCGAGGTAGTAAAAGGCCTACATTATCCAGTGGTGGTGGGTACGGACTGGGACCCCTTCCCAGGAAGGAAGGTGGGCAGAGGGAGAAAGCCCAAGAAAAGAAAAAGGGGAGAACCCCTGAAGACGGTGTAGAAATCCCCGAGCAGAAAACCCCTAGACAACAGAGGTGGAGAAGGGAAAGGGAAGTTATGGTCCGGATGTTCACCCCAGGGTCCTTGACCAGAGAGTAAGGCCCGGCAGAGGTCCTTGTTAGCTGACCCCCAGAGGAAGAGACCCAGGCCCCATTGGACGAGCTTGGGGGACAGGAAGCCCTAAGTGTCTGGGAGAGGGCAGGGACCAACCCCAAGCCCCTGATGGAAAGGAAGGAGGGAAAATAAAGGGAACACCCACGGAGCTGTGAATTGTGTGAGGACCTGTGAGTCGGTGGATCTGTGGCGCCATCCAGCCCCCACCCCACACACAGTGTAGTTTCTGTGGGTGGGGGATGAAAGAACCCCACACGGCATACCCTGGAATAGACCCAAAAGAGCTGAAAAGACTCCCCCGTAGAGCTCCCCCCTGCCTCAGGTAGAGGAAGGAAAGGATGCAGAGGGGAGAACCTGGCAGTTGGAGAAGGGGGAACATTCTTCCATCAACCTCGTTACCATTCCTCAGGGGGTTGGAGTTATGACACTGTCAGAAGAACCCCGTCCATTGCTGTGGTATCTTCTGTGTACACAATACATTATGGCACCATAGCTGGACTCCTAACATTGTGCTCCCTTGAGCTAAAACTCCCTCAAATGCAGATGGCCACCGCAATGCATCACTTAAGAACCAAATCCAGTGCTCAACAGGTGTCTTTCTATTGACTATAGTGAGTACTGGGTCAGACCCTAAAGACCAGTTTTTTAAAAGTATTTAGGTGCTTACAGATGTAGATGCAAACCTAATGGGATTTAGAAAGGTTCCTAAGCAGGTTAGACACCACATTCTTTCAACTAAATGAGAGCCAGGCACTGTTGAAAATCCCTCTAGGCACCTATGTGATCATTACGCACCGACATACCTTTAAAAATTAGGGCCCTTAGGCACTTAAAATGCAGTTAGACTATTAATAGGATTTTTCAAAATCATTCGGGTGACTAAATCCCACCTCTCTAAAAACCTTTCTGTATATTCGAATACATTTAAAAATCTGGTCCTAGCTCCGCTTAGGTGCTTTGAAAATCCTACAAGGTGCTTATTTGCATCCTTAGGCAACCTGGGCACTGAGCTTCCATTTGATTGTTCAAATCCCTTATCTGGCTTTGAAAATATCAGATTTGACCCTTAAAACCATCTATTACTTGAATAAGTTTCTTGGAACATCAGGCTCTCTCCCTCAGGTCCAAAGGAATGGCAAAAATAATTTGTTTAATTTAAATTGTTGCATGGGTGTGAGGGCGCTGGGTGGTGTTGGTAGCAAGTGACATACTTGGAGGTCAGGCTAGATGATTTCATGGTCCCTTCTGGCCTTAAATGCTATGCTGCTTGCTTATGTTGTTAATTTGTTTTCTAGACTGCCAAATATTTTGTGTTGGTCCTGAAGAGACAAACAATAAATAATTGTACTTGATCAAGTTACTTTTTATTTACAGAACAATTTAACTGCCTTTGGGTCATAAAAATCTTTCCTTACAGACAGAACTACTTGAACTATTTTATTGTCAATTACAAACATCTTTCTTTCTTTCTTTCTTTCTTTCTTTCTTTCTTTCTTTCTTTCTTTCTTTCTTTCTTTCTTTCTTTTGTCTACATTATTGCACCTTAGCCATACGTGAAAATTTATAGCAAACATAAGGGAACAAAATAGTTCTCTGAGCAGTTTATGATCTATTGCTCAATTAAACACAGAACAAATAATAAATAAATAAAGAAGACATGGGGAAGATGATGTTACTTGAACATACTTGGGGCTTGTCTACCAAATAGCTGGAAGTTGAATCTAGGCAAATTCAGACTGGAAATAAATTGTACATTTTTAATGGTGAGGTCAATTAACCACTGGAAAAAATTATTGAGGTATGTGTTGGCTCCAGGCAATACTGGATGTTTTTACTAAAAGTTATGCTTTAGGAATTATTTTGAGGAAGTTCTATGGCCCATGTTATACCGGAGGTCAGACTAGATTATCACTGTGGCTCTGTCTGGCCTTAGAATCTATGAATCTAGATAGACTCCAGCCAGACAAGATATATAAGAGGTGGCAATGGGAGAAAACCCTATAAATGATGTTATCCAACACTTTGATTACAAGACCCCATTTTTAATTCCTTATAACTTCCTAAAACTTTAACCATTTGGGCTGATAGTTTTCGTGTTGGGTGTCTGCCTCAGTAGAAAATTTTCTTAAGGGTTCTCCCAAAAAAGGTTCAGTCATTTCCAAGAAAGAGATTACGGGAAAATACATTGGTTCCCCTGTGTTAACAAAGAGGAATAATTCTCTTTCCGGACACTCTAGCACCGGTAGGCATTGAAGCAAATAAATTAAATATGAGGGGGGGGTCACCCTGGTGTCAGGGATGCACCTTTTGCTGGTATAGGGAACAACACCCAGACTTGGCCAAGTTATGAGCATTTGAAAAAAATCTCAGTTTCAAGCTCAATAGATGCTTCTTAGAGTTCCGGGCTTAGAGCTCCTGTCCATCACTGGACAGTGCATGCCCATCCCCACAGAGCGTGCTCCTGCACGAGGCAAAATAAGCCATGTTGGACATCCCTTGAAATTGCTGATATCAGACTAGATAATCAAATGGTCCCTTATTACCTTAAAATTGATGAATCTATGCTATACACCATAATCGTACAATCTGATCTGCTAGTAAAAAATGCTATGGAAGTCAAGAGCCATCTCCCAGAGTTGTTGTGTGATCTGATCAGGTTGGGCATTGAAAAATCTATCAGTGTCATAGGAAGCCATGCATAAGTGCCGAGGAATGTTATTTTAAATTAGGCCAAGAGGGAGCACTGGGGAAATGCATTCGACTGCCGAAAAACCACAGCCCGACCCAAAACCTAAAATTCTGCACTGGACTTCCAGAGCAGGAAAAGGGGAAGCCTAAATGGACTTTTCTATAGAGCTGGTTGGAATTATTCAACAATTAAAATTTTGGTGAAAATTGTTAAATTCCAACTAACCAAGATGAACATTTTATGAAATGTTTTTTATGTTAAGTTTTTTTTTTCTTTGACATTTCAAATTTTGAAGATGTAAAATCAGGACACTACTTTGATTAAAGATTATCATTTGATTTTTCAATGATCTTTAGATCTGGTCAAAAGGTTCTGGCTATCAAAAGTTTGAAGAAATAAATATTTATTTATTTATTTCATTTAAGAAAAGTTTCTCTTCCTATTTTCCCAACAGGTTTAGAACAGGTCAAAGTTTTTCAAATGGAAAAATTCCAATTAAAAAAGTGGGGGGTCATCGGGAGAAATTCAACAAAATGTTTATGAATTGCCCTTAGTCCCCCCATTTTGATTGACTCTGCTTTTCATTCTTTAATTTATCTGGTTGTGTGAAGAGATGCTCTTCCCTATTATTTTTCTAAAGGCTCCCTTCACCTCTTTGTTCCTCAGAGTGTATATTATGGGGTTCAACACTGGGGTGATAACTGTGTACATGAGGGAAATCATTTGATCACCCTCCGGGGTGGAGATCGACTTGGGCCTCAGGTAGGTGAAAAGGGCTGTTCCATAGAACAAAGTCACCACCATGAGGTGGGAGGAGCAGGTGGAGAAGGCTTTACGCCTTCCCTCTGCCGACGGCAGTTTGAGGATGGTGGAGATAATGCAGATGTAGGACAGGATTATCAGCAGGAAAGGGCTCAGGATAAACAGCACGGACAGAGCCAAGACCACAATTTGGTTTTTGGATGTGTCTGTGCATGCCATCTTTATCACTGGTGGGATGTCGCAGAAGAAGTGGTGGATGCGGTTGGAGCCACAGAAGGGAAGGCTGAAGATCCACGTGGTTTGAGCTGCTTCCACCAAGATGCCAATGGTCCATGAAGCACCCACGAGCTGTGCGCACACCTGGCCACTCATGATGGTTCTGTAGTGCAGGGGGTTGCATATAGCTATGTAGCGATCATACGCCATGGCTGCTAGAAGGCAGCATTCCGTGAGGCCCATGATGGTGAATATGTACATCTGGGCAGCGCAGCCTGCAATGGAGAGGGTCTTTTGCTCCACCAGGAGGTGAGCCAGCAGCTGAGGGACCACACTGCTTGTGTAGCAGATTTCCAAGAAGGACAGGTTGAGCAGGAAGAAATACATGGGGGTGTGAAGTGAGGGATTTAGCTTTATAAGGAGGATAATGAGCAGGTTCCCCACCAGGGTGACCAGGTAGATGACCAGAAACACCAGAAACAGAAGGATTTGGAGTCTGGTAAGGTACGAAAACCCCACCAGGATGAACACATCAGAAATGGTCTGGTTCTCATCAGGCTCTCTCTCAGAATATGTCATCTGCAAGGGTGACAAAGAGAGAGAGACACTGGAGCTGAATCTGAAGAATACCATATATGTGAATGTGAATCATACAATTCTTACTGGTTTCCTACATGTTTTGGACGCGTCAGACAAAAACTTGCTGCAGTTCTGTATATAAAGATGTAACTGGGCCCAATCATCATTGAGTATAAACTGGTATAGCTGTATTGATATCAATCAAGCTATGACTTTGTAGATCACCTGGAGATATGACTGTGACACTGCTTCCCATATTTTTGATAGTAATAATATGATATGATTGTGTCATAATCCTAATGTATTTTATGCAAAATAGCTTATGTGAGGTATCATTGGAGAGGTTATGATCTACTGAATATGATTAGCTTATTTGTATGCAAGTATCATTGCTGTATCTAAAGTTAGCAATATTGACTATACATCTGTACTACAAAAGTGTTTGTATCTGGGGAATGCCCACTAGACAGAATGCAATCATTCTGGCTGGCTAACTGGGAACAAGTCAGTGGACCATTAGGAAGAACAATAGGTCTTTAAAGATGCTAATCTCCCACCTTCCTGAGAAGCTTTCCAGGGAAGCTACAAACTGCCTGTGACCTATGGCTGCTTTGACAGTGCACGGTCATGTGTTCAAGTCACAAGGTTCTGGTTTCCATGATAAAACACCAGTATTTTTCCACTGAGGGGTGTGGGAATAACACTGAAAAATAATAATGGATTCCTGCCATATGTAAATCTTATTTAAGTCAGGGGAGTGAGATAATTAGGGTTCGTTCTTCACTGAATCCCCGCCCAGGATGACTGCTGGAAACACCTAAGGAACAAAGATAAAGGGGGGATAAGGGCTGAGCCCAGGTTGAGAAGGTGTCTGACCTGTGAAAGAAATACCTGGAGTTTTAAGCTGCAAGCAAGAGCAGCATGCTTTCAAGAACGTCTGAAATCTGCCTAAATCAACATTTAGGGTGAGAAATTACTATTTGTAACGAGTTTCTTTAGTATATTAAGCTTATATTGTGTTTTTGTTTTATTTGCTGGCTAATCATAGAATCATAGAAGATGGGGGTTGGAAGAGACCTCAGGAGGTCATCGAGTCCAACCCCCTGCTCAAAGCAGGAGCAACACCAACTAAATCATCACAGCGAAGACTTTGTAAAACCAGGCCTTAAACACCTCTAAGGATGGAGATTCCACCAACTCTCTCTTGAGTGCTGGGCAATTCCCTAGCTGAAGCCTTCCCATGCAGTTCTGATTTCAGTGTCTGTTTCTTTCCACAGCTGGATGTGTCCCTGCCTTCATTTGTGCTGGAGGAGGATGAGGGCCTGGCTCAGCAGGACAATGTAAGGAACCCCAGGCTTGTGGAACAGGTGGGCTGAATGTTACCCCAGTACATCAGGTGGCACCTAGGGGGCGGGGGGGCAACGCATCACAATGACCACTTTGACACCAGTGCAAATACAACTGTTTTACAACACATGGGGATCTGATAAATTTACTCTAAAGGAGCTATATCAGTTTATACCAGCAATGGAGGAATACCAGTCTCCAATAGCAGGGGTTCTGTTCTTCCTCTTCGAACACATTTCTTTTCTGTCTACATGAAAATTCAAAAAGGGAGCTTTCATTCTTTCTTTCTTTCTTTCTTTCTTTCTTTCTTTCTTTCTTTCTTTCTTTCTTTCTTTCTTTCTTTCTTTCTACAGCCACGTTTATCAAATAAGATTTCTCAAATGAGGGCAAATTCTGATCTCATTCAGATCTTAATCACGAGAATTGTGATACGAATGCAAGTATTCCCACTGCAATTACAATTCACATACGTGAGGACTACTCACATGAGTAAACTGATGCTGCTGAGTCCAACATGATTGAAGCACTTTAAAGAATGAGAAGTGCAATAAATGGTGAAACAATGGGGGATTTTGAACTTTTGTGTACTATTAAAAGTTATTCTTCCTTAAATATTAGAGAACAACTTAAATCATTCCTGCCATTACCATCACAACATTTGTAATGCATTGGTTTCTCTCAATATTCAAAATAAGAGCTAGGGCCAAACCCTTTGCTGGTGTAAATGTTAACCGCTCCGTGGGTATAAAAAGAGCTATACTGCTTTACAACAGTGGAGGATCTTTGTCCAATCACCTTGCTACAAAGAATTTTAGAAGGAAGGTCCTATAATGTATGAAGAGATGATTTCCAGAGAAGTTTTACTTCTAGGTTATTTGTTGACAAGGAACTTCCTAATAAAAGGCATGACAGTGAAATGACAGAGTTGAAATAAAAATGAGCAATAACAATTATTGTATTTTGCATATCCTTACCACCTTCAATATGTGGCTCTCAAAGCAATGTGTCAAATAATAGTGAGCTACTAAGCGGGAAACTGGGAATGATAGGGGTCATGATAGGGATGAAGAGACTGGGTTTACAGAACGAGTCATCATTCCTGATACGTGAAACTCTAGCATAACCACAGAACCATTCTCCTGGAAATTGAACACACTCGCACACAGTCAATGAAATAGAGAAAATTAAATCCAACAACCAAAGCATACTGTAGCGGTGCACTGTGCACAGTGCACTACCTAGAACAACTTAAAACAAAAAGAATTATGTTCTCTAAATAGGGAGACCTGGAGAAGAGGTGGAAATTCTTCAGCCTCTCTTAAGACCTACTTTGGGGAACCTCTATTGAAGTTTGTGAGTACTTTCCTCAGCATGACCTTTGCGGTACGTGCGGAGCTGGCTGGAAAATGGAATTTCCGTCTCTTGGGAAATTCCAATATTCCAATAATTGTTGTCATCCTGAATTGATATGAAAAGTTGAAATAGCGAAAACCTTAAATTTGATTCAGAAGAGTCCACATGAAATCGAATGGAAAATTGAAAACTGACATCAACATTTTCTCATGGAAAACATCAATATTGATTAAACTATTTTTTCAGAAGGGATTTGTATTTCTTTCTTTATTTGTTGGCTGACATTTGGAGTGGCTCTAAATAAATGGAGAAATGTACTCATCATTAGGAATAAGGTCTGTATAGCTGCTTGTTGCTGGCAGTTTAGTGATATTTTCTGAGTTCTTCAAGGCATCTGGACTCTCCATTAGTACACAGGAGAACATGAAAGCAATTAAAGAAGCATAAATTTTGTGGAGGAAGGTTTGAGAAAAATTCAGCTAAAAGAGACACCATTTAACTCTTGGGCAGCAGATGCACAGCATGCGCTATGGTCGTATTCTGGGAGTGGACTCTCTTATTAGAAGAGATCAGGCTGAATCTTCCCAGCCTCAATTGTATTCAGATCCATATACAAGACCCACTTCAAGAAACAACTTTTCCACTCAGACTCAGTCAATGATGATGACAGTTGAGGAACAGAGGGGAGTATGGACGAGATGAGGGAGAAGCAAGAAACCCCAACAATAACACAACAACAAAAATAGTAAGTACAATCATGGCATGATGATGACCATGTTTGGTGCTTATCTATCACCATGGTGGGCGCTACGGAATTATAGGACCAGAACTTCGCCTTGTGTAAATTAGCATAACACCACTGAAGACAAACTCATGACCTGATTCATGATTATTAAACTAGTTGAATTCTGAATGGTAGATTCAGAGACGAATAGCTAGACTGCCAGATGGATTTGACTAGATAGATAGATAGATAGATAGATAGATAGATACGAACACAGACAAAACTCATGTGCTCAGACACACATTAAGATTCTCTGCCCATGTCTGGAAAATTCAGATGAAGAAACCAATGACATGATCTTGCTCCCATTGTAGACTGCGGCACAACACCCATGGATTTCAGTGGGAGAATGGTTAGGGGCTTAAGTCATTCATTTATAACCTACCTTGTTTAAGAAGAGTAGTTCTGTCTCCTAGCTACAAGTGCAATATGTGTTGAAGGAAACACAGGTGTTTTTATTTCATTCATTGGCTTCTGGGACCTAGTCCCTGAAGGAAATTTCTTATAATATTCCTCAGAGGAAGAACAATTCTGCATCAAAGTGCAACAAAACAAAATATACTAGCACAATCATTTCAGAGGAGGTGGTGTCATCATCATCAATCATCATAGTCATCATCATGTGTGTTTTCTAGATGAAAATTGTAATAAGATTTACTAAGTGTGGTAAATTGTGTGACACTATTTTGTCTGGAAAGAGGAATGATTTGTCCAAGGCAACACAACACAAAGAGTCAGGGGCAGAGTCAGTAACAACACCCAAGGCTTATGACTCCAGTTCCCTGATGTTCAGATTGTGCGCCCCACTCCTGTCTCAGAGCCATGATTAAAACCCAACAGATCTGATTCCCAGTCCCCACTACTCTAAACATTATACCCCACTCACGTCCCAGAGCCAGGAACAGAACCCAGGAGTCCTCACTCTCAGACTCTACTGCTCTTACCAACGGGCCCATTTCCCTCCTTGAGGACCAGATACAAAGCCCATAGAAGTCAGTGGGACTATTCGCTTTCATACAGTAAGTTTGCAGCGGAACCAGAATCAGGACTAGTTCCCAGGAACATTAGAATAAACTCTATATATGTGGAAGCTGAGCAGTGCTAGGGGGTAGTGTGCTTCAGGGAGTGGGGTGATGGGCTCATCTGGGAGCACTCTCATTTCTTAAACAGTTCTGACCCCATTACTCCAGCATGGCCATAGGGGGCTGAGGCTGTGCTACTGAGAGTGGGGTGGAGTGCTCAGTTTGGGGCACTCTTCCCCATTAGTCTGTGTGGCTAACAATGACCCCAGTGTAGAACTAGGGGGTGCTAAAATACAGGGATGGGCCTGTAGGGCTCTGTAGGCTGTTCTCAGGTTGTTGGACTCCCAATGTCCCAGTTCAGCAATAGGGGTCGCTGTATTTGAAGGGAACAGGATGGAGGACTCATTAAGGGACATTCTCCTCTGTGGGTCAGTAATAAACCCAGTGCTCCAGAGCAGCTCCAGGCTGCAAGGAGCTGGGTGAGGTTTCATTTCGGGGGCGCTGTTGTCTCTTGGTCCATGCTGACCCCTTGTGCTTCAGCAGGGCACAACATGGACCTGTGCCAAAAGGACCAAGGGGAGGAGCTCAGCTGTGGACCTGTTCCCGTCAGAATTGCTTCTTACCACAGTGCTCCAGCGTGGCTCTCAGGGGCCCTGTGCTGCAGGGGTAGATAGGGTGGCTCAGTACGCGGCACTCTCCCCTCGGAGTTGGTGCCGACCCACAATGAACCATCACAGTGGAAGGGGGCGCTGTTTCTGGTGGCTGTTATAGCTTTTGGATGAACTGAAAGATCTTTCCCGACCACCTGTGGTCATTGACAAGTCAGTGAGGCAGCAGTGGCATGTACACAGGTGCACTGAACATGGCTCATTCCCTTTAGCACGGGGTGACAGACGTACACACACACACTGAGCAGGGTGCATTCCTGTGTGGTTACCTATCTGCTGTTTGCAACACTTGTGATAATGACAAAACAATAAACAGAGCCTTGTAATGTTTTGTGACTTAAGGTCACTGATAGTTTACTTCCTTATGCCAAGTCATTGAGTAACTGCTCCTCTTCAAGCTAGACGGCCTTCTACTTCCCCTAACTGCTTAAGCCATTCTTGTATGCAGTGCTGTTGTAGCCGCCTGGGTCTCAGGATACTAGAGCCACAAAGCGGATGAGGTAATATCTTTTCCTGGACCAATTTCTGTCTCTCTCACCAACAATAAAAGATATTACCTCACCTACCTTGTCTTTCTAAGTAATTTTTACAAGACTAGACCTATAGGTCTCTTGTGTTTCTGATTCCATTTCCTCAACCCTTTATCCTTTACTTCCTATATAACTATCATTATTGAATGGCTATGTAGTCATTGCATGAGCTATAATTGTCTCCATCACACACACATATGGACAGTTTCTATTTGCACAAGGTGTTCTTTCCTTCCTGTCTTAATCATCCGTTGAACAGTGTTGCATGACGTTATATATTCTGCATCCCAGAGGTGCCTCCATTTCAGTGGTTCAGCACAGGGCCCGCCAAGTAAAAGTTCTCTTTTATATTCATTTGATGCCTGGCTAATATACTCTGTGGGCCTGTGTAACGAAACCCAACACAACGTGAGACAGAGGCGGTTGGATGAGATAATCTAGAGGTCCCTTTTGTCCTTAAACTCTGTAACTCTCTGACAATATGAAATACATCAGTGATATGTGACCGTAAATGTTTGGGATGAAGCAAGCACAGATATAGTAGAAGTGAATCTTAAAGACAAACAAAAGGAATCTCTGACTGCCAAACAGCCCCAGAAGAGTAGGAGTGATTATCTTGTGTTTTTTTCAAAGACACAGTCTACACTGCCAACTCCGTAGGGAAATGATGTTAGGAGGAAGTTATAGGACGTTTCATAATCCTTGTTCCTCTACATAAAATGCTTCAGCAGGGCACAACATGGACCTATGCCAAAAGCAGCAAGGGGAGGAGCTCGGCTGTGGACCTGTTCCCATCAGAATGGAAAGGTTATGCTGCCACAGGTGATTTATTTGTTTCCTTATTCTCCAGACTCTGATCAAACCCTTGGTTCTAATTTACAGCAATATTTGAGAAGTAAATCTCCTACTGAAGTCAATGAGACCTCAGCTCCTGTGCAAATAAAGCCCATTCTGAACTGTGATGAATGGAAAATGATCAAGGACCTTGCCAGGTTTCTTCTATTAAAGTGTTTCTTTTGAAGAACTGAATTTTTTTTTATTGTTCTCAGATCCAAGGGTTTGGGTCTGTGGTCACCTATGCAAATTGGTGAGGATTTTTACCAAATCTTCCCCAGGAAGTGGGGTGTAGGAGTTGGGAGGATTTTGGGGGGAAAGACGTTTCCAGACAACGTTTTCTCAGGAACCCAGATAAAGTTTGGTGGTGGCAGTGGAAGTTCAAGGGCAAAGGGTAAAATAGTTTGTACCTTGGGGAAGTTTTAACCTAAGCTGGTAAAAGGAAGCTTAGGAGGTTTTCATGCAGGTCCCCACATCTGTACCCTAGAGTTCAGAGTGAGGAAGGAACCATGACAGAAGTGGAGATGGGTTAAGAACTTTTGACTTTCTTTCAGAATGACAGGCAAAGATTATGGATCTGAAACTGTGTAACAGAGTGGATCCCGAGTGGGAGAAAATCAACCACAGGTCTGTGGAAGTCAATGGGACAGATCCCCAGGTGTTTTAAATCATTGTAGTTCCACTGAAATCGAAGAACCAGATCCGTAGTTGGCATAAATAGCCCTAACTACTCTGGAATCAGTTGAACTGTGTCAGTTTACACAAGCTCAGGACCTGGCCCTTAGTTTTCAGTCTTTGCTTCTGGTTACCTCTTATAGTATGTCTGCACTGCAATTAAAAACCTGCCACTGACCCAAGCCAGCTGATGTGAGCTCACTGGGCTCGGGCGCACAAGCAGTTAAATTGCCATATGGATGTCTGGGCTCAGGCAGCAGCTTAGGCTCTAGGACCCTGCAAGGTGGGGGCCGACAGCTGGGGCCAAGCATAGATGAAGATGCAAGATATGAATATTAAGCTCACAACCATGACCTGGGCTCCGCAGATGGACAGAGCCTTGTGCTTCCCTTCTTGTGACGTTTGTTCTTATCTTTAGTAAGATGACAGTGTAGGAAATAAGCAGGAGGATAAATATTATTTTGACAAGCCCTCTGCCATTAGAGACCATCAGCAACTCAGCCAAGTAGAACTATTTCCCCATGTTTCTTTTTCCCCCTACTGTTCTTCACACATTCTTGTCAATTGCTGGAAATGGCCCACGTTGATTATCACTACAAAAGTTTTTTTTCTCTCCTGCTGGTAATACCTCACCTTACCGCTGATCACTCTCGTTACCCATGTTCTCTGTATATATAAAATTCCCCTACTGTATTTTCCACTGCATGCATCAGATGAAGTGAGCTGTAGCTCACAAAAGCTCATGCTCAAATAAATTTGTTAGTCTCTAAGGTGCCACAAGTACCTCTTTTCTTTTTGCGGACACAGACTAACACGGCTGCTACTCTGAAACCCATCAACCAAGTAGGTGTCCATGCAGGCCAGTTTGATGATTTGAGGGACATGACGGTAGAAATTGTTCAGGATGTTTGGACCACAGAATGGCAACTGGAGGATCAGTCCAATCTGAACAGCAGAGTGAGCCAATCTACCCAGCCAAGCCCTTGCCACCAGCCCCATGCAGACACCATGGTTCATGATAATCAAGTAACGCAGTGGTTTATAGATGGCCACATATCGAACAGCAGCCATCACCATGAGGACTCCAACCATCGCACCAGCGATGAAGTGGAAGAAGAACATCTGGAGGGTGCACTCGTTGAACAAGATGGTTCTGCACTGGGAGAGGAGACCCAACAGCAATTTGGGAGCATTAACTGATGAGTATCTGACATCTAGGAAAGGCAAGCTGGCCAGCAGGAAGTACATGGGGTGTGGAGCTGGTGGCTGGCGATCACAGTGGTGATAATGGTGAAGTTTCCCAGTCACGTTGTCAGATAAACTATTAAGAAGATGACAAAGAGGAATCACTGCACCTCAGCAGTTTGGGTGAGGCCCAAGAGGACAAATTCTGTCACTGTGGTAGGGAGGTTCTCTTGCTCCATTCTGTGTCTTTAAATTGTACCTGAAAAATGAAAAAAATAGTAAATAATAGTTATAATAGTGATTAAAAAGTTCTTGTTTTTTTCTCCCTTTATATTATATTTTCAATATTAACTTCACCTTAAGACCAATGTTGTGTTTGTGAATTTCCTAATTTTCCTAAATTTAACACTTTGTCCTCAGCCCCACTGTAGGGGAACCCTGCTTTAACTAGGAGGGCTTTGCAATCATGAGGTAGTTGGGGGTGAGGACAAGTGGTCTGCTCACCAAACAGGCCCTAGCAAATCATAGACTTCAGTCATGACCTTGCACCCCTTCCATGTTCTACAGAGTCCTCTTGGTATCCAGAGGCCCTGTCCTGGGAATGAGTGGGTTGCACTTATTCAGAAGTTCTCAGAGTCCAGGGATTCTCAACATGAGGGTCACAAACATGTTTCAGGTGGTCACAATGAGCAGACTGATGTACACGTATTGTTCAATGGCAGGGAGATCCCTGCTAGATGAGAGGGGATATGGAACGGACAAGCTTGAGAGCCACTGATTTAGGGGATTCAGATGCTGAATTTATGAACTCACTATCAGAGTTACTGAGCACCTGCATTCCGCAATAACACAGCAAGCAACTTTGCTCTTTCTAGTGGCTCCTCCACAGAAGCAGTTTGAGCCTCATTGAGTGAAGTGTGAAGAGCAGGTGCACCCTACCTCTGGTCACTGTATATTTTATGTTAGTGCCTATGGCTTGTGGTGCTTGCCTTAAATCCCACCATTTGAAATTGTGAACCCAAAAATTTCCATGTCCCTCAGTTCCCCTTACAGACGTGGGGATAATATTACTGTCCCCTCGTTTTGCTGTGAGGCACTCAGGTACAATGGTGATTAGGTGGACAGCTTGAGGGGAAGCCAATACAGATGGCATCCATTCCCTGGAGTCCTCAGAGACTGCCTTGTCCAGTCCACTTCTTACAACATGGATGTTTGCGTGGCATGTCCATGAGAACTGAAAAACATGAGCTTGTATTGGTTGAGATAAACACTCAGCCCTGGTAGCTCAAAGGTTGTAGGAGTCCCATAAGCCACTGTACGTGCTCTAGTCAGGAAAGGGGAACAGGGAGACCTGCACCCTGCTCTGGAGACATGTCTCTGAGATCAGAGCACCATAGAGCTTCCACATAGGAGAAACAAATTCTGAGTGAGCTAGTAACAGGAAGGGCTAAAATGACCATGGCAACAAAGGTTCTGTGAGCTGTTCTCCCCCTAAATCATGAAGGCTTCTCCGAAAACCCTTTAAAAAAGACATCACTTTTTAAGAGCTAACTTCTTTACCTCCAACCTGGTCTCCCTTTCCTCACAGAGAGAATCTCCCAACCCTCACCTGCAAAGAGAGGTGAACAAACACCTGCTAGTATTAGAATCATAGAATATCAGGGTTGGAAGGGACCTCAGGAATTCATCTAGTCCAACCCCCTGCTCAAAGCAGGACCAATACCCAATTAAATCATCCCAGCCAGGGCTTTGTCAAGATTGACCTTAAAAACTTCTAAGGAACGAGATTCTACCACCTCCCTAAGTAACGCATTCCAGTGTTTCACCACGCTCCTAGTGAAAACGTTTTTCCTAATATCCAACCTAAATTTCCCCCACTGCAACTTGAGACCATTACTCCTTGTCCTGTCCTCTTCCACCACTGAGAATAGTCTAGAACCATCCTCTTTGGTACCACCTCTCAGGTAGTTGAAAGGAGCTATCAAATCCCCCCTCATTCTTCTCTTCCGCAGACTAAACAATCCCAGTTCCCTCAGCCTCTCCTCATAAGTCATGTGTTCCAGACCCCTAATCATTTTTGTTGCCCTTCGCTGGACTCTCTCCAATTTTTCCACATCCTTCTTGTAGTGTGGGGCCCAAAACTGGACACAGTACTTCAGATGAGGCCTCATCAATGTCGAATAGAGGGGAACGATCACGTCCCTCGATCTGCTGGCAATGCCCCTACTTATACATCCCAAAATGCCGTTGGCCTTCTTGGCAACAAGGGCACACTGTTGACTCATATCCAGCTTCTCGGCCACTGTCACCCCTAGGTCCTTTTCCGCAGAACTGCTGCCTAGCCATTCGGTCCCTAGTCTGTAGCGGTGCATTGGATTCTTCCGTCCTAAGTGCAGGACCCTGCACTTATCCTTATTGAACCTCATCAAATTTCTTCTGGCCCAATCCTTAATTTGTCTAGGTCACTATGAACCCTATCCCTGCCCTGCAGAGTATCTACCTCTCCCCACAGCTTAGTGACATCCGCAAACCAGAGCATTAATAAAGATGTTGAACAAAACCGGCCCCAGTACCAACTCCCAAGGCACTCCGCTTTATACCGGCTGCCAACTAGACATCAAGCCATTGGTAGCCCGATGATCTAGTCAGCTTCCAATCCACCTTATAATCCATTCATCCGATCCATACTTTTTTAACTTGCTGGCAACAATACTGTGGGAGACCGTATCAAAAGCTTTGCTAAAGTCAAGATATATCACGTCCACCGCTTTCCCCATATCCACAGAGCCAGTTATCTCATCATAGAAGGCAATCAGGTTGGACAGGCATGACTTGCCCTTGGTGAATCCATGTTGACTGTTTCTGATCACCCTCCTCTCCTCCAAGTGCTTCAAAAAGGATTCCTTGACCACCTACTCCATGCTTTTTCCAGGGAGTGAGGATCCCGCCCCATGGACTTGTGCATGTCCAGCTTTTCTAAATAGTCTTTAACCTGTTCTTTCGCCACTGAGGGCTGCTCATCTCCTCCCCATACTGTGCTGCCCATCCAAGAGCAGCTCCTGCAGAAAGTGGTGAGTCCCATGGAAGGGGATGGCATTCGGGCACTAGACTGTGTAAAATGGGCCTGACAGATGACCCCAGTGCTTTCCTAGGCACTTTTTAGTGGGAAGCCACGGGAGTTGGATGGGACAGGGCAACCTGGGCCCTGCTACTGTCTCCCTACTTAGATGGCAAAGCCCAAATAATCTATATAGCCCTAAATGAAGAGCAGGCCAGGAATTATGAAGCGGTAAAGGCAGCCATTCTTTTGGGTGGAGCTGTCTGCGGAGAAGTACCGCCAGAAGTTCCGAACAGTGAAGTGGATGTGGGCTTGCAGCCCTGGGCATTCACCCAAAAGTTAATGGACTGGGCAACCCAGTGGCTGAGGCCGGATGCCTAGACAGTGGTGGAAATCACTGACGTGCTCATTCTAGAGTAGTTTTAATAGGGTCTCCCCAAGAACATAAAGCTGTGGGTGAGGCGGCACCAAGCGAATACGGTCAAGGCAGCTGTAAAGCTTACGGAGGAGTACACAGAGGTGGACTTTCCAGGAAGGAGGGATGGCAGAGGAAAGAAGTGGAGACAGGGAGAAGGCCCATAGAAACCCCATCTGGGAAGGGCCTGCAGAATAAATGGGAGGACACCTGAGGGGCTCCCACGGGGTTCAGACCGGTGGTCTGCTGGCGGTGCGGACGACCGGGACACAAGAAGGGGGCTGCCTGCACATGGATTGTGGGTGGAATTTTGTGGCTTTGAAAATCCTGGAGGGCAGGGAAAGGGGCAGAAGCTGGCCACCATTCCAGTAATGGTGAGGAGGAAACCTCAGCAAGGCCTGGTGGACTCGGCCTTGGCCTGCTGTCTGGTACAAAGGAAGCTGTTGAGGCCACACTGGTGGATCCCCAGTGCAAAGATTGATGTAGAATGCATCCAGAGGGATAGGAGGCTACCCTATTGCCCAGCTGCCCTATGAGGTTCGGGGCAGGCATAAGTGGCAAACTGGCAACGGGTCGAGGTAGTAAAAGGCCTACATTATCCAGTGGTGGTGGGTACGGACTGGGACCCCTTCCCAGGAAGGAAGGTGGGCAGAGGGAGAAAGCCCAAGAAAAGAAAAAGGGGAGAACCCCTGAAGACGGTGTAGAAATCCCCGAGCAGAAAACCCCTAGACAACAGAGGTGGAGAAGGGAAAGGGAAGTTATGGTCCGGATGTTCACCCCAGGGTCCTTGACCAGAGAGTAAGGCCCGGCAGAGGTCCTTGTTAGCTGACCCCCAGAGGAAGAGACCCAGGCCCCATTGGACGAGCTTGGGGGACAGGAAGCCCTAAGTGTCTGGGAGAGGGCAGGGACCAACCCCAAGCCCCTGATGGAAAGGAAGGAGGGAAAATAAAGGGAACACCCACGGAGCTGTGAATTGTGTGAGGACCTGTGAGTCGGTGGATCTGTGGCGCCATCCAGCCCCCACCCCACACACAGTGTAGTTTCTGTGGGTGGGGGATGAAAGAACCCCACACGGCATACCCTGGAATAGACCCAAAAGAGCTGAAAAGACTCCCCCGTAGAGCTCCCCCCTGCCTCAGGTAGAGGAAGGAAAGGATGCAGAGGGGAGAACCTGGCAGTTGGAGAAGGGGGAACATTCTTCCATCAACCTCGTTACCATTCCTCAGGGGGTTGGAGTTATGACACTGTCAGAAGAACCCCGTCCATTGCTGTGGTATCTTCTGTGTAGCGTCTACACAATACATTATGGCACCATAGCTGGACTCCTAACATTGTGCTCCCTTGAGCTAAAACTCCCTCAAATGCAGATGGCCACCGCAATGCATCACTTAAGAACCAAATCCAGTGCTCAACAGGTGTCTTTCTATTGACTATAGTGAGTACTGGGTCAGACCCTAAAGACCAGTTTTTTAAAAGTATTTAGGTGCTTACAGATGTAGATGCAAACCTAATGGGATTTAGAAAGGTTCCTAAGCAGGTTAGACACCACATTCTTTCAACTAAATGAGAGCCAGGCACTGTTGAAAATCCCTCTAGGCACCTATGTGATCATTACGCACCGACATACCTTTAAAAATTAGGGCCCTTAGGCACTTAAAATGCAGTTAGACTATTAATAGGATTTTTCAAAATCATTCGGGTGACTAAATCCCACCTCTCTAAAAACCTTTCTGTATATTCGAATACATTTAAAAATCTGGTCCTAGCTCCGCTTAGGTGCTTTGAAAATCCTACAAGGTGCTTATTTGCATCCTTAGGCAACCTGGGCACTGAGCTTCCATTTGATTGTTCAAATCCCTTATCTGGCTTTGAAAATATCAGATTTGACCCTTAAAACCATCTATTACTTGAATAAGTTTCTTGGAACATCAGGCTCTCTCCCTCAGGTCCAAAGGAATGGCAAAAATAATTTGTTTAATTTAAATTGTTGCATGGGTGTGAGGGCGCTGGGTGGTGTTGGTAGCAAGTGACATACTTGGAGGTCAGGCTAGATGATTTCATGGTCCCTTCTGGCCTTAAATGCTATGCTGCTTGCTTATGTTGTTAATTTGTTTTCTAGACTGCCAAATATTTTGTGTTGGTCCTGAAGAGACAAACAATAAATAATTGTACTTGATCAAGTTACTTTTTATTTACAGAACAATTTAACTGCCTTTGGGTCATAAAAATCTTTCCTTACAGACAGAACTACTTGAACTATTTTATTGTCAATTACAAACATCTTTCTTTCTTTCTTTCTTTCTTTCTTTCTTTCTTTCTTTCTTTCTTTCTTTCTTTCTTTCTTTCTTTCTTTCTTTCTTTCTTTCTTTCTTTCTTTTGTCTACATTATTGCACCTTAGCCATACGTGAAAATTTATAGCAAACATAAGGGAACAAAATAGTTCTCTGAGCAGTTTATGATCTATTGCTCAATTAAACACAGAACAAATAATAAATAAATAAAGAAGACATGGGGAAGATGATGTTACTTGAACATACTTGGGGCTTGTCTACCAAATAGCTGGAAGTTGAATCTAGGCAAATTCAGACTGGAAATAAATTGTACATTTTTAATGGTGAGGTCAATTAACCACTGGAAAAAATTATTGAGGTATGTGTTGGCTCCAGGCAATACTGGATGTTTTTACTAAAAGTTATGCTTTAGGAATTATTTTGAGGAAGTTCTATGGCCCATGTTATACCGGAGGTCAGACTAGATTATCACTGTGGCTCTGTCTGGCCTTAGAATCTATGAATCTAGATAGACTCCAGCCAGACAAGATATATAAGAGGTGGCAATGGGAGAAAACCCTATAAATGATGTTATCCAACACTTTGATTACAAGACCCCATTTTTAATTCCTTATAACTTCCTAAAACTTTAACCATTTGGGCTGATAGTTTTCGTGTTGGGTGTCTGCCTCAGTAGAAAATTTTCTTAAGGGTTCTCCCAAAAAAGGTTCAGTCATTTCCAAGAAAGAGATTACGGGAAAATACATTGGTTCCCCTGTGTTAACAAAGAGGAATAATTCTCTTTCCGGACACTCTAGCACCGGTAGGCATTGAAGCAAATAAATTAAATATGAGGGGGGGGGTCACCCTGGTGTCAGGGATGCACCTTTTGCTGGTATAGGGAACAACACCCAGACTTGGCCAAGTTATGAGCATTTGAAAAAAATCTCAGTTTCAAGCTCAATAGATGCTTCTTAGAGTTCCGGGCTTAGAGCTCCTGTCCATCACTGGACAGTGCATGCCCATCCCCACAGAGCGTGCTCCTGCACGAGGCAAAATAAGCCATGTTGGACATCCCTTGAAATTGCTGATATCAGACTAGATAATCAAATGGTCCCTTATTACCTTAAAATTGATGAATCTATGCTATACACCATAATCGTACAATCTGATCTGCTAGTAAAAAATGCTATGGAAGTCAAGAGCCATCTCCCAGAGTTGTTGTGTGATCTGATCAGGTTGGGCATTGAAAAATCTATCAGTGTCATAGGAAGCCATGCATAAGTGCCGAGGAATGTTATTTTAAATTAGGCCAAGAGGGAGCACTGGGGAAATGCATTCGACTGCCGAAAAACCACAGCCCGACCCAAAACCTAAAATTCTGCACTGGACTTCCAGAGCAGGAAAAGGGGAAGCCTAAATGGACTTTTCTATAGAGCTGGTTGGAATTATTCAACAATTAAAATTTTGGTGAAAATTGTTAAATTCCAACTAACCAAGATGAACATTTTATGAAATGTTTTTTATGTTAAGTTTTTTTTTTCTTTGACATTTCAAATTTTGAAGATGTAAAATCAGGACACTACTTTGATTAAAGATTATCATTTGATTTTTCAATGATCTTTAGATCTGGTCAAAAGGTTCTGGCTATCAAAAGTTTGAAGAAATAAATATTTATTTATTTATTTCATTTAAGAAAAGTTTCTCTTCCTATTTTCCCAACAGGTTTAGAACAGGTCAAAGTTTTTCAAATGGAAAAATTCCAATTAAAAAAGTGGGGGGTCATCGGGAGAAATTCAACAAAATGTTTATGAATTGCCCTTAGTCCCCCCATTTTGATTGACTCTGCTTTTCATTCTTTAATTTATCTGGTTGTGTGAAGAGATGCTCTTCCCTATTATTTTTCTAAAGGCTCCCTTCACCTCTTTGTTCCTCAGAGTGTATATTATGGGGTTCAACACTGGGGTGATAACTGTGTACATGAGGGAAATCATTTGATCACCCTCCGGGGTGGAGATCGACTTGGGCCTCAGGTAGGTGAAAAGGGCTGTTCCATAGAACAAAGTCACCACCATGAGGTGGGAGGAGCAGGTGGAGAAGGCTTTACGCCTTCCCTCTGCCGACGGCAGTTTGAGGATGGTGGAGATAATGCAGATGTAGGACAGGATTATCAGCAGGAAAGGGCTCAGGATAAACAGCACGGACAGAGCCAAGACCACAATTTGGTTTTTGGATGTGTCTGTGCATGCCATCTTTATCACTGGTGGGATGTCGCAGAAGAAGTGGTGGATGCGGTTGGAGCCACAGAAGGGAAGGCTGAAGATCCACGTGGTTTGAGCTGCTTCCACCAAGATGCCAATGGTCCATGAAGCACCCACGAGCTGTGCGCACACCTGGCCACTCATGATGGTTCTGTAGTGCAGGGGGTTGCATATAGCTATGTAGCGATCATACGCCATGGCTGCTAGAAGGCAGCATTCCGTGAGGCCCATGATGGTGAATATGTACATCTGGGCAGCGCAGCCTGCAATGGAGAGGGTCTTTTGCTCCACCAGGAGGTGAGCCAGCAGCTGAGGGACCACACTGCTTGTGTAGCAGATTTCCAAGAAGGACAGGTTGAGCAGGAAGAAATACATGGGGGTGTGAAGTGAGGGATTTAGCTTTATAAGGAGGATAATGAGCAGGTTCCCCACCAGGGTGACCAGGTAGATGACCAGAAACACCAGAAACAGAAGGATTTGGAGTCTGGTAAGGTACGAAAACCCCACCAGGATGAACACATCAGAAATGGTCTGGTTCTCATCAGGCTCTCTCTCAGAATATGTCATCTGCAAGGGTGACAAAGAGAGAGAGACACTGGAGCTGAATCTGAAGAATACCATATATGTGAATGTGAATCATACAATTCTTACTGGTTTCCTACATGTTTTGGACGCGTCAGACAAAAACTTGCTGCAGTTCTGTATATAAAGATGTAACTGGGCCCAATCATCATTGAGTATAAACTGGTATAGCTGTATTGATATCAATCAAGCTATGACTTTGTAGATCACCTGGAGATATGACTGTGACACTGCTTCCCATATTTTTGATAGTAATAATATGATATGATTGTGTCATAATCCTAATGTATTTTATGCAAAATAGCTTATGTGAGGTATCATTGGAGAGGTTATGATCTACTGAATATGATTAGCTTATTTGTATGCAAGTATCATTGCTGTATCTAAAGTTAGCAATATTGACTATACATCTGTACTACAAAAGTGTTTGTATCTGGGGAATGCCCACTAGACAGAATGCAATCATTCTGGCTGGCTAACTGGGAACAAGTCAGTGGACCATTAGGAAGAACAATAGGTCTTTAAAGATGCTAATCTCCCACCTTCCTGAGAAGCTTTCCAGGGAAGCTACAAACTGCCTGTGACCTATGGCTGCTTTGACAGTGCACGGTCATGTGTTCAAGTCACAAGGTTCTGGTTTCCATGATAAAACACCAGTATTTTTCCACTGAGGGGTGTAGGAATAACACTGAAAAATAATAATGGATTCCTGCCATATGTAAATCTTATTTAAGTCAGGGGAGTGAGATAATTAGGGTTCGTTCTTCACTGAATCCCCGCCCAGGATGACTGCTGGAAACACCTAAGGAACAAAGATAAAGGGGGGATAAGGGCTGAGCCCAGGTTGAGAAGGTGTCTGACCTGTGAAAGAAATACCTGGAGTTTTAAGCTGCAAGCAAGAGCAGCATGCTTTCAAGAACGTCTGAAATCTGCCTAAATCAACATTTAGGGTGAGAAATTACTATTTGTAACGAGTTTCTTTAGTATATTAAGCTTATATTGTGTTTTTGTTTTATTTGCTGGCTAATCATAGAATCATAGAAGATGGGGGTTGGAAGAGACCTCAGGAGGTCATCGAGTCCAACCCCCTGCTCAAAGCAGGAGCAACACCAACTAAATCATCACAGCGAAGACTTTGTAAAACCAGGCCTTAAACACCTCTAAGGATGGAGATTCCACCAACTCTCTCTTGAGTGCTGGGCAATTCCCTAGCTGAAGCCTTCCCATGCAGTTCTGATTTCAGTGTCTGTTTCTTTCCACAGCTGGATGTGTCCCTGCCTTCATTTGTGCTGGAGGAGGATGAGGGCCTGGCTCAGCAGGACAATGTAAGGAACCCCAGGCTTGTGGAACAGGTGGGCTGAATGTTACCCCAGTACATCAGGTGGCACCTAGGGGGCGGGGGGGCAACGCATCACAATGACCACTTTGACACCAGTGCAAATACAACTGTTTTACAACACATGGGGATCTGATAAATTTACTCTAAAGGAGCTATATCAGTTTATACCAGCAATGGAGGAATACCAGTCTCCAATAGCAGGGGTTCTGTTCTTCCTCTTCGAACACATTTCTTTTCTGTCTACATGAAAATTCAAAAAGGGAGCTTTCTTTCTTTCTTTCTTTCTTTCTTTCTTTCTTTCTTTCTTTCTTTCTTTCTTTCTTTCTTTCTTTCTTTCTTTCTTTCTACAGCCACGTTTATCAAATAAGATTTCTCAAATGAGGGCAAATTCTGATCTCATTCAGATCTTAATCACGAGAATTGTGATACGAATGCAAGTATTCCCACTGCAATTACAATTCACATACGTGAGGACTACTCACATGAGTAAACTGATGCTGCTGAGTCCAACATGATTGAAGCACTTTAAAGAATGAGAAGTGCAATAAATGGTGAAACAATGGGGGATTTTGAACTTTTGTGTACTATTAAAAGTTATTCTTCCTTAAATATTAGAGAACAACTTAAATCATTCCTGCCATTACCATCACAACATTTGTAATGCATTGGTTTCTCTCAATATTCAAAATAAGAGCTAGGGCCAAACCCTTTGCTGGTGTAAATGTTAACCGCTCCGTGGGTATAAAAAGAGCTATACTGCTTTACAACAGTGGAGGATCTTTGTCCAATCACCTTGCTACAAAGAATTTTAGAAGGAAGGTCCTATAATGTATGAAGAGATGATTTCCAGAGAAGTTTTACTTCTAGGTTATTTGTTGACAAGGAACTTCCTAATAAAAGGCATGACAGTGAAATGACAGAGTTGAAATAAAAATGAGCAATAACAATTATTGTATTTTGCATATCCTTACCACCTTCAATATGTGGCTCTCAAAGCAATGTGTCAAATAATAGTGAGCTACTAAGCGGGAAACTGGGAATGATAGGGGTCATGATAGGGATGAAGAGACTGGGTTTACAGAACGAGTCATCATTCCTGATACGTGAAACTCTAGCATAACCACAGAACCATTCTCCTGGAAATTGAACACACTCGCACACAGTCAATGAAATAGAGAAAATTAAATCCAACAACCAAAGCATACTGTAGCGGTGCACTGTGCACAGTGCACTACCTAGAACAACTTAAAACAAAAAGAATTATGTTCTCTAAATAGGGAGACCTGGAGAAGAGGTGGAAATTCTTCAGCCTCTCTTAAGACCTACTTTGGGGAACCTCTATTGAAGTTTGTGAGTACTTTCCTCAGCATGACCTTTGCGGTACGTGCGGAGCTGGCTGGAAAATGGAATTTCCGTCTCTTGGGAAATTCCAATATTCCAATAATTGTTGTCATCCTGAATTGATATGAAAAGTTGAAATAGCGAAAACCTTAAATTTGATTCAGAAGAGTCCACATGAAATCGAATGGAAAATTGAAAACTGACATCAACATTTTCTCATGGAAAACATCAATATTGATTAAACTATTTTTTCAGAAGGGATTTGTATTTCTTTCTTTATTTGTTGGCTGACATTTGGAGTGGCTCTAAATAAATGGAGAAATGTACTCATCATTAGGAATAAGGTCTGTATAGCTGCTTGTTGCTGGCAGTTTAGTGATATTTTCTGAGTTCTTCAAGGCATCTGGACTCTCCATTAGTACACAGGAGAACATGAAAGCAATTAAAGAAGCATAAATTTTGTGGAGGAAGGTTTGAGAAAAATTCAGCTAAAAGAGACACCATTTAACTCTTGGGCAGCAGATGCACAGCATGCGCTATGGTCGTATTCTGGGAGTGGACTCTCTTATTAGAAGAGATCAGGCTGAATCTTCCCAGCCTCAATTGTATTCAGATCCATATACAAGACCCACTTCAAGAAACAACTTTTCCACTCAGACTCAGTCAATGATGATGACAGTTGAGGAACAGAGGGGAGTATGGACGAGATGAGGGAGAAGCAAGAAACCCCAACAATAACACAACAACAAAAATAGTAAGTACAATCATGGCATGATGATGACCATGTTTGGTGCTTATCTATCACCATGGTGGGCGCTACGGAATTATAGGACCAGAACTTCGCCTTGTGTAAATTAGCATAACACCACTGAAGACAAACTCATGACCTGATTCATGATTATTAAACTAGTTGAATTCTGAATGGTAGATTCAGAGACGAATAGCTAGACTGCCAGATGGATTTGACTAGATAGATAGATAGATAGATAGATAGATAGATACGAACACAGACAAAACTCATGTGCTCAGACACACATTAAGATTCTCTGCCCATGTCTGGAAAATTCAGATGAAGAAACCAATGACATGATCTTGCTCCCATTGTAGACTGCGGCACAACACCCATGGATTTCAGTGGGAGAATGGTTAGGGGCTTAAGTCATTCATTTATAACCTACCTTGTTTAAGAAGAGTAGTTCTGTCTCCTAGCTACAAGTGCAATATGTGTTGAAGGAAACACAGGTGTTTTTATTTCATTCATTGGCTTCTGGGACCTAGTCCCTGAAGGAAATTTCTTATAATATTCCTCAGAGGAAGAACAATTCTGCATCAAAGTGCAACAAAACAAAATATACTAGCACAATCATTTCAGAGGAGGTGGTGTCATCATCATCAATCATCATAGTCATCATCATGTGTGTTTTCTAGATGAAAATTGTAATAAGATTTACTAAGTGTGGTAAATTGTGTGACACTATTTTGTCTGGAAAGAGGAATGATTTGTCCAAGGCAACACAACACAAAGAGTCAGGGGCAGAGTCAGTAACAACACCCAAGGCTTATGACTCCAGTTCCCTGATGTTCAGATTGTGCGCCCCACTCCTGTCTCAGAGCCATGATTAAAACCCAACAGATCTGATTCCCAGTCCCCACTACTCTAAACATTATACCCCACTCACGTCCCAGAGCCAGGAACAGAACCCAGGAGTCCTCACTCTCAGACTCTACTGCTCTTACCAACGGGCCCATTTCCCTCCTTGAGGACCAGATACAAAGCCCATAGAAGTCAGTGGGACTATTCGCTTTCATACAGTAAGTTTGCAGCGGAACCAGAATCAGGACTAGTTCCCAGGAACATTAGAATAAACTCTATATATGTGGAAGCTGAGCAGTGCTAGGGGGTAGTGTGCTTCAGGGAGTGGGGTGATGGGCTCATCTGGGAGCACTCTCATTTCTTAAACAGTTCTGACCCCATTACTCCAGCATGGCCATAGGGGGCTGAGGCTGTGCTACTGAGAGTGGGGTGGAGTGCTCAGTTTGGGGCACTCTTCCCCATTAGTCTGTGTGGCTAACAATGACCCCAGTGTAGAACTAGGGGGTGCTAAAATACAGGGATGGGCCTGTAGGGCTCTGTAGGCTGTTCTCAGGTTGTTGGACTCCCAATGTCCCAGTTCAGCAATAGGGGTCGCTGTATTTGAAGGGAACAGGATGGAGGACTCATTAAGGGACATTCTCCTCTGTGGGTCAGTAATAAACCCAGTGCTCCAGAGCAGCTCCAGGCTGCAAGGAGCTGGGTGAGGTTTCATTTCGGGGGCGCTGTTGTCTCTTGGTCCATGCTGACCCCTTGTGCTTCAGCAGGGCACAACATGGACCTGTGCCAAAAGGACCAAGGGGAGGAGCTCAGCTGTGGACCTGTTCCCGTCAGAATTGCTTCTTACCACAGTGCTCCAGCGTGGCTCTCAGGGGCCCTGTGCTGCAGGGGTAGATAGGGTGGCTCAGTACGCGGCACTCTCCCCTCGGAGTTGGTGCCGACCCACAATGAACCATCACAGTGGAAGGGGGCGCTGTTTCTGGTGGCTGTTATAGCTTTTGGATGAACTGAAAGATCTTTCCCGACCACCTGTGGTCATTGACAAGTCAGTGAGGCAGCAGTGGCATGTACACAGGTGCACTGAACATGGCTCATTCCCTTTAGCACGGGGTGACAGACGTACACACACACACTGAGCAGGGTGCATTCCTGTGTGGTTACCTATCTGCTGTTTGCAACACTTGTGATAATGACAAAACAATAAACAGAGCCTTGTAATGTTTTGTGACTTAAGGTCACTGATAGTTTACTTCCTTATGCCAAGTCATTGAGTAACTGCTCCTCTTCAAGCTAGACGGCCTTCTACTTCCCCTAACTGCTTAAGCCATTCTTGTATGCAGTGCTGTTGTAGCCGCCTGGGTCTCAGGATACTAGAGCCACAAAGCGGATGAGGTAATATCTTTTCCTGGACCAATTTCTGTCTCTCTCACCAACAATAAAAGATATTACCTCACCTACCTTGTCTTTCTAAGTAATTTTTACAAGACTAGACCTATAGGTCTCTTGTGTTTCTGATTCCATTTCCTCAACCCTTTATCCTTTACTTCCTATATAACTATCATTATTGAATGGCTATGTAGTCATTGCATGAGCTATAATTGTCTCCATCACACACACATATGGACAGTTTCTATTTGCACAAGGTGTTCTTTCCTTCCTGTCTTAATCATCCGTTGAACAGTGTTGCATGACGTTATATATTCTGCATCCCAGAGGTGCCTCCATTTCAGTGGTTCAGCACAGGGCCCGCCAAGTAAAAGTTCTCTTTTATATTCATTTGATGCCTGGCTAATATACTCTGTGGGCCTGTGTAACGAAACCCAACACAACGTGAGACAGAGGCGGTTGGATGAGATAATCTAGAGGTCCCTTTTGTCCTTAAACTCTGTAACTCTCTGACAATATGAAATACATCAGTGATATGTGACCGTAAATGTTTGGGATGAAGCAAGCACAGATATAGTAGAAGTGAATCTTAAAGACAAACAAAAGGAATCTCTGACTGCCAAACAGCCCCAGAAGAGTAGGAGTGATTATCTTGTGTTTTTTTCAAAGACACAGTCTACACTGCCAACTCCGTAGGGAAATGATGTTAGGAGGAAGTTATAGGACGTTTCATAATCCTTGTTCCTCTACATAAAATGCTTCAGCAGGGCACAACATGGACCTATGCCAAAAGCAGCAAGGGGAGGAGCTCGGCTGTGGACCTGTTCCCATCAGAATGGAAAGGTTATGCTGCCACAGGTGATTTATTTGTTTCCTTATTCTCCAGACTCTGATCAAACCCTTGGTTCTAATTTACAGCAATATTTGAGAAGTAAATCTCCTACTGAAGTCAATGAGACCTCAGCTCCTGTGCAAATAAAGCCCATTCTGAACTGTGATGAATGGAAAATGATCAAGGACCTTGCCAGGTTTCTTCTATTAAAGTGTTTCTTTTGAAGAACTGAATTTTTTTTTATTGTTCTCAGATCCAAGGGTTTGGGTCTGTGGTCACCTATGCAAATTGGTGAGGATTTTTACCAAATCTTCCCCAGGAAGTGGGGTGTAGGAGTTGGGAGGATTTTGGGGGGAAAGACGTTTCCAGACAACGTTTTCTCAGGAACCCAGATAAAGTTTGGTGGTGGCAGTGGAAGTTCAAGGGCAAAGGGTAAAATAGTTTGTACCTTGGGGAAGTTTTAACCTAAGCTGGTAAAAGGAAGCTTAGGAGGTTTTCATGCAGGTCCCCACATCTGTACCCTAGAGTTCAGAGTGAGGAAGGAACCATGACAGAAGTGGAGATGGGTTAAGAACTTTTGACTTTCTTTCAGAATGACAGGCAAAGATTATGGATCTGAAACTGTGTAACAGAGTGGATCCCGAGTGGGAGAAAATCAACCACAGGTCTGTGGAAGTCAATGGGACAGATCCCCAGGTGTTTTAAATCATTGTAGTTCCACTGAAATCGAAGAACCAGATCCGTAGTTGGCATAAATAGCCCTAACTACTCTGGAATCAGTTGAACTGTGTCAGTTTACACAAGCTCAGGACCTGGCCCTTAGTTTTCAGTCTTTGCTTCTGGTTACCTCTTATAGTATGTCTGCACTGCAATTAAAAACCTGCCACTGACCCAAGCCAGCTGATGTGAGCTCACTGGGCTCGGGCGCACAAGCAGTTAAATTGCCATATGGATGTCTGGGCTCAGGCAGCAGCTTAGGCTCTAGGACCCTGCAAGGTGGGGGCCGACAGCTGGGGCCAAGCATAGATGAAGATGCAAGATATGAATATTAAGCTCACAACCATGACCTGGGCTCCGCAGATGGACAGAGCCTTGTGCTTCCCTTCTTGTGACGTTTGTTCTTATCTTTAGTAAGATGACAGTGTAGGAAATAAGCAGGAGGATAAATATTATTTTGACAAGCCCTCTGCCATTAGAGACCATCAGCAACTCAGCCAAGTAGAACTATTTCCCCATGTTTCTTTTTCCCCCTACTGTTCTTCACACATTCTTGTCAATTGCTGGAAATGGCCCACGTTGATTATCACTACAAAAGTTTTTTTTCTCTCCTGCTGGTAATACCTCACCTTACCGCTGATCACTCTCGTTACCCATGTTCTCTGTATATATAAAATTCCCCTACTGTATTTTCCACTGCATGCATCAGATGAAGTGAGCTGTAGCTCACAAAAGCTCATGCTCAAATAAATTTGTTAGTCTCTAAGGTGCCACAAGTACCTCTTTTCTTTTTGCGGACACAGACTAACACGGCTGCTACTCTGAAACCCATCAACCAAGTAGGTGTCCATGCAGGCCAGTTTGATGATTTGAGGGACATGACGGTAGAAATTGTTCAGGATGTTTGGACCACAGAATGGCAACTGGAGGATCAGTCCAATCTGAACAGCAGAGTGAGCCAATCTACCCAGCCAAGCCCTTGCCACCAGCCCCATGCAGACACCATGGTTCATGATAATCAAGTAACGCAGTGGTTTATAGATGGCCACATATCGAACAGCAGCCATCACCATGAGGACTCCAACCATCGCACCAGCGATGAAGTGGAAGAAGAACATCTGGAGGGTGCACTCGTTGAACAAGATGGTTCTGCACTGGGAGAGGAGACCCAACAGCAATTTGGGAGCATTAACTGATGAGTATCTGACATCTAGGAAAGGCAAGCTGGCCAGCAGGAAGTACATGGGGTGTGGAGCTGGTGGCTGGCGATCACAGTGGTGATAATGGTGAAGTTTCCCAGTCACGTTGTCAGATAAACTATTAAGAAGATGACAAAGAGGAATCACTGCACCTCAGCAGTTTGGGTGAGGCCCAAGAGGACAAATTCTGTCACTGTGGTAGGGAGGTTCTCTTGCTCCATTCTGTGTCTTTAAATTGTACCTGAAAAATGAAAAAAATAGTAAATAATAGTTATAATAGTGATTAAAAAGTTCTTGTTTTTTTCTCCCTTTATATTATATTTTCAATATTAACTTCACCTTAAGACCAATGTTGTGTTTGTGAATTTCCTAATTTTCCTAAATTTAACACTTTGTCCTCAGCCCCACTGTAGGGGAACCCTGCTTTAACTAGGAGGGCTTTGCAATCATGAGGTAGTTGGGGGTGAGGACAAGTGGTCTGCTCACCAAACAGGCCCTAGCAAATCATAGACTTCAGTCATGACCTTGCACCCCTTCCATGTTCTACAGAGTCCTCTTGGTATCCAGAGGCCCTGTCCTGGGAATGAGTGGGTTGCACTTATTCAGAAGTTCTCAGAGTCCAGGGATTCTCAACATGAGGGTCACAAACATGTTTCAGGTGGTCACAATGAGCAGACTGATGTACACGTATTGTTCAATGGCAGGGAGATCCCTGCTAGATGAGAGGGGATATGGAACGGACAAGCTTGAGAGCCACTGATTTAGGGGATTCAGATGCTGAATTTATGAACTCACTATCAGAGTTACTGAGCACCTGCATTCCGCAATAACACAGCAAGCAACTTTGCTCTTTCTAGTGGCTCCTCCACAGAAGCAGTTTGAGCCTCATTGAGTGAAGTGTGAAGAGCAGGTGCACCCTACCTCTGGTCACTGTATATTTTATGTTAGTGCCTATGGCTTGTGGTGCTTGCCTTAAATCCCACCATTTGAAATTGTGAACCCAAAAATTTCCATGTCCCTCAGTTCCCCTTACAGACGTGGGGATAATATTACTGTCCCCTCGTTTTGCTGTGAGGCACTCAGGTACAATGGTGATTAGGTGGACAGCTTGAGGGGAAGCCAATACAGATGGCATCCATTCCCTGGAGTCCTCAGAGACTGCCTTGTCCAGTCCACTTCTTACAACATGGATGTTTGCGTGGCATGTCCATGAGAACTGAAAAACATGAGCTTGTATTGGTTGAGATAAACACTCAGCCCTGGTAGCTCAAAGGTTGTAGGAGTCCCATAAGCCACTGTACGTGCTCTAGTCAGGAAAGGGGAACAGGGAGACCTGCACCCTGCTCTGGAGACATGTCTCTGAGATCAGAGCACCATAGAGCTTCCACATAGGAGAAACAAATTCTGAGTGAGCTAGTAACAGGAAGGGCTAAAATGACCATGGCAACAAAGGTTCTGTGAGCTGTTCTCCCCCTAAATCATGAAGGCTTCTCCGAAAACCCTTTAAAAAAGACATCACTTTTTAAGAGCTAACTTCTTTACCTCCAACCTGGTCTCCCTTTCCTCACAGAGAGAATCTCCCAACCCTCACCTGCAAAGAGAGGTGAACAAACACCTGCTAGTATTAGAATCATAGAATATCAGGGTTGGAAGGGACCTCAGGAATTCATCTAGTCCAACCCCCTGCTCAAAGCAGGACCAATACCCAATTAAATCATCCCAGCCAGGGCTTTGTCAAGATTGACCTTAAAAACTTCTAAGGAACGAGATTCTACCACCTCCCTAAGTAACGCATTCCAGTGTTTCACCACGCTCCTAGTGAAAACGTTTTTCCTAATATCCAACCTAAATTTCCCCCACTGCAACTTGAGACCATTACTCCTTGTCCTGTCCTCTTCCACCACTGAGAATAGTCTAGAACCATCCTCTTTGGTACCACCTCTCAGGTAGTTGAAAGGAGCTATCAAATCCCCCCTCATTCTTCTCTTCCGCAGACTAAACAATCCCAGTTCCCTCAGCCTCTCCTCATAAGTCATGTGTTCCAGACCCCTAATCATTTTTGTTGCCCTTCGCTGGACTCTCTCCAATTTTTCCACATCCTTCTTGTAGTGTGGGGCCCAAAACTGGACACAGTACTTCAGATGAGGCCTCATCAATGTCGAATAGAGGGGAACGATCACGTCCCTCGATCTGCTGGCAATGCCCCTACTTATACATCCCAAAATGCCGTTGGCCTTCTTGGCAACAAGGGCACACTGTTGACTCATATCCAGCTTCTCGGCCACTGTCACCCCTAGGTCCTTTTCCGCAGAACTGCTGCCTAGCCATTCGGTCCCTAGTCTGTAGCGGTGCATTGGATTCTTCCGTCCTAAGTGCAGGACCCTGCACTTATCCTTATTGAACCTCATCAAATTTCTTCTGGCCCAATCCTTAATTTGTCTAGGTCACTATGAACCCTATCCCTGCCCTGCAGAGTATCTACCTCTCCCCACAGCTTAGTGACATCCGCAAACCAGAGCATTAATAAAGATGTTGAACAAAACCGGCCCCAGTACCAACTCCCAAGGCACTCCGCTTTATACCGGCTGCCAACTAGACATCAAGCCATTGGTAGCCCGATGATCTAGTCAGCTTCCAATCCACCTTATAATCCATTCATCCGATCCATACTTTTTTAACTTGCTGGCAACAATACTGTGGGAGACCGTATCAAAAGCTTTGCTAAAGTCAAGATATATCACGTCCACCGCTTTCCCCATATCCACAGAGCCAGTTATCTCATCATAGAAGGCAATCAGGTTGGACAGGCATGACTTGCCCTTGGTGAATCCATGTTGACTGTTTCTGATCACCCTCCTCTCCTCCAAGTGCTTCAAAAAGGATTCCTTGACCACCTACTCCATGCTTTTTCCAGGGAGTGAGGATCCCGCCCCATGGACTTGTGCATGTCCAGCTTTTCTAAATAGTCTTTAACCTGTTCTTTCGCCACTGAGGGCTGCTCATCTCCTCCCCATACTGTGCTGCCCATCCAAGAGCAGCTCCTGCAGAAAGTGGTGAGTCCCATGGAAGGGGATGGCATTCGGGCACTAGACTGTGTAAAATGGGCCTGACAGATGACCCCAGTGCTTTCCTAGGCACTTTTTAGTGGGAAGCCACGGGAGTTGGATGGGACAGGGCAACCTGGGCCCTGCTACTGTCTCCCTACTTAGATGGCAAAGCCCAAATAATCTATATAGCCCTAAATGAAGAGCAGGCCAGGAATTATGAAGCGGTAAAGGCAGCCATTCTTTTGGGTGGAGCTGTCTGCGGAGAAGTACCGCCAGAAGTTCCGAACAGTGAAGTGGATGTGGGCTTGCAGCCCTGGGCATTCACCCAAAAGTTAATGGACTGGGCAACCCAGTGGCTGAGGCCGGATGCCTAGACAGTGGTGGAAATCACTGACGTGCTCATTCTAGAGTAGTTTTAATAGGGTCTCCCCAAGAACATAAAGCTGTGGGTGAGGCGGCACCAAGCGAATACGGTCAAGGCAGCTGTAAAGCTTACGGAGGAGTACACAGAGGTGGACTTTCCAGGAAGGAGGGATGGCAGAGGAAAGAAGTGGAGACAGGGAGAAGGCCCATAGAAACCCCATCTGGGAAGGGCCTGCAGAATAAATGGGAGGACACCTGAGGGGCTCCCACGGGGTTCAGACCGGTGGTCTGCTGGCGGTGCGGACGACCGGGACACAAGAAGGGGGCTGCCTGCACATGGATTGTGGGTGGAATTTTGTGGCTTTGAAAATCCTGGAGGGCAGGGAAAGGGGCAGAAGCTGGCCACCATTCCAGTAATGGTGAGGAGGAAACCTCAGCAAGGCCTGGTGGACTCGGCCTTGGCCTGCTGTCTGGTACAAAGGAAGCTGTGGTACAAAGGAAGCTGTTGAGGCCACCCAGTGCAAAGATTGATGTAGAATGCATCCAGAGGGATAGGAGGCTACCCTATTGCCCAGCTGCCCTATGAGGTTCGGGGCAGGCATAAGTGGCAAACTGGCAACGGGTCGAGGTAGTAAAAGGCCTACATTATCCAGTGGTGGTGGGTACGGACTGGGACCCCTTCCCAGGAAGGAAGGTGGGCAGAGGGAGAAAGCCCAAGAAAAGAAAAAGGGGAGAACCCCTGAAGACGGTGTAGAAATCCCCGAGCAGAAAACCCCTAGACAACAGAGGTGGAGAAGGGAAAGGGAAGTTATGGTCCGGATGTTCACCCCAGGGTCCTTGACCAGAGAGTAAGGCCCGGCAGAGGTCCTTGTTAGCTGACCCCCAGAGGAAGAGACCCAGGCCCCATTGGACGAGCTTGGGGGACAGGAAGCCCTAAGTGTCTGGGAGAGGGCAGGGACCAACCCCAAGCCCCTGATGGAAAGGAAGGAGGGAAAATAAAGGGAACACCCACGGAGCTGTGAATTGTGTGAGGACCTGTGAGTCGGTGGATCTGTGGCGCCATCCAGCCCCCACCCCACACACAGTGTAGTTTCTGTGGGTGGGGGATGAAAGAACCCCACACGGCATACCCTGGAATAGACCCAAAAGAGCTGAAAAGACTCCCCCGTAGAGCTCCCCCCTGCCTCAGGTAGAGGAAGGAAAGGATGCAGAGGGGAGAACCTGGCAGTTGGAGAAGGGGGAACATTCTTCCATCAACCTCGTTACCATTCCTCAGGGGGTTGGAGTTATGACACTGTCAGAAGAACCCCGTCCATTGCTGTGGTATCTTCTGTGTAGCGTCTACACAATACATTATGGCACCATAGCTGGACTCCTAACATTGTGCTCCCTTGAGCTAAAACTCCCTCAAATGCAGATGGCCACCGCAATGCATCACTTAAGAACCAAATCCAGTGCTCAACAGGTGTCTTTCTATTGACTATAGTGAGTACTGGGTCAGACCCTAAAGACCAGTTTTTTAAAAGTATTTAGGTGCTTACAGATGTAGATGCAAACCTAATGGGATTTAGAAAGGTTCCTAAGCAGGTTAGACACCACATTCTTTCAACTAAATGAGAGCCAGGCACTGTTGAAAATCCCTCTAGGCACCTATGTGATCATTACGCACCGACATACCTTTAAAAATTAGGGCCCTTAGGCACTTAAAATGCAGTTAGACTATTAATAGGATTTTTCAAAATCATTCGGGTGACTAAATCCCACCTCTCTAAAAACCTTTCTGTATATTCGAATACATTTAAAAATCTGGTCCTAGCTCCGCTTAGGTGCTTTGAAAATCCTACAAGGTGCTTATTTGCATCCTTAGGCAACCTGGGCACTGAGCTTCCATTTGATTGTTCAAATCCCTTATCTGGCTTTGAAAATATCAGATTTGACCCTTAAAACCATCTATTACTTGAATAAGTTTCTTGGAACATCAGGCTCTCTCCCTCAGGTCCAAAGGAATGGCAAAAATAATTTGTTTAATTTAAATTGTTGCATGGGTGTGAGGGCGCTGGGTGGTGTTGGTAGCAAGTGACATACTTGGAGGTCAGGCTAGATGATTTCATGGTCCCTTCTGGCCTTAAATGCTATGCTGCTTGCTTATGTTGTTAATTTGTTTTCTAGACTGCCAAATATTTTGTGTTGGTCCTGAAGAGACAAACAATAAATAATTGTACTTGATCAAGTTACTTTTTATTTACAGAACAATTTAACTGCCTTTGGGTCATAAAAATCTTTCCTTACAGACAGAACTACTTGAACTATTTTATTGTCAATTACAAACATCTTTCTTTCTTTCTTTCTTTCTTTCTTTCTTTCTTTCTTTCTTTCTTTCTTTCTTTCTTTCTTTCTTTCTTTCTTTCTTTCTTTCTTTCTTTCTTTGTCTACATTATTGCACCTTAGCCATACGTGAAAATTTATAGCAAACATAAGGGAACAAAATAGTTCTCTGAGCAGTTTATGATCTATTGCTCAATTAAACACAGAACAAATAATAAATAAATAAAGAAGACATGGGGAAGATGATGTTACTTGAACATACTTGGGGCTTGTCTACCAAATAGCTGGAAGTTGAATCTAGGCAAATTCAGACTGGAAATAAATTGTACATTTTTAATGGTGAGGTCAATTAACCACTGGAAAAAATTATTGAGGTATGTGTTGGCTCCAGGCAATACTGGATGTTTTTACTAAAAGTTATGCTTTAGGAATTATTTTGAGGAAGTTCTATGGCCCATGTTATACCGGAGGTCAGACTAGATTATCACTGTGGCTCTGTCTGGCCTTAGAATCTATGAATCTAGATAGACTCCAGCCAGACAAGATATATAAGAGGTGGCAATGGGAGAAAACCCTATAAATGATGTTATCCAACACTTTGATTACAAGACCCCATTTTTAATTCCTTATAACTTCCTAAAACTTTAACCATTTGGGCTGATAGTTTTCGTGTTGGGTGTCTGCCTCAGTAGAAAATTTTCTTAAGGGTTCTCCCAAAAAAGGTTCAGTCATTTCCAAGAAAGAGATTACGGGAAAATACATTGGTTCCCCTGTGTTAACAAAGAGGAATAATTCTCTTTCCGGACACTCTAGCACCGGTAGGCATTGAAGCAAATAAATTAAATATGAGGGGGGGGGTCACCCTGGTGTCAGGGATGCACCTTTTGCTGGTATAGGGAACAACACCCAGACTTGGCCAAGTTATGAGCATTTGAAAAAAATCTCAGTTTCAAGCTCAATAGATGCTTCTTAGAGTTCCGGGCTTAGAGCTCCTGTCCATCACTGGACAGTGCATGCCCATCCCCACAGAGCGTGCTCCTGCACGAGGCAAAATAAGCCATGTTGGACATCCCTTGAAATTGCTGATATCAGACTAGATAATCAAATGGTCCCTTATTACCTTAAAATTGATGAATCTATGCTATACACCATAATCGTACAATCTGATCTGCTAGTAAAAAATGCTATGGAAGTCAAGAGCCATCTCCCAGAGTTGTTGTGTGATCTGATCAGGTTGGGCATTGAAAAATCTATCAGTGTCATAGGAAGCCATGCATAAGTGCCGAGGAATGTTATTTTAAATTAGGCCAAGAGGGAGCACTGGGGAAATGCATTCGACTGCCGAAAAACCACAGCCCGACCCAAAACCTAAAATTCTGCACTGGACTTCCAGAGCAGGAAAAGGGGAAGCCTAAATGGACTTTTCTATAGAGCTGGTTGGAATTATTCAACAATTAAAATTTTGGTGAAAATTGTTAAATTCCAACTAACCAAGATGAACATTTTATGAAATGTTTTTTATGTTAAGTTTTTTTTTTCTTTGACATTTCAAATTTTGAAGATGTAAAATCAGGACACTACTTTGATTAAAGATTATCATTTGATTTTTCAATGATCTTTAGATCTGGTCAAAAGGTTCTGGCTATCAAAAGTTTGAAGAAATAAATATTTATTTATTTATTTCATTTAAGAAAAGTTTCTCTTCCTATTTTCCCAACAGGTTTAGAACAGGTCAAAGTTTTTCAAATGGAAAAATTCCAATTAAAAAAGTGGGGGGTCATCGGGAGAAATTCAACAAAATGTTTATGAATTGCCCTTAGTCCCCCCATTTTGATTGACTCTGCTTTTCATTCTTTAATTTATCTGGTTGTGTGAAGAGATGCTCTTCCCTATTATTTTTCTAAAGGCTCCCTTCACCTCTTTGTTCCTCAGAGTGTATATTATGGGGTTCAACACTGGGGTGATAACTGTGTACATGAGGGAAATCATTTGATCACCCTCCGGGGTGGAGATCGACTTGGGCCTCAGGTAGGTGAAAAGGGCTGTTCCATAGAACAAAGTCACCACCATGAGGTGGGAGGAGCAGGTGGAGAAGGCTTTACGCCTTCCCTCTGCCGACGGCAGTTTGAGGATGGTGGAGATAATGCAGATGTAGGACAGGATTATCAGCAGGAAAGGGCTCAGGATAAACAGCACGGACAGAGCCAAGACCACAATTTGGTTTTTGGATGTGTCTGTGCATGCCATCTTTATCACTGGTGGGATGTCGCAGAAGAAGTGGTGGATGCGGTTGGAGCCACAGAAGGGAAGGCTGAAGATCCACGTGGTTTGAGCTGCTTCCACCAAGATGCCAATGGTCCATGAAGCACCCACGAGCTGTGCGCACACCTGGCCACTCATGATGGTTCTGTAGTGCAGGGGGTTGCATATAGCTATGTAGCGATCATACGCCATGGCTGCTAGAAGGCAGCATTCCGTGAGGCCCATGATGGTGAATATGTACATCTGGGCAGCGCAGCCTGCAATGGAGAGGGTCTTTTGCTCCACCAGGAGGTGAGCCAGCAGCTGAGGGACCACACTGCTTGTGTAGCAGATTTCCAAGAAGGACAGGTTGAGCAGGAAGAAATACATGGGGGTGTGAAGTGAGGGATTTAGCTTTATAAGGAGGATAATGAGCAGGTTCCCCACCAGGGTGACCAGGTAGATGACCAGAAACACCAGAAACAGAAGGATTTGGAGTCTGGTAAGGTACGAAAACCCCACCAGGATGAACACATCAGAAATGGTCTGGTTCTCATCAGGCTCTCTCTCAGAATATGTCATCTGCAAGGGTGACAAAGAGAGAGAGACACTGGAGCTGAATCTGAAGAATACCATATATGTGAATGTGAATCATACAATTCTTACTGGTTTCCTACATGTTTTGGACGCGTCAGACAAAAACTTGCTGCAGTTCTGTATATAAAGATGTAACTGGGCCCAATCATCATTGAGTATAAACTGGTATAGCTGTATTGATATCAATCAAGCTATGACTTTGTAGATCACCTGGAGATATGACTGTGACACTGCTTCCCATATTTTTGATAGTAATAATATGATATGATTGTGTCATAATCCTAATGTATTTTATGCAAAATAGCTTATGTGAGGTATCATTGGAGAGGTTATGATCTACTGAATATGATTAGCTTATTTGTATGCAAGTATCATTGCTGTATCTAAAGTTAGCAATATTGACTATACATCTGTACTACAAAAGTGTTTGTATCTGGGGAATGCCCACTAGACAGAATGCAATCATTCTGGCTGGCTAACTGGGAACAAGTCAGTGGACCATTAGGAAGAACAATAGGTCTTTAAAGATGCTAATCTCCCACCTTCCTGAGAAGCTTTCCAGGGAAGCTACAAACTGCCTGTGACCTATGGCTGCTTTGACAGTGCACGGTCATGTGTTCAAGTCACAAGGTTCTGGTTTCCATGATAAAACACCAGTATTTTTCCACTGAGGGGTGTGGGAATAACACTGAAAAATAATAATGGATTCCTGCCATATGTAAATCTTATTTAAGTCAGGGGAGTGAGATAATTAGGGTTCGTTCTTCACTGAATCCCCGCCCAGGATGACTGCTGGAAACACCTAAGGAACAAAGATAAAGGGGGGATAAGGGCTGAGCCCAGGTTGAGAAGGTGTCTGACCTGTGAAAGAAATACCTGGAGTTTTAAGCTGCAAGCAAGAGCAGCATGCTTTCAAGAACGTCTGAAATCTGCCTAAATCAACATTTAGGGTGAGAAATTACTATTTGTAACGAGTTTCTTTAGTATATTAAGCTTATATTGTGTTTTTGTTTTATTTGCTGGCTAATCATAGAATCATAGAAGATGGGGGTTGGAAGAGACCTCAGGAGGTCATCGAGTCCAACCCCCTGCTCAAAGCAGGAGCAACACCAACTAAATCATCACAGCGAAGACTTTGTAAAACCAGGCCTTAAACACCTCTAAGGATGGAGATTCCACCAACTCTCTTTTGAGTGCTGGGCAATTCCCTAGCTGAAGCCTTCCCATGCAGTTCTGATTTCAGTGTCTGTTTCTTTCCACAGCTGGATGTGTCCCTGCCTTCATTTGTGCTGGAGGAGGATGAGGGCCTGGCTCAGCAGGACAATGTAAGGAACCCCAGGCTTGTGGAACAGGTGGGCTGAATGTTACCCCAGTACATCAGGTGGCACCTAGGGGGCGGGGGGGCAACGCATCACAATGACCACTTTGACACCAGTGCAAATACAACTGTTTTACAACACATGGGGATCTGATAAATTTACTCTAAAGGAGCTATATCAGTTTATACCAGCAATGGAGGAATACCAGTCTCCAATAGCAGGGGTTCTGTTCTTCCTCTTCGAACACATTTCTTTTCTGTCTACATGAAAATTCAAAAAGGGAGCTTTCTTTCTTTCTTTCTTTCTTTCTTTCTTTCTTTCTTTCTTTCTTTCTTTCTTTCTTTCTTTCTTTCTTTCTTTCTTTCTTTCTTTCTTTCTTTCTTTCTACAGCCACGTTTATCAAATAAGATTTCTCAAATGAGGGCAAATTCTGATCTCATTCAGATCTTAATCACGAGAATTGTGATACGAATGCAAGTATTCCCACTGCAATTACAATTCACATACGTGAGGACTACTCACATGAGTAAACTGATGCTGCTGAGTCCAACATGATTGAAGCACTTTAAAGAATGAGAAGTGCAATAAATGGTGAAACAATGGGGGATTTTGAACTTTTGTGTACTATTAAAAGTTATTCTTCCTTAAATATTAGAGAACAACTTAAATCATTCCTGCCATTACCATCACAACATTTGTAATGCATTGGTTTCTCTCAATATTCAAAATAAGAGCTAGGGCCAAACCCTTTGCTGGTGTAAATGTTAACCGCTCCGTGGGTATAAAAAGAGCTATACTGCTTTACAACAGTGGAGGATCTTTGTCCAATCACCTTGCTACAAAGAATTTTAGAAGGAAGGTCCTATAATGTATGAAGAGATGATTTCCAGAGAAGTTTTACTTCTAGGTTATTTGTTGACAAGGAACTTCCTAATAAAAGGCATGACAGTGAAATGACAGAGTTGAAATAAAAATGAGCAATAACAATTATTGTATTTTGCATATCCTTACCACCTTCAATATGTGGCTCTCAAAGCAATGTGTCAAATAATAGTGAGCTACTAAGCGGGAAACTGGGAATGATAGGGGTCATGATAGGGATGAAGAGACTGGGTTTACAGAACGAGTCATCATTCCTGATACGTGAAACTCTAGCATAACCACAGAACCATTCTCCTGGAAATTGAACACACTCGCACACAGTCAATGAAATAGAGAAAATTAAATCCAACAACCAAAGCATACTGTAGCGGTGCACTGTGCACAGTGCACTACCTAGAACAACTTAAAACAAAAAGAATTATGTTCTCTAAATAGGGAGACCTGGAGAAGAGGTGGAAATTCTTCAGCCTCTCTTAAGACCTACTTTGGGGAACCTCTATTGAAGTTTGTGAGTACTTTCCTCAGCATGACCTTTGCGGTACGTGCGGAGCTGGCTGGAAAATGGAATTTCCGTCTCTTGGGAAATTCCAATATTCCAATAATTGTTGTCATCCTGAATTGATATGAAAAGTTGAAATAGCGAAAACCTTAAATTTGATTCAGAAGAGTCCACATGAAATCGAATGGAAAATTGAAAACTGACATCAACATTTTCTCATGGAAAACATCAATATTGATTAAACTATTTTTTCAGAAGGGATTTGTATTTCTTTCTTTATTTGTTGGCTGACATTTGGAGTGGCTCTAAATAAATGGAGAAATGTACTCATCATTAGGAATAAGGTCTGTATAGCTGCTTGTTGCTGGCAGTTTAGTGATATTTTCTGAGTTCTTCAAGGCATCTGGACTCTCCATTAGTACACAGGAGAACATGAAAGCAATTAAAGAAGCATAAATTTTGTGGAGGAAGGTTTGAGAAAAATTCAGCTAAAAGAGACACCATTTAACTCTTGGGCAGCAGATGCACAGCATGCGCTATGGTCGTATTCTGGGAGTGGACTCTCTTATTAGAAGAGATCAGGCTGAATCTTCCCAGCCTCAATTGTATTCAGATCCATATACAAGACCCACTTCAAGAAACAACTTTTCCACTCAGACTCAGTCAATGATGATGACAGTTGAGGAACAGAGGGGAGTATGGACGAGATGAGGGAGAAGCAAGAAACCCCAACAATAACACAACAACAAAAATAGTAAGTACAATCATGGCATGATGATGACCATGTTTGGTGCTTATCTATCACCATGGTGGGCGCTACGGAATTATAGGACCAGAACTTCGCCTTGTGTAAATTAGCATAACACCACTGAAGACAAACTCATGACCTGATTCATGATTATTAAACTAGTTGAATTCTGAATGGTAGATTCAGAGACGAATAGCTAGACTGCCAGATGGATTTGACTAGATAGATAGATAGATAGATAGATAGATAGATACGAACACAGACAAAACTCATGTGCTCAGACACACATTAAGATTCTCTGCCCATGTCTGGAAAATTCAGATGAAGAAACCAATGACATGATCTTGCTCCCATTGTAGACTGCGGCACAACACCCATGGATTTCAGTGGGAGAATGGTTAGGGGCTTAAGTCATTCATTTATAACCTACCTTGTTTAAGAAGAGTAGTTCTGTCTCCTAGCTACAAGTGCAATATGTGTTGAAGGAAACACAGGTGTTTTTATTTCATTCATTGGCTTCTGGGACCTAGTCCCTGAAGGAAATTTCTTATAATATTCCTCAGAGGAAGAACAATTCTGCATCAAAGTGCAACAAAACAAAATATACTAGCACAATCATTTCAGAGGAGGTGGTGTCATCATCATCAATCATCATAGTCATCATCATGTGTGTTTTCTAGATGAAAATTGTAATAAGATTTACTAAGTGTGGTAAATTGTGTGACACTATTTTGTCTGGAAAGAGGAATGATTTGTCCAAGGCAACACAACACAAAGAGTCAGGGACAGAGTCAGTAACAACACCCAAGGCTTATGACTCCAGTTCCCTGATGTTCAGATTGTGCGCCCCACTCCTGTCTCAGAGCCATGATTAAAACCCAACAGATCTGATTCCCAGTCCCCACTACTCTAAACATTATACCCCACTCACGTCCCAGAGCCAGGAACAGAACCCAGGAGTCCTCACTCTCAGACTCTACTGCTCTTACCAACGGGCCCATTTCCCTCCTTGAGGACCAGATACAAAGCCCATAGAAGTCAGTGGGACTATTCGCTTTCATACAGTAAGTTTGCAGCGGAACCAGAATCAGGACTAGTTCCCAGGAACATTAGAATAAACTCTATATATGTGGAAGCTGAGCAGTGCTAGGGGGTAGTGTGCTTCAGGGAGTGGGGTGATGGGCTCATCTGGGAGCACTCTCATTTCTTAAACAGTTCTGACCCCATTACTCCAGCATGGCCATAGGGGGCTGAGGCTGTGCTACTGAGAGTGGGGTGGAGTGCTCAGTTTGGGGCACTCTTCCCCATTAGTCTGTGTGGCTAACAATGACCCCAGTGTAGAACTAGGGGGTGCTAAAATACAGGGATGGGCCTGTAGGGCTCTGTAGGCTGTTCTCAGGTTGTTGGACTCCCAATGTCCCAGTTCAGCAATAGGGGTCGCTGTATTTGAAGGGAACAGGATGGAGGACTCATTAAGGGACATTCTCCTCTGTGGGTCAGTAATAAACCCAGTGCTCCAGAGCAGCTCCAGGCTGCAAGGAGCTGGGTGAGGTTTCATTTCGGGGGCGCTGTTGTCTCTTGGTCCATGCTGACCCCTTGTGCTTCAGCAGGGCACAACATGGACCTGTGCCAAAAGGACCAAGGGGAGGAGCTCAGCTGTGGACCTGTTCCCGTCAGAATTGCTTCTTACCACAGTGCTCCAGCGTGGCTCTCAGGGGCCCTGTGCTGCAGGGGTAGATAGGGTGGCTCAGTACGCGGCACTCTCCCCTCGGAGTTGGTGCCGACCCACAATGAACCATCACAGTGGAAGGGGGCGCTGTTTCTGGTGGCTGTTATAGCTTTTGGATGAACTGAAAGATCTTTCCCGACCACCTGTGGTCATTGACAAGTCAGTGAGGCAGCAGTGGCATGTACACAGGTGCACTGAACATGGCTCATTCCCTTTAGCACGGGGTGACAGACGTACACACACACACTGAGCAGGGTGCATTCCTGTGTGGTTACCTATCTGCTGTTTGCAACACTTGTGATAATGACAAAACAATAAACAGAGCCTTGTAATGTTTTGTGACTTAAGGTCACTGATAGTTTACTTCCTTATGCCAAGTCATTGAGTAACTGCTCCTCTTCAAGCTAGACGGCCTTCTACTTCCCCTAACTGCTTAAGCCATTCTTGTATGCAGTGCTGTTGTAGCCGCCTGGGTCTCAGGATACTAGAGCCACAAAGCGGATGAGGTAATATCTTTTCCTGGACCAATTTCTGTCTCTCTCACCAACAATAAAAGATATTACCTCACCTACCTTGTCTTTCTAAGTAATTTTTACAAGACTAGACCTATAGGTCTCTTGTGTTTCTGATTCCATTTCCTCAACCCTTTATCCTTTACTTCCTATATAACTATCATTATTGAATGGCTATGTAGTCATTGCATGAGCTATAATTGTCTCCATCACACACACATATGGACAGTTTCTATTTGCACAAGGTGTTCTTTCCTTCCTGTCTTAATCATCCGTTGAACAGTGTTGCATGACGTTATATATTCTGCATCCCAGAGGTGCCTCCATTTCAGTGGTTCAGCACAGGGCCCGCCAAGTAAAAGTTCTCTTTTATATTCATTTGATGCCTGGCTAATATACTCTGTGGGCCTGTGTAACGAAACCCAACACAACGTGAGACAGAGGCGGTTGGATGAGATAATCTAGAGGTCCCTTTTGTCCTTAAACTCTGTAACTCTCTGACAATATGAAATACATCAGTGATATGTGACCGTAAATGTTTGGGATGAAGCAAGCACAGATATAGTAGAAGTGAATCTTAAAGACAAACAAAAGGAATCTCTGACTGCCAAACAGCCCCAGAAGAGTAGGAGTGATTATCTTGTGTTTTTTTCAAAGACACAGTCTACACTGCCAACTCCGTAGGGAAATGATGTTAGGAGGAAGTTATAGGACGTTTCATAATCCTTGTTCCTCTACATAAAATGCTTCAGCAGGGCACAACATGGACCTATGCCAAAAGCAGCAAGGGGAGGAGCTCGGCTGTGGACCTGTTCCCATCAGAATGGAAAGGTTATGCTGCCACAGGTGATTTATTTGTTTCCTTATTCTCCAGACTCTGATCAAACCCTTGGTTCTAATTTACAGCAATATTTGAGAAGTAAATCTCCTACTGAAGTCAATGAGACCTCAGCTCCTGTGCAAATAAAGCCCATTCTGAACTGTGATGAATGGAAAATGATCAAGGACCTTGCCAGGTTTCTTCTATTAAAGTGTTTCTTTTGAAGAACTGAATTTTTTTTTATTGTTCTCAGATCCAAGGGTTTGGGTCTGTGGTCACCTATGCAAATTGGTGAGGATTTTTACCAAATCTTCCCCAGGAAGTGGGGTGTAGGAGTTGGGAGGATTTTGGGGGGAAAGACGTTTCCAGACAACGTTTTCTCAGGAACCCAGATAAAGTTTGGTGGTGGCAGTGGAAGTTCAAGGGCAAAGGGTAAAATAGTTTGTACCTTGGGGAAGTTTTAACCTAAGCTGGTAAAAGGAAGCTTAGGAGGTTTTCATGCAGGTCCCCACATCTGTACCCTAGAGTTCAGAGTGAGGAAGGAACCATGACAGAAGTGGAGATGGGTTAAGAACTTTTGACTTTCTTTCAGAATGACAGGCAAAGATTATGGATCTGAAACTGTGTAACAGAGTGGATCCCGAGTGGGAGAAAATCAACCACAGGTCTGTGGAAGTCAATGGGACAGATCCCCAGGTGTTTTAAATCATTGTAGTTCCACTGAAATCGAAGAACCAGATCCGTAGTTGGCATAAATAGCCCTAACTACTCTGGAATCAGTTGAACTGTGTCAGTTTACACAAGCTCAGGACCTGGCCCTTAGTTTTCAGTCTTTGCTTCTGGTTACCTCTTATAGTATGTCTGCACTGCAATTAAAAACCTGCCACTGACCCAAGCCAGCTGATGTGAGCTCACTGGGCTCGGGCGCACAAGCAGTTAAATTGCCATATGGATGTCTGGGCTCAGGCAGCAGCTTAGGCTCTAGGACCCTGCAAGGTGGGGGCCGACAGCTGGGGCCAAGCATAGATGAAGATGCAAGATATGAATATTAAGCTCACAACCATGACCTGGGCTCCGCAGATGGACAGAGCCTTGTGCTTCCCTTCTTGTGACGTTTGTTCTTATCTTTAGTAAGATGACAGTGTAGGAAATAAGCAGGAGGATAAATATTATTTTGACAAGCCCTCTGCCATTAGAGACCATCAGCAACTCAGCCAAGTAGAACTATTTCCCCATGTTTCTTTTTCCCCCTACTGTTCTTCACACATTCTTGTCAATTGCTGGAAATGGCCCACGTTGATTATCACTACAAAAGTTTTTTTTCTCTCCTGCTGGTAATACCTCACCTTACCGCTGATCACTCTCGTTACCCATGTTCTCTGTATATATAAAATTCCCCTACTGTATTTTCCACTGCATGCATCAGATGAAGTGAGCTGTAGCTCACAAAAGCTCATGCTCAAATAAATTTGTTAGTCTCTAAGGTGCCACAAGTACCTCTTTTCTTTTTGCGGACACAGACTAACACGGCTGCTACTCTGAAACCCATCAACCAAGTAGGTGTCCATGCAGGCCAGTTTGATGATTTGAGGGACATGACGGTAGAAATTGTTCAGGATGTTTGGACCACAGAATGGCAACTGGAGGATCAGTCCAATCTGAACAGCAGAGTGAGCCAATCTACCCAGCCAAGCCCTTGCCACCAGCCCCATGCAGACACCATGGTTCATGATAATCAAGTAACGCAGTGGTTTATAGATGGCCACATATCGAACAGCAGCCATCACCATGAGGACTCCAACCATCGCACCAGCGATGAAGTGGAAGAAGAACATCTGGAGGGTGCACTCGTTGAACAAGATGGTTCTGCACTGGGAGAGGAGACCCAACAGCAATTTGGGAGCATTAACTGATGAGTATCTGACATCTAGGAAAGGCAAGCTGGCCAGCAGGAAGTACATGGGGTGTGGAGCTGGTGGCTGGCGATCACAGTGGTGATAATGGTGAAGTTTCCCAGTCACGTTGTCAGATAAACTATTAAGAAGATGACAAAGAGGAATCACTGCACCTCAGCAGTTTGGGTGAGGCCCAAGAGGACAAATTCTGTCACTGTGGTAGGGAGGTTCTCTTGCTCCATTCTGTGTCTTTAAATTGTACCTGAAAAATGAAAAAAATAGTAAATAATAGTTATAATAGTGATTAAAAAGTTCTTGTTTTTTTCTCCCTTTATATTATATTTTCAATATTAACTTCACCTTAAGACCAATGTTGTGTTTGTGAATTTCCTAATTTTCCTAAATTTAACACTTTGTCCTCAGCCCCACTGTAGGGGAACCCTGCTTTAACTAGGAGGGCTTTGCAATCATGAGGTAGTTGGGGGTGAGGACAAGTGGTCTGCTCACCAAACAGGCCCTAGCAAATCATAGACTTCAGTCATGACCTTGCACCCCTTCCATGTTCTACAGAGTCCTCTTGGTATCCAGAGGCCCTGTCCTGGGAATGAGTGGGTTGCACTTATTCAGAAGTTCTCAGAGTCCAGGGATTCTCAACATGAGGGTCACAAACATGTTTCAGGTGGTCACAATGAGCAGACTGATGTACACGTATTGTTCAATGGCAGGGAGATCCCTGCTAGATGAGAGGGGATATGGAACGGACAAGCTTGAGAGCCACTGATTTAGGGGATTCAGATGCTGAATTTATGAACTCACTATCAGAGTTACTGAGCACCTGCATTCCGCAATAACACAGCAAGCAACTTTGCTCTTTCTAGTGGCTCCTCCACAGAAGCAGTTTGAGCCTCATTGAGTGAAGTGTGAAGAGCAGGTGCACCCTACCTCTGGTCACTGTATATTTTATGTTAGTGCCTATGGCTTGTGGTGCTTGCCTTAAATCCCACCATTTGAAATTGTGAACCCAAAAATTTCCATGTCCCTCAGTTCCCCTTACAGACGTGGGGATAATATTACTGTCCCCTCGTTTTGCTGTGAGGCACTCAGGTACAATGGTGATTAGGTGGACAGCTTGAGGGGAAGCCAATACAGATGGCATCCATTCCCTGGAGTCCTCAGAGACTGCCTTGTCCAGTCCACTTCTTACAACATGGATGTTTGCGTGGCATGTCCATGAGAACTGAAAAACATGAGCTTGTATTGGTTGAGATAAACACTCAGCCCTGGTAGCTCAAAGGTTGTAGGAGTCCCATAAGCCACTGTACGTGCTCTAGTCAGGAAAGGGGAACAGGGAGACCTGCACCCTGCTCTGGAGACATGTCTCTGAGATCAGAGCACCATAGAGCTTCCACATAGGAGAAACAAATTCTGAGTGAGCTAGTAACAGGAAGGGCTAAAATGACCATGGCAACAAAGGTTCTGTGAGCTGTTCTCCCCCTAAATCATGAAGGCTTCTCCGAAAACCCTTTAAAAAAGACATCACTTTTTAAGAGCTAACTTCTTTACCTCCAACCTGGTCTCCCTTTCCTCACAGAGAGAATCTCCCAACCCTCACCTGCAAAGAGAGGTGAACAAACACCTGCTAGTATTAGAATCATAGAATATCAGGGTTGGAAGGGACCTCAGGAATTCATCTAGTCCAACCCCCTGCTCAAAGCAGGACCAATACCCAATTAAATCATCCCAGCCAGGGCTTTGTCAAGATTGACCTTAAAAACTTCTAAGGAACGAGATTCTACCACCTCCCTAAGTAACGCATTCCAGTGTTTCACCACGCTCCTAGTGAAAACGTTTTTCCTAATATCCAACCTAAATTTCCCCCACTGCAACTTGAGACCATTACTCCTTGTCCTGTCCTCTTCCACCACTGAGAATAGTCTAGAACCATCCTCTTTGGTACCACCTCTCAGGTAGTTGAAAGGAGCTATCAAATCCCCCCTCATTCTTCTCTTCCGCAGACTAAACAATCCCAGTTCCCTCAGCCTCTCCTCATAAGTCATGTGTTCCAGACCCCTAATCATTTTTGTTGCCCTTCGCTGGACTCTCTCCAATTTTTCCACATCCTTCTTGTAGTGTGGGGCCCAAAACTGGACACAGTACTTCAGATGAGGCCTCATCAATGTCGAATAGAGGGGAACGATCACGTCCCTCGATCTGCTGGCAATGCCCCTACTTATACATCCCAAAATGCCGTTGGCCTTCTTGGCAACAAGGGCACACTGTTGACTCATATCCAGCTTCTCGGCCACTGTCACCCCTAGGTCCTTTTCCGCAGAACTGCTGCCTAGCCATTCGGTCCCTAGTCTGTAGCGGTGCATTGGATTCTTCCGTCCTAAGTGCAGGACCCTGCACTTATCCTTATTGAACCTCATCAAATTTCTTCTGGCCCAATCCTTAATTTGTCTAGGTCACTATGAACCCTATCCCTGCCCTGCAGAGTATCTACCTCTCCCCACAGCTTAGTGACATCCGCAAACCAGAGCATTAATAAAGATGTTGAACAAAACCGGCCCCAGTACCAACTCCCAAGGCACTCCGCTTTATACCGGCTGCCAACTAGACATCAAGCCATTGGTAGCCCGATGATCTAGTCAGCTTCCAATCCACCTTATAATCCATTCATCCGATCCATACTTTTTTAACTTGCTGGCAACAATACTGTGGGAGACCGTATCAAAAGCTTTGCTAAAGTCAAGATATATCACGTCCACCGCTTTCCCCATATCCACAGAGCCAGTTATCTCATCATAGAAGGCAATCAGGTTGGACAGGCATGACTTGCCCTTGGTGAATCCATGTTGACTGTTTCTGATCACCCTCCTCTCCTCCAAGTGCTTCAAAAAGGATTCCTTGACCACCTACTCCATGCTTTTTCCAGGGAGTGAGGATCCCGCCCCATGGACTTGTGCATGTCCAGCTTTTCTAAATAGTCTTTAACCTGTTCTTTCGCCACTGAGGGCTGCTCATCTCCTCCCCATACTGTGCTGCCCATCCAAGAGCAGCTCCTGCAGAAAGTGGTGAGTCCCATGGAAGGGGATGGCATTCGGGCACTAGACTGTGTAAAATGGGCCTGACAGATGACCCCAGTGCTTTCCTAGGCACTTTTTAGTGGGAAGCCACGGGAGTTGGATGGGACAGGGCAACCTGGGCCCTGCTACTGTCTCCCTACTTAGATGGCAAAGCCCAAATAATCTATATAGCCCTAAATGAAGAGCAGGCCAGGAATTATGAAGCGGTAAAGGCAGCCATTCTTTTGGGTGGAGCTGTCTGCGGAGAAGTACCGCCAGAAGTTCCGAACAGTGAAGTGGATGTGGGCTTGCAGCCCTGGGCATTCACCCAAAAGTTAATGGACTGGGCAACCCAGTGGCTGAGGCCGGATGCCTAGACAGTGGTGGAAATCACTGACGTGCTCATTCTAGAGTAGTTTTAATAGGGTCTCCCCAAGAACATAAAGCTGTGGGTGAGGCGGCACCAAGCGAATACGGTCAAGGCAGCTGTAAAGCTTACGGAGGAGTACACAGAGGTGGACTTTCCAGGAAGGAGGGATGGCAGAGGAAAGAAGTGGAGACAGGGAGAAGGCCCATAGAAACCCCATCTGGGAAGGGCCTGCAGAATAAATGGGAGGACACCTGAGGGGCTCCCACGGGGTTCAGACCGGTGGTCTGCTGGCGGTGCGGACGACCGGGACACAAGAAGGGGGCTGCCTGCACATGGATTGTGGGTGGAATTTTGTGGCTTTGAAAATCCTGGAGGGCAGGGAAAGGGGCAGAAGCTGGCCACCATTCCAGTAATGGTGAGGAGGAAACCTCAGCAAGGCCTGGTGGACTCGGCCTTGGCCTGCTGTCTGGTACAAAGGAAGCTGTTGAGGCCACACTGGTGGATCCCCAGTGCAAAGATTGATGTAGAATGCATCCAGAGGGATAGGAGGCTACCCTATTGCCCAGCTGCCCTATGAGGTTCGGGGCAGGCATAAGTGGCAAACTGGCAACGGGTCGAGGTAGTAAAAGGCCTACATTATCCAGTGGTGGTGGGTACGGACTGGGACCCCTTCCCAGGAAGGAAGGTGGGCAGAGGGAGAAAGCCCAAGAAAAGAAAAAGGGGAGAACCCCTGAAGACGGTGTAGAAATCCCCGAGCAGAAAACCCCTAGACAACAGAGGTGGAGAAGGGAAAGGGAAGTTATGGTCCGGATGTTCACCCCAGGGTCCTTGACCAGAGAGTAAGGCCCGGCAGAGGTCCTTGTTAGCTGACCCCCAGAGGAAGAGACCCAGGCCCCATTGGACGAGCTTGGGGGACAGGAAGCCCTAAGTGTCTGGGAGAGGGCAGGGACCAACCCCAAGCCCCTGATGGAAAGGAAGGAGGGAAAATAAAGGGAACACCCACGGAGCTGTGAATTGTGTGAGGACCTGTGAGTCGGTGGATCTGTGGCGCCATCCAGCCCCCACCCCACACACAGTGTAGTTTCTGTGGGTGGGGGATGAAAGAACCCCACACGGCATACCCTGGAATAGACCCAAAAGAGCTGAAAAGACTCCCCCGTAGAGCTCCCCCCTGCCTCAGGTAGAGGAAGGAAAGGATGCAGAGGGGAGAACCTGGCAGTTGGAGAAGGGGGAACATTCTTCCATCAACCTCGTTACCATTCCTCAGGGGGTTGGAGTTATGACACTGTCAGAAGAACCCCGTCCATTGCTGTGGTATCTTCTGTGTAGCGTCTACACAATACATTATGGCACCATAGCTGGACTCCTAACATTGTGCTCCCTTGAGCTAAAACTCCCTCAAATGCAGATGGCCACCGCAATGCATCACTTAAGAACCAAATCCAGTGCTCAACAGGTGTCTTTCTATTGACTATAGTGAGTACTGGGTCAGACCCTAAAGACCAGTTTTTTAAAAGTATTTAGGTGCTTACAGATGTAGATGCAAACCTAATGGGATTTAGAAAGGTTCCTAAGCAGGTTAGACACCACATTCTTTCAACTAAATGAGAGCCAGGCACTGTTGAAAATCCCTCTAGGCACCTATGTGATCATTACGCACCGACATACCTTTAAAAATTAGGGCCCTTAGGCACTTAAAATGCAGTTAGACTATTAATAGGATTTTTCAAAATCATTCGGGTGACTAAATCCCACCTCTCTAAAAACCTTTCTGTATATTCGAATACATTTAAAAATCTGGTCCTAGCTCCGCTTAGGTGCTTTGAAAATCCTACAAGGTGCTTATTTGCATCCTTAGGCAACCTGGGCACTGAGCTTCCATTTGATTGTTCAAATCCCTTATCTGGCTTTGAAAATATCAGATTTGACCCTTAAAACCATCTATTACTTGAATAAGTTTCTTGGAACATCAGGCTCTCTCCCTCAGGTCCAAAGGAATGGCAAAAATAATTTGTTTAATTTAAATTGTTGCATGGGTGTGAGGGCGCTGGGTGGTGTTGGTAGCAAGTGACATACTTGGAGGTCAGGCTAGATGATTTCATGGTCCCTTCTGGCCTTAAATGCTATGCTGCTTGCTTATGTTGTTAATTTGTTTTCTAGACTGCCAAATATTTTGTGTTGGTCCTGAAGAGACAAACAATAAATAATTGTACTTGATCAAGTTACTTTTTATTTACAGAACAATTTAACTGCCTTTGGGTCATAAAAATCTTTCCTTACAGACAGAACTACTTGAACTATTTTATTGTCAATTACAAACATCTTTCTTTCTTTCTTTCTTTCTTTCTTTCTTTCTTTCTTTCTTTCTTTCTTTCTTTCTTTCTTTCTTTCTTTCTTTCTTTCTTTCTTTCTTTCTTTCTTTTGTCTACATTATTGCACCTTAGCCATACGTGAAAATTTATAGCAAACATAAGGGAACAAAATAGTTCTCTGAGCAGTTTATGATCTATTGCTCAATTAAACACAGAACAAATAATAAATAAATAAAGAAGACATGGGGAAGATGATGTTACTTGAACATACTTGGGGCTTGTCTACCAAATAGCTGGAAGTTGAATCTAGGCAAATTCAGACTGGAAATAAATTGTACATTTTTAATGGTGAGGTCAATTAACCACTGGAAAAAATTATTGAGGTATGTGTTGGCTCCAGGCAATACTGGATGTTTTTACTAAAAGTTATGCTTTAGGAATTATTTTGAGGAAGTTCTATGGCCCATGTTATACCGGAGGTCAGACTAGATTATCACTGTGGCTCTGTCTGGCCTTAGAATCTATGAATCTAGATAGACTCCAGCCAGACAAGATATATAAGAGGTGGCAATGGGAGAAAACCCTATAAATGATGTTATCCAACACTTTGATTACAAGACCCCATTTTTAATTCCTTATAACTTCCTAAAACTTTAACCATTTGGGCTGATAGTTTTCGTGTTGGGTGTCTGCCTCAGTAGAAAATTTTCTTAAGGGTTCTCCCAAAAAAGGTTCAGTCATTTCCAAGAAAGAGATTACGGGAAAATACATTGGTTCCCCTGTGTTAACAAAGAGGAATAATTCTCTTTCCGGACACTCTAGCACCGGTAGGCATTGAAGCAAATAAATTAAATATGAGGGGGGGGGTCACCCTGGTGTCAGGGATGCACCTTTTGCTGGTATAGGGAACAACACCCAGACTTGGCCAAGTTATGAGCATTTGAAAAAAATCTCAGTTTCAAGCTCAATAGATGCTTCTTAGAGTTCCGGGCTTAGAGCTCCTGTCCATCACTGGACAGTGCATGCCCATCCCCACAGAGCGTGCTCCTGCACGAGGCAAAATAAGCCATGTTGGACATCCCTTGAAATTGCTGATATCAGACTAGATAATCAAATGGTCCCTTATTACCTTAAAATTGATGAATCTATGCTATACACCATAATCGTACAATCTGATCTGCTAGTAAAAAATGCTATGGAAGTCAAGAGCCATCTCCCAGAGTTGTTGTGTGATCTGATCAGGTTGGGCATTGAAAAATCTATCAGTGTCATAGGAAGCCATGCATAAGTGCCGAGGAATGTTATTTTAAATTAGGCCAAGAGGGAGCACTGGGGAAATGCATTCGACTGCCGAAAAACCACAGCCCGACCCAAAACCTAAAATTCTGCACTGGACTTCCAGAGCAGGAAAAGGGGAAGCCTAAATGGACTTTTCTATAGAGCTGGTTGGAATTATTCAACAATTAAAATTTTGGTGAAAATTGTTAAATTCCAACTAACCAAGATGAACATTTTATGAAATGTTTTTTATGTTAAGTTTTTTTTTTCTTTGACATTTCAAATTTTGAAGATATAAAATCAGGACACTACTTTGATTAAAGATTATCATTTGATTTTTCAATGATCTTTAGATCTGGTCAAAAGGTTCTGGCTATCAAAAGTTTGAAGAAATAAATATTTATTTATTTATTTCATTTAAGAAAAGTTTCTCTTCCTATTTTCCCAACAGGTTTAGAACAGGTCAAAGTTTTTCAAATGGAAAAATTCCAATTAAAAAAGTGGGGGGTCATCGGGAGAAATTCAACAAAATGTTTATGAATTGCCCTTAGTCCCCCCATTTTGATTGACTCTGCTTTTCATTCTTTAATTTATCTGGTTGTGTGAAGAGATGCTCTTCCCTATTATTTTTCTAAAGGCTCCCTTCACCTCTTTGTTCCTCAGAGTGTATATTATGGGGTTCAACACTGGGGTGATAACTGTGTACATGAGGGAAATCATTTGATCACCCTCCGGGGTGGAGATCGACTTGGGCCTCAGGTAGGTGAAAAGGGCTGTTCCATAGAACAAAGTCACCACCATGAGGTGGGAGGAGCAGGTGGAGAAGGCTTTACGCCTTCCCTCTGCCGACGGCAGTTTGAGGATGGTGGAGATAATGCAGATGTAGGACAGGATTATCAGCAGGAAAGGGCTCAGGATAAACAGCACGGACAGAGCCAAGACCACAATTTGGTTTTTGGATGTGTCTGTGCATGCCATCTTTATCACTGGTGGGATGTCGCAGAAGAAGTGGTGGATGCGGTTGGAGCCACAGAAGGGAAGGCTGAAGATCCACGTGGTTTGAGCTGCTTCCACCAAGATGCCAATGGTCCATGAAGCACCCACGAGCTGTGCGCACACCTGGCCACTCATGATGGTTCTGTAGTGCAGGGGGTTGCATATAGCTATGTAGCGATCATACGCCATGGCTGCTAGAAGGCAGCATTCCGTGAGGCCCATGATGGTGAATATGTACATCTGGGCAGCGCAGCCTGCAATGGAGAGGGTCTTTTGCTCCACCAGGAGGTGAGCCAGCAGCTGAGGGACCACACTGCTTGTGTAGCAGATTTCCAAGAAGGACAGGTTGAGCAGGAAGAAATACATGGGGGTGTGAAGTGAGGGATTTAGCTTTATAAGGAGGATAATGAGCAGGTTCCCCACCAGGGTGACCAGGTAGATGACCAGAAACACCAGAAACAGAAGGATTTGGAGTCTGGTAAGGTACGAAAACCCCACCAGGATGAACACATCAGAAATGGTCTGGTTCTCATCAGGCTCTCTCTCAGAATATGTCATCTGCAAGGGTGACAAAGAGAGAGAGACACTGGAGCTGAATCTGAAGAATACCATATATGTGAATGTGAATCATACAATTCTTACTGGTTTCCTACATGTTTTGGACGCGTCAGACAAAAACTTGCTGCAGTTCTGTATATAAAGATGTAACTGGGCCCAATCATCATTGAGTATAAACTGGTATAGCTGTATTGATATCAATCAAGCTATGACTTTGTAGATCACCTGGAGATATGACTGTGACACTGCTTCCCATATTTTTGATAGTAATAATATGATATGATTGTGTCATAATCCTAATGTATTTTATGCAAAATAGCTTATGTGAGGTATCATTGGAGAGGTTATGATCTACTGAATATGATTAGCTTATTTGTATGCAAGTATCATTGCTGTATCTAAAGTTAGCAATATTGACTATACATCTGTACTACAAAAGTGTTTGTATCTGGGGAATGCCCACTAGACAGAATGCAATCATTCTGGCTGGCTAACTGGGAACAAGTCAGTGGACCATTAGGAAGAACAATAGGTCTTTAAAGATGCTAATCTCCCACCTTCCTGAGAAGCTTTCCAGGGAAGCTACAAACTGCCTGTGACCTATGGCTGCTTTGACAGTGCACGGTCATGTGTTCAAGTCACAAGGTTCTGGTTTCCATGATAAAACACCAGTATTTTTCCACTGAGGGGTGTGGGAATAACACTGAAAAATAATAATGGATTCCTGCCATATGTAAATCTTATTTAAGTCAGGGGAGTGAGATAATTAGGGTTCGTTCTTCACTGAATCCCCGCCCAGGATGACTGCTGGAAACACCTAAGGAACAAAGATAAAGGGGGGATAAGGGCTGAGCCCAGGTTGAGAAGGTGTCTGACCTGTGAAAGAAATACCTGGAGTTTTAAGCTGCAAGCAAGAGCAGCATGCTTTCAAGAACGTCTGAAATCTGCCTAAATCAACATTTAGGGTGAGAAATTACTATTTGTAACGAGTTTCTTTAGTATATTAAGCTTATATTGTGTTTTTGTTTTATTTGCTGGCTAATCATAGAATCATAGAAGATGGGGGTTGGAAGAGACCTCAGGAGGTCATCGAGTCCAACCCCCTGCTCAAAGCAGGAGCAACACCAACTAAATCATCACAGCGAAGACTTTGTAAAACCAGGCCTTAAACACCTCTAAGGATGGAGATTCCACCAACTCTCTTTTGAGTGCTGGGCAATTCCCTAGCTGAAGCCTTCCCATGCAGTTCTGATTTCAGTGTCTGTTTCTTTCCACAGCTGGATGTGTCCCTGCCTTCATTTGTGCTGGAGGAGGATGAGGGCCTGGCTCAGCAGGACAATGTAAGGAACCCCAGGCTTGTGGAACAGGTGGGCTGAATGTTACCCCAGTACATCAGGTGGCACCTAGGGGGCGGGGGGGCAACGCATCACAATGACCACTTTGACACCAGTGCAAATACAACTGTTTTACAACACATGGGGATCTGATAAATTTACTCTAAAGGAGCTATATCAGTTTATACCAGCAATGGAGGAATACCAGTCTCCAATAGCAGGGGTTCTGTTCTTCCTCTTCGAACACATTTCTTTTCTGTCTACATGAAAATTCAAAAAGGGAGCTTTCTTTCTTTCTTTCTTTCTTTCTTTCTTTCTTTCTTTCTTTCTTTCTTTCTTTCTTTCTTTCTTTCTTTCTTTCTTTCTTTCTACAGCCACGTTTATCAAATAAGATTTCTCAAATGAGGGCAAATTCTGATCTCATTCAGATCTTAATCACGAGAATTGTGATACGAATGCAAGTATTCCCACTGCAATTACAATTCACATACGTGAGGACTACTCACATGAGTAAACTGATGCTGCTGAGTCCAACATGATTGAAGCACTTTAAAGAATGAGAAGTGCAATAAATGGTGAAACAATGGGGGATTTTGAACTTTTGTGTACTATTAAAAGTTATTCTTCCTTAAATATTAGAGAACAACTTAAATCATTCCTGCCATTACCATCACAACATTTGTAATGCATTGGTTTCTCTCAATATTCAAAATAAGAGCTAGGGCCAAACCCTTTGCTGGTGTAAATGTTAACCGCTCCGTGGGTATAAAAAGAGCTATACTGCTTTACAACAGTGGAGGATCTTTGTCCAATCACCTTGCTACAAAGAATTTTAGAAGGAAGGTCCTATAATGTATGAAGAGATGATTTCCAGAGAAGTTTTACTTCTAGGTTATTTGTTGACAAGGAACTTCCTAATAAAAGGCATGACAGTGAAATGACAGAGTTGAAATAAAAATGAGCAATAACAATTATTGTATTTTGCATATCCTTACCACCTTCAATATGTGGCTCTCAAAGCAATGTGTCAAATAATAGTGAGCTACTAAGCGGGAAACTGGGAATGATAGGGGTCATGATAGGGATGAAGAGACTGGGTTTACAGAACGAGTCATCATTCCTGATACGTGAAACTCTAGCATAACCACAGAACCATTCTCCTGGAAATTGAACACACTCGCACACAGTCAATGAAATAGAGAAAATTAAATCCAACAACCAAAGCATACTGTAGCGGTGCACTGTGCACAGTGCACTACCTAGAACAACTTAAAACAAAAAGAATTATGTTCTCTAAATAGGGAGACCTGGAGAAGAGGTGGAAATTCTTCAGCCTCTCTTAAGACCTACTTTGGGGAACCTCTATTGAAGTTTGTGAGTACTTTCCTCAGCATGACCTTTGCGGTACGTGCGGAGCTGGCTGGAAAATGGAATTTCCGTCTCTTGGGAAATTCCAATATTCCAATAATTGTTGTCATCCTGAATTGATATGAAAAGTTGAAATAGCGAAAACCTTAAATTTGATTCAGAAGAGTCCACATGAAATCGAATGGAAAATTGAAAACTGACATCAACATTTTCTCATGGAAAACATCAATATTGATTAAACTATTTTTTCAGAAGGGATTTGTATTTCTTTCTTTATTTGTTGGCTGACATTTGGAGTGGCTCTAAATAAATGGAGAAATGTACTCATCATTAGGAATAAGGTCTGTATAGCTGCTTGTTGCTGGCAGTTTAGTGATATTTTCTGAGTTCTTCAAGGCATCTGGACTCTCCATTAGTACACAGGAGAACATGAAAGCAATTAAAGAAGCATAAATTTTGTGGAGGAAGGTTTGAGAAAAATTCAGCTAAAAGAGACACCATTTAACTCTTGGGCAGCAGATGCACAGCATGCGCTATGGTCGTATTCTGGGAGTGGACTCTCTTATTAGAAGAGATCAGGCTGAATCTTCCCAGCCTCAATTGTATTCAGATCCATATACAAGACCCACTTCAAGAAACAACTTTTCCACTCAGACTCAGTCAATGATGATGACAGTTGAGGAACAGAGGGGAGTATGGACGAGATGAGGGAGAAGCAAGAAACCCCAACAATAACACAACAACAAAAATAGTAAGTACAATCATGGCATGATGATGACCATGTTTGGTGCTTATCTATCACCATGGTGGGCGCTACGGAATTATAGGACCAGAACTTCGCCTTGTGTAAATTAGCATAACACCACTGAAGACAAACTCATGACCTGATTCATGATTATTAAACTAGTTGAATTCTGAATGGTAGATTCAGAGACGAATAGCTAGACTGCCAGATGGATTTGACTAGATAGATAGATAGATAGATAGATAGATAGATACGAACACAGACAAAACTCATGTGCTCAGACACACATTAAGATTCTCTGCCCATGTCTGGAAAATTCAGATGAAGAAACCAATGACATGATCTTGCTCCCATTGTAGACTGCGGCACAACACCCATGGATTTCAGTGGGAGAATGGTTAGGGGCTTAAGTCATTCATTTATAACCTACCTTGTTTAAGAAGAGTAGTTCTGTCTCCTAGCTACAAGTGCAATATGTGTTGAAGGAAACACAGGTGTTTTTATTTCATTCATTGGCTTCTGGGACCTAGTCCCTGAAGGAAATTTCTTATAATATTCCTCAGAGGAAGAACAATTCTGCATCAAAGTGCAACAAAACAAAATATACTAGCACAATCATTTCAGAGGAGGTGGTGTCATCATCATCAATCATCATAGTCATCATCATGTGTGTTTTCTAGATGAAAATTGTAATAAGATTTACTAAGTGTGGTAAATTGTGTGACACTATTTTGTCTGGAAAGAGGAATGATTTGTCCAAGGCAACACAACACAAAGAGTCAGGGGCAGAGTCAGTAACAACACCCAAGGCTTATGACTCCAGTTCCCTGATGTTCAGATTGTGCGCCCCACTCCTGTCTCAGAGCCATGATTAAAACCCAACAGATCTGATTCCCAGTCCCCACTACTCTAAACATTATACCCCACTCACGTCCCAGAGCCAGGAACAGAACCCAGGAGTCCTCACTCTCAGACTCTACTGCTCTTACCAACGGGCCCATTTCCCTCCTTGAGGACCAGATACAAAGCCCATAGAAGTCAGTGGGACTATTCGCTTTCATACAGTAAGTTTGCAGCGGAACCAGAATCAGGACTAGTTCCCAGGAACATTAGAATAAACTCTATATATGTGGAAGCTGAGCAGTGCTAGGGGGTAGTGTGCTTCAGGGAGTGGGGTGATGGGCTCATCTGGGAGCACTCTCATTTCTTAAACAGTTCTGACCCCATTACTCCAGCATGGCCATAGGGGGCTGAGGCTGTGCTACTGAGAGTGGGGTGGAGTGCTCAGTTTGGGGCACTCTTCCCCATTAGTCTGTGTGGCTAACAATGACCCCAGTGTAGAACTAGGGGGTGCTAAAATACAGGGATGGGCCTGTAGGGCTCTGTAGGCTGTTCTCAGGTTGTTGGACTCCCAATGTCCCAGTTCAGCAATAGGGGTCGCTGTATTTGAAGGGAACAGGATGGAGGACTCATTAAGGGACATTCTCCTCTGTGGGTCAGTAATAAACCCAGTGCTCCAGAGCAGCTCCAGGCTGCAAGGAGCTGGGTGAGGTTTCATTTCGGGGGCGCTGTTGTCTCTTGGTCCATGCTGACCCCTTGTGCTTCAGCAGGGCACAACATGGACCTGTGCCAAAAGGACCAAGGGGAGGAGCTCAGCTGTGGACCTGTTCCCGTCAGAATTGCTTCTTACCACAGTGCTCCAGCGTGGCTCTCAGGGGCCCTGTGCTGCAGGGGTAGATAGGGTGGCTCAGTACGCGGCACTCTCCCCTCGGAGTTGGTGCCGACCCACAATGAACCATCACAGTGGAAGGGGGCGCTGTTTCTGGTGGCTGTTATAGCTTTTGGATGAACTGAAAGATCTTTCCCGACCACCTGTGGTCATTGACAAGTCAGTGAGGCAGCAGTGGCATGTACACAGGTGCACTGAACATGGCTCATTCCCTTTAGCACGGGGTGACAGACGTACACACACACACTGAGCAGGGTGCATTCCTGTGTGGTTACCTATCTGCTGTTTGCAACACTTGTGATAATGACAAAACAATAAACAGAGCCTTGTAATGTTTTGTGACTTAAGGTCACTGATAGTTTACTTCCTTATGCCAAGTCATTGAGTAACTGCTCCTCTTCAAGCTAGACGGCCTTCTACTTCCCCTAACTGCTTAAGCCATTCTTGTATGCAGTGCTGTTGTAGCCGCCTGGGTCTCAGGATACTAGAGCCACAAAGCGGATGAGGTAATATCTTTTCCTGGACCAATTTCTGTCTCTCTCACCAACAATAAAAGATATTACCTCACCTACCTTGTCTTTCTAAGTAATTTTTACAAGACTAGACCTATAGGTCTCTTGTGTTTCTGATTCCATTTCCTCAACCCTTTATCCTTTACTTCCTATATAACTATCATTATTGAATGGCTATGTAGTCATTGCATGAGCTATAATTGTCTCCATCACACACACATATGGACAGTTTCTATTTGCACAAGGTGTTCTTTCCTTCCTGTCTTAATCATCCGTTGAACAGTGTTGCATGACGTTATATATTCTGCATCCCAGAGGTGCCTCCATTTCAGTGGTTCAGCACAGGGCCCGCCAAGTAAAAGTTCTCTTTTATATTCATTTGATGCCTGGCTAATATACTCTGTGGGCCTGTGTAACGAAACCCAACACAACGTGAGACAGAGGCGGTTGGATGAGATAATCTAGAGGTCCCTTTTGTCCTTAAACTCTGTAACTCTCTGACAATATGAAATACATCAGTGATATGTGACCGTAAATGTTTGGGATGAAGCAAGCACAGATATAGTAGAAGTGAATCTTAAAGACAAACAAAAGGAATCTCTGACTGCCAAACAGCCCCAGAAGAGTAGGAGTGATTATCTTGTGTTTTTTTCAAAGACACAGTCTACACTGCCAACTCCGTAGGGAAATGATGTTAGGAGGAAGTTATAGGACGTTTCATAATCCTTGTTCCTCTACATAAAATGCTTCAGCAGGGCACAACATGGACCTATGCCAAAAGCAGCAAGGGGAGGAGCTCGGCTGTGGACCTGTTCCCATCAGAATGGAAAGGTTATGCTGCCACAGGTGATTTATTTGTTTCCTTATTCTCCAGACTCTGATCAAACCCTTGGTTCTAATTTACAGCAATATTTGAGAAGTAAATCTCCTACTGAAGTCAATGAGACCTCAGCTCCTGTGCAAATAAAGCCCATTCTGAACTGTGATGAATGGAAAATGATCAAGGACCTTGCCAGGTTTCTTCTATTAAAGTGTTTCTTTTGAAGAACTGAATTTTTTTTTATTGTTCTCAGATCCAAGGGTTTGGGTCTGTGGTCACCTATGCAAATTGGTGAGGATTTTTACCAAATCTTCCCCAGGAAGTGGGGTGTAGGAGTTGGGAGGATTTTGGGGGGAAAGACGTTTCCAGACAACGTTTTCTCAGGAACCCAGATAAAGTTTGGTGGTGGCAGTGGAAGTTCAAGGGCAAAGGGTAAAATAGTTTGTACCTTGGGGAAGTTTTAACCTAAGCTGGTAAAAGGAAGCTTAGGAGGTTTTCATGCAGGTCCCCACATCTGTACCCTAGAGTTCAGAGTGAGGAAGGAACCATGACAGAAGTGGAGATGGGTTAAGAACTTTTGACTTTCTTTCAGAATGACAGGCAAAGATTATGGATCTGAAACTGTGTAACAGAGTGGATCCCGAGTGGGAGAAAATCAACCACAGGTCTGTGGAAGTCAATGGGACAGATCCCCAGGTGTTTTAAATCATTGTAGTTCCACTGAAATCGAAGAACCAGATCCGTAGTTGGCATAAATAGCCCTAACTACTCTGGAATCAGTTGAACTGTGTCAGTTTACACAAGCTCAGGACCTGGCCCTTAGTTTTCAGTCTTTGCTTCTGGTTACCTCTTATAGTATGTCTGCACTGCAATTAAAAACCTGCCACTGACCCAAGCCAGCTGATGTGAGCTCACTGGGCTCGGGCGCACAAGCAGTTAAATTGCCATATGGATGTCTGGGCTCAGGCAGCAGCTTAGGCTCTAGGACCCTGCAAGGTGGGGGCCGACAGCTGGGGCCAAGCATAGATGAAGATGCAAGATATGAATATTAAGCTCACAACCATGACCTGGGCTCCGCAGATGGACAGAGCCTTGTGCTTCCCTTCTTGTGACGTTTGTTCTTATCTTTAGTAAGATGACAGTGTAGGAAATAAGCAGGAGGATAAATATTATTTTGACAAGCCCTCTGCCATTAGAGACCATCAGCAACTCAGCCAAGTAGAACTATTTCCCCATGTTTCTTTTTCCCCCTACTGTTCTTCACACATTCTTGTCAATTGCTGGAAATGGCCCACGTTGATTATCACTACAAAAGTTTTTTTTCTCTCCTGCTGGTAATACCTCACCTTACCGCTGATCACTCTCGTTACCCATGTTCTCTGTATATATAAAATTCCCCTACTGTATTTTCCACTGCATGCATCAGATGAAGTGAGCTGTAGCTCACAAAAGCTCATGCTCAAATAAATTTGTTAGTCTCTAAGGTGCCACAAGTACCTCTTTTCTTTTTGCGGACACAGACTAACACGGCTGCTACTCTGAAACCCATCAACCAAGTAGGTGTCCATGCAGGCCAGTTTGATGATTTGAGGGACATGACGGTAGAAATTGTTCAGGATGTTTGGACCACAGAATGGCAACTGGAGGATCAGTCCAATCTGAACAGCAGAGTGAGCCAATCTACCCAGCCAAGCCCTTGCCACCAGCCCCATGCAGACACCATGGTTCATGATAATCAAGTAACGCAGTGGTTTATAGATGGCCACATATCGAACAGCAGCCATCACCATGAGGACTCCAACCATCGCACCAGCGATGAAGTGGAAGAAGAACATCTGGAGGGTGCACTCGTTGAACAAGATGGTTCTGCACTGGGAGAGGAGACCCAACAGCAATTTGGGAGCATTAACTGATGAGTATCTGACATCTAGGAAAGGCAAGCTGGCCAGCAGGAAGTACATGGGGTGTGGAGCTGGTGGCTGGCGATCACAGTGGTGATAATGGTGAAGTTTCCCAGTCACGTTGTCAGATAAACTATTAAGAAGATGACAAAGAGGAATCACTGCACCTCAGCAGTTTGGGTGAGGCCCAAGAGGACAAATTCTGTCACTGTGGTAGGGAGGTTCTCTTGCTCCATTCTGTGTCTTTAAATTGTACCTGAAAAATGAAAAAAATAGTAAATAATAGTTATAATAGTGATTAAAAAGTTCTTGTTTTTTTCTCCCTTTATATTATATTTTCAATATTAACTTCACCTTAAGACCAATGTTGTGTTTGTGAATTTCCTAATTTTCCTAAATTTAACACTTTGTCCTCAGCCCCACTGTAGGGGAACCCTGCTTTAACTAGGAGGGCTTTGCAATCATGAGGTAGTTGGGGGTGAGGACAAGTGGTCTGCTCACCAAACAGGCCCTAGCAAATCATAGACTTCAGTCATGACCTTGCACCCCTTCCATGTTCTACAGAGTCCTCTTGGTATCCAGAGGCCCTGTCCTGGGAATGAGTGGGTTGCACTTATTCAGAAGTTCTCAGAGTCCAGGGATTCTCAACATGAGGGTCACAAACATGTTTCAGGTGGTCACAATGAGCAGACTGATGTACACGTATTGTTCAATGGCAGGGAGATCCCTGCTAGATGAGAGGGGATATGGAACGGACAAGCTTGAGAGCCACTGATTTAGGGGATTCAGATGCTGAATTTATGAACTCACTATCAGAGTTACTGAGCACCTGCATTCCGCAATAACACAGCAAGCAACTTTGCTCTTTCTAGTGGCTCCTCCACAGAAGCAGTTTGAGCCTCATTGAGTGAAGTGTGAAGAGCAGGTGCACCCTACCTCTGGTCACTGTATATTTTATGTTAGTGCCTATGGCTTGTGGTGCTTGCCTTAAATCCCACCATTTGAAATTGTGAACCCAAAAATTTCCATGTCCCTCAGTTCCCCTTACAGACGTGGGGATAATATTACTGTCCCCTCGTTTTGCTGTGAGGCACTCAGGTACAATGGTGATTAGGTGGACAGCTTGAGGGGAAGCCAATACAGATGGCATCCATTCCCTGGAGTCCTCAGAGACTGCCTTGTCCAGTCCACTTCTTACAACATGGATGTTTGCGTGGCATGTCCATGAGAACTGAAAAACATGAGCTTGTATTGGTTGAGATAAACACTCAGCCCTGGTAGCTCAAAGGTTGTAGGAGTCCCATAAGCCACTGTACGTGCTCTAGTCAGGAAAGGGGAACAGGGAGACCTGCACCCTGCTCTGGAGACATGTCTCTGAGATCAGAGCACCATAGAGCTTCCACATAGGAGAAACAAATTCTGAGTGAGCTAGTAACAGGAAGGGCTAAAATGACCATGGCAACAAAGGTTCTGTGAGCTGTTCTCCCCCTAAATCATGAAGGCTTCTCCGAAAACCCTTTAAAAAAGACATCACTTTTTAAGAGCTAACTTCTTTACCTCCAACCTGGTCTCCCTTTCCTCACAGAGAGAATCTCCCAACCCTCACCTGCAAAGAGAGGTGAACAAACACCTGCTAGTATTAGAATCATAGAATATCAGGGTTGGAAGGGACCTCAGGAATTCATCTAGTCCAACCCCCTGCTCAAAGCAGGACCAATACCCAATTAAATCATCCCAGCCAGGGCTTTGTCAAGATTGACCTTAAAAACTTCTAAGGAACGAGATTCTACCACCTCCCTAAGTAACGCATTCCAGTGTTTCACCACGCTCCTAGTGAAAACGTTTTTCCTAATATCCAACCTAAATTTCCCCCACTGCAACTTGAGACCATTACTCCTTGTCCTGTCCTCTTCCACCACTGAGAATAGTCTAGAACCATCCTCTTTGGTACCACCTCTCAGGTAGTTGAAAGGAGCTATCAAATCCCCCCTCATTCTTCTCTTCCGCAGACTAAACAATCCCAGTTCCCTCAGCCTCTCCTCATAAGTCATGTGTTCCAGACCCCTAATCATTTTTGTTGCCCTTCGCTGGACTCTCTCCAATTTTTCCACATCCTTCTTGTAGTGTGGGGCCCAAAACTGGACACAGTACTTCAGATGAGGCCTCATCAATGTCGAATAGAGGGGAACGATCACGTCCCTCGATCTGCTGGCAATGCCCCTACTTATACATCCCAAAATGCCGTTGGCCTTCTTGGCAACAAGGGCACACTGTTGACTCATATCCAGCTTCTCGGCCACTGTCACCCCTAGGTCCTTTTCCGCAGAACTGCTGCCTAGCCATTCGGTCCCTAGTCTGTAGCGGTGCATTGGATTCTTCCGTCCTAAGTGCAGGACCCTGCACTTATCCTTATTGAACCTCATCAAATTTCTTCTGGCCCAATCCTTAATTTGTCTAGGTCACTATGAACCCTATCCCTGCCCTGCAGAGTATCTACCTCTCCCCACAGCTTAGTGACATCCGCAAACCAGAGCATTAATAAAGATGTTGAACAAAACCGGCCCCAGTACCAACTCCCAAGGCACTCCGCTTTATACCGGCTGCCAACTAGACATCAAGCCATTGGTAGCCCGATGATCTAGTCAGCTTCCAATCCACCTTATAATCCATTCATCCGATCCATACTTTTTTAACTTGCTGGCAACAATACTGTGGGAGACCGTATCAAAAGCTTTGCTAAAGTCAAGATATATCACGTCCACCGCTTTCCCCATATCCACAGAGCCAGTTATCTCATCATAGAAGGCAATCAGGTTGGACAGGCATGACTTGCCCTTGGTGAATCCATGTTGACTGTTTCTGATCACCCTCCTCTCCTCCAAGTGCTTCAAAAAGGATTCCTTGACCACCTACTCCATGCTTTTTCCAGGGAGTGAGGATCCCGCCCCATGGACTTGTGCATGTCCAGCTTTTCTAAATAGTCTTTAACCTGTTCTTTCGCCACTGAGGGCTGCTCATCTCCTCCCCATACTGTGCTGCCCATCCAAGAGCAGCTCCTGCAGAAAGTGGTGAGTCCCATGGAAGGGGATGGCATTCGGGCACTAGACTGTGTAAAATGGGCCTGACAGATGACCCCAGTGCTTTCCTAGGCACTTTTTAGTGGGAAGCCACGGGAGTTGGATGGGACAGGGCAACCTGGGCCCTGCTACTGTCTCCCTACTTAGATGGCAAAGCCCAAATAATCTATATAGCCCTAAATGAAGAGCAGGCCAGGAATTATGAAGCGGTAAAGGCAGCCATTCTTTTGGGTGGAGCTGTCTGCGGAGAAGTACCGCCAGAAGTTCCGAACAGTGAAGTGGATGTGGGCTTGCAGCCCTGGGCATTCACCCAAAAGTTAATGGACTGGGCAACCCAGTGGCTGAGGCCGGATGCCTAGACAGTGGTGGAAATCACTGACGTGCTCATTCTAGAGTAGTTTTAATAGGGTCTCCCCAAGAACATAAAGCTGTGGGTGAGGCGGCACCAAGCGAATACGGTCAAGGCAGCTGTAAAGCTTACGGAGGAGTACACAGAGGTGGACTTTCCAGGAAGGAGGGATGGCAGAGGAAAGAAGTGGAGACAGGGAGAAGGCCCATAGAAACCCCATCTGGGAAGGGCCTGCAGAATAAATGGGAGGACACCTGAGGGGCTCCCACGGGGTTCAGACCGGTGGTCTGCTGGCGGTGCGGACGACCGGGACACAAGAAGGGGGCTGCCTGCACATGGATTGTGGGTGGAATTTTGTGGCTTTGAAAATCCTGGAGGGCAGGGAAAGGGGCAGAAGCTGGCCACCATTCCAGTAATGGTGAGGAGGAAACCTCAGCAAGGCCTGGTGGACTCGGCCTTGGCCTGCTGTCTGGTACAAAGGAAGCTGTTGAGGCCACACTGGTGGATCCCCAGTGCAAAGATTGATGTAGAATGCATCCAGAGGGATAGGAGGCTACCCTATTGCCCAGCTGCCCTATGAGGTTCGGGGCAGGCATAAGTGGCAAACTGGCAACGGGTCGAGGTAGTAAAAGGCCTACATTATCCAGTGGTGGTGGGTACGGACTGGGACCCCTTCCCAGGAAGGAAGGTGGGCAGAGGGAGAAAGCCCAAGAAAAGAAAAAGGGGAGAACCCCTGAAGACGGTGTAGAAATCCCCGAGCAGAAAACCCCTAGACAACAGAGGTGGAGAAGGGAAAGGGAAGTTATGGTCCGGATGTTCACCCCAGGGTCCTTGACCAGAGAGTAAGGCCCGGCAGAGGTCCTTGTTAGCTGACCCCCAGAGGAAGAGACCCAGGCCCCATTGGACGAGCTTGGGGGACAGGAAGCCCTAAGTGTCTGGGAGAGGGCAGGGACCAACCCCAAGCCCCTGATGGAAAGGAAGGAGGGAAAATAAAGGGAACACCCACGGAGCTGTGAATTGTGTGAGGACCTGTGAGTCGGTGGATCTGTGGCGCCATCCAGCCCCCACCCCACACACAGTGTAGTTTCTGTGGGTGGGGGATGAAAGAACCCCACACGGCATACCCTGGAATAGACCCAAAAGAGCTGAAAAGACTCCCCCGTAGAGCTCCCCCCTGCCTCAGGTAGAGGAAGGAAAGGATGCAGAGGGGAGAACCTGGCAGTTGGAGAAGGGGGAACATTCTTCCATCAACCTCGTTACCATTCCTCAGGGGGTTGGAGTTATGACACTGTCAGAAGAACCCCGTCCATTGCTGTGGTATCTTCTGTGTAGCGTCTACACAATACATTATGGCACCATAGCTGGACTCCTAACATTGTGCTCCCTTGAGCTAAAACTCCCTCAAATGCAGATGGCCACCGCAATGCATCACTTAAGAACCAAATCCAGTGCTCAACAGGTGTCTTTCTATTGACTATAGTGAGTACTGGGTCAGACCCTAAAGACCAGTTTTTTAAAAGTATTTAGGTGCTTACAGATGTAGATGCAAACCTAATGGGATTTAGAAAGGTTCCTAAGCAGGTTAGACACCACATTCTTTCAACTAAATGAGAGCCAGGCACTGTTGAAAATCCCTCTAGGCACCTATGTGATCATTACGCACCGACATACCTTTAAAAATTAGGGCCCTTAGGCACTTAAAATGCAGTTAGACTATTAATAGGATTTTTCAAAATCATTCGGGTGACTAAATCCCACCTCTCTAAAAACCTTTCTGTATATTCGAATACATTTAAAAATCTGGTCCTAGCTCCGCTTAGGTGCTTTGAAAATCCTACAAGGTGCTTATTTGCATCCTTAGGCAACCTGGGCACTGAGCTTCCATTTGATTGTTCAAATCCCTTATCTGGCTTTGAAAATATCAGATTTGACCCTTAAAACCATCTATTACTTGAATAAGTTTCTTGGAACATCAGGCTCTCTCCCTCAGGTCCAAAGGAATGGCAAAAATAATTTGTTTAATTTAAATTGTTGCATGGGTGTGAGGGCGCTGGGTGGTGTTGGTAGCAAGTGACATACTTGGAGGTCAGGCTAGATGATTTCATGGTCCCTTCTGGCCTTAAATGCTATGCTGCTTGCTTATGTTGTTAATTTGTTTTCTAGACTGCCAAATATTTTGTGTTGGTCCTGAAGAGACAAACAATAAATAATTGTACTTGATCAAGTTACTTTTTATTTACAGAACAATTTAACTGCCTTTGGGTCATAAAAATCTTTCCTTACAGACAGAACTACTTGAACTATTTTATTGTCAATTACAAACATCTTTCTTTCTTTCTTTCTTTCTTTCTTTCTTTCTTTCTTTCTTTCTTTCTTTCTTTCTTTCTTTCTTTCTTTCTTTCTTTCTTTCTTTCTTTCTTTTGTCTACATTATTGCACCTTAGCCATACGTGAAAATTTATAGCAAACATAAGGGAACAAAATAGTTCTCTGAGCAGTTTATGATCTATTGCTCAATTAAACACAGAACAAATAATAAATAAATAAAGAAGACATGGGGAAGATGATGTTACTTGAACATACTTGGGGCTTGTCTACCAAATAGCTGGAAGTTGAATCTAGGCAAATTCAGACTGGAAATAAATTGTACATTTTTAATGGTGAGGTCAATTAACCACTGGAAAAAATTATTGAGGTATGTGTTGGCTCCAGGCAATACTGGATGTTTTTACTAAAAGTTATGCTTTAGGAATTATTTTGAGGAAGTTCTATGGCCCATGTTATACCGGAGGTCAGACTAGATTATCACTGTGGCTCTGTCTGGCCTTAGAATCTATGAATCTAGATAGACTCCAGCCAGACAAGATATATAAGAGGTGGCAATGGGAGAAAACCCTATAAATGATGTTATCCAACACTTTGATTACAAGACCCCATTTTTAATTCCTTATAACTTCCTAAAACTTTAACCATTTGGGCTGATAGTTTTCGTGTTGGGTGTCTGCCTCAGTAGAAAATTTTCTTAAGGGTTCTCCCAAAAAAGGTTCAGTCATTTCCAAGAAAGAGATTACGGGAAAATACATTGGTTCCCCTGTGTTAACAAAGAGGAATAATTCTCTTTCCGGACACTCTAGCACCGGTAGGCATTGAAGCAAATAAATTAAATATGAGGGGGGGGGTCACCCTGGTGTCAGGGATGCACCTTTTGCTGGTATAGGGAACAACACCCAGACTTGGCCAAGTTATGAGCATTTGAAAAAAATCTCAGTTTCAAGCTCAATAGATGCTTCTTAGAGTTCCGGGCTTAGAGCTCCTGTCCATCACTGGACAGTGCATGCCCATCCCCACAGAGCGTGCTCCTGCACGAGGCAAAATAAGCCATGTTGGACATCCCTTGAAATTGCTGATATCAGACTAGATAATCAAATGGTCCCTTATTACCTTAAAATTGATGAATCTATGCTATACACCATAATCGTACAATCTGATCTGCTAGTAAAAAATGCTATGGAAGTCAAGAGCCATCTCCCAGAGTTGTTGTGTGATCTGATCAGGTTGGGCATTGAAAAATCTATCAGTGTCATAGGAAGCCATGCATAAGTGCCGAGGAATGTTATTTTAAATTAGGCCAAGAGGGAGCACTGGGGAAATGCATTCGACTGCCGAAAAACCACAGCCCGACCCAAAACCTAAAATTCTGCACTGGACTTCCAGAGCAGGAAAAGGGGAAGCCTAAATGGACTTTTCTATAGAGCTGGTTGGAATTATTCAACAATTAAAATTTTGGTGAAAATTGTTAAATTCCAACTAACCAAGATGAACATTTTATGAAATGTTTTTTATGTTAAGTTTTTTTTTTCTTTGACATTTCAAATTTTGAAGATGTAAAATCAGGACACTACTTTGATTAAAGATTATCATTTGATTTTTCAATGATCTTTAGATCTGGTCAAAAGGTTCTGGCTATCAAAAGTTTGAAGAAATAAATATTTATTTATTTATTTCATTTAAGAAAAGTTTCTCTTCCTATTTTCCCAACAGGTTTAGAACAGGTCAAAGTTTTTCAAATGGAAAAATTCCAATTAAAAAAGTGGGGGGTCATCGGGAGAAATTCAACAAAATGTTTATGAATTGCCCTTAGTCCCCCCATTTTGATTGACTCTGCTTTTCATTCTTTAATTTATCTGGTTGTGTGAAGAGATGCTCTTCCCTATTATTTTTCTAAAGGCTCCCTTCACCTCTTTGTTCCTCAGAGTGTATATTATGGGGTTCAACACTGGGGTGATAACTGTGTACATGAGGGAAATCATTTGATCACCCTCCGGGGTGGAGATCGACTTGGGCCTCAGGTAGGTGAAAAGGGCTGTTCCATAGAACAAAGTCACCACCATGAGGTGGGAGGAGCAGGTGGAGAAGGCTTTACGCCTTCCCTCTGCCGACGGCAGTTTGAGGATGGTGGAGATAATGCAGATGTAGGACAGGATTATCAGCAGGAAAGGGCTCAGGATAAACAGCACGGACAGAGCCAAGACCACAATTTGGTTTTTGGATGTGTCTGTGCATGCCATCTTTATCACTGGTGGGATGTCGCAGAAGAAGTGGTGGATGCGGTTGGAGCCACAGAAGGGAAGGCTGAAGATCCACGTGGTTTGAGCTGCTTCCACCAAGATGCCAATGGTCCATGAAGCACCCACGAGCTGTGCGCACACCTGGCCACTCATGATGGTTCTGTAGTGCAGGGGGTTGCATATAGCTATGTAGCGATCATACGCCATGGCTGCGAGAAGGCAGCATTCCGTGAGGCCCATGATGGTGAATATGTACATCTGGGCAGCGCAGCCTGCAATGGAGAGGGTCTTTTGCTCCACCAGGAGGTGAGCCAGCAGCTGAGGGACCACACTGCTTGTGTAGCAGATTTCCAAGAAGGACAGGTTGAGCAGGAAGAAATACATGGGGGTGTGAAGTGAGGGATTTAGCTTTATAAGGAGGATAATGAGCAGGTTCCCCACCAGGGTGACCAGGTAGATGACCAGAAACACCAGAAACAGAAGGATTTGGAGTCTGGTAAGGTACGAAAACCCCACCAGGATGAACACATCAGAAATGGTCTGGTTCTCATCAGGCTCTCTCTCAGAATATGTCATCTGCAAGGGTGACAAAGAGAGAGAGACACTGGAGCTGAATCTGAAGAATACCATATATGTGAATGTGAATCATACAATTCTTACTGGTTTCCTACATGTTTTGGACGCGTCAGACAAAAACTTGCTGCAGTTCTGTATATAAAGATGTAACTGGGCCCAATCATCATTGAGTATAAACTGGTATAGCTGTATTGATATCAATCAAGCTATGACTTTGTAGATCACCTGGAGATATGACTGTGACACTGCTTCCCATATTTTTGATAGTAATAATATGATATGATTGTGTCATAATCCTAATGTATTTTATGCAAAATAGCTTATGTGAGGTATCATTGGAGAGGTTATGATCTACTGAATATGATTAGCTTATTTGTATGCAAGTATCATTGCTGTATCTAAAGTTAGCAATATTGACTATACATCTGTACTACAAAAGTGTTTGTATCTGGGGAATGCCCACTAGACAGAATGCAATCATTCTGGCTGGCTAACTGGGAACAAGTCAGTGGACCATTAGGAAGAACAATAGGTCTTTAAAGATGCTAATCTCCCACCTTCCTGAGAAGCTTTCCAGGGAAGCTACAAACTGCCTGTGACCTATGGCTGCTTTGACAGTGCACGGTCATGTGTTCAAGTCACAAGGTTCTGGTTTCCATGATAAAACACCAGTATTTTTCCACTGAGGGGTGTAGGAATAACACTGAAAAATAATAATGGATTCCTGCCATATGTAAATCTTATTTAAGTCAGGGGAGTGAGATAATTAGGGTTCGTTCTTCACTGAATCCCCGCCCAGGATGACTGCTGGAAACACCTAAGGAACAAAGATAAAGGGGGGATAAGGGCTGAGCCCAGGTTGAGAAGGTGTCTGACCTGTGAAAGAAATACCTGGAGTTTTAAGCTGCAAGCAAGAGCAGCATGCTTTCAAGAACGTCTGAAATCTGCCTAAATCAACATTTAGGGTGAGAAATTACTATTTGTAACGAGTTTCTTTAGTATATTAAGCTTATATTGTGTTTTTGTTTTATTTGCTGGCTAATCATAGAATCATAGAAGATGGGGGTTGGAAGAGACCTCAGGAGGTCATCGAGTCCAACCCCCTGCTCAAAGCAGGAGCAACACCAACTAAATCATCACAGCGAAGACTTTGTAAAACCAGGCCTTAAACACCTCTAAGGATGGAGATTCCACCAACTCTCTCTTGAGTGCTGGGCAATTCCCTAGCTGAAGCCTTCCCATGCAGTTCTGATTTCAGTGTCTGTTTCTTTCCACAGCTGGATGTGTCCCTGCCTTCATTTGTGCTGGAGGAGGATGAGGGCCTGGCTCAGCAGGACAATGTAAGGAACCCCAGGCTTGTGGAACAGGTGGGCTGAATGTTACCCCAGTACATCAGGTGGCACCTAGGGGGCGGGGGGGCAACGCATCACAATGACCACTTTGACACCAGTGCAAATACAACTGTTTTACAACACATGGGGATCTGATAAATTTACTCTAAAGGAGCTATATCAGTTTATACCAGCAATGGAGGAATACCAGTCTCCAATAGCAGGGGTTCTGTTCTTCCTCTTCGAACACATTTCTTTTCTGTCTACATGAAAATTCAAAAAGGGAGCTTTCTTTCTTTCTTTCTTTCTTTCTTTCTTTCTTTCTTTCTTTCTTTCTTTCTTTCTTTCTTTCTTTCTTTCTTTCTTTCTACAGCCACGTTTATCAAATAAGATTTCTCAAATGAGGGCAAATTCTGATCTCATTCAGATCTTAATCACGAGAATTGTGATACGAATGCAAGTATTCCCACTGCAATTACAATTCACATACGTGAGGACTACTCACATGAGTAAACTGATGCTGCTGAGTCCAACATGATTGAAGCACTTTAAAGAATGAGAAGTGCAATAAATGGTGAAACAATGGGGGATTTTGAACTTTTGTGTACTATTAAAAGTTATTCTTCCTTAAATATTAGAGAACAACTTAAATCATTCCTGCCATTACCATCACAACATTTGTAATGCATTGGTTTCTCTCAATATTCAAAATAAGAGCTAGGGCCAAACCCTTTGCTGGTGTAAATGTTAACCGCTCCGTGGGTATAAAAAGAGCTATACTGCTTTACAACAGTGGAGGATCTTTGTCCAATCACCTTGCTACAAAGAATTTTAGAAGGAAGGTCCTATAATGTATGAAGAGATGATTTCCAGAGAAGTTTTACTTCTAGGTTATTTGTTGACAAGGAACTTCCTAATAAAAGGCATGACAGTGAAATGACAGAGTTGAAATAAAAATGAGCAATAACAATTATTGTATTTTGCATATCCTTACCACCTTCAATATGTGGCTCTCAAAGCAATGTGTCAAATAATAGTGAGCTACTAAGCGGGAAACTGGGAATGATAGGGGTCATGATAGGGATGAAGAGACTGGGTTTACAGAACGAGTCATCATTCCTGATACGTGAAACTCTAGCATAACCACAGAACCATTCTCCTGGAAATTGAACACACTCGCACACAGTCAATGAAATAGAGAAAATTAAATCCAACAACCAAAGCATACTGTAGCGGTGCACTGTGCACAGTGCACTACCTAGAACAACTTAAAACAAAAAGAATTATGTTCTCTAAATAGGGAGACCTGGAGAAGAGGTGGAAATTCTTCAGCCTCTCTTAAGACCTACTTTGGGGAACCTCTATTGAAGTTTGTGAGTACTTTCCTCAGCATGACCTTTGCGGTACGTGCGGAGCTGGCTGGAAAATGGAATTTCCGTCTCTTGGGAAATTCCAATATTCCAATAATTGTTGTCATCCTGAATTGATATGAAAAGTTGAAATAGCGAAAACCTTAAATTTGATTCAGAAGAGTCCACATGAAATCGAATGGAAAATTGAAAACTGACATCAACATTTTCTCATGGAAAACATCAATATTGATTAAACTATTTTTTCAGAAGGGATTTGTATTTCTTTCTTTATTTGTTGGCTGACATTTGGAGTGGCTCTAAATAAATGGAGAAATGTACTCATCATTAGGAATAAGGTCTGTATAGCTGCTTGTTGCTGGCAGTTTAGTGATATTTTCTGAGTTCTTCAAGGCATCTGGACTCTCCATTAGTACACAGGAGAACATGAAAGCAATTAAAGAAGCATAAATTTTGTGGAGGAAGGTTTGAGAAAAATTCAGCTAAAAGAGACACCATTTAACTCTTGGGCAGCAGATGCACAGCATGCGCTATGGTCGTATTCTGGGAGTGGACTCTCTTATTAGAAGAGATCAGGCTGAATCTTCCCAGCCTCAATTGTATTCAGATCCATATACAAGACCCACTTCAAGAAACAACTTTTCCACTCAGACTCAGTCAATGATGATGACAGTTGAGGAACAGAGGGGAGTATGGACGAGATGAGGGAGAAGCAAGAAACCCCAACAATAACACAACAACAAAAATAGTAAGTACAATCATGGCATGATGATGACCATGTTTGGTGCTTATCTATCACCATGGTGGGCGCTACGGAATTATAGGACCAGAACTTCGCCTTGTGTAAATTAGCATAACACCACTGAAGACAAACTCATGACCTGATTCATGATTATTAAACTAGTTGAATTCTGAATGGTAGATTCAGAGACGAATAGCTAGACTGCCAGATGGATTTGACTAGATAGATAGATAGATAGATAGATAGATAGATACGAACACAGACAAAACTCATGTGCTCAGACACACATTAAGATTCTCTGCCCATGTCTGGAAAATTCAGATGAAGAAACCAATGACATGATCTTGCTCCCATTGTAGACTGCGGCACAACACCCATGGATTTCAGTGGGAGAATGGTTAGGGGCTTAAGTCATTCATTTATAACCTACCTTGTTTAAGAAGAGTAGTTCTGTCTCCTAGCTACAAGTGCAATATGTGTTGAAGGAAACACAGGTGTTTTTATTTCATTCATTGGCTTCTGGGACCTAGTCCCTGAAGGAAATTTCTTATAATATTCCTCAGAGGAAGAACAATTCTGCATCAAAGTGCAACAAAACAAAATATACTAGCACAATCATTTCAGAGGAGGTGGTGTCATCATCATCAATCATCATAGTCATCATCATGTGTGTTTTCTAGATGAAAATTGTAATAAGATTTACTAAGTGTGGTAAATTGTGTGACACTATTTTGTCTGGAAAGAGGAATGATTTGTCCAAGGCAACACAACACAAAGAGTCAGGGGCAGAGTCAGTAACAACACCCAAGGCTTATGACTCCAGTTCCCTGATGTTCAGATTGTGCGCCCCACTCCTGTCTCAGAGCCATGATTAAAACCCAACAGATCTGATTCCCAGTCCCCACTACTCTAAACATTATACCCCACTCACGTCCCAGAGCCAGGAACAGAACCCAGGAGTCCTCACTCTCAGACTCTACTGCTCTTACCAACGGGCCCATTTCCCTCCTTGAGGACCAGATACAAAGCCCATAGAAGTCAGTGGGACTATTCGCTTTCATACAGTAAGTTTGCAGCGGAACCAGAATCAGGACTAGTTCCCAGGAACATTAGAATAAACTCTATATATGTGGAAGCTGAGCAGTGCTAGGGGGTAGTGTGCTTCAGGGAGTGGGGTGATGGGCTCATCTGGGAGCACTCTCATTTCTTAAACAGTTCTGACCCCATTACTCCAGCATGGCCATAGGGGGCTGAGGCTGTGCTACTGAGAGTGGGGTGGAGTGCTCAGTTTGGGGCACTCTTCCCCATTAGTCTGTGTGGCTAACAATGACCCCAGTGTAGAACTAGGGGGTGCTAAAATACAGGGATGGGCCTGTAGGGCTCTGTAGGCTGTTCTCAGGTTGTTGGACTCCCAATGTCCCAGTTCAGCAATAGGGGTCGCTGTATTTGAAGGGAACAGGATGGAGGACTCATTAAGGGACATTCTCCTCTGTGGGTCAGTAATAAACCCAGTGCTCCAGAGCAGCTCCAGGCTGCAAGGAGCTGGGTGAGGTTTCATTTCGGGGGCGCTGTTGTCTCTTGGTCCATGCTGACCCCTTGTGCTTCAGCAGGGCACAACATGGACCTGTGCCAAAAGGACCAAGGGGAGGAGCTCAGCTGTGGACCTGTTCCCGTCAGAATTGCTTCTTACCACAGTGCTCCAGCGTGGCTCTCAGGGGCCCTGTGCTGCAGGGGTAGATAGGGTGGCTCAGTACGCGGCACTCTCCCCTCGGAGTTGGTGCCGACCCACAATGAACCATCACAGTGGAAGGGGGCGCTGTTTCTGGTGGCTGTTATAGCTTTTGGATGAACTGAAAGATCTTTCCCGACCACCTGTGGTCATTGACAAGTCAGTGAGGCAGCAGTGGCATGTACACAGGTGCACTGAACATGGCTCATTCCCTTTAGCACGGGGTGACAGACGTACACACACACACTGAGCAGGGTGCATTCCTGTGTGGTTACCTATCTGCTGTTTGCAACACTTGTGATAATGACAAAACAATAAACAGAGCCTTGTAATGTTTTGTGACTTAAGGTCACTGATAGTTTACTTCCTTATGCCAAGTCATTGAGTAACTGCTCCTCTTCAAGCTAGACGGCCTTCTACTTCCCCTAACTGCTTAAGCCATTCTTGTATGCAGTGCTGTTGTAGCCGCCTGGGTCTCAGGATACTAGAGCCACAAAGCGGATGAGGTAATATCTTTTCCTGGACCAATTTCTGTCTCTCTCACCAACAATAAAAGATATTACCTCACCTACCTTGTCTTTCTAAGTAATTTTTACAAGACTAGACCTATAGGTCTCTTGTGTTTCTGATTCCATTTCCTCAACCCTTTATCCTTTACTTCCTATATAACTATCATTATTGAATGGCTATGTAGTCATTGCATGAGCTATAATTGTCTCCATCACACACACATATGGACAGTTTCTATTTGCACAAGGTGTTCTTTCCTTCCTGTCTTAATCATCCGTTGAACAGTGTTGCATGACGTTATATATTCTGCATCCCAGAGGTGCCTCCATTTCAGTGGTTCAGCACAGGGCCCGCCAAGTAAAAGTTCTCTTTTATATTCATTTGATGCCTGGCTAATATACTCTGTGGGCCTGTGTAACGAAACCCAACACAACGTGAGACAGAGGCGGTTGGATGAGATAATCTAGAGGTCCCTTTTGTCCTTAAACTCTGTAACTCTCTGACAATATGAAATACATCAGTGATATGTGACCGTAAATGTTTGGGATGAAGCAAGCACAGATATAGTAGAAGTGAATCTTAAAGACAAACAAAAGGAATCTCTGACTGCCAAACAGCCCCAGAAGAGTAGGAGTGATTATCTTGTGTTTTTTTCAAAGACACAGTCTACACTGCCAACTCCGTAGGGAAATGATGTTAGGAGGAAGTTATAGGACGTTTCATAATCCTTGTTCCTCTACATAAAATGCTTCAGCAGGGCACAACATGGACCTATGCCAAAAGCAGCAAGGGGAGGAGCTCGGCTGTGGACCTGTTCCCATCAGAATGGAAAGGTTATGCTGCCACAGGTGATTTATTTGTTTCCTTATTCTCCAGACTCTGATCAAACCCTTGGTTCTAATTTACAGCAATATTTGAGAAGTAAATCTCCTACTGAAGTCAATGAGACCTCAGCTCCTGTGCAAATAAAGCCCATTCTGAACTGTGATGAATGGAAAATCATCAAGGACCATGCCAGGTCCAGGCACATCCCTGCCCTGACAACATTCACAAGTATAGGGCAAAAAGTTCAGCAAAACAAACAGGGAAATTTTACTTTATCTGTAGCAAATAGTTACACTGTTGGAGTAATGAATTCCCTTGGTAATAATTAATCTTCCTAGTGGCTCTGAGGCTGGGGATTGGCTTTGACAACAGGGGAATACACTGTTCTTTATAAACAAGGGAGTCTAAAACTGCAGGAGCTGAAAAATCTAAATCAATTTTAAATTTGGTGTTTATTATATTATTATATTATAGGCAATTATATAGGTAGGCAAGCAAACAGAGTTGTATTTCTTATGATAAGACTATATAAATGTATTTTATCATTTAGTTATAGATATATGCACAGGCATTTGGCGCAATATTGTTATACACTGATTGAACCGCTTGTAGTTATATGAGTTTTTAACCCAGCTATTATTTTACATATGTAATATTAAACATGTGCAGTGCTTCTCTAACTCAGGAATCACCAGGTGAAATTCTCTGCCCTGCGTTAAGGAGGCTGTCAGACTACAAAATGGTTCCTTATGGCCTAATGGCTTATGGCCTAACAAGCAGGTTCCCTATCAGGGTGACCAGGTAGATGACCAGAAGCAACAGAAACAGGAGAATTTGCAGCTTGTTAAGGTACGAAAACCCCTCCAGGATGAATACATGGGAGATGGTCTGGTTCTCTCCAGGGTCACTCACAGAAGAGGTCATCTGTAGGGGCAACATAGAAAGAGCCTGAATCTGAGGAATACCAAACATGTGGATGTGAATCAAATAATTCATACTGGTTTCCTTTCTGTTCGGACGCTTGAGAATAAAACCTGCAATTCTGTATATAAATATGTAACTGGGCCCAATAATCATTAATGATCTGGGGGATGGTGTGGATTGCACCTTCCACAAGGTTGCAGATGACACTAAACTGGGAGGAGAGGTAGATACGCTGGAGGGTAGGGATAGGATACAGAGGGCCCTAGACAAATTAGAAGATTGGGCCAAAAGAAATCTGATGAGGTTCAACAAGGACAAGTGCAGAGTCCTGGACTTAGGACGGAAGAATCCTATGCACCGCTACAGACTAGGGACCGAATGGCTAGGCAGCAGTTCTGCGGAAAAGGACCTAGAGGTGACAGTGGCTGAGAAGCTGGGTACGAGTCAGCAGTGTGCCCTTGTTGCCTAGAAGGCAATGGCATTTTGGGATATATAAGAAGGGGCATTGCCAGCAGAGCGAAGGACGTGATCGTTCCCCTCTGTTCGACATTGGTGAGGCCTCATCTGGAGTACTGTGTCCAATTTTGAGCCCAAAACCTCAAGAAGGATGTGTCTCTCAAAGCAATGCATCAAATAATATTGAGCTATTAAGGGGGAAACTGGGAATGATAGGATGAATAGACTGGATTTACACAGCTAGTCAGCATGCTGAGAAATGGAACTGACGCGTCCTGATACCTGAAACTGTGCCATAACCACAGGACCATTCTCCTGGTAATTCAACATAGAGAGCCAGAGAGAGAGAGAGACATTCAAAGGGAATCAGATAGAGGAAATTAAATTAAACTACCAAAGCAAACTTTGATGGAACACTTTGCAAAGTGTACTACCTAGAACAATTTAAAACAAAATGGAATGATGTCCTCTAAATACGGAGATCTGGTTGAGAGGTTGAAATTCTTCTGCCTCTCTTAAAACCTACTTTGGGGAACCTCTAATGATGTTTGTGAGTACTTTCCTCAGCACGACCATTGCGGTACATTCAGAGCTGGCTGGAAAAATGGAATTTCCGTCTCTTGGAAAATTCCAATCATTGTTTTCACCCTGAATTGATATGAAAAGTTGAAATAGCGAAACCTCTAATTTTGATTCATAAGAGTCCACATGAAATTGAATGGAAAATTGAAAATTGCTATCAGCATCAATATTTTATCATGGAAAACATTAATATTGATGAAAACATGGACTTCAGTGGGAGAATACTTGGGGCTTACGTCATGTTTAAGAAGAGTAGTTCCCTCTCCTTACTGCAGCCACTATATGTGTTGAAGGAAACAGAGGTGTTATTTCGTTCACTGGCTTCTGTGACCTAGTCCTTGAAGGAAATTTATTGTAATATTCCTCAAAGGAAGAACAATTCTGCATCTACCTGCAACAAAACAAAATTCACTAGGGCCATCATTTCATAGGAGGTGGTAGCATCATCATCACAATGTGTGTTTTCTAGATGAAAATGGTAATGACACGTTTTTATCAGAAGGAGGAATGATTTGTCCAAGGCTACACAACACAAAGAGTCAGGGGTAGAGTTAGTAACGATACCCAAGACTCATGACTCTGATTCCCTGATGTTCAGACTGTGTGCCCTACCCCTGTCTCAGAGCCATGATTAAAACCAAGGAGATCTGATTCCAAATCCCCACTAAACATTACATCCCACTCTCCTCCTAGAGTTGGGAACAGAACCCAGGAGTCCTCACTCTGAGACTCTACTGCCCTAATGAAAGGGCCCATTTTCCTCCTAGAGAAACAGATCCAAAGCCCATAGAAGTCAGTGGGACTATTCCCAAGTTTGCAGCAGGACCAGAATCCGGACGAGCTCCCAGGAACATTAGAATAAACTATGTGGAAGCTGAGCAGTGCTAGGGGGTAGTGTGCTGCAGGGACTTGGGTGATGGGCTCATCTGGGAGCACTCTCATTTCTTAGACAGTTCTGACCCATTACTCCACCATGGCTGTAGGGGGCTGTCATAAATATAAAGGGAAGAGTAACCACCTTTCTGGATACAGTGCTATAAAATCTCTCCTGGCCAGAGGCAAAATCCTTTCACCTGTAAAGGGTTAAGAAGATAAGGTAACTTCGCTGGCACCTGACCCAAAATGACCAGTGAGGGGACAAGCTACTTTCAAATCTGGAGAGGGGGGGCTTTTGTCTGTCTGTGTGATATCTTTGCAGGGAACAGATCAAGGATGCAAGCCCTCCAATTCCTGGAAAGTTAGTAAGTAATCTAGCTAGAAAATGCTTTAGGTATTCTTTGTTTTGGCTTGTAAATTCGCTGTGCTGGAGGGAATGTGTATTCCTGTTTTTATGTCTTTTTGTAACTTAATGTTTTGCCTACAGGGATTCTCTATGTTTTGAATCTGACTGCTTGTGAGATTATCTTCCCTTCTAATCTTACAGAGTGTTTCTTTAATCTTTGTTTTGTTATTCTAAGAAAGTTCTGTTTTTTTTAAGAATCTGATTGGGTTTCTAGGGTCCTAAGAAATCCAAGGCTGGTGTATGCTCAACTTGTTTATTCTCAAGCCTCCCCAGGAAAGGGGTGTAAGGGCTTGGGGGGATATTTTGATGAAATAGGAACTCCAAGCGGTCCTTTTCCCTGGTTCTTTGTTAAAGGACTTGGTGGTGGCAGCATATTTTGTGCCTTTGGGGAAGTTTTAACCTCAGCTGGTAGAAATAAGCTTAGGGGGTCTTTCATGTGGGTCCCCACATCTGTACCCTAGAGTTCAGAGTGGGGAAGGAACCTTGATATGGTGGCGGAGAAGTGGGATCATTTTGAACCAAAAGCACAGACCTGAAGATATTTTTTTTAACTGAAAGCAGTTAGAGTTTTTTCTGTCCCTTTGCCTGGAGGCAGAGGTGTCAGTGGTTTTAACAAATGGATTTTTCTGTAGGCTGGGAACAGCTATCAGAGACAAAGGTATCAGGTTACAGCACAGCAAATTTTACAAGCAAGGATTTTTTTTCTTTCTAACTCTCAGGTATAGCTAGGTTAAAAACAGGGAGGCTAGTATGACAGAAAGCAATGTCCAACAGAAACTGGAGTTAGCCAGACTGTAAGCAGAAGAGAAAGAAAAGGAACAGCAGAGTCTGGTCAAATTAAAACAACTTGAAAAGGAGGCAGAGGAGGCTGCCCACTAGAGAGCTATGGATGCAACGAAAGAGGCAGATAAAGCCCAGGAAGCTGCCCAACAAAAAGCTATGCAGGCAAAAGAAAAAGAAATGGAGGAGAGGGAAAAAGAGAGGAAGCATGCAGTGGAGATAGACAAGGCAAGGGCTCAGCAAAATATACCAAATAACCCTAACAATCCTTCCCCAACAATACACAAATGGGAGCGACTATGGCCACAGTATGATGAATCCAGGGATATTGATGAATATTTGTTCACCTTTGAGAGACTGTCAACACTCCATCAAATTCCTGACTCTCACAAGATGACCACATTGGTAGCAAAATTGACTGGAAAAGCTCTGGACATATTCAGTAAGATGCCTATTGAGGAACCTTCTGACTATATTAAATTCAAGGATTTGGTTTTAAAATAATTTCAAGTTACACCTGAAACTTTCAGAGTAAAATTTCGAATCCTTAAGAAAGAGCCTGGACTAAGTAATGTGGCTTATGTAAACCAGATAAAGGATCTGTTAGCTAAATGGCTCAAAGGATGGGATGTAAATAGCTTTGGAGGAATGCGGGATTTGATGCTACAGAAGCAATTCCTGAATATGTCCAAGGATGATATAAAACAGTGTTTATGGGATAAGAATATGGACTCAGCAGGAAGTCTTGCGTCTTATGCTGATCAATACGAGCAGTCCCAGGCTGCCAGAGAGGCTGGGAAAACTGGAACAAAATGGGTGGAGGGAGGAGAGAGAAACGACGCTGGTCGCAGTTTGAGTGGATACCATAAGGGACACCCTCAGACCACACCCTACTACCGGGGGCAACCCAAAGCCCCGACTACCTTCCAGGAAAAACTCCAAACTCCGTATCATCTCACCACACTATTCTCCAGCAACCCACCTCCCCCCAGTGACCAGTCAGCTGGGCGATGTTTTGAATGTAATGAGCTGGGGCATGTCAAGGCCAACTGCCCCAAGAACCCCAACAGACTGCAGTTCATTACACCGGGGTCACACCAAAGGTCCACAGGCCCAGATGCCTCCCAGATACCCTCAAAGTGGAGGGAAACTATGAGTGTGTCTGGGAAGAAGGTTACAGCGTGGATGTAGAACTGATCAATGAAATTGTTTTTAATTGTTCACTTTATTAATATAACTTCATAAGTAAAGTATTATGAATGAAACTACATTCATTTATAAAACCAGGTACCCCAATAACTCCCTAATTGAGTTTCACTTTCAATCCAATTGCTGCTTAAATCACTGAAACTTGCACTGCTTCAACATTGTAACTTCTGTTCACTGTTTGCCATTCCTGACACTTGTCCATGTTGTAACCCATTTTAAAATGCTCACTTAATTTTTGCTAAACCCTGCTGTAATCTTATTAGTTTAGTTTAGATGTGTGAATGAGGTAAGTATGGATGACAGAATCAACCTCCAGCCCCAGCCTGTCCTGATGAAATAAAGTGTAAACACAAGCAGCTGAAGATGCAGACAACAGCCCTGACAAAGCAAGAGGAGTCCACCCTAAAAAGTGCAATTGAAGAAACATCAAAGCCAGGTCCTAGGCTGAAAGTCATGTCTGCAATTGACGAGTGATCAATCACACCGAACCCAGAGGCAGCGTGACACAGCAAGGCCCATAGACTCTGGATTCAAACTAAAGCCTACAAAAAGGATGGGTGAGATGGAAGACTTTGGAGGGTAACATTCTGCTGCCAACATGGAAGGGCATCGGTGCATGCCCAACAGAGACCCAGTTCTTCCTTGTGCCCGGCTTTCCTGGCCAGTTAGCCGCCACAAGCTACGAACCCAAGCCACGAACTCAAGCTAAATTCAGGACTGGTAACAATATAGCAGCTGCAGAACATTTGGTGTGTGTGTGTATACATAGGTATTAGATATTAGTTATTGGTCTTAAATCAAATTGTGTTATTATAATAAACGTGACATCTTATCTTGTCCCCTGAAATGATCCTATGTAGTTTTGTCTGTATAACATGGAGTGTCAGCTGTCCACGCTTCCTTAGTGGACCCCAATTTAATCAACCCAGAGATCCAAGTGATGATTCAACACTTCAAGTCAAACTCTTTTCACTTGCCTGCAGCCAAGTTGCCTGTCCGGACAAGGGCTGGTCAGGAACGTGGACTTTTGCAGTCTATGATGATTATCCCATCCCCATGCTGTTGGGGGAAGACTTTGCCAACCATGCGAAGCTAGCCAAGAGGGTGGGAATGGTCACCCGCAGCCAGGCTAAACAAGCTGTCATGCCTAGCTCTGTTCCAGAAACTTCTACCAGGACCCAGTCAGAGGTGATGGATCCGGACCCCATGCCAACGTCTGCAACAGCAGTAGTGGATCCAGTCCCAGAGACCCAGATGGAACCAGTCCCAGAACCGGAACCGGTGGAACAACCAGCACCAGACCCATTGCCAGCACTGAATCCAGTACTTGCAACTTCAACACCAGCGGGCCCCACCGAACCTGAACTGGCAGCAGCAGATAACCCCACACAAGAGGCTCAGCTGGAGCTTGAACCCCAACATAGTGTCCCAGCGGAGAGCGGTTCACAGTCAACAGAAACAGCCTCATCACCTGCATCGCTTCCAGAGGGACCAGGCCCAGGTCCACAATCCAATGAGGAACTGATGTCTCCAGCATCAAGGCAACAATTCCAGATCGAACAGGAAGCAGATGAAAGACTCCACAGAGCTTGGACTGCGGCACGGAGCAACCCACCGCCTCTCAGCTCTTCTAATTGATCCAGGTTTGTTGTAGAAAGAGGACTTTTATACAAGGAAACTCTTTCTGGTGGAGACCAGGAAGACTGGCATCCTCAGAGACAGTTGGTAGTTCCAACTAAGTACCAGGTAAAGCTCTTGAGCTTAGCCCACAATCATCCTAGTGGCCATGCTGGGGTGAACAGGACCAAAGACCGTTTGGGGAAGTCCTTCCACTGGGAGGGAATGGGTAAGGATGTTTCTTCCTATGTCTGATCTTGTGAGATATGCCAAAGAGTGGGAAAAACCCAAGACCAGGTCAAAGCCCCTCTCCAGCCACTCCCCATAATTGAGGTGTCATTTCAGCGAGTACCTGTGGATATTCTGGGTCCTCTTGTTAGGGTTATCTGGTAGATTCAGCTTAGCCTTTTTCAGATCTAAGCGCTTCAGCGCTAATTCCGTCTCCAAGCGTTGCTTCTCCACCTCCGACTCCAAGCATTTCGCCTCTTTCCTCTCCTCTGCTTCCAACTCCAAGCGTTTTAAGGCTATCTGTCTGTCATGCTCTTTTTGTCTCTCTTCAGCTTCAAATTAAGCTAATTCTAGTTGCTGTTGGATATTGCGTCTTGCTATCCTAGCTTCTGCTTACCTAGCTTATCCGAGATTTAGAAAGGAAAAAAAAAGACCTGCCTGTGAATTTCCAATTCGCTGTGCTGTAATCTGATATCTTTGCCTTTGATACCTTTGCCTGCAGCTGTTCCCAGTTAACAGAAACATCCTTTTGTTATGCAGCTTCTCCTAGCTAACAAAACCTCTTCAGTCTGTGCTTTTTCAAAAATGATCTCTGCTTCAAAATGATCTCTTCTTCAAAATGATCCCACCTTTGCCACCATGTCGGGTTTCCTTCACCACTCTGAACTCTGGGGTACAGATGTGGGGGCCCATATGAAACACCCCCTAAGCTTATGCTTATAAGCTTATACCAGGTTAGGTTAAAACTTCCCCAAGACACAAAATTCCTTGTATCTGGGATTCAGTATGCTGCCACCACGAAGCGATTTTAACAAAGAATCAGGGAAGAGACCACTTGGAGACATCTTCCCCCAAAATATCCCTCCAAGCCTTACACCCCCTTTCCTGGGGAGACTTGAGAATAAACAAGATGAGCGGAGACCAGCCTTGGGTTTTTAGGACCCTAAAAACCCAATCAGATTCTTAAAAAACAAAACTTTATTTCAAGAACAAAAAAAAATAAAAGAAAAGAAACACTCTGTAAATTTAGAATGAAAACAATCTCACAGGCAGTCAGATTCAAAACATAGAGACTCCCTGTAGGCAAAAAGAGACAAAAACAGTAATACACATTCCCTCCAGCACATCAAATTTCACAAGCCAAAAAGAAAAGAAAATCTAATGCATTTTCTAGCTAGATTACTTACTAACTCTATAGGATTTGGATTGCTTGCTTTCTTGATCTGTGCCCAGCGGAGGCATCACACAGACAGTCAGACAAGCCTTCCCCCCCCCAAAAAATTTGAAAGTATCTTGTCCCCTTATTGGTCATTTTGGTCAGGTTACTTGAGCTTCTTAACCTTTTACAGGTAAGAGGATTTTATAGTACTGTATCAGAGCTTCTTAACCCCTTCCCTTTATATTTATGACAACATGTCATCGCGAGTGCATTTTTTTCACCATCTAATCTGCGATATCCTCAGGGACGGAGATGATAGAGGGAGCACAGAAACATTTGCACCTAGGGGGAGATAAAAAGGGAAAGTAAAATGTAAGATGATACATTTCTGAGAACAAAAGGGAGACTCTTTCACAGTGAATCAAGCAATTCACAGCAGACAGCACATGTGCTTTAGGTACAAGGTCACATTTTGCCTTTTATATTGAGTGTCTGCCAGTATGGTGACACATCACAAATGGCTGGGCAACAGAATTTGATTTCCAGGCAGCCATGGTAAGCCTTTTGATATGTAGGGTTGGCTTCTTACACCTTCAAAACATGTGGGAATGGTTTCAAACTGCAGCGCCCTCCTTTCCCATAGCAAGCAATGCCAGTTGGGTTTCACATTTAAAACAAGGGACTGCGGTTTTTGGGTGGATCTGCAGCAGACACCTCCCCCAACCCCATCACATGGCTATTCTCTGGGATGATGCCTTTTAGCCAAGAGCAAATAGCCCAGCATGAACGGGGTCCTTTTACTGTTCCCTTACAAAAATTCTCCTATTTCAGCTAGGTGACTATGAATGATATCACTCTCCTGAGGCTAACACAGAAAGATATATACTGTATGTTGCTTGAATGCGACCAAAACCCAGGACCATTCGCTGCCATGCATTGTGCTGCAATGATTCCAGACTATTTGCTACTGGATTAGCATGGTAAAGTGTCCTACCATGGAGGATGAAATAAGGCAGCCCTCCCCAGTAACCTTCTGCAAAGGCTTTCAGAGTACCTCCAGGAGAGCTTCCTGGAGATGTCCTTGGAGGAGATCTGTACTGGCTGTGAATGCATCCCAATTCTTCAGGGCAAATCAAACATTAAACACTATTGCTTTTAAACCCTGTACTGTAGTTACAAATGTGCACTCACCAGAGGTGCCTTCTCCAGCTTCAGGCCTGGGGATCCCGTCTTGGGAAGGTATTGGCTCCAGGGTGATGAAAAGGTCCTGGCTGCCAGGGAAAATGGATTCACAGCTTGCCAGCTGCGCATTCTCCTCCTCCTCCTTCTCCTCCTCTTCCTCATCCACAAAATCCTCCTCCCTGTTGCGTGAGACTCCCCCGTTGCAGGTGTCCACGGACAGTGGTGGGGTAGTGGTAGGGTCCCCCCTAGAATGCCATGCAGCTGATCATAGAAGCGATATGTCTGGGGCTCTGACCCAGAGCGACCATTTGTCTCCTTTGTCTTTTAGTAGGCTTGCCTGAGCTCCTTAACTTTCACACGGCACTGCTGTGTATCCCTGTTGTAGCCTCTGTCCAACATGCCCTATGCGATTTTGGCATATATATTAACATTTCTTCTTTTTGATCAGAGTTTGGCCTGCACAGATTCTTCTCCACATACAGCAATAAGATCCAGTGTCTCCTGTTCAGTCCATGTTGGAGCTCGTTTGCGATTCTGGGGGGACTGCATGGTCACCTGTGCTGCTGAGTTCGCCACGCTGACCAAAAAGGAACTGAAATTCAAAATTTCCCAGGGCTTTTCCTGTGTACCTGGCTAGTGCATCGGAGTTGAAAGTGCTGCCCAGAGCGGTCACATTGGAGCACTCTGGGATAGCTCTTCGATGCCAATACTGTCAATTTGCATCTGCATTACCCCTGATTCGACCCAGCAAGGTTGATTTTAGCTCTACTTGCCTCACCAGGGAGGATTACAGAAGTGAATTTTAAGAGCCCTTTAGGTCGATGGAGCAGGATTGGTTGTGTAGACGCATTCATTTTAAAATCTACCTAAAACAACTAAAGTTGACCTAACCCCGTAGTGTAGACCAGGGTTTAGTCACTCCTTTCTCACTGCTGTTATACAGTATAACAGATAGTTCCCTGTCGTCCATCATCTGCAGCACTCTGCTGCTTATGTTTGATAAATTGTACAGTCAATTGCTTGACTGTCAGGTTTATTGCTAAAAGTCAATCATAGTATCGTACTGGGAAAAGGTTTAATATGATACCAGTCTCCAGGAAGCTGTCTCATGTTAAATTCATCTTGCACAGAAGGTGGGCTTCCAAATTTATACATTTCAACGAGGAGTAACTCAAGTTACAAAACTTTTTACATGTCACAGAAATCCAGCCTGTCTGTTCATCCCTGTTCCTTAACTTGTTAGTCTGAACCTTGACCATCCATATCTTACTTTTGGACACAGCATTCCATGTCCTGGTCCGTGAAGTTTCCCCACAATTTGTACTAAGCTATTGAACTAATGTATCTTGACTTTGACAAGTTTCCCATCCGCTTATGTTAAACACTAAGTTATACTGTTTCTTGGTAATGTGGGGTGTAGGTTAGCATGAGTGCACAGAACACTGGGAAGAACATATGCTAATTCAGCTTGTAGAACTGGCAGGTATTCACATAAAGGGGTGTATACTAATTTAACACATATGTGTTCACTGACATGCCATGGCTTGTTGCTCTGATTATTATTGTATGAGGGTCACACCTTTGCTGAATTAATTAACAAAGCAGAGATGAGAGCATTTATGTGGGATTTTTCTTTTTAATCAAATTGTGTAAATTGTTGGGTGTGTAGAGTGGGAAACCAAGTCACACATCCACAAAATTTAGGCTTAATCAGTTTTACCTTTATTTAATACAATTTCAAACAGAATTAATCTCACTTATAGTGTATGGAAATACATTTCTGCCTCACAAGTAATAACAGACAAGATGGAATAGGTGAATGGGCCCAAGTTAACACATTCTGGTGTGACAGATTTATGTTACCAATCTGCCTGAGGCATCAGGTGATCAGTCTGAGGCCCGCAGGATCATGGGGGTGGAGATGGAGGAGCAGACCAAGTGACTAAATTTTAAAGCTTTATTAATAAAATGACAGCGGTGAGCGCTGGGACCGTTCCCATGTCACTCAGAGGAAGGAAGGAAGGAAGCGTTAGTGCCCCATTTCTAACCCACTTTCATACTCACACACGCACAGCCCGAAGCTGGCCAAGTCTGGGTGTAACTTAAGAAGAAGAGGGGGAGGGGTAGACTGGAGTTCTGTCCTGTGCACAGGCTGTCTAGGGTCTGCTGTTGATCTCTGGCTTGGTTCAGCTCTCGGGAGGGTTTTTAAGTCTTGGGTTCTTCTGGGGGCATTTTGTCCAGGGACCTTTGTTCTCCGTGCTCTCTGTACCAGTCTGAACCGGCCTTCTGCAGCTTCTTTAGAGTCCCCAAAACATTCCAGCTTCAGGGTCACGATGTTATGTTCCCACTCACTAACCTTCACCCTCTCACTAGGCTTTGCAATCCTCTGCAGTTCTATTCAGTTTACTTCTCTTTTCTCATGGCTGGTCAGGGTTGGAATCCAGACTCCCAGCTTTCTTGGCATCAGAGAGTCTGTCCGTGACCTTCAGCTTCTTATCTTCGGACCTAGCTGGAGTGTCAAGTTAACTTACCCTTCCTCCCCTTTGGCCTCTCACAACCTGCAAAGGAATCTTTCACTTCACACTAAGACCTTCAGCCCTTCCCAAAGCACCTCTCAAGGCATGTCAACGTTAGCAATATATAATGCTGATCTGTCTCCCTCGGGAACCCTCTGAAGGAGGGGGCCATTGGATTGTGACACTGGGGCACTGAGAAATTCTTCCTTCCTTCATGATGTCAGTCCTCCTCACTTGCCTGGATCTCCTGTTCAGGTCCTTCAGCCTCATTCATTGGTTTCTGATCCAGCATTTCTCCAGCCCATTTTAAATGTATTTACTTATTTTATATGTATTTCACATATGTATTTTATAGATATTTTGCATATATACATATGTATTTTGTATATGCACATATGTACATAGGTATTTTTACATATTCTGCGTATTTTACATATGTATTTTACACATATTTATATGTATTTTTGTATGTATTTTTATACATTTACACGTTATCTATTGCTTAATTTTCCTCCATTCTTTAGTCAACACATTATCCATTGAATTTTACATAACCTGTGCATTACTTATCCACAAATGTTAATCATCAAATGTCTACAATTTTCTTGCTGAATTTGTAGTTTCTGGGTCATGTTGGCCTGGGCCACTCTGCTTCTAAGATTCCCAGAGAAAGGGATTTTTCTTTTGTTTATCATTACATGTTCGTACCTCTTAGTTACATCTTCCAACACGACAGGTTATTTATCTTGCCAACAATATCATTTTAAACAAATCAGCAAATTATATCAAAGAGATATAACAAAAACCATCACATACTGCCAGCCAGTGCATCTCAGAGTCTCAATGTATTTTAAGCTTCCGATGAATGCATTATAGGGATGTTTAGTGAAAGAAGACATATAGTCATGTAAATGCTGAACAAGGTATAGAGGTTTTTAATTTGGTATTTATTATACAGCTGCAGAGATATAGGTAGAGAAGCAAACAGAATAGAATCTCTCATCATAAAAACGTAGAAAGGAATTTTTATCATATAGTTATACTAGGAGGTACCATGTACACTAGCATTTGGTGCAATATTATTATACATTGATCGAACCACTTGTAGTTTATGAGTTTATCACACAACTATTATTTTACATATGTAATATAAAATTCCTCTGACTCAGGAATCACCAGGTGAAACTCTCTGCCGTGTGTTAAGCAGAATGTCAGACTAGATGATCAAAATGGTCCCTTATGGCCTTTTAATCAATGAATCTAAGATATACATAGTCTGTTAGAATAGAGTTCTGAACCTGTGCAGAATGCCATGGAAGTCAAGAGAGAGCTTCCAGAGTTGTTGTGTGACCTGATCAAGTTAGGCATTGAAAGATCCATCAGTCTTACACAGGAAACTGCATAAGTGCTGAGAAATATTATTTAAAATTAGGCAACAGGGAGCACTGGGGAAATCCATTACACAGCCAAAAAAACCTAGTCCAACCCAACCTAAAACCTAAAATGCTGCAATGAATTGACAAAGCAGGAAAAGGAGAAGCCTGAATGGAGTTATATATAGAGCTGGTTGGAATTTTTCCATCATTAAAATTTTGGTGAAAATTGTTAAATTTGCAAAAACCAAGGTGAACATTTTATGAAAGGGTTTTCATTTTAAGCTTTTTTTCTTTCACATTCCAAATTTTGAAGATATTTAAATTTTTGGGTTTTTTGGTAATAAAAGTTTCTCTTCCCATTCTTCTGATAGGTTTAGAAGTCAAAGTTTTTCAAATGGCAAAATTTCAATTAAAAAAGTGCAGGTCATCGGGAGCAATTCAACAAAACATTCATGAATTCCCCCCATTCCCCCTGTTTTAATTAACTCTACTTTTCATTCTCTGTTTTCTTCAGTTGTGTGAAAAGATACTCTACTTTACTGTATTCCTGAAGGCTCCCTTCACCTCTTTGTTCCTCAGACTGTATATTGTGGGGTTCAACACAGGTGCCGCAACTGTGATCACAAGGGAAATCATTTGATCACTCTCTGGGGTGGAGATAGACTTGGGCCTCAGGTAGGCAAAAAGGGTCATTCCAAAGAACAAAGTCACCACCATAAGGTGGGAGGAGTAGGTGGAGAAGGATTTATGCCTTCCCTCCTCTGACTGCAGCTTGAGGATGGTGGAGATAATGCACATGTAGGATAGGCTTTGTCATAACCATAGGGAAAGCGTAAATTCCTCCTTACCTGTAAGGGATTAAGAAGCTCAAGTAACCTGATTGGCACCTGACCAAAGGAACCAATGGGGACAACAGATACTTTCAAATCTGGTCAGGGGGGAGAGGTTTTGTTCTGGGTTCTTTGTTTCTGTGGCCGTTCGCTCTTGGGACTAAGAGGATCCGGATATCAGACCATGTTCTCCAAACCTTTCTGAACAAGTCTCTCATATTTCAAACTTGTAAGTAGCAGCCAGGCAAGGCGTATTAGTTTACCTTTGTTTTCTCAACTTCTGAATTTTCCCTTTGCTAGAGGGAAGTTTATCCCTGTTTTGTTGTAACTTTGAAACTAAGGCTAGAGGGGGTTCCTCTGTGCTCTTTGAATTTTCTGCTACCCTGTAAGGTTAACTACCAGCCTAAGTTTACAGAGGCGATTCTTTTACCTTTTTCTCTTTAAATAAAATCCTTCTTTTTAAGAACCTGACTGATTTTTCCATTGTTCTAAGACCCAGGGGTTTGGGTCTGTAGTCCCTTTGTGACCTATTGATGAGGATATATGCTCAAGCCTTCCCCAGGAAAGGGGGTGTAGGCTTGGGGGAATTTTGTGGGGGAATAGGACTCCAAGTGGTCCTTTCCCTGATTGTTAAATCACTTGTTGGTGGCAGCGATCCCACGGCAAGAAAGGAATCTGTGCCTTGGGGAAGTTTTAACCTAAGCTGGTAAGAATAAGCTTAGGGGGGTCTTTCATGAGGGTCCCCACATCTGTACCCCAGAGTTCAGAGTGGGGAAGGAACCCTGGCACAGCTAGTGAAATCTGCCTACCTGAGTTTGGAAGCATGCTCCCAGCTGTGGTGTAGATATGCCCTTAATGTCCTTGGGCAAGGTCCACATAAAACAGGCTGCTTGATTGAACCCAGACTCTGAGTTTCAAGGTTCTAGCATGTCTATTAGGTATAGCCCATACTCCCTGGACTGTCAGCTCTGCTGTTCACTCTGTTCTGCCATCCTGCAGCTTTGTCTTTGAAGGAGAAATAAAAATGGATGTAACAGAATGACAGCGTTTGAAATTATGGTATCATTGGACAATATTAGTGCTTCCCATCCTGGTCAATAATGTTCTCTCTTTACTTTTTAAAGAAAATTTGTGTTTTCAGTTAAACAAATTTTCATGGAAAGACTTTATCTATCTATCTATCTATCTATCTATCTATCTATCTATCTATCTATCTATCTATCTAAAAGTTGGGGTTTTTTTTCCTTTGGGGAGGGGGATTCTTTTGGTTGGAATTTTTCAGCTTGCAGCAGGAAACGATTGGTTCTCTGTTGCAAATATCTCAATGTTTGGAAATTTCGGGGACTTTTATGAGAAGAGAACATTTTCTAATAAAGAAAAAAAGACAATAGTAAACTTACTGTGTTCGTCTTTGGACAGTTCTTCCCAACTTGCAAAGCATTTGATCCGAGCAGTGCTCAAAATTATTGGCCATTATCTATCAAAATATTTCCATGCACAACAATCTCTTTATCTCTCTCATGAACTCATCACTGCATTATCCAGCACCAATTTTCATGTTCCATCACTAGATTTCTGAGTTGCTGGGGCTCTCTGCAGTTCCAAGAAGACAGGGATACATTCCACAGATGGGCACTTTCTGCTCCACTCCTGGGGCAGGCTTGGCTGAGAGGCAAATGATTAAATGGGATCAGGGACTGGAAGCCCCTCCCAGCTCTACAGCTTGACATGACTACAGCCCAGTAAGCACCTCCTTTGGGGCTAAATAGTTGAATCAGGTTTCCAGCATTCTGAGCCCAACTATGATCTCACCTGTGAACAAACCACCCTGACAATATACTCTAACTGACCCCACAGGGGGAGAACACAACCCAGCCTGGATCTTACAAAATGGCAACGTCTCTGGAATGGAATAAGAATAAGCTTAGGGGGTCTTTCATGTGGGTCCCCACGTCTGTACCCTACAGTTCAGAGTGGGGAGGGAACCCTGACAGGGTTATCAAAAAAAAAGGGCCCATGATGAACAAAACTGACACAGACAAGACATTAATCTTATTTTTGGATGTGTCCATGCGTGCCATCTTCACCACTTGTGGGATGTTGCAGAAGAAGTGGTGGATGCGGCTGGAGCCACAAAAGGGCAGGCTGAAGATCCATGTGGTCTGAGCTACTTCCACAGAGATGTCGATGGTCCATGAAGCACCTGCGAGCTGTGCACACGCCCAGCCACTCATGAGAGTTCTGTAGTGCAGGGGGTGACATATGGCCACATAGCGGTCATACGCCATGGCTGCTTGGAGGCAGCATTCCATCAGGCCCATGATGATGATGATGTACATCTGGGCAGCACAGCCTGCAATGTTAATGGTCTTTTGCTCCACCAAGAGGTGAACCAGCAGCTGAGGGACCACACTGCTAGTGGAGCAGATATCCAAGAAAGACAGGTTCACCAGGAAGAAATACATGGGGGTGTGGAGTGAGGGGTTTAGCTTTATAGGAGGATAACAAGCAGGTTCCCCATGAGGGCGACCAAGTAGGTGACCAGAAGCACCAGAAACAGAAGGATCTGCAGCTTGTTAAGGTTTGAAAACCCCACCAGGATGAATACATCGGAGATGGTCTGATTCTCTCCAGGGTCAATCTCAGAATAGATCATCTGTAGGGGTGACAAAGAAAGATACTGAATCTGAGGAATAAACCTGTGGATGTGAATCAAATAATTCATACTGGTTTCCCTTCTGTTGGGATGCTTCAGACTAAAACCTGCTGCAATTCTGTATAGAAATATGTAACTGAGCACAATCCTCAAGCATAAACTGATGTAGGCACATTGATGTCAATCAAGCTATGCCAATATAGATCAGCTGGAGATCTGATCACTTTCATAATGGTGGAAATACAGCTGTTTTACAGCAGACAGGGATCTGATAAATTGACTCTAAAGGAGCTACATCAGTTTACACCAGCAATGGAGGTATACCACTTTCCAGCATCATCATTTTCCTCTTCAAACACATTTTTTTCCGTCTACATAAAAATTCAAAAAGGGATCAATGTTTCTTTCTTTCTTTCTTTCTTTCTTTCTTTCTTTCTTTCTTTCTTTCTTTCTTTCTTTCTTTCCCCTCTGAGTGTTACTCTACAGCCACATTTATCAAATAAGATTTCTCAAATGAGGGCAAATTCTGATCTCATTCGGATCTTAATCACCAGAATTGTGATATGAATGCAAGTATTCCCACTGCAGTTACAACTCACATAAGTGAGGACTACTCACGTGAGTAAACTGATGCTGCTGATCCCAATATGTTTGAAGCACTTTAAAGAATGAGAAGCACAATAAATGGTGAAAACAATGGGGGATTTTGGCCTTTTGTGTACTAAAAAATGTTATTCTTCCCTAAATATTAGAGAACAATTGAAATCATTCCTGCCTTTATCATCACAGCATCCGAAATGCATTGGTTTCTCTCAATATACAAAAGAAGACCTAGGGCCAGGTCCTTTGCTGACGTAAATCTTAACAGCTCCATGGGTATAAAAAGATCTATGCTGATTTACACCAGTTGAGGATCTTTGTCTTATGACTTTGCTATAGAATTTTACAAGAAGGAAGATCCTACTTTAGAAGAGATAGTTTCCACAGATGTTCTACTTCAAGGTTACTTGTTGAAAAAGAACTTCCTAATAATGGGTATGAAAGTGAAATGACAGAGTTGAAATAAAAATGAGCAATAAAAATATCATATTTTGCATATTCTTAGCGCCTTCAATATGTGGCTCTCAAAGCAATGCGTCAAATAATGGTGAGCTACTAAGGGGGAAACTGGGAATGATAGGTGGCATGATAGGGGTGAAGAGACTGGGTTTACACAGCAAGTCAGCATTCCTGATACGTGAAACTCTCCCATAACCACAGAACCATTCTCCTGGAAATTGAACACACACACACACACACACAGACACTCACACACATTCAAAGGGAATGAAATAGAGAAAATTAAATCCAACAACCAAGAGTGCACTACACTGAACAATTTAAAACAAAAGGGAATGGTTTTATCTAAATAGGGAGACCTGGGTAAGAGGTGGGAATTCTTCTGCCTCCCTCTTAAGGGAACCTACTTTGGGGAACCTATCTTGACATTTGTGAGTACTTTCCTCAGCACAACCATTGCACTAAATGCAGAGCTGGCTCAAAAATGTGAAATTCCAATATTCCAATATTAGTTTTCACCCTGAATTGATATGAAAAGTTGAAATAGCAAAACCTCTAATTTTGATTCAGAAGACTTCATATGAAATCGAATGGAAAATTGAAAACTGACATCAACATCAACATTTTCTCATGGAAAACATTAATACTGATTAAACCATTTATTCAGAAGGGATTTGGATTTATTTCTTTATTTGTTGGCTGATATTTGGAGTGGCTCTAAGTAAATGGAGAAATTTACTCATAATTAGGAATAAGGTCTGTATAGATGCTTTTCACTTGCAGTTGAGTGTTATTTTCACAGCTCTTCAAGGCATCTGGACACTCCATTTACATACAGGAGAACATGAAATCAACAAAAGGAACATACATTATGTGTAGAGCCTGCAAATCGTCAGGTGTCCACTTTATATCCGTGGAACATTTTTGCGGATAGCAGCGCAGATGCGGATAAAAACTTTGTATGCGTGCAGGGCTCTGACAGGTAAGAACCGGGCAGGCAGCTGTGAGGAGCCACAGTGCGGACCCTTTACTTGAGCTGGACAGAGGTTCCGGGGGCAGGGACTTGGGCCGGGGGCTATTCTGGCCCTCCATCCAGAGCAGGCGGATGGTCTACTGCGGCTCCCCGCCGCTGCCCACCCAGCTCTTACCATGGCTGGGCTGCAGGCCGGGCAGGCCCCCTGCTGCAGCCAGAGAGCCGTGCTGGCTGCTGTAGGGAGCCTGGGTTCCATGGTAAAAGTTCCACCTGTCTGGTGTGGGGGGCCCGAGTAGCCCCCGGGCAGTTAAACAGGTCACCCTCCCCTCCTCCTCCAGCGCGGCCAGTGTGGAGTCCAGCTGGGGACCATGGTGGACCCTCCACCTGCCCGTGGGGTGGGGAGGGGGCTGAGAGCAGCCCCAGGCCGTGTTCCCGAGGGAAGGTGGAGGGTCTGAGACTCCCGAACAGCTCTCTCTGACCAGGCTCAGGCAGAGGGGTGCCTCAGAGCCTCAGGCTGGCCATGGTAAGTACAGCACTGCACATCCGCAGATATCTGCGTATATCTGCACCCACACATGTGGCTATCTGCCGATATTTTTTGTGAATCGCGTATCGGATGCAGAAATACATTTTTCCTATTTACGGAGGGCTCTCATTATGTGAAGAGAGGGCTGAGGTAAATTCAGCTAAAAGAGACAACCACTTAACTCTTGGGCACCAGGTGTGGAGCATGTGCCATGGTCACATCCTGGGAGTAGACTCTCTTATTAAAAGAGATCAGACTGAGCTTTCCCAGCCAACTGTATTCAGATCCAAATACAAGACCCATCTCAAGAAACAACATTTCCACTTTGATTCAATGGATGATTATAAGAATTGGGGAACAGAGGGCAGTAAGGATAAGAGGAAGAAGCAAGAAAAACCACCACCAACACAACAACAACAGCAACAAAACTAATAAATAGAGCCATGGCCTGGGGATGAATATGTCTAGTGTGTATCTATCACTCTGGTGGGCACTATGGAAATATGGGACCAGAATTTCACCTAGAGTAAATTAGCAAAACACCACTGAAGTCAGGCTTATGACCTGACCCATGATTGTTAATTAGTTCAGTTCAGAATGATAGATTCAGAGACAAATAGCTCAACTGATATGCTAATAGACTGCCAGATAGATAGATAGAGAGATAGATAGATATGAATACAGACAAAACCCATTTGCTCGGACACACAGTAAGATTCTCTGCCCAGGTATGGAAAATTCAAATGAAGAAACCAGTGACCATTGCAGACTGGGGTACAGTGTCCATGGACTTCAGTGGGAGAATGGTTAGGGCTTAAGTTTTTCATCTATAACCTACCTTGTTTAAGAAGAGTAGTTCCTTCTCCCAGCTGCAGACGCTATATGTGCTGAAGGAAACAGGTATTCTTATTTCATTCACTGGCTTCTGGGACCTACTCCCTGAAGGAAATTTCTTGTAATATTCCTTAGAGGAAGAACAATTCTGCAATCATTTCATAGGCAGTTCTATCATCATCAATCATCATAATCATCAACATTGTCATCAAATTATCATTATTATGTGTGTTTTCTAGACGAAAATCATAATGGGATTTACTAACTGTGGTAAAGTGTGTGATACTTTTTGTCTAGAAAATCAGAGACATGATGAGGAAGGATTGCTTGTTCAAAAACAATACAAATAGACAGGAACAACACCCAAAGCTCATGACTCCTGTCATAAATATAAAGGGAAGGGTAACCACCTTTCTGTATACAGTGCTATAAAATTCCTCCTGGCCAGAGGCAAAATCCTTTCACCTATAAAGGGTTAAGAAGCTAAGGTAACCCTGCTGGCACCTGACCCAAAATGGCCAATGAGGGGACAAGATTCTTTCAAATCTGGAGAGGGGGGGAGGCTTTTGTCTGTCTGTCTGTCTGTCTGTCTGTGTGATACCATTGCTGGGAACAGATCAACAATGCAAGCTCTCCAACTCCTGTAAAGTTAGTAAGTAATCTAGCTAGAAAATGCGTTAGGTTTGCTTTGGTTTTTGGCTTGTAAATTCACTGTGCTGGAGGGAATGTGTATTCCTGTTTTTGTGTCTTTTTGTAACTTAAGGTTTTGCCTAGAGGGATTCTCTATGTTTTGAATCTAATTACCCTGTAAGGTATTTACCATCCTGATTTTACAGAGGTGATTCTTTTACCTTTTCTTTAAATAAAATTCTTCTTTTAAGAATCTGATTGATTTTTCATTGTTCTTGAGATCCAAGGGTTTGGGTCTGTGTTCACCTGTACCAGTTTGTGAGGATCTTATTATCAAGCCTTCCCCAGGAAAGGGGATGTAGGGCTTGGGGGGATATTTTGGGGGGAAGACGTCTTCAAGTGGTTTCTTTCCCTGTTCTTTGTTTAAAACACTTGGTGGTGGCAGTGTATCAGATTTTTAACCTAAGCTGGTTCCCAAGGCAAGAAAGAAATCTGTGCCTTGGGGAAGTTTTAACCTAACCTGGTAAGAATAAGCTTAGGGGGTCTTTCATGCAGGTCCCAACATCTGTACCCTAGAGTTCAGAGTGGGGAAGGATCCTTGACAATCCTAGAGTCCGTCCCTGCAGCTCAGCACCCTCTAGTGCCACACTGGGACACTGCTAGCAGCACTAACTAAGGGGGAAGAGTGCCTCAAATTGAGCATCCCATCCCACTCCCAGTAGCACAGCCTCCACTACGGCCAGGCTGAAGTAAGGGGGTCAGAACTGTCTAAGAAATGAGAGTGCTCCCAGCTGAGCCCATCACCCCTACTACCCCCTAGCACTGCTCAGCTTCCACATAGCGTTTTTTCTAATGGTCCTGGGAACTAGTCCTGATTCTGGTCCCACTGCAAACTTACTGGAATCAAAGGGAATAGTCCTGCTGACTTCTACGGGCTTTGCATCTGGTCTTCTAGGAGGTAAATGGGCCCTATGGTTGGGGCAGTGGAGTCTAAGACTGAGAACTCCTGGGTTCTGTTTCCAGCTCTGGGAGGGGAGTGGGGTCTAATATTTAGAGCAGTTGGGAGTGGGAGTCTGAGCTCCTGGGTTCTAATTGTGGTTCTGAGATGAGAGTTGGGCACACAATATGAACATCAGGGAACTGGAGTTGTCAAGGTTCCTTCCCCACTCTGAACTCTAGGACTCAAGGACCTGGGGAACTTGTCCTGCTTGGAGATCTGCTACACCTCCAGCATCCTGCCCTGGGTGCTGGCCAGTCTCCTCACGGGGGACGGAACCATTTCTGTTAGTGGCTGCATGACACAATTTTATTGTTTTGGTATCCTAGCAGCCACAGAATACTATCTGCTAGCAGTGATGTCTTACGATTGGTATCTAGTGATCTGCAATCCACTCTGTTATGCCACTCTGATGAACGGCAGTGTTTGTTTCCAGCTCGCGGCTTGTTCCTGGACAAGTGGCTTTCTGAGCAGTACCATAGTAATCATTTTAATGACTAAAATAAAGTTTTGTGGCTCCAATGAAATTGACTATTTCTTTTGTGATTCCTCACCCATCATAAAACTATCCTCTACTGTTACCCAGTTTCTAGAACTCACCATTTTCATGGTCTCCTGCGTCAGGTGACTAGTCCCATTTCTATTCACATTGGCATCCTACGTTTGCATCATCAACACCATCCTGAGAATTCCTTCCACCACCGGGAGGCAAAAGGCATTTTCTACCTGCTCCTCTCACATTGTCACTGTCACAACATTTTATGGGACTCTGATTATTGGCTGCATGGTTCCAATTGCCCACCATTCAAAGGACTTATACAAGGTATTTTCTGTCTTCTAAACAGTCCTGACCCACATGGTCAACCCCCACGTCTACAGTCTGAGGAACAAAGAGGTCAAAGAGGCCCCGAGAAGGGCTGTCAGTAAGTTTCTGGCTTTTGCAAGACTTCAGACTGTAAAATTAACAGATCTCTATCAGTCACCTACAGCAGGAGATTCTGGAAGACTGGCACCTCTCCCCAATCAGCTAATTTTGATCTTTGCAGTTGTAAAATAAGATTGAGATTTTTAAAAGGGACTTTAGGGGTTAGGAGCACTGTATTCCATGCTTTGATTTTCCAGAAACTTTTGGAGGGTTACTTAGGGTGATATCTCAAAGGAGTTGAAGGGAGTTAAACACCTACATTGGAGTTAATCACCAAAGGGATTTAATCACCTAAATTGGAAGTTGAGTCACCTAATTCCTTCACATTTCTTTGGAAATCCTGCCCTAAAACTTTGGCAGACATGGATTTCACTGAATTTTAGGACTGATACTTGCTGCTGCTGCCTTTAGGGAGCAGTATTCGTATGGTATGCTTTGGCTGATATTTTTCTTTTCCAGGTGATGGAGGATAATTTGGGGAGAGGGGAGAAGGAAGGGGGAAACAATGATTGCATGAGTGAGAAAAATAAATCTGAATTCAAATGCAATGTTAACTGTTGTAGATGCCTGTGGAATTACATCATGCTTCCCTTTGCAAATCTAATAATAAAACAGGGCAACTGCATAAAAGTTTGGGTCAATATTTTTTTGGTCTTTGAGTCATATTTTAAGGTCAGAAGGGACTCTGATCTAGTCTTCATGACACAGGCCAAAGAACGTGACCAGCCATCTATGTTTCCCACTCCCTCCTATCTGGACTTTTCAGAGTCTCTGATTACCCTAGATTTACTGAGCTGGTCAGTGGAAATGCACTGATTCACAGAAACTCTGGACTCTTTCTTTTAAGGCATATTTCAACATTGTGGGCCTGATTCAACACTGGCTTACTTAGTCTCTATATATGCTACTTTTCATTTGAATCAAAGCCTTCTGGTAGGGGAAATTCTTTCCAGCAGTTTATAGATAGACCCATTGTGACTGAGATTTCCAAAGAAACTAGGAAGACTTTCTAAAGAACCGGTAAATAACAGGCCACTAAATTTCACCCAGTTACCCCTGTGTTGAGGCCAATAACTTACAGATTTATAAATTACCAATTTATAAATTTATAAAAATTTACCGATGAAGTGGGTATTCACCCACGAAAGCTTATGCTCCAATACATCTGTTAGTCTATAAGGTGTCACAGGACTCTTTGCTGCTTTTACAGATCCAGACTAACACAGCCCACCCCTCTGATACTTATAAATTTATAGATTCCGGGGCTAGAAAGGACGGTTGTGATCATCTACTCTGACTTTTTGTCAGTCACTTGCTGGTTTTAACTGGAGTAAATGGTGGATTCTGTGTAACTTGAAATCTTTAAATCATGATTTGAAGACTTTAGTAACTTAGCCAGAGGTTATGGGCCTCTTACAGGAGTGGGCTGCTGAGCTTCTCTGGTCTGTGATGTGCAGGAGGTCAGACTAGATGATCATGATGATCTCTTCTGGCCTTAAAGTCTGTGAGTCTAAGACTCTACTTGGCTCTCTCACACATTCACTGTGTGTCTTGGAGATGCTGTTGAATCTCCCCTTGCCTCAGTTTCCCTTGTGCATAATGATGCACTTGGATGCTGGGAGAATAAATCCATGAATGTGTGTGACACTCCCTGATGCCACATTGATGGGCATATTAGAGCCTAGATAACGAAAAATGTGAAGTCACTAAGATGTGTGTGTGTAGACATTTGTGTCTCCATAGCAGTCTGGGACCTGAGGCTAGGCTTTTCACGAGTGTCTACATGATTTAAGAGCACAGGTCCACTTGAAAGTCAGCGGCATCTCGGAAAATCCCAACCATGAACTGTACACTGAGTACATGAACAGGTGTCACACCCTCCCTTTCTCTGGCCACCCTGAAGACATGGGTGAGGGACTCCACTCTGTTTTTTTGAAGAGTCTCCTAAACAGCGATTGGGTGGGAAAATCTACAATAGGTTTCTTGTAAGCATCTCTTCTTGGACTGTGGCACCATAATTGGAGGTGACCAGTGACCTCATCACCTGCATGTAGTAAGGAAGGCCATTTCCTTGGAGGATAGAAATTTGCCTCCATTCACTCTGGTGTTTGTACCGTCGACAGTGCTAGCATGTTATTGAGTTTTCCTTCTCATTAATCAATGTAAGCATCAAGGGAGATGTCGCCTTCCCACAGAAAGGATAAAAGCGAAATCTTGAGAGGGTCTCTCTTGTAGGAACTGGGCACAAGGCAAACAGCACCATATAGAACACTCGGAGTAGATCTCTTTCCTGGCACTGTTAAAGAACGTGAAGCAGATGATGGTAGAAGATAAACTGCAGAACCAGTATCCTGGTCTCTGAATCACTGGGAAAAGGGGCAGTATCTGAAAATCCGCCTCACTTAGAACAGATTTAAAGGTAAAACATTTCCACCATTTCTGTTTCAATTAAATCATGGGATTTTGAAGTGGCAAACATGAGCTTCTCTGCACCATACTCCGGCCACCTCACCGGGGTGGTGGGGAAGAATGGTCTTTAACAGGCTAGGAATATTCTATGTGCTGTGTCAAAACTATGTCTTATCATGCTTCTTCTTCTCCGGAATCACTGGGAATGTTGATGAATGTGAATAATTGACTGATCTGAATAATTCCATAGACCAGATTAAAATGAGGAGTAATTCCATTATTATATGAAATAGAATTAAAAGAAGATACACATGTCAAGAAGGTCTGAAAAAATACAGAAGGGTTCAAAGATAGATAGATAGATAGATAGATGTGTATGGGGACAGGTCTTTCTTTCTTTCTTTCTTTCTTTCTTTCTTTCTTTCTTTCTTTCTTTCTTTCTTTCTTTCTTTCTGTGACTCTGCTACATTTTGAGCATTCATCTTTCATACAATTAATGCACATTTCTTTATACAAAACTTGATACTGTAAGAGACATTCTTTTTGAAAAGACAAACGTTTCAGTAGAGCACTCTGCTTCAGTCATCCGTACATGAACACTAGGGCTCAAATTCTGCAAGGAGCTTAATATCTTTTGAGTGCTTCTGGGTCTCTTCCACACACCACTGATGCCAATGACATTAATTCTCCAGTGATTAGGATCATCTCTTGTCAATTATGCCTCTGAAAAGTAGGTAAACAATGTTGCCGCTGCTGTGACTGAAGAGCTTTGATTAGGTAGTATTCTCTGCAGATCTGTAGCTGGGTAAACAAAACATGAAAGTCTGTGGAGGGTTGGGAGTCTCAGTGTCCTGCCATGTAAAATGTCCTGCCTATTCATCCATCTTTGCATGGTGAAGGCAACATTAACATATCTATTTCTATATTGATACTGACATCAATATAGACATCAATACATATATATAAAATGCTAACAGAAAATGTCTGGCCAAAATTTTCAAAGCTCATAAGACCTGATTTCCCTCCCCCACCCAAATAAAAAGAAATGAATGAATTAAAACGAACGGGAAATGAGCACCCAAAAGCACTAGGCAACTTTGCCAATCTCAGCCTAAATAGTGTCACATGGGCCTCCCTTGCCACACACGGTAACACCCTATACACATATAAATATTTACCACCAAGGTTTGACCAAAAAACTGAATTAAAGAATAAATTCTCACGGAGTCTTCCTGACTCTTTTTCCTGGTACTTTTTTCATAGTAAGTCTCAGGGCAGATCGGCACGAGGGGGAAAAGCTGATCCAAGCGACGCAATTTGAGTTACATTAGTAGCATAACTCAAGTCAACATAGCTTAGATCTACTTACCACAGGATCCACACTGCCCTGGGTTGATGGGAGAAACTGTCCCATCAACTCCTCTTAGGCTATGTCTACACTACTGCGGTAAGTCGACCTACGCTACGCAACTCCAGCTACTGACTGAAAATCTCCAGTCGACTTACCTTACTCTTCTCATCGGGGGTAGAGTACAGGGATCGACTGGAGAGCAATCTGCACTTGATTTGGCGGGTCTTTACTAGACTCGCTAAATCGACCACCAGTGGATCAGTCTCAGAGCTTCAGTCCCTGACGTAGTGTAGACCTGCCCTAACTCATGCCGGTGGAGTACCGGAGTTGATGTCTGAGCGATTGGATTTTTCACACTTGATGTCTGGTCACCCTACTACCTGTGATGGAGGAGGCGCATGTGGGTCCCAAGGACTCTCATTGGGCAAGATGGGTGGGTTGGTTCAGTCTCAGATTTTACTTCTTTTTAATTTATATTTACTCTTTAAATTTTAAATTTGTATTTGCTATTTTTAAAACCTTTTAAACTATTTTATTTTAATTTACTTTAATTTACAGGGGTGGAGGGGGGGTGTCACTTAGCTTCATGTACAACAAGAGCAAAGAGCCTTGTCCAGCAAATATAAATGGGACTGGTTGCCCCGGGGTTTGTCTGTGGGTCCGGAACCCCGGGCGGGCACCGCCCCTCACTCCCGGGCTCTGGGGTGGCCGCATGGCCGGAGTGAGACTGCTGTCTAGCCCCTTTCCCATGGGACACAGAGAGAGAGAGAGGGACACGGGGGCGGGGGGGCACACACCAAAGCTGCTCCTGACGTGTGTTTGGGAGCACAGGTCCCACGGATTCTGAACACATTTCATTTCAATTTAAAAAACTCCCAGGGTGAAGACCGGAAGACCTGCTGCAGACGCACCGCCGCCGGAAGAAGACCAGAAGACCTGTGGCAGGCAGTGGATATGTGCAGAGCTGCTGCCGAAGAATAAAAATGGTGGAGTGCCATCCAGCAGAGCTCCTGCTGCCACGCACCACCTGGGATCATCTCGGGCAGCCCCTGGGGTGCACGCACCCCAGTTTGGAGACCACTGGTTTAGAGGGAGAGAGGGGGTTAGGGGCCTGAAGTGTTCTTGGGGGGCTGGAGGTTTTTAGAGGAACAGAGAGCTTCCTCTCTCCCTCGACTGCTAAAGGGGAATTCTTTGAGCTTAAATTTTAGCGAAAATCAGGCTTCTCATAATGTTTCTGGTAACTTTTCCCTTCATCTCACTTCCCAGCCCTGCTCAGCCAGTTCCACCCAACATACAAGCAATATAAAGTGTGACTTTCTAGGCTAAAGGGACCCTAAGGGCTTGTCCATATGGAGAGTTAGTGTTGAACAAGCTGCGGGGTGTAAATGTACAAATCCATAAAAGAACATAACAAATGGCCACACTGGGTCAGACCACAGATCCATTTATCCCCGTATCCTGTCTTCCGACAGTGGCCAGATGCTTCAGAGGGAATGAACAGAACAGGCAATCACTGAGTGACCCATCCCTGTCACCCATTCCCAGCTTCTGACAAGAGAGGCTTAATAGGGACACCATCAACACACCCATACCTGCCCATCCTGGCTAATAGCCATTGATGGACCATTCTCCATGAATTTATCTAGTTCTTTTTTTGAACCCTCTTTTATAGTCTTGGACTTCACAACATCCTATGGCAAAGAGTTCCACAAGTTGAATATGCGTTGTGCTATCTAATCTATCTATCTACAGCACTACGATGCTTATCATGGCGTTGTCATGGAGTGCGCAGCCTCGGTGCTCTTGGAACTATTAGAATGAAGTTCAGGTGGGACCCCTCTGGTGTAGTGTGACAACCCTTCCAAGCACACTCTTACTGGGCAAGCCTCCTTGGTTTCGGCGCCTCCTGGGTCTGACCTTGGAGCATTCAGCACTCCTGTTTTTACACTGGAAGCTCCCCACAGTGAGTCTGCCTGAATGGGACATGAGGGGAAACCTTACAACACTCCCCTCAGATGGGCCATGCACCCCAACTTCACAGTCATTAGTGACTCTCAGCCAGCATTGTAAACCAGAAAGGTTTATTAGTCGACCGGGACACAGTGTAGAACAGATATTGTCAGCACAGAAATTCAGCAAAGTCCATCTTGGGGAATCCAGAGGCTCTGGGCTGTCCCCGCTGAGTCCCAAAAGGAGACTGACTTGCTTCCAGCAGCCCACCCACAGTCATGCTCAGTTGCCCCTCCTCCATCCTTTGTCTCTTTCCCAGGCAAACTGGTCATCTCTTGTTCACTTCTCTCTTTGTTCTCCAACACCCTTCTCACTTTGTTCTCCAACATCTCTGGCAGGCTCTTGCAGAAGATGGACCCCAGGCATCAGTTGCCAGGTTACAGAGTGTTGGCCATTGTCTGTGCCCAGGCAGCCAGACGACAGGTCACACCTGACCACTCGGTGTCTCTGCAAGGATCAACAAACACTTGTCCCACCACTTAGATACTGGGGTAACACACAGGGGAAACTGAGGTACACACACTATTCAGACAAAACATTAAAAACATCCCCACTTTGTTACAGGTGTCAAATAACTATTAAAGGAACAGGGCAGTATTATAGAGGAGGAAACTGAGTCCTAGAGAGGTTATGTGAAATATCCAATGCCACATAGTGAGTCATTGACAGATCTAAGAACTGGAAGTGGAAAATGGCCTTTTGTGGCCCGGCGGTGGAAAGGCGGTTGAGGATGGCAGATAGGATATAAATATAGGACAGCACAATTCACAGAAAGGGGACCCGCATCAGAGTGGAAGACAAGAAGAAGGAGACCTTTTCAAAGAGGTAAGTATCTGAGCAAGCCAGCTTTAGGAGCGGGGTGAAATCACAGAAGAAATTATCTGTTTCATTGGGGCTGCAGAATGTTAAATTCACCATGAACAGAATGGTCACCAAGGTGATCACAAAGCCACCAATCCAGGAGGCAGCTGCCAGGCAAAGGGGCACACGCCCCTGCTCATAACAGCTGCATAACGGGGCAGATTGCATATGGCTAGATACCGGTCGTACGACATCATGGACAGGAGGAGACACTCAGTGCCACCCAGAGGTGAAAGTAAGCCAGTACGCCCTGGTATGGCATACCGGCAATAGCTGGTGTGCTGTACCGGGACCGGGTTTCCCAGAAGGCAATTTAAAACCCTGGGGTAGTGGCGGCAGGAAGATTTAAAGGGCTAGGGTGGTAGTGGCTGCTGGAAGCCCAAGCCCTTTAAATCTCTGCCTGAGCCTTGCTGCCGAAGCCTTGGGGTAGCAGCGGCAGGGCTCCGGCGGGGATTTAAAGGGCCTCAGGGCTCCAGCCCCCGCTACCACCCCGGGGCCCTATAAATCCCCGCCTGAGCCCTGCTGCCCGAGCCCGGGGGTTGTGGCGGCAGGGCTCCGGGGGTGACTTAAAGGGTCCCGGAACTCCAGCCGCCGCTACCGCCCCGGCCCTTTAAATCCCTGCCAAAGCTCTGGGGTAGCAGCGGCAGGGCTCTGGTGGGGATTTAAAGGGCCAGGGCAGTAGTGGCTGCCAGAGCCCTAAGCCCTTTAAATCCCCGCCGGAGTCCTGGTGCCGAAGCCCTGGGGTAGTGGCGGCAGGGCTATGGAGGGGATTTAAAGGGCCGGGGCCCCGGGGTAGCAGTGGCATCTGGGAGCCCCCAGGGCTCCTCAGTGATTTAAAAGGCCCAGGGCTCCACTGCAGTAGGAGCAGCTGGAGCCCTGGGCCCTTTAAATTGCTCCCGAGCCCCGGGGCTCCCAGCCCCCTCTGCAGCTGGTAGCTCGGGTGTGATTTAAAGGGCCTGGGGCTCCCCGCCGCCACTACTGCAGCTGAAGCCCCGGGCCCTTTAAATCAAGATTTAAGGCCCTGCCTCTTCCAGTTGAAGCCACAGGAATTTGCTCAGGATTCCGGTGTACCGGTAAGTCCTTTAACTTACTTACATCCCTGGTGCCACCCAAGGAATTGAACAGATAAAACTGGGCCATACAGGCACTGAAAGAGATGGATTTTGCCTCAGCAAAGAAGCTGACTATCATACAAGGGAATATATTGGTTGTGTAGCAGATCTCCAGGAAGGAGAGGTTACCCAGGAAAAAGTACATGGAGTATTAAGGCTTCACTCAGCAGACAGTGTGATGAGCAGCAGGATGTTTCCCACCAGGGCTACGAGGTAGAGAAGTAAAAACAACGCAAAGAGTAGGATCTGTACTTCATGGCTGTCTGAAAATCCCAGCAGTATGAACTTCATGACCAACGTTTCATTCCATGGGAGGAGCTTTGCCATATAGGATTTAGCTGGGGAAAAGCGACATGATAATGCAAGTAAGTATTGTGGAGACAAATCTGAAATTTTACTCCATGTTCACTCATTCCTCAGTAAGGGCTAGATTCTGGCCTGACTCGTTTGGTGAAATTCACCCCTGTGCACAGGGGCCAGCACAAGAGCTATTCTACCCTTTGGCCCCAAGTGCACTTTGATACACTTCATCCTTGTCTGGTCCAGCGGGGGAGCCTCTCTAAGGCTCCTGGCTCCTCAACCATCATCTGTCTTGGGCAGAGACTCGTGTCTCCCGCCCTCCTGACCACCAGCGTATTTCCAGACTGCACAGTTCCCTGACTTTGCTGTGAATTTCCCAGCAAAACCACCTGTCTCACCAGGCCTGCTTTGCCTTCGTTCCTCAGAAGCTATAAACAGTATCATTATTCACCATTCAATTACCGCCACAGCCCTTTCTAAGCAAGCCCATTCATTCTGAAAGTGAAAGTATTACAGAGAAAACATATAAAAACACTAAGAACATAAGAAGAGCCACACTGGGTCAGACCAAAGGTCCATCTAGTCCAGTATCCTGTCTTCCTACAGTGGCCAATGCCAGGTGCTTCAGAGGGAATGAACAGAACAGGTCATCATCAAGTGATCCATCCTCTGTTGCCCATTCCCAACCTCAGGCAAACACAGGCTTAGGGACACCATCCCTGCCCATCCTGGCTAATAGCTATTGATGGACCTATCCTCCATGAACTTATAGTTCTTTTTTGAACCCACAAAAGAAGCTACACCCCTGCTAATGACCTCACTAGAGACCACCCCAACTCCAACCAGGGCTCTGGCTGGTCCTGCGAATACCACTAAGGGTTTTTTTTGTGTGCTTACAAGTTCATAACTCCTTGGCTCAGAACAAGTACACCCATGCATCTATGAGTCACTTCTTTATGCAGTTTGGGTCTTTGACCTGTCTTCATATAACAGCTGATCTACAAGCAAAGGGGGGGTTACATTAGCATAAACCTCTGCCTAGAGATTTCCTGGGTAACCCAATTAACTTAAAAAGTTCACATTGTTCCAAATAGTTCTTTGAAGCTCATAACACTCCACAAGGTTTTCATTAGTCAGGTCTCCTCTTTACAGACATTACATTCATCCCACTATAATACATAAACATTGGCATTTTTAATACAATGAACTCCTAAAATTACTTAGTATAATAGGGTTCAATGTATTCAGTAAGGTCTGCTCTTATGTTGCAGGAAATTAACATGTCTGTCACATATATATGCACCATTTAAATTCCACTTGGGACTTTTGTAGTGAGTAGGCTTTTAGCTGGACAATCTGCACATCAATTCTGTGCAATCATTTCATCCACTGAGTAATATTCTACTCCATGACTAGTCCCAAGATCTATTCAAAATGACAAAGGATGGCAAAATTGAAGCCTTTCTTGAAAAACCACTCACAGAGCTCAAAGATCAGAGCCTGAAACCGTTACTCCATTTTTTCTCCTGATTTATACAGCCAAATTCCCACTGAAGTAATCATGAGTTTGCTTGAGCTAGGACTTCAGAAATGGCCCATTGTTTATGCAACCTTCATCTACTTTGGAAATCTCAGTGTGGGGCCCTGAGCTTTAGAGATGCTGATACCAATTACTTCAGCTACAGTCATGGACTCTTACTAGAGCTGGTTGACGTTTTCTGAATTTCAAATTTTTGGACAAAAAAAAATCAGGATGAAATGTTTGCCAAACTTTTCATGGTAAATTTTCCCCCTTTTGGCAGCAGCTGTAGGACTGATCCCTTCTGAAAACTGGCCTCCAGATCCCAGTTACATGCAAATAAATTAATCACCATCATCTAGAAATGGACATCACTTATCAGTATCAAGAAAAATTAACAAGTGTCAATACATTAACTTCCCGTCATATCGGGCCAGATTCTTATCGAATTTAAATCCCCTAATGACAGTAGAGGTGTCAAGGTTCCTTGGTCTTGGTCTTGGTTCCTGGTCTTGGGGTTTGGCATACTTCACAAGACTGGACATAGGTAGAAACATCCTTGCCCATTCCCTCCCAGTGGAATGACCCCCCCAAATGGTCTTTGGTCCTGTTCACCCCAGCATGGCCACGAGGGTGATCGTGGGCTAAGCTCAAGAGCTTGGCCCAGTATTTAATTGGAACTACCAACTGTCTCTGAGGATGCCAGTCTTCCTGGTTCCCACCAGAAAGAGTTTCCTTGTATAGAAGTTCTTTTTCAACAACAAACCTGGATCGATTAGAAGAGCTGAGAGGCAGTGGATTGCTCCGTACCGCCGCCCAAGCTCTCTGGAGGCTTCCATCTGCTTCCTGTTGGGTCTGGAACTGTTCCCTTGATGCTGGCGATATCAGTTCCTCATTGGATTGTGGACCTATGCTTGGTCCCTCTGGAAACGACGTAGGGGATGGGGCTGTTTCCGTTGACTGTGAACTGCTCTCCGCTGGGACACTCTGTTGGGGTTCAAGCTCTGGCTGAGCCTCTTGTGTAGGGTTATGGGCTGCTGCCGGTTCAGGTTCGGTGGGTCCCTCCGGTGTTGAGGTTGCAAGTACTGGATTCAGTGCTGGCAATGGGTCTGGTGCTGGTTGTTCCACCGGTTCCGGTTCTGGGACTGGTTCCATCTGGGTCTTTGGGACTGGATCCACTACTGCTGTTGCAGACATTGACCTGGGGTCCGGGTCCATCACCTCTGACCGGGTCCTGATAGAAGTTTCCAGAACAGAGCTAGGCGTCACAGCTTGTTTAGCCTGGCTGCGGGTGACCATTCCCACCCTCTTGGCTCGCTTCACATGATTGGCCAAGTCTTCCCCCAACAGCATGGGGATGGGATAATCATCATAGACTGCAAAAGTCCACATTCCTGACCAGCCCTGGTACTGGACAGGCAACTTGGCTGTAGGCAAATTGAAAGAGTTGGACTTGAAGGGTTGAATCGTCACTTGGATCTCTGGGTTGATTAAATTGGAGTCCACTAAGAAAGCATGGATAGCTGACACTTGTGCTCCGGTGTCCCTCCACGCGGTGACCTTCTTCCCGCCCATACTCACAGTCTCCCTCCGCTCCAAGGGTATCTGGGAGGTATCTGGGCCTGCGGAGCTCTGGTGTGATTCCAGTGCAATGAACTGTAATCTGTTGGGGTTCTTGGGGCAGTTGGCCTTTACATGCCCCAGCTCGTTACATTTAAAACATCGTCCAGCTGACGGGTCACTGGGGCGAGGTGGGTTGCGGGAGAATGGTGTAGTGGGACGATAAGGTCTCTGGAGGGTTCTTTGGGGGGTAGGTGGGGCCTTGGGTGGCCCACAGTAATAGGGTGTGATCTGGGGTTGTCCCTTCTGGTCTCCGCCCCAACTGCGACCAGTTTCTTCTTCTCTGCTACCTCCACCCATTTGGCTCCAATCTCCCCTGCCTCGATTACAGTTTTGGGCTTCCCATCTAGGATGTATCATTCTATTTCCTCAGGAACACCCTCTAAGAACTGTTCCATTTGCATGAGGAAGGGCAACTCTTCTGGAGATTTAACACTTGCTCCTGATATCCAGGCATCCCAATGTTTCACAATGTGGTAGGCATGTCGGGTAAATGACATGTCTGGTTTCCACCTTGGGGCTCTGAACCTCCAACGAGAATGCTCAGGTGTTAGCCCCATTCTGACCCTCACCTTGGTTTTAAACAGTTTATACTTGTTCATGTGGTCCTTAGGCATTTCAGCCGCCACTTCAGCTAAGGGTCCACTGAGCTCTGGCCTCAGCTCTACCATGTATTGGTCTGTAGAGATGCCGTACCCAAGGCAGGCCCTTTCGAAGTTTTCTAAGAAGGCCTCAGTATCATCGCCTGCCTTGTAGGTGGGGAACTTTCTGGGATGGGGAGTGGTACCTGGAGAAGGATTGCTAGGGTTTGTGGGTATATTCTGCTGAGCCTTTACCTTCTCCATCTCCTCCACATGCTTACTTTCTTTTTCCTTCTCCTCCAGTTCTTTGTCCCTTGCCTCCATTTCTTTGTCCCTTGCTTCCATAGCTCTCCTGTGAGCAGCCGCTTGGTGTTGTTCTGCCTCTTTCACTGCCTCCCTTTCTTTGTCCTTTGCCTCCGTTTCTTTTTCCTTTGCCTCCATTGCTCTCCTGTGAGCAGCTTCTAGGGTTTTTTCGGCTTCTTTCATTGCCTCCAGTTTGGCTAAGTCCAATTTGTGTAGTGCCTTGGTGTCTGTCATCTTTACCTCTCTGTTTTTAACTAACTTTACACCCGAGGGTTAGAAATTAAACAAACAAAACTTGGCTTGTAAAATTTTGCTGTGCTGGAATAGGATACGTATATTCTCTGACAGTGATTGTCAGCCTACAGAAAAATCCAAAAAACCCCCCACCAAACCTAACACCTTTTGTCTCCAGTCAAATTGGCAGAAATCCCCTCAAGTTACTCTTAGGTAAAAAAAAACTTTCAGGTCTGTGAAGACTGGTGAATTTCCCTGCAGGAGGTTAACTACTCTGCCTTAGGTAGAGAAAAGCTGTCTCTGCTCTGGCCCCAAAGCAAAGCAAAAAAGCTTCCAACTATTTCCAGTTGGATACCTGCTTTCTAGCAGCCCAAAGGAAAAAAAAATCCTTTTCAAATCTGTGCTTCTTGTTCAAAAAAAAAAATCAAAATCCTAAAAAACCCAAAAACTAACACTTTTGTCTTCAGGCAAATAGGTAGAAATCCCCTCTAGTTGCTCTTAGGTCTGTGAAGACTTGTGAATTTCCCTGCAGGAGGTTAACTACTCTGCCTTTAGGAAGAGAAACTGCAGCTCCCAAAGACAATTCCCTTTTGTCTCTGCTCTGGCCCCAAAGCAAAGCAAAAAAAACCTTCCAACTATTGCCAGTTGGAGACCTGCTTTCTAGCAGCACAAAGGATTTTAAAAAATTCTGTTTTTCTGGTTCAAAAAATCTCAAATTGATCTCAAAATGATTTCAAGTTAATCCCACCGCTCTGCCCCATGTCAAGGTGCCTTCCCCACTCTGAACTCTAGGGTACAGATGTGGGGACCTGCATGAAAACCTACTAAGCTTACTTTTACCAGCTTAGGTTAAAACTTCCCCAAGGTACAAACTATTTTACCCTTTGCCCTTGGACTTCCACTGCCACCACCAAACTTTATCTGGGTTCCTGAAAAAACATAGTTTGGAAACATCTTTCCCCCCAAAATCCTCCCAACCCTTGCACCCCACTTCCTGGGGAAGGTTTGGTAAAAATCCTCACCAATTTGCATAGGTGACCACAGACCCAAACCCTTGGATCTTAGAACAATGAAAAACCATTCAGTTTCCTTACAAGAAGACTTTTAATAGAAGTAAAAAAGAATCACCTCTGTAAAATCAGGATGGTAAATACCTTACAGGGTAATTAGATTCAAAACATAGGGAATCCCACTAAGCAAAACCTTAAGTTACAAAAAAGACACAGAGACAAGAATATTCATTCTATTCAGCACAGCTTATTTTCTCAGCCATTTAAAGAAATCATAATCTAACACATACCTAGCTAGATTACTTACTAAGTTCTAAGACTCCATTCGTGTTCTGTCCCCGGCCAAAGCATCACATGGACAGACCCAGACCCTTTGTTTTTCTCCCTCCTCCCAGCTTTTGAAAGTATCAGACAGACCCAGACCCTTTGTTTTTCTCCCTCCTCCCAGCTTTTGAAAGTATCTTGTCTCCTCATTGGTCATTTTGGTCAGGTGCCAGTGAGGTTACCTTTAGCTTCTTAACCCTTTACAAGTGAGAGGATTTTTCCTCTGGCCAGGAGGGATTTTAAAGAGGTTTACCCTTCCCTTTATATTTATGACAAGAGGCAATTCATTTTTACACCAATGCAAAAGGGATCAGAATCTGGCCTGTGTTTTCTTTGTAGAAATCCACTATAAAGGCCCTGATCAGATTCACATGTTGTCCAGGTTTCTTCCCCACTCTGAACTCTAGGGTACAGATGTGGGGATCTGCATGAAAGACCCCCCCCACAAGCTTATTCTTATCAGCTTAGGTTAAAAACTTCCTCAAGGTACAAACTTTGCCTTGTCCTTGAACCCTATGCTGCCACCACTAAGCGTGTTAAACAAAGAACAGAGAAAGAACCCACTTGGAGATGTCTTTAACCCAAAAAATATCCCCCCCAAGCCCTACACCCCCTTTCCTGGGGAAGGCTTGATAAAAATCCTCACCAATTTGCATAGGTGAACACAGACCCAAACCCTTGGATCTTAAGAACAATGAAAAAGCAATCAGGATCTTAAAAGAATAATTTTAATTAAAGAAAAAGTAAAAGAATCACCTCTGTAAAATCAGGATGGTAAATACCTTACAGGGTAATCAGATTCAAAACATAGAGAATCCCTCTAGGCAAAACCTTAAGTTACAAAAAGACACAAAACCAAGAATATACACAGCTATTTTACCAGCCATTAAACAAAAGGAAAACTGTTATTTTGTTTAATGTATTGTATGAAAATATGTGAGCTTTCAACTCAATTCCCACTCATGCTTGAGTGTGGGAAGAGGGCTTTTTCAGGTTGACTCCTTGTGGCAAAAAGAAATATATTATTTTATGGTTATAAAATGATTTGGTATCTTTCGATGCATTATAGTTCCAGAGATATCTATCTATCTATCTATCTATCTATCTATCTATCTATCTATCTATCTATCTATCTATCCCCAGTCTCTCTCTCTCTGACTGACACTAATACTAAAACATTTGAGATGTGCCGATTACGCCATTAACATAAAAGAGTTTGTTGACTTTTTAACTACTGCAGTACCATAGAACTGAAAGATTGTACAAGCAATATCTCTGCTCCACATTTGTGTCAGAGAAATTATGGAGTGGCAATGAAGAAACTCCTTAAAGAAAGAGGGCTCACTAGACGAGGAAAATTCACACTATTTTAACTGCATTAAGAGTTATGCACAAGAGCCCATGTCTCTGACATAACCTTCATTCATTGCTTTAGAAGCCAGGATATAGGTTCTGCATTGCATCTTCTATCGCCATATCCTGTCTGAGCTTTGGTTCTGTCAATGAAGAAATCTGGTTGTGCTGTCCTGCTTGGAATATTGTATTGAATACCAGGGAGCATGTGTCTCTCCTAAATCATTGTTTATCCTTCATGTGAGAAGGTGAAACACTTCCTTGACAGACAGTAACTTATAACTAACAAGGAAGGGGAAGTTAATTGTATCTTTATTCTCCAGAGAGCAGAAGCAGCTGTGGGAATGGAGTCAATGTGAAAACTCAAAACAGAATGAACAGAAAGAGGAGAGCTTCTAGCCACATAGGAAATATTCCTCTTTTCCAGGTAGATGGGATGAGATTTCCTATGACTGTGAAATAATATCTTGCCAAAGCAAAAAGTTCAGCTTAAAAGCCAGATCATGTGTTTCTTGCCCATTGAATGCTGGAGGCAATCTGTGACCCCTCTAAGGAAACATGTGTTTCCCTAGCCCAGTGGTTCTCAACCCACGGCCTACAGGCCACTTGCAGCCTAAACAGCATACATTTGTAGCCCATGTGACATCCTCAGGGCCATACAGGTAGTATATATATATAGGGTGGCCATATTTCCAAAAGGAAAAATGGGACACCACATGGGGCTAGCCCAAACTCTCCCCCATCTCGCACGGTGCTGGTCTGAGCTGCTTGTCCATGCCCCCTCCCTTCCCCACAACAGTATGGGACTGGAGTTCCTGCCTGTCTGAGCCCTGCATGCCCCTCACCTGAGCCCTGGCTAACTGGCATCACTGCTCACCTCCCCCCTGCACATTCCTCTGTACCCCACTTTTTTTGCCAAAATGGACATTTGTCCCATTTGCTCATGTCAAAAAAGTCTGGATGGCTGGGCCAGGACTTAAGAAAGGGATTCCCCCAGCCAAAACAGGAATTATGGTCACCCTATAGAGATCTATTGTCTGGAGATGGCCCACATAACACTACACTGAGGTGGGCAAGCTAAGTAGGTCTAAGTTACACAACTTCAGCTATGAAAATAGCGTCGCTGAAGTCGACGTACTTAGAGCTACTTACTGCGGTGTTTTCACCTCAGTAGGTCTACTGCTGACGCTCCCCTGTCGACTCCACCTATGCTTCTCGCTTCAGTGGAGTACTGGAATCGACAGGAGAGTGCAATAAATAAACCCCTACTGGATCGATCACTCTGGAGGTAAGTGTAGACATGCCCATAGCACAATGGTAAACAGTTTGAGAACCTCTGGTCTAGCCAACAGCTGGAGGACAGAGTGGGAGAAGATGTGTGTTCCTTATATTAAAGGTAAATTGCAAGATAGTGATGTCCATGGCCCACAGTCAAGGGCGCTGGAGCCTTCCCAAAAGTGCCCCCCCGGCCTGTGTCGCCACCCCCTGGGCCCTCAGCCCACGGTATGTGGAGGAACCTAGGCTCCCCACAGCTGCCTGAATGGCTCTCCCTGGCTGGGTGGGGGGCACCTCAGAGCTGCAGCCCAGCTCTGGTAAGAGCCGCACAGGCAGCTGTGAGGAGCTGTGGGCTGACCCTCCACCTGTGCATGGTGCGGGAGGCCCACTGAGAGCAGTCCCCATCCCGTGTCCCCGACCACCGCCCAGGGCAGGTGGAGGGTCCACGGCTTCCCACAGCTGCCCGCACAGCTCTTACCATGTCTGGGGTGAGGTTCCCAGCCTCCTGCCCCCGGCTGGAGCTGGGTTCTGGAGAGCCGCACGGACAGCTCTGGGGAGCCAGCACAGAGTTGTGGACCCTCCACCTCCACCTGCCCTGGGTCAGGCGGGGAGCCCGGGGGGCAGGGACATGGACCAGAGGCTGCTCTCAGTGGGCCCCTGCACCACTGGCAGGTGGAGGGTCAACCTCCACACTGGCCTGGTGGAGGTGGAGCCTCAGGGGGAAAGAGATGGGGAAGGGGGGCAGGGTCTGCCCTGGTGAAAAGTGGATGGGTCAGGTCAGTCCCCTCAAAAAGTGGGAGGGCCATGGCCCCTGGTCCCCAGGTTCTGGCGCCACTGACCACAGTCGTTTAACACAAGCTAGCAAAGTGCAGCTCTCTGCTCCCTTTTAGTGGATAGACTGATTACAGAGATTTCATAGAATCGTAGAATCATAGAATATCAGGGTTGGAAGGGACCTCAGGAGGTCATCTAGTCCAACCCCCTGCTCAAAGCAGGACCAATCCCCAATTAAATCATCCCAGCCAGGGCTTTGTCAAGCCTGACCTTAAAAACTTCTAAGGAAGGAGATTCTACCACCTCCCTAGGTAACACATTCCAGTGTTTCACCACCCTCCTAGTGAAAAAGTTTTTCCTAATATCCAACCTAAACCTCCCCCACTGCAACTTGAGACCATTACTCCTTGTCCTGTCCTCTTCTACCACTGAGAATAGTCTAGAACCATCTTCTCTGGAACCACCTCTCAGGTAGTTGAAAGCAGCTATCAAATCCCCCCTCATTCTTCTCTTCTGCAGACTAAACAATCCCAGTTCCCTCAGCCTCTCCTCATAAGTCATGTGTTCCAGACCCCTAATCATTTTTGTTGCCCTTTGCTGGACTCTCTCCAATTTATCCACATCCTTCTTGTAGTGTGGGGCCCAAAACTGGACACAGTACTCCAGATGAGGCCTCTCCAATGTCGAATAGAGGGGGACGATCACGTCCCTCGATCTGCTCGCTATGCCCCTACTTATACATCCCAAAATGCCGTTGGCCTTCTTGGCAACAAGGGCACACTGCTGACTCATATCCAGCTTCTCGTCCACTGTCACCCCTAGGTCCTTTTCCGCAGAACTGCTGCCTAGCCATTCGGTCCCTAGTCTGTAGCTGTGCATTGGGTTCTTCCGTTCTAAGTGCAGGACCCTGCACTTATCCTTATTGAACCGCATCAGATTTCTTTTGGCCCAATCCTCCAATTTGTCTAGGTCCCTCTGTATCCTATCCCTGCCCTCCAGCGTATCTACCACTCCTCCCAGTTTAGTATCATCTGCAAATTTGCTGAGAGTGCAATCCACACCATCCTCCAGATCATTTATGAAGATATTGAACAAAACCGGCCCCAGGCATTTCTGTGTCTGCTCCAGGCTCCGAGCTGACAGTTGTTCCTTTAGCTTGTACAGTAGAGGCTCATGCTTTTAACCTAGAGATGTTCTAGGTTAAGTTCTTGTTGATGATTTAGCTAGTGAAATTATTAGACTTGGATAGTGCAATCTGGTCCCAAGCTTCTATTAGAGACACAAGTGCATAGGCAGGTGGGTTTATTGACCTGATCCACTATCAAAGTTAGCCGTACATGAGGAGCACAGTGGTCAGAAACCTCCGTGCATCCTTTTGCAAGGTAATGCACATTGGAAAACATAATCCCAACTATGCATATAAAATGATGGAGTCTAAATTAGCTGTTACCACTCAAGAAAGAGATCTTGGAGGCGCTGTGGATAGTTCTCTGAAAACATCCACTTGATGTGCAGAAGCAGTCAAAACGATAGCAGAATGTTGGGAATCATTAGGAAAGGTGTGACAGGTTGGATCACAGAAACCCCCCTTGGGACTGCCAACTGATGTGCTGGGAATACCTCTGAGCCCATTTTCCCTGGCAGCTTGGGACTTCAGTACCTTGCCTTGTCTGAGCCAGACATGCTTGCCTGCTTCAAAAACAGATTTAAGTCTGAACCACATCCCTCACAAGCTGCAGGCTTAACTGAAAACAGCTTAAGAACTGCTCCTGTCTCCAGCACCCAGATACCCAGCTCCCAATGGGGTCCAAACCCCAAATTAATCCATTCTACCCTGTATAAATCATTCACCCTCTATAACACTGATAAAGAGATATGCACAGCTGTTTGTTCCCCCCTTTTCCCCGGTATTAATACATATTCTGGGTTAATTAATAAGTAAAAAGTGATTTTATTAAATAAAAAAGTAGGGTTTAAGTGGTTCCAAGTAATAACAGACAGAACAAAGTGAATTACCAAGTAAAATAAAATAAAACATGCAAGTCTAAACCTAATACAGTAAGAAAGTGATTACAAATGAAATCTCACTCTCAGAGGTGTTCCAGTAAGATTCTTTTACAGACTAGGCTCCTTCTAGTCTGGGTCCAGCAATCACTCACACCCCTGTGGTTACTGTCCTTTGTTCCAGTTTCTTTCGGGTATCCTTTGGGGGTGGAGAGGCTATCTCTTGAGGCAGCTGAAGACAAAATGTAGGGGTCTCCCAGGGGTTTAAATAGACTTTTTCTTGTGGGTGGAGACCCCCTCCTCTCTCCTATGCAGAATCCAACTCCAAGATGGAGTTTTGGAGTCACACGGGCAAGTCACATGTCCATGCATGACTCCGTTTTTACAGACAGCAGCCATTGCCCACATGCTATCTTGAATGTCTCCAGGAAGACTTCTTATGTGGATTGGAGTCTTCCAAGATCCATTGTCAGTTAAGTGTTTCTTGATTAGGCACTTAATTTGCACATTCCTTTCTCAAGAAGCTGACCAAATGCTTTACTAAGGCTACTTAAACTCAAACAAGTACACAGCCGATATTCATAACTTCGAATACAAAAATGACACATGCATACAAATAGGATGAATATATTCAGTAGATCTTAATCTTTACATATATATGTTACGTGGCATATGTAGCATAAAACATATTCCAGTTATGGCATAAATACATTCATGAGCATATTTCCATAAAGAATTATGGGGGGCAACATCAGAAAAGGGATAGAGAATGAGACAGAAAATATCATATTGCCTCTATATAAATCCATGGGTATGCTCTCATCTTAAAGACTGTGTGCAGATCTGGTCACCCCATCTCAAAAAAGATAAAAGCTGGTTCAGGAAGCTCTGGCTATTTTTAAACAGCCAGGCTTCCCTGAAACAAACAAACAGACAGCCCCAATGCCCGCCCCCTGCAGGCTACCAGCCAATCAGGCACTCGCTCAGGCTTTCACACTGCCCTCCCAGCAAACACACACTCGGATACTTACTCAGCAAACACGCACTGGGATACTCACCAATCCCAGGCAAACTCCTGCTGTGTGCTGCTCTGCTGTTCCCCGCTGCTCAGCTGGTTCGCCGCCGCTCAGCTGGTTCGCAAAGCTCTGGCTATTTTTAAACAGCCAGGCTTCCCTGAAACAAACAAACAGACAGCCCCAATGCCCGCCCCCTGCAGGCTACCAGCCAATCAGGCGGGTGGTGGTGGTCGGGGACTCTCTCCTCCGGGGGACTGAGTCATCTATCTGCTGCCCTGACCGGGAAAACCGAGAAGTCTGCTGCTTGCCAGGGACTAAGATTCGCGATGTGACGGAGAGACTGCCGAGACTCATCAAGCCCTCGGATCGCTACCCCTTCCTGCTTCTCCACGTGGGCACCAATGATACTGCCAAGAATGACCTTGAGCGGATCACTGCGGACTACGTGGCTCTGGGAAGAAGGATAAAGGAGTTGGAGGGGCAAGTGGTGTTCTCGTCCATCCTCCCCGTGGAAGGAAAAGGCCTGGGTAGGGACCGTCGAATCTTGGAAGTCAACAAATGGCTACGCAGGTGGTGTCGGAGAGAAGGCTTTGGATTCTTTGACCATGGGATGGTGTTCCATGAAGGAGGAGTGCTGGGCAGAGACGGGCTCCATCTTACGAAGAGAGGGAAGAGCATCTTTGCGAGCAGGCTGGCTAACCTAGTGAGGAGGGCTTTAAACTAGGTTCACCGGGGGAAGGAGACCAAAGCCCTGAGGTAAGTGGGAAAGCGGGATACCGGGAGGAAGCACAGGCAGGAACATCTGTGAGGGGAGGGCTCCTGCCTCATACTGGGAATGAGGGGTGATCAACAGGTTATCTCAAGTGCTTATATATAAATGCACAAAGCCTTGGAAACAAGCAGGGAGAACTGGAGGTCCTGGTGATGTCAAGGAACTATGACGTTATTGGCATAACAGAGACTTGGTGGGATAACTCACATGACTGGAGTACTGTCATGGATGGTTATAAACTGTTCAGGAAGGACAGGCAGGGCAGAAAAGGTGGGGGAGTAGCACTGTATGTAAGGGAGCAGTATGACTGCTCAGAGCTCCGGTACGAAACTGCAGAAAAACCTGAGTGTCTCTGGATTAAGTTTAGAAGTGTGAGCAACAAGAGTGATGTAGTGGTTGGAGTCTGCTATAGACCACCGGACCAGGGGGATGAGGTGGATGAGGCTTTCTTCCGGCAACTCGCAGAAGCTACTAGATCACACGCCCTGGGTTCTCATGGGTGACTTTAATTTTCCTGATATCTGCTGGGAGAGCAATACAGCGGTGCATAGACAATCCAGGAAGTTTTTGGAAAGCGTAGGGGACAATTTGCTGGTGCAAGTGCTAGAGGAGCCAACTACGGGGGGAGCTTTTCTTGACCTGCTGCTCACAAACCGGGAAGAATTAGTGGGGGAAGCAAAAGTGGATGGGAATCTGGGAGGCAGTGACCATGAGTTGGTTGAGTTCAGGATCCTGACACAGGGAAGAAAGGTAAGCAGCAGGATATGGACCCTCGACTTTAGGAAAGCAGACTTTGACTCCCTCAGGGAACGGATGGGTTAGTCCCCCTGGGGGACTAACATGAAGGGGAAAGGAGTCCAGGAGAGCTGGCTGTATTTCAAGGAATCCCTGTTGAGGTTACAGGGACAAACCATCCCGATGAATCGAAAGAATAGTAAATATGGCAGGCGATCAGCTTGGCTTAACGGTGAAATCCCAGCGGATCTTAAACATAAAAAAGAAGCTTACAAGAAGTGGAAGGTCGGACATATGACCAGGGAAGAGTATAAAAATATTGCTCGGGCATGTAGGAATGAAATCAGGAGGGCCAAATCGCACCTGGAGCTGCAGCTAGCAAGAGATGTCAAGAGTAACAAGAAGGGTTTCTTCAGGTATGTTGGCAACAAGAAGAAAGCCAAGGAAAGTGTGGGCCCCTTACTGAATGAGGGAGGCAACCTAGTGTCAGAGGATGTGGAAAAAGCTAATGTACTCAATGCTTTTTTTGCCTCTGTTTTCACTAACAAGGTCAGCTCCCAGACTGCTGCACTGGGCATCACAGCATGGGGAGTAGATGGCCAGCCCTCTGTGGAGATAGAGGTGGTTAGGGACTATTTAGAAAAGTTGGATGTGCACAAGTCCATGGGGCCAGATGAGTTGCATCCGAGAGTGCTAAAGGAATTGGCGGCTGTGATTGCAGAGCCATTGGCCATTATCTTTGAAAACTCGTGGCGAACAGGGGAAGTCCCAGATGACTGGTCTCCATATTGGAAGAGAAGATTGAAGGTCTGGAGCAACAGATAACGACCCTGCGTTGCATACGAGAAACTGAGGATTTTCTGGACAAAACTCAGGATAGGCTTCTAGGGGCACAAAGCTCTAAAGATATAGAGTAGGTTGCACAGAGGAGCCAAGAGGCCAGTGAAGAAGCTTGGCAACATGTGACCTCCAGAAGAGGTAAGCGGAATGTCCGGGTTCCAGTAACACAGACACAGGTAATTAACCGCTTTCATGTTCTCTCCACAGGTACCATTGCGGAGAGTGGACCAGATGATATGTCTGGGGCGAGAAAGCAGAAGGAGACTCCACTGATTGGAAGGCATGAGATGCGATGTCCTGAGGTTGGGGGTTCCACGACCACCACTCCCAAGAGGAGAAGGCGGGTGGTGGTGGTCGGGGACTCTCTCCTCCGGGGGACTGAGTCATCTATCTGCCGCTCTGACCGGGAAAACCGAGAAGTCTGCTGCTTGCCAGGGGCTAAGATTCGTGATGTGACGGAGAGACTGCCGAGACTCATCAAGCCCTCGGATTGCTACCCCTTCCTGCTTCTCCACGTGGGCACCAATGATACTGCCAAGAATGACCTTGAGCGGATCACTGCGGACTACGTGGCTCTGGGAAGAAGGATAAAGGAGTTGGAGGCGCAAGTGGTGTTCTCGTCCATCCTCCCCGTGGAAGGAAAAGGCCTGGGTAGGGACCGTCGAATCTTGGAAGTCAACAAATGGCTACGCAGGTGGTGTCGGAGAGAAGGCTTTGGATTCTTTGACCATGGGATGGTGTTCCATGAAGGAGGAGTGCTGGGCAGAGACGGGCTCCATCTTACGAAGAGAGGGAAGAGCATCTTTGCGAGCAGGCTGGCTAACCTAGTGAGGAGGGCTTTAAACTAGGTTCACCGGGGGAAGGAGACCAAAGCCCTGAGGTAAGTGGGAAAGCGGGAAACCGGGAGGAAGCACAGGCAGGAACGTCTGTGAGGGGAGGGCTCCTGCCTCATACTGGGAATGAGGGGCGATCAATAGGTTATCTCAAGTGCTTATATATAAATGCACAAAGCCTTGGAAACAAGCAGGGAGAACTGGAGGTCCTGGTGATGTCAAGGAACTATGACGTGATTGGAATAACAGAGACTTGGTGGGATAACTCACATGACTGGAGTACTGTCATGGATGGTTATAAACTGTTCAGGAAGGACAGGCAGGGCAGAAAAGGTGGGGGAGTAGCACTGTATGTAAGGGAGCAGTATGACTGCTCAGAGCTCCGGTACGAAACTGCAGAAAAACCTGAGTGTCTCTGGATTAAGTTTAGAAGTGTGAGCAACAAGAGTGATGTAGTGGTTGGAGTCTGCAATAGACCACCGGACCAGGGGGATGAGGTAGATGAGGCTTTCTTTCGGCAGCTCACGGAAGCTACTAGATCGCATGCCCTGATTCTCATGGGTGACTTTAATTTTCCTGATATCTGCTGGGAGAGCAATACAGCAGTGCATAGACAATCCAGGAAATTTTTGGAAAGCGTAGGGGACAATTTCCTGGCACAAGTGCTAGAGGAGCCAACTGGGGGGGGTGCCTTTCTTGACCTGCTGCTCACAAACTGGGTAGAATTAGTGGGGGAAGCAAAAGTGGATGGGAATCTGGGAGGCAGTGACCATGTGTTGGTCGAGTTCAGGATCCTGACGCAGGGAAGAAAGGTAAGCAGCAGGATACGGACCCTGGACTTTAGGAAAGCAGACTTCAACTCCCTCAGGGAACGGATGGCCAGGATCCCCTGGGGGACTAACTTGAAGGGGAAAGGAGTCCAGGAGAGCTGGCTGCATTTCAAGGAATCCCTGTTGAGGTTACAGGGACAAACCATCCCAATGAGTCGAAAGAATAGTAATTATGGCAGGCGACCAGCTTGGCTTAATGGTGAAATCCTAGCGGATCTTAAACATAAAAAAGAAGCTTACAAGAAGTGGAAGGTTAGACATATGACCAGGGAAGAGTATAAAAATATTGCTCGGGCATGTAGGAATGATATCAGGAGGGCCAAATCGCACCTGGAGCTGCAGCTAGGAAGAGATGTCAAGAGTAACAAGAAGGGTTTCTTCAGGTATGTTGACAACAAGAAGAAAGCCAAGGAAAGTGTGGGCCCCTTACTGAATGAGGGAGGCAACCTAGTGACAGAGGATGTGGAAAAAGCTAATGTACTCAATGCTTTTTTTGCCTCTGTTTTCACTAACAAGGTCAGCTCCCAGACTGCTGCGCTGGGCATCACAGCATGGGGAGTAGATGGCCAGCCCTCTGTGGAGATAGAGGTGGTTAGGGACTATTTAGAAAAGCTGGACGTGCACAAGTCCATGGGGCCGGATGAGTTGCATCCGAGAGTGCTGAAGGAATTGGCGGCTGTGATTGCAGAGCCATTGGCCATTATCTTTGAAAACTCATGGCGAACGGGGGAAGTCCCGGATGGCTGGAAAAAGGCTAATGTAGTGCCAATCTTTAAAAAAGGGAAGAAGGAGGATCCTGGGATCTAAAGGCCAGTCAACCTCACCTCAGTCCCTGGAAAAATCATGGAGCAGGTCCTCAAAGAATCAATCCTGAAGCACTTGCATGAGAGGAAAGTGATCAGGAACAGCCAGCATGGATTCACCAAGGGAAGGTCATGCCTGACTAATCTAATCGCCTTTTATGATGAGATTACTGGTTCTGTGGATGAAGGGAAAGCAGTGGATGTATTGTTTCTTGACTTTAGCAAAGCTTTTGACACGGTCTCCCACAGTATTCTTGTCAGCAAGTTAAGGAAGTATGGGCTGGATGAATGCACTATAAGGTGGGTAGAAAGCTGGCTAGATTGTCGGGCTCAACGGGTAGTGATCACTGGCTCCATGTCTAGTTGGCAGCCGGTATCAAGTGGAGTGCCCCAAGGGTCGGTCCTGGGGCCGGTTTTGTTCAATATCTTCATAAATGATCTGGAGGATGGTGTGGATTGCACTCTCAGCAAATTTGTGGATGATACTAAACTGGGAGGAGTGGTAGATACGCTGGAGGGGAGGGATAGGATACAGAAGGACCTAGACAAATTGGAGGATTGGGCCAAAAGAAATCTGATGCGGTTCAATAAGGATAAGTGCAGGGTCCTGCACTTAGGATGGAAGAATCCCATGCACCGCTACAGACTAGGGACCGAATGGCTAGGCAGCAGTTCTGCGGAAAAGGACCTAGGGGTGACAGTGGACGAGAAGCTGGATATGAGTCAGCAGTGTGCCCTTGTTGCCAAGAAGGCCAATGGCATTTTGGGATGTATAAGTAGGGGCATAGCGAGCAGATCGAGGGACGTGATCGTTCCCCTCTATTCGACATTGGTGAGGCCTCATCTGGAGTACTGTGTCCAGTTTTGGGCCCCACAGTACAAGAAGGATGTGGATAAATTGGAGAGAGTCCAGCGAAGGGCAACAAAAATGATTAGTGGTCTAGAACACATGACTTATGAGGAGAGGCTGAGGGAGCTGGGATTGTTTAGCCTGGAGAAGAGAAGAATGAGGGGGGATTTGATAGCTGCTTTCAACTACCTGAAAGGGGGTTCCAAAGAGGATGGCTCTAGACTGTTCTTAATGGTAGCAGATGACAGAACGAGGAGTAATGGTCTCAAGTTGCAGTGGGGGAGGTTTAGATTGGATATTAGGAAAAACTTTTTCACTAAGAGGGTGGTGAAACACTGGAATGCGTTACCTAGGGAGGTGGTAGAATCTCCTTCCTTAGAGGTTTTTAAGGTCAGGCTTGACAAAGCCCTGGCGGGATGATTTAACTGGGATTTGGTCCTGCTTCGAGCAGGGGGTTGGACTAGATGACCTTCTGGGGTCCCTTCCAACCCTGATATTCTATGATTCTATGATTCTATGAAAATGGAATTGGAAAAGGTACAGAAAAGGGCAACAAAAATTATTAGGGGTACGGAACAGCTTCCATATGAGGAGAGATTAATAAGACTGGGACTTTTCAGCTTGGAAAAGAGACGACTAAGGGGGGAATATGATAGGGGTCTATAAAATCATGAGTGGTGTGGAGAAAGTAAATAAGGAAGTGTTATTTACTCCTTCTCATAACACAAGAACTAGGGGTCACCAAATGAAATTAACAGGCAGCAGGTTTAAAACAAACAAAAGGAAGTCTTTCTTCACACAACACACAGTCAAGCTGTGGAACTCTTTGCCAGAGGATGTTGTGACGTCCAAGACACTAACAGGGCTCAAAAAAGAACTAGGTAAGTTCATGAAGGATAAGTCCATCAATGGCTATTAGCCAGGATGGGCAGGGATGGTGTTCCTAGACTCTGTTTGCCAGAAGCTAGGAAGAGGGGATGGATCATTTGATGATTGCCTGTTCTGTTCATGCCCTCTGAAGCACCTGGCATTGGCCACTGTCAGAAAAAAAGATAATGGGCTTGATGGACCTTTGGTCTCACCTAGTATGGCTGTTCTTATGTTCTCTTTGCTCCAAGAACTTGTCAAAGGTCAGATGTATTATTCAGGGTGGGTGTCAGAGACCCAAAAGTGAATATTATTGGTTTAAAATGAATGCTTATTGCTAAAATATTGAACAGCTCAGTCTGACCTGCCTTTCAGATCAAGATTGGTTTTTTTTATTCCCATTGTAACAAAGACCATTAACAATTATTTTATTTGATTATTATACTGACAGAAAAGGAAGGAGACAGTTAAAATATTTGAAACTTATAAAGTTAATGATCATTTCATTTCAACAATCCCCCTTTTCTCATTTTTTTTACTTTTTAGAGGGTCAGCGTTCTTCAAATGAAAAGTGTCTCACCTGAATTACAAATGGTCTTTTTTTAAATTAAAACTTTTAACAAAAACTTGCTGACTGTCAATTATTTTTGTCAAATGTTTTATAAGATTTGTATTCACATTTTAGAAACAAGTCTTTTTAAAAAATATATATAGTTTTAATGAAAAACTATCACCAAGTTTGAAAACTTTAATTTCCTGCACAATTGATCCTATTTCAATCATTTTGAAGATTTCATAAATAAAAAAACTTTTATTCTTTATTCACTTACAACTCGATTTTTCTGTAAACAACAAAAACTTGAAAATTTTTATAACTTTTAAAATCTAAATATTGGGGTTTGTGTGTGAAAAAGTTCCAAAAATAAATGAAAATGGTGGCGGAGTAGGGAGTTATACTTTAGTTTTAATGGTCAAATCCCCAACTGGAGTAACCAACAAAGATTAATTAAAGTCATTTGTACATAAAATCATTTATAAAGGAAATCCCTGCAGTGACAGTCTCTGTAGATAATATTTAAAGCTCTTACTAGGGCAATTTTTGATACTAGATAGTATTGTAATAGATGATCTTGGATTGTTTTTTAAGCCCATGCTTTTAAAATTACAGCAGTGTTGTAATGGTGGAGTTGTCAGGGTAGCTGAAACAGATGAAGAGGGATTCATCACTGATATGGATAACAAGAAGATCCAAGTATTATGGTGGAGCTGGTTGTGATGCCATAGTTATGATGGTGGTATGGATTTCATTTTGGCAGAGGAAAGAATAATGGAGATCTGCCATTCCTGTGTTAATTAAAAATAAACAAATGTGTAAAATAAATTTGGAAGAATGCAGGAATGTTTGGTTTGTTGGTTTCATCATTTGAAGTTTAGGGATGTTCCTAATAAAAGTTCTAACAATTGCTGCATCATAAGATTCCAATGGGGCATTAGGCTCGTAATTTGCTTAGCTGTTTTTAAAAAACCTGCCAGGTGCCTATCTGCATCCTTAGGTGCCTAACTACCTTTGAAAGTCTGGATCACAATTCTTATTAGTGTTCATGGGGAACAAGTCTCCTAACTCCCTTAGGCTCATTTGAAATCCCAGCCAGCATGCTTCTGGATCAGGATAAGTCACACCTAGTGATGTTGTGGAAGGGCTCAGTGTCTGAATAAATGGTGTGGACAGCCTTGCTGATGAAGTTCACCACTTCTCCTCCCACCTCATCCATCAACCAGTTCATTCTTCAGACTTAAGCCAGTTGCCAAGTGACCCCAGAAAAGAAATGTCCAGAGACAGGTGGCAACATCACCACATCCAATTTAATTAACAAAAACAACTATCTAATGGTTCCACTTATTTGCAGTTGATGCAACTCACATTTTGGATTCTTACTACAGTAACTTTACGACCTTCTCAGAAGTCATGAAAACCTCTAACCAAATCTACTAGGTCAAACACAGTATGTACCAGTTTCCTTGTCCCCAACTTTAATTGATTCCATACACATATTTATCTGACCAGTACAGCTATACTTTTATTATGTTACACCCGCTTTGAAAAACTTACAGTAAAGGACTCTGAAAACAGACCAGACAGATTCTGGTCCAGTGACTGAATGTCATACATCATACACTCCATTTCACGTCACCCTCCATAAATGAGCTCATGAAAGCCACAGCGTTCCTGACAGCTTTTCTCAGGGCCTCCATGACTTCTTTGTTTCTCAGGCTGTAGGTGAGGGGGTTGGCCAGGGGAGTCAGGACGGTGTAGAAGACAGAGAATACTTTGTTAAGCTCTTGCAGCATCTTGGTTTTTGGTAAAATATACACAATGATTAGCATGCCATAGAAAGTAGTAACCACAATAAGGTGAGAGGAACAGGTGGAAAAGGCCTTTTGCCTTCCAGTGCTAGAAGGGATTCTCAGGATGGCAGTTATGATACAAACGTAGGATGTCAGGGTTAATAGAAATGGTGGTAAAGTGAATAGGAAGGAGCCCAAGAAGGTCACAAGTTCCATCTGATGGGTGACACTACAGGAGAGTTTTATCACTGGAGTGAGATCACAAAAGAAATGGTCCATTTCATTGGGGCCACAAAAAGTTAATTGTGACATTAAAAATATTATTATGGTAACAATCAAAAATGCACTTAGCCAAGACCCAGCTGCTAGGTGGAGGCAGAACCTGTCATTCATATGGGTTGAATAATGCAGTGGTTTACATATCGCTAAATACCGATCATAAGACATTGAAGCTAGCAGGTAACATTCTGTACCTACTAGAGAACCAAAGAAATATAATTGTACCAGGCAGCCTCTAACAGAAATGGTTCTGTCCCCTGTCAGGAGACTGGCCAGCATCCTGGGCAGGATGGTGGAGGTGTAGCAGGTCTCCAAGCAGGACAAGTTCCCCAGGAAGAAGTACATGGGGGTGTGAAGGTGCTGATTAGCCACAACTAGCACAATGACGAGGATGTTCCCAGCCAAGGTCACAATGTAGATCACTAGAAACAACAGGAAGAGAAGGATCTGCAATGCAGGAAGATCCCCAAATCCCAGGAGGATGAATTCTGTGATGGCCGTTTGGTTTCTCCACTCTGTGTTTGCCATTGTCATATCTAGGGAACACAAACAAATGCAAAAATTCAACTTGAAGAGAATAAACGTAAACCACATCTTCTTTTAAGTTCCTGAAATATTCAAAACTCATCATTCCCTGCTAATTACCTTTCCAGCAATTGGATCAAAACCCCAGACCATGGCTTCTTTGCCTGGTATCTCTCATTTTGGAACAAATCATGCATATTCTGCCATCCAAACTACACCAGTAAAAGATCAAATAATGGCTCAGGCTACCCAACTTAGAGGTGGTTGGGAAATTGCTCTTTTTTTTCCTCTGGAAAAAAAGGATGAAAAAAAATGTTTTCATCTACAATTTTTGCTCATTGTTTTCAGTGTTTGGGGTTTTGGTTCTTCAAAAGGAAAAAAACCCCAGAAAATTTAGCAGAATATGGAAATTTTCACAAAATATTCCATTTCATTTATAAGACCATTTTGCTTCAAAAGATGCACCTCAGTGAAAAAATTTTCACTAGCAGTATCATTGAATATCAGGGTTGGAAAGGACCTTAGGAGGTCATCTAGTCCAACCCCTTGCTCAAAGCAGGACCAATCCCCAATTTTTGCCTCAGACTGCTGCCTCAAGGATTGAACTCACAACACTGGGTTTAGCAGGCTAATGCTCAAACCACTGAGTTATCCATCCCCCCTCAGTGTTTAGAGACCTAAGTAGAAGAACCAAAACCCCAAACACTGAAACATAACAGTTCAGATTGTTTGATCACCTTCTGTCATGCACTAAATATAGGAGCAGAAAAATGCTTCCCTTCAGTGAAGAGCCCACTGCTGAGGATGTTCATTATTTGATATTTTGGGGTGACTCCCTTATTGCTCTTTAGCGGGTTTTCACTCTTGTAGGTGCTGTGATATGATTGTGACTGGTGTGGGATAGAACAGAATTACCTGAATAGAAGTGACAAGGATAACACCAACATCTGTGTAATGCCATTGTCAGGGATCTAGTCCCGCTCCCCACGAGGGACACGTCTCAGAACGTTGTCAGGGGTTACAAATGCTGAATCACATATGCTCTTAGCTTTCTGGTGCTGGGCTGAGTGTAGGCACTGTCCCTGGCTTTGGGACTCCAGGTGCAGACCTTTTGTCTGACACCCCTCTCGCCAGTGAGGACCCCAGATCCCGTTGCCCAGGCTCTGAAACTAGCACCAGCTCCTCAGGCCTCCCAAGCAGCTTTTGTGCATTCTGTGCCTCAAAAGGTATGAGCCCTCTGTTTTGCAGCGAGAGCCAGCAGATGCACAGACAGATTTTGTTCAGGATTCTAAAACCCCATTGCTCTTTACTTAACAGCACGAGAGATACACAGAGTTACACAAAATATTCAACACACCCATCCACATTTCCCTGCCTCAGCTTTCTCCCCACTCTGGAGAGTTCTCTGGGCTTGGGAGACACCCTTTGGGTGTACAGGATCCTCTGCTGGCAGCTCATGACTTCTCTACCCCAGCCAGCCTTCTCTGACTTGGCTAGTCTGCAACTAAACAGGACCCCCCCCACTACAAAAGTTTTTCTCTCTCTTCTCCTCTCCTACTCAAAGCTTCGTCTTCCTGTCTTAGCAAGTGTCTTCAATGTATATGTTCCCCTACCAAAACCTGGTTCCTTTGTTCTGCTCCCAGTGTTTTTCCCAAATCCTCCATCACTAGTCCCTCCCCCACCCCCCGCAACAATCTGGAGGAAGTAGCTTCTCCAAGCACAGCCCACTTCCTCAGCATACCAATTGTTGAGTCAGAGTTCAGCCATCAGGGTTAACTGCCCTCCATTGCCTGGTAGGTACATCCTTCAGCCCGTGTCAGCAAGTGGTGGAGTCCACATCCACATAGAGGCATTCCTGGATACATCCATGTTATAGCAACTTCATAGCATCAAACAGAATTCATAAATTGCACAGATAAATTCCCCAAGTCATCACAGCCATAAATCACGACAGTATCACAGTGAATGCAAATTTGGCCATATAAATATCTGTTTGTTTTGGAAATCCAGCTACATTTCACTTTCAGATGAGAAACTATTTCAAGCTGATACTGTATTGCACACAGATGCATTTTCTTTTATTGGTGGGTGCCGCAGGAATTAATTTGGGGAAGTTCCAAAGGCCTGTGTTTTGTAGGAGGTCAGACTAGATGTTCACCATGGCCCTCTCTGGCCTTGGAATCTATGAATGGTTGTATTTTTATTTCCTGATCTATTTCTACCATTTCAAATAGGAAGAGGGGGACAAGATTGCTTTACCTTTAAGACTGATCTGCATGATCTTGAATCTCTGATATAACCTCTTCAGTCAGCATTTTGGAGAGCTGGATGCAGGTTGCACTCTCGACCATCAGTCACCATCTTTTTCACTTGTCTTTATTCTCTCAGCAATGGTCCCGATGGCCTGCTTGGTTTCCCGTGCCTTGTATGTAGTACTAAAAAGCTTGTGTTTCTTTTGCTTCATTATTTATCCTTCATGTGAGAAGAAGGCATCTCCCTTGGCACTTCGGCTGGTAGGTGCTTGAAATAAGCCAAAGGGGAAAAGCTAATCATATCTATACTCTCTAGACAGTATTAGCAGAGGTAGCAATGGAGTCAACTTCTAAACTCAAAAGGGAAAATTAAGGAGTGAGAAGAACTTCTAACTCAAAGGATGTCTTTGTTTTTATTAGGTAGATGAGATGACAGCTCAGGTAACTTTGAAGCAATAACTCACCAGACCATGAAGATATGTTTAGTGGTGTGATCAGACATATTTTCTGACCATGCGTTGATTTCCGGGTAAATATTTCCAGTCTTTCCTTAGAGATTTGCTTTCTTCTCTCCTTTATGCTTCCTTGGGCCAGGATGCACACTTGGCCGTCGCTTGGTATCGTGACCTTTTACTCTGACTGACTCCTCATAGAATTGATGTTATATTTTTCATTGTTAATTTCTTCCTCCAAAGATAGCAGACCTTTCCCTCCATCACATCATTGGATGTACAACCTCTCTACATCTTCCTTGATATTCATAATTGTATGCAGAACCATGGTTTTATATTGTTATTGTTGTTATTATTGTTAATAATAGTAATAATAATAACAATAATAATGTAATTATTATTGAGTGCATTAGTGCAGGGGACTGGGCTAGATGATCTCTCAAGGTCCCTTCAAGTCCTATGATTCTATTTTCTGTGACCTAATTTACTTATCTTTAACACTTGGGATTGGCCATACTGCCAAAATCAAATATAAAGCAGCAGCAGATCCTATCCAAAGACAAACACACAAAGACACAGTCACATACACACAGAAAGAAACACAACCAAACACACACACACACACACACGGATTGCCAACCCCAGTCATTCAAAAATCATGAGTCAGGCCCCCAAAATCTCATAAGGTTGGTTGAAAATCATAAGATACACAAAAACCAAACAGAACTTTTGGGGGTCGGGGGTGCTTTTTATTTGCATTCTTGTTTCTGAACCTTTCAGTGCATAGAATCATAGAATCATAGAAGATTAGGGTTGGAAGAGACCTCAGGAGGTCCTCTAGTCCAATCCCCTGTTCAAAGCAGGACAAACCCCAACTAAATCATCCCAGCCAGGGCTTTGTCAAGCCAGGCCTTAAAGACCTCTAAGGATGGAGATTCCACCACTCCACCTTTCTGTTGATGAAGTGACAGACTTTATATGAGCTTGTCTAGAAGGAGAGAGCTGGGCTGTACAAGACGCATGTTTCTGGGGGGAAGTCAGGGACCGGGAATTTGCTGGCGTTCTGCAGTGTAATTCAAGAGTGGCTGGTTATAGCACTCGTACAATATAGCTGGGAGTGATTTACATGCTGGAGATTGTGTGTGAACAGATTAGGTGTGGTGGCTTTCACAGTGAAGCAGTGTAAAAGGCACCCCAGACTGGAGAATGGAGGGGACACAGTTGTTCAACAGTCCAGATTGTACCCTGGGGAATGTCAAGGTAGCAAATATGTATACTGAATTTAGAATTTGGGATTGTAAAAATTGTCTAAGGCAGTTGGGTGCTCATATTCCACTGTGAGGAGATAGGACACCAAAGAAGATGAAAAAATTCTGATGGCACCAGCCAGGTGTGTGGATAAACAGAGAACCTGCTTGAACTCTCATAAGAGGAGATGGGTTACCAGAATTAAAATGAATTTGTATAGTGGGAATTTCAGACATTCAGACTGCTGGGAGCAAAATACATGGTTGGTTAAAATGTCAAGATACCGGAAAGTTCACCTTTCTGATCTGGGGTCTTGATCCACCTGTTGGGAAAGTAAATAGCCCAGCAGTTGAGTAAAGAACCCAGATCCCAGAAGAGAGGTGAGGATTTTGGTATTTCTGGGTTTAAATAAAAGATACTTGGCCAAAATTTAAAAGTATCTCCTTAAATTTAAATGGCTGAATTTATTTTCTTTCCCCTAGATGCAATCAGTGGCAAACACTGAGTGGGGAAATCAATCGATAATCACAGAATTCATCTTCCTGGGATTTGAGAATATTCAGGATCTGAAGGTTCTTCTCTTCCTGGTATTTCTAGTGATCTACATTGTGACCATGACCGGGAACATGCTCATCATTGCTCTAGTTATGGCTGATCAGCACCTTCACACCCCCATGTACTTCTTCCTGGGGAACTTGGCCTGCTTGGAGAACTGCTACACCTCCACCATCCTGCCCAGGCTGCTGGCCAGTCTCCTGACGGGGGACAGAACCATCTCTTTCATGGGCTGTGTTACACAAATGTATTTTTTTGGTTCTTTGGCAGCTGCAGAATGTTACCTCCTCGCAGCAATGTCTGATGATCAGTATCTGGCAATATGTAAACCACTGCATTATGCAACCTTTATGACAGCCAGGTTCTTCCTTCAGCTCACAGCTGGGTCTTGGATAAGTGCATTTCTGGCTATTAGCATAATAGTATCGTTCATGTCACAGTTAACTTTCTGTGGCCCCAATGAAATTGACCATTTCTTTTGTGAGCTCACCCCAGTGATAAAACTCTCCTGCTGTGACACAATCGTGGTGGAATTTGTAGCATTCCTATTTGCCTCCATTTTCACTCTGCCCTCATTTCTATTAACCATTATCTCCTATGTTCTTATTATAGCCACCATCCTGAGACTCTCTTCCATCTCTGGAAAGCAAAAGGCATTTTCCACCTGCTCCTCTCACCTCGTAGCTGTTACAGTTTTTTACCAGACACTAATGATTGTCTATGTGTTACCAAAAAACAACACACTCAGAGATTTAAACAAATTGTTTTCTGTCTTCTACACTGTCTTAACTCCTATGGTCAATCCCCTTATATATAGCCTGAGGGTATGTCTACACTATGAAATTAGGTCGAATTTATAAAAGTTGTTTTATTAGAAATCGTTTTTATATAGTCGATTGTGTGTGTCCCCACACAAAATGCTCTAACTGCATTAAGTGCATTAACTCGGCGGAGTACTTCCACAGTACCGAGGCTAGTGTCGATTTCCAGAGCATTGCACTGTGGGTAGCTATCCCACAGTTCCCGCAGTCTCTGCCACCCATTGGAATTCTGAGTTGAGATCCCAATGCCTAATGGGGCAAAAACATTGTCACGGGTGGTTCTGGGTACATGTCATCAAGCCCTCTCTCCCTCCCTCTGTGAAAGCAACGGCAGACAATCGTTTCATGCCTTTTTTCCTGAGTTACCTGTGCAGACGCCATACCACGGCAAGCATGGAGCCCACTCAGCTCGTACGTCTCCTGGGTGCTGGCAGACATGGTACTGCATTGCTACACAGCAGCAACCTATTGCCTTGTGGCAGCAGATGGTACAATAGGCCTGATAACCATCGTCATCATGTCTGAGGTGCTCCTGGTCAGTCAGGAGCGCCTGGGCAGACATGGGCGCAAGGACTAAAATAGGAGTGACTCGACCAGGTCATTCTCTTTAGTCCTCCCAGCAGTCCTGTTGTACCGTCTTATGGCAAGCAGGCAGGAGATGAAGATGGCTAGCAGTCCTACTGCACCGTCTGCTGCCAGCCAAAGATGTAAAAGATAGATGGAGTGGATCAAAACAAGAAATACACCAGATTTGTTTTGTATTCATTTGCTCCCCCTCCCTCTCTCCGTGAAATCTATGGCTGACAATCATTTCAGTGAGGTCTGTCAGGGGCACCTTGAAAAGTTTAACAGAGATTCAGTCCTGTGTGAAATATCAGGGGGAGGGATAGCTCAGTGCATTGAGCATTGGGTTGCGCATTGTCCTGCTAAACCCAGGGTTTTGAGTTCAATCCTTGAGAGGGCCATTCTGTGTGACAGTTGTTTTTGTTTCTCCTTGATGTAAAGCCACCCCCTTTGTTGATTTTAATTCCCTGTAAGCCAACCCTGTAAACCATGTTGTCAGTCACCCCGCCCTCCTTCAGAGCAAAGGCAGACAATCATCCCGCACCTTTTTTCTGTGCAGACACCGTACCACGGCAAGCATGGAGCCCGCTCAGATCACTTTGGCAATTAGGAGCACATTAAACACCACGTGCATTATCCAGCAGTATATGCAGCACCAGAAACTGGCAAAGGGAAACCAGGCAAGTGGGCGACGTCAGCGCGGAGACGAGAGTGACGAGGACATGGACACAGACTTCTCTCAAAGCACAGGCCCTGGCGATGTGGGCATCATGGTGCTAATGGGGCAGGTTCATATGGTGGAACGCCGATTCTGGGCCCAGGAAACAAGCACAGACTAGTGGAACAGCATCGTGTTGCAGGTCTGGAACGATTCCCAGCGGCTGCGAAACTTTCGCATGCGTAAGGGCACTTTCATGCAACTTTGTGATTTGCTTTCCCCTGCCCTGAGGGGCAAGAATACCAAGATGAGAGCAGCCCTCACAGGTGAGAAGCGAGTGGCAATAGCCCTGTCAAGGTTCCTTCCCCACTCTGAACTCTAGGGTACAGATGTGGGGACCTGCATGAAAACCTCCTAAGCTTACTTTTACCAGCTTAGGTTAAAACTTCCCCAAGGTACAAATTAATTTTACCCTTTGTCCTTGGATTTCCACTGCCACCACCAAACTTTATCTTGGTTTACTAGGAAACGTAGTTTGGACACATCTTTCCCCCCAAAATCCTCCCAAACCTTGCACCCACTTCCTGGGGAAGGTTTGGTAAAAATCCTCACCAATTTGCATAGGTGACTACAGACCCAAACCCTTGGATCTTAGAACAATGAAAAAGCATTCAGTTTTCTTACAAGAAGACTTTTAATAGAAGTAGAAAAGGAATCACCTCTGTAAAATCAGGATGGCAGATACCTTACAGGGTAATTAGATTAAAAACATAGAGAATCCCTCCAGGCAAAACCTTAAGTTACAAAAAAGACACACAGACAAGAATAAAGAAAAGGAGTACTTGTGGCACCTTAGAGACTAACCAATTTATTTGAGCATAAGCTTTCGTGAGCTACAGCTGCATCTGATGAAGTGAGCTGTAGCTCACAAAAGCTTATGCTCAAATAAATTGGTTAGTCTCTAAGGTGCCACAAGTACTCCTTTTCTTTTTGCGAATACAGACTAATACGGCTGTTACTCTGAAACAGAGAAGAATAGTCATTCTATTGAGCACAACACTTTTCTCAGCCATTCAAAGAAATCATAATCTAACACATACCTAGCTAGATTACTTACTAAAAGTTCTAAGACTCCATTCCTGTTCTGTCCCCGGCAAAAGCAGCATACAGACAGACACAGACCCTTTGTTTTTGTCCTTCCTCCCAGCTTTTGAAAGTATCTTGTCTCCTCATTGGTCATTTTGGTCAGGTGCCAGCGAGGTTACCTTTAGCTTCTTAACCCTTGACAGGTGAGAGGACTTTTCCTCTGGCCAGGACGGATTTTAAAGGGGTTTACCCTTCCCTTTATATTTATGACAACCTTACAGGGTAATTAGATTCAAAACATAGAGAATCCCTCTAGGCAAAACCTTAAGTTACAAAAAAGACACACAGACAGGAATAGTCATTCTATTCAGCAGAGCTATTTTCTCAGCCATTTAAAGAAATCATAATCTAACACATACCTAGCTAGATTACTTACTAAATTCTACAACTCCATTCCTGTTCTGTCCCCAACAAAAGCATCATACAGACAGACACAGACCCTTTGTTTTTCTCCTTCCTCCCAAATGTTGAAAGTATCTTGTCTCCTCATTGGTCATTTTGGTCAGGTGCCAGCGAGGTTACCTTTAGTTTCTTAACCCTTTACAGGTGAGAGGATTTTTCCTCTGGCCAGGAGGGATTTTAAAGGGGTTTACCCTTCCCTTTATATTTATGACACGCCACCCAAATCTCAGCAACGGTGAAATGCTGGCTGGGATTTCTTCCTGGAGCTCAGGAAAAAACAGAGTTAATAAGACACATGCACCTCTAAATATACTACCAAGTGCAAAAAGACTAACAATATTTTCCACATCTCAAGGATGATTTTAACCAGTTGATTCTGGGAAACTTTCAAGGGACAGTGCATCAGCCACTTTGTTAGAAGCTCCTGAGATGTGTTGGATGTCGAAATCAAAATCTTGGAGAGCTAAAACTCCACCGAAGAAGTTTTTTTGTTATTTCCCATGGCAGTATGAAGCCACTGTAGTGCAGCATGGTCGGTTTGCAGGTGGAAACGCCGTCCCCAAACATATGGGCATAGCTTTTCCAGAGCGTAGACAACGGTGTAACATTCTTTTTCACTGACTGACCAGTTGCTTTCCCTCTCAGACAGTTTTTTGCTGAGAAACACTACAGGGTGGAATTCTTGATCAGGTCCTTTCTGCATTAAAACTGCTACCACACCATGCTCGGACGCATCTGTGGTTACTAGGAATGGTTTGTCAAAGTCTGGGGCCCTTAGTACAGGGTCAGACATGAGTGTCGCTTTAAGCTGGTTAAAGGCCTTCTGACACTCTTCAGTCCACTGAATGGCATTTGGCTGTTTCTGTTTGGTTAGGTCTGTCAGTGGGGCGGCGATTTGGCTGTATTGCGGTACAAATCGTCTGTAATAATCGACCAAGCCGAAGAAGGATTGAACCTGTTTCTTTGACTTTGGGACAGGCCACTTTTGGATAGCATCCACTTTGGCCTGTAGGGGGCTGTTAGTTCCTTGACCGACCTGGTGTCCAAGGTAAGTCACTCTGTTGAGGCCTATTTGACACTTCTTAGCCTTAACAGTTAGTCCTGCCTCCCTTACGCGCTCAAGGACTTTTTGTAGATGTTCCAGGTGTTCTGCCCAGGAATCCGAAAATATAGCCACATCATCAAGGTAGGCGACTGCATATTCTCCTAATCCAGCTAGGACACCATCTACCAATCTTTGGAAGGTGGCGGGTGCATTTCGCAGCCCGAATGGGAGTACATTAAATTCATACAGCCCGAGATGTGTGGTAAAGGCTGACCTTTCCTTGGCGGATTCATCTAGCGGTACCTGCCAGTACCCCTTGGTTAAGTCCAAGGTAGAGATGAACTGGGCCCGTCCCAGTTTCTCTAATAGTTCATCTGTGCATGGCATTGGATAGTTGTCTGGGCGAGTTACAGCATTTAGCTTACGGTAGTCCATGCAAAAACGTATCTCCCCATTTGGTTTGGGAACTAGAACCACTGGAAATACCCATGCACTTCCAGAGGGGTGGATTACACCCATCTGTAACATATCCTGGATCTCCCAGTCTATAGCAGTTTTAGCTTGAGGATACACCCAGTAAGGTTGGACTTTAATTGGGTGAGCATTACCTGTGTCAATGGAGTGGTATGCCCGTTCAGTCAGTCCTGGGGTGGCTGAGAATGTTGGCGCGTAGCTAGTGCACAGCTCCTTGATCTGCTGTCGCTGCATACGCCCAAGGGTCATGGAGAGGTTCATCTCTTCCACACCACCAGCACTTTTCCCTTTGTAGTAGACAGCTTCAGGCCACTCAGCGTCGTCTCCTCCCTGGGCTGTAAACTGACAAACCTTTAATTCTCTGGAATAAAAGAGCTTTAGAGAATTAATATGGTACACCTTAGGCTTTCAGTTGGAGGTGGGGAATGCTAGGAGATAATTAACAGCTCCCAGGCGCTCCTGGACTGTGAATGGCCACCATGCCATTTGTTTGATGGTGGTAAGGAGTGGCAACTAAGTGATTTACCCCATGAGCTTCCCAGAGGTTTTCCATACTTCCTGCCAGGAAATTAGTCCCTGCATCTGTGAGGATGTCGGAGGGCCAACCTACCCTGGCAAAAATGTCTGCTAGTGCCTGACACACACTTTTAGCCCTAGTGTTGCTTAGAGCTACTGCTTCTGGCCATTGGGTGGCAAAATCCATGAAAGTCAGTATGTACTGCTTTCCTCTGGGTGTCTTTTTCGGAAAAGGACCCAGAATATCCACAGCTACTCGCTGAAATGGAACTTCAATGATGGGGAGTGGCTGGAGAGGGGCTTTGACCTGGTCTTGGGGTTTTCCCACTCTTTGGCATACTTCACAAGACCGGACATAGGTAGAAACATCCTTACCCATTCCCTCCCAGTGGAAGGACTTCCCCAAACGGTCTTTGGTTCTGTTCACCCCAGCATGGCCACTAGGATGATTGTGGGCTAAGCTCAAGAGCTTTACCTGGTACTTAGTTGGAACTACCAACTGTCTCTGAGGATGCCAGTCTTCCTGGTCTCCACCAGAAAGAGTTTCCTTGTATAAAAGTCCTCTTTCTACAACAAACCTGGATCAATTAGAAGAGCTGAGAGGTGGTGGGTTGCTCCGTGCCACCGTCCAAGCTCTCTGGAGGCTTTCATCTTCTTCCTGTTTGGTCTGGAACTGTTCACTTGATGCTGGAGACATCAGTTCCTCATTGGATTGTGGACCTATGCTTGGTCCCTCTGGAAGCGATGTAGGGGATAGGGCTGTTTCCATTGACTGTGAACTGCTCTCCACTGGGACACTATGTTGGGGTTCAGGCTCCGGCTGAGCCTCTTGTGTAGGGTTATGGGCTGCTGCTGGTTCAGGTTCGGTGGGTCCCTCTGGTGTTGAGGTTGCAAGTACTGGATTCAGTGCTGGCAATGGGTCTGGTGCTGGTTGTTCTGCTGGTTCCAGTTCTGGGACTGGTTCCATCTGGGTCTCTGGGAGTGGATCCACTACTGCTGTTGCAGACATTGGGCTGGTCCATCATCTGGTCCAGACATTGGCCCTGGTCCATCACCTCTGACCGGGTCCTGATAGAAGTTTCCGGAACAGAGCTAGGTGTCACGGCTTGTTTAGCCCGGCTGTGGGTGACCATTCCCACCCTCTTGGTCCACTTCACATGATTGGCCAAGTCTTCCCCCAACAGCATGGGGATGAGATAATCATCATAGACTGCAAAAGTCCACGTTCCTGACCAGCCCTGGTACTGGACAGGCAACTTGGCTGTAGGCAAATTGAAGGAGTTGGACTTGAAGGGTTGAATCATCACTTGGATCTCTGGGTTGATTAAACTGGGGTACACTAAGGAAGCATGGATAGCTGACACTTGTGCTTCGGTGTCCCTCCATGCGGTGACCTTCTTCCCGCCCACACTCACAGTTTCCCTCCGCTCCAAGGGTATCTGGGAGGTATCTGGGCCTGCGGATCTCTGGTGTGATTCCGGTGCAATGAACTGTAATCTGTTGGGGATCTTGGGGCAGTTGGCCTTTACATGCCCCAGCTCATTACATTTAAAACATCGTCCAGCTGACGGGTCACTGGGGCGAGGCGGGTTGCTGGAGAACGGGGTGGTGGGATGATAAGGGGTCTGGAGGATTCTTTGGGAGGTAGGTGAGGCCTTGGGTGGCCCCCGGTAATAGGGTGTGGTCTGGGGTTGTCCCTTCTGGTCTCCACTCCAACTGCGACCAGTTTTCTTCTTCTCTGCCACCTCTACCCATCTGGCTCCAATCTCTCCTGTTTCGATTACAGTTTTGGGCTTCCCATCTAGGATGTATCTTTCTATTTCTTCAGGAAAACCCTCTAAGAATTGTTCCATTTGCATTAGGAAGGGAAATTTACTGGCGATTCAACACTTGCTCCTGATATCCAGGCATCCCAATGTTTCACAAGATGGTAGGCAAGGTCAGGTAAATGGCACGTCTGGTTTCCACCTTAGGGCTCTGAACCTCCGACGAGACTGCTCAGGTGTTATCCCCATTCTGACTCTCGCCTTGGATTTAAACAGTTCATACTTGTTCATGTGTTCTTTAGGCATTTCAGCCACCACCTCAGCTAAGGGTCCACTGAGCTGCGGCCTCAGCTCTACCATGTATTGGTCGGTAGAGATGCTGTACCCAAGGCAGGCCCTTTTGAAGTTTTCTAAGAAGGCCTCAGTATCATCTCCTGCCTTGTAGGTGGGGAACTTTCTGGGATGGGATGTGGTACCTGGAGAAGGATTGCTAGGGTTTGTTGGTATATTCTGCTGAGCCTTTACCTTCTCCATCTCCAGTTCATGCTTTCTCTCTTTTTCCTTCTCCTCCTCTACATGCTTCCTCTCTTTTTCCTTCTCCTCCTCCAAATGCTTCCTTTCTTTTTCCTTCTCCTCCTCCACATGCTTCCTTGCCTCCATTTCCCTCCTGTGGGCAGCCTCCTGTACCTCCTTCTCCTAAAAAAAAAAAAAAAACAACCCTACCACTTTTGTCTCCAGGCAAATGGGTAGAACACTCTCCTATTTACTTTTAGGGGAAAAAAAACCTCAGGTTTGTGAAGACTGAATTTCCCTGCAGGAGGTTAACTACTCTGCCTCCAGGCAAAGAAAACCTGCAATTCACAAAGATAATCCCCTTTTGTCTGTGCTCTGGCTCCAAAGCAGAGAAAAAACTAGCCGCTTTCGGTTGGACCTCCTTTCCAGCAGCTCCAAAGAAAAAAAAATTCCTTTTTAAAACCTGTTTTTCTGGTTCAAAAAATCTCAAATTGATCTCAAAAGGATTTCACGTTAATCCCACCACTCTGCCACCATGTCAAGGTTCCTTCCCCACTCTGAACTGTATTTACAGATGTGGGGACCTGCATAAAAACCTCCTAAGCTTACTTTTACCAGCTTAGGTTAAAACTGCCCCAGGGTACAGACTGTTTTACCCTTTGCCCCTGGACTTCCACTGCCACCACCAAACTTTATCTGGGTTCCTGAAAAAAACGGAGCTTGGACACGTCTTTCCCCCCAAAATCCTCCCAACCCTTGCACCCCACTTCCTGGGGAAGGTTAGGTAAAAATCCTCACCAATTTGCATAGGTGACCACAGACCCAAACTCTTGGATCTTAGGGCAATGAAAAAGCATTCAGTTTTCTTACAAGAAGACTTTTAATAGAAGTAGAAAAGGAATCACCTCTGTAAAATCAGGATGGTAGATAATTACAGGGTAATTAGATTCAAAACATAGAGAATCCCTCTAGACAAAACCTTAAGTTACAAAAAAGACACAGAGACAGGAATATTCATTCTATTCAGCGCAGCTATTTTCTCAGCCATTTAAAGAAATCATAATCTAACACATACCTAGCTAGATTACTTACTAAGTTCTAAGACTCCATTCCTGTTCTATCCCCGGCAAAAGCATCACACAGACAGACACAGACCCTTTGTTTTTCTCCCTCCTCCCAGCTTTTGAAAGTATCTTGTCTCCTCATTGGTCATTGTGGTCAGGTGCCAGCGAGGTTACCTTTAGCTTCTTAACCCTTTACAGGTGAGAGGATTTTTCCTCTGGCCAGGAGGGATTTTAAAGAGGTTTACCCTTCCCTTTATATATATGACACAGCCCCATCTGGAATGGCCTGTCTATGGGCTGTTCTACACTAAAGCTGTAAATTGGCCTAAGTTACGCTACCTCAGTTATGTAAATTATGTAACTGATGTTGACATAACTTAGGTCGACTTAAAGCGATGTCTACACCACACTGTGTTGATGGGAGACACTCTCCTGCTCACTTACCTTCCAACTCTCTGGGAGGTGGAGTAAAGACATCCACAGGAGAGCACTCTGCCATCAACTTAGCTTGTCTTCATCAGACCCGCTAAATCGACACTACTGCATCGATCGCAACAGTGCTGATTTATCCATAAGTATAGACAAGCCCTATGTGTCAGTCTGTTTCCCTGCAAAGGGCCCCTGACAACTCTCTCTCTCTCTCTTTTTTTTTAAACTGTTTCTGTCCTTTTGATCTGTCTTTTCCCAGCCTTGGCAGAAGAGCTATATAAATGAGCAGGATCCGCTGTAAATAATATCTTCGCAGCTCAGTTTTAATTAAAAACCGAGACTGATACAAAATTAACCTGGCACACATTAAATGGATTAAAAACTGGCTAACTGACAAGTCTCAAAATGTAATTGTAAATGGGAAATCATCACTTAGTGCATGTGTTTCTAGTGGTGCCCTGCAAGCCTTAACCTTTTCTGAAAAACCCATAAAATCTTCACTGGTAAAGTTTTCAGATAACTCAAAGGTTGGGTGAGTGGGTAAATAATGAAAAGGACAGACCACCTATGCAGAGAAATTGGTATCTCTTGGTAAACTAGGCACAATTTTAAAAAATACATTTAAATAAGGTCAAATGTAAAGTGGTACATCTAGGAGCAAAAACATAGGCCATACTTACAGCATGAGGGATTTCATCCTGGGAAGCAGTGACTCAGAAAAAGACTTGGAGGATTAGCTAAACATGAGCTCCCAGCGTGGTGCTGGGACCAAAAGGATAATATGATCCTTGGCTGTATAAACAGAGGAATCTCGAGTAAGAGTAAGTAGGATATACTGCCTCTGTATTTGTCACTGGTGTAACCACTACTGGAATAACTTGTCTCATTCTGTTGGCCACAATTCAAGAAGGATGTTAATAAATTGGAGAGTGTTCAGAGAAGCACCACAAGAATGTTTAAGGGATTGGAAAACCTGCCTTACAGTGACAGACTAAAGGAATACATTTTTATCAGAGAAGGTAATTAACCTTTGGAACACTTTATCAAGGGTCGTGGTGGATTCTCCATCACTGGACATTTTTTTAAAACAAGATTGGACATCTGTCTTAAAAATATGCTGTTTTATAGACATGAATTCAGGAAAGCCCTGTGGAATGTGTGACACAGGAGGTCAGACGAGAGAAGATCACAGTGGTTCCTACTAGCCTTTTCATAGATTCATACAAATGTTGGGCAGGAAGGGACCTCAAGAGATCAAGTCCAGCCCCTTGTGCTTAGGCAGGACCAATTAAACCTAGATTCATAGATCTTTGTGTTGCTTTGTGTCTCCAACTGGCAATAGTTGGACGGTGATTTTTTTTTTTTTGCTTTCTTTGGGGCCAGAGAGACAAAGGGAATTATCTTTTTCTATAGGCTGACAATCACTATCAGAGAATAGGTATCCTAATCCAGCACAGCAAAATTTTACAAGCCAAGTTTTGTTTGTTTTATTTCTAAACCTCGGGTGTAAAGTTAGTTAAAAACAGAGAGGTTAGGATAACAGACTCCACGGCTCAACAAAAGCTGGAATTAGCCAGATTTGAGGCTGCTGAAAAACAAAAGGAACATGAAAGACAGATAGAACTCATGCGACTGGAGAAGGAGGTACAGGAGGCTGCCCACAGGAGAGAAATGGAGGCAAGGAAGCATGTGGAGGAGGAGAAGGAAAAAGAGAGGAAGCGTGGAGGAAGAGAAGGAAAAAGAGAGGCAGCATGAACTGGAGCAGAATATACCAACAAACCCTACCAATCCTTCTCCAGGTACCACTTCCCATACCAGAAAGTTCCTCACCTACAAGGCAGGAGATGATACTGAGGCCTTCTTAGAAAACTTCAAAAGGGCCTGCCTTGGGTACAGCATCTCTACCGACCAATACATAGAGCTGAGGTAGAGCTGAGGCTGCAGCTCAGTGGACCCTTAGCTGAAGCGGCTGCTGAAATGCCTAAAGAACACATGAACAAGTATGAACTGTTTAAATCCAAGGCGAGAGTCAGAATGGGGATAACACCCGAGCAGTCTCGTCGGAGGTTCAGAGCCCTAAGGTGGAAACCAGACGTGCCATTTACCTGACCTTGCCTACCACCTTGTGAAACATTGGGATGCCTGGATATCAGGAGCAAGTGTTGAATCGCCAGTAAATTTGCCCTTCCTAATGCAAATGGAACAATTCTTAGAGGGTGTTCCTGAGGAAATAGAAAGATACATCCTAGATGGGAAGCCCAAAACTGTAATCGAAGCAGGAGAGATTGGAACCAGATGGGTAGAGGTGGCAGAGAAGAAGAAAACTGGTCGCAGTTGGAGTGGAGACCAGAAGGGACAACCCCAGACCACACCCTATTACCGGGGGCCACCCAAGGCCTCACCTACCTCCCAAAGAACCCTCCAGACCCCTTATCGTCCCGCCACCCCGTTCTCCAGCAACCCGCCTCGCCCCAGTGACCCGTCAGCTGGACGATGTTTTCAATGTAACGAGCTGGGGCATGTAAAGGCCAACTGCCCCAAGAACCCCAACAGATTACAGTTCATTGTACCGGAATCACACCAGAGATCCGCAGGCCCAGATACCTCCCAGATACCCTTGGAGCGGAGGGAAACTGTGAGTGTGGGTGGGAAGAAGGTCACCGCGTGGAGGGACACCGGAGCACAAGTGTCAGCTATCCATGCTTCCTTAGTGGACCCCAATTTAATCAACGCAGAGATCCAAGTGACGATTCAACCCTTCAAGTCCAACTCCTTCAATTTGGCTACAGCCAAGTTGCCTGTCCAGTACTAGGGCTGGTCAGGAATGTGGACTTTTGCAGTCTATGATGATTATCTCAACCCCATGCTTTTGGGGGAAGACTTGGCCAATCATGTGAAGCGGGCCAAGAGGGTGGGAATGGTCACCCACAGCCAAGGCTAAACAAGCCGTGACGCCTAGCTCTCTTCCGGAAACTTCTATCAGGACCCGGTCAGAGGTGATGGACCCGAACCCCAGCCCAATATCTGCAACAGCAGTAGTGGATCCACTCCCAGAGACCCAGACGGAACCAGTCCCAGAACCAGAACCAGCGAAACAACCAATACCAGACCCATTGCCAGCACTGAATCCAGAACTTGCAACCTCAACACCAGAGGGTCCCACCGAACCTGAACCGGCAGCAGCCCATAACCCTACACAAGAGGCTCAGCCGGAGCCTGAACCCCAAAATAGTGTCCCAGCGGAGAGCGGTTCACAGTCAACGGAAACAGCCCCATCCCCTACATCGCTTCCAGAGAGACCAAGATTAGGTCCACAATCCAATGAGGAACCGATGCCTCCAGCATCAAGGGAACAGTTCCAGATCGAACAGGAAGAAGATGAAAGCCTCCAGAGAGCTTGGACGGCGGCACGGAGCAACCCACCGCCTCTCAGCTCTTCTAATCGATCCAGGTTGGTTGTAGAAAAAGGACTTTTATACAAGGAAACTCTTTCTGGTGGAGACCAGGAAGACTGGCATCCTCAGAGACAGTTGGTAGTTCCAACTAAATACCAGGCCAAGCTCTTGAGCTTAGCCAACGATCATCCTAGTGGTCACGCTGGGTTGAACAGGACCAAAGACTGTTTAGGGGGTCATTCCACTGGGAGGGAATGGGCAAGGATGTTTCTACCTATGTCCAGTCTTGTGAACTATGCCAAAGAGTGGGAAAACCCCAAGACCAGGTCAAAGCCCCTCTCCAGCCACTTTCCATCATTGAAGTTCCATTTCAGCGAGTAGCTGTGGATATTCTGGGTCCTTTTCCGAAAAAGACACCCAGAGGAAAGCAGTACATACTGACTTTCATGGATTTTACCACCCAATGGCCAGAAGCAGTAGCTCTAAGCAACACTAGGGCTGAAAGTGTGTGCCAGGCACTAGCAGACATTTTTGCCAGGGTAGGTTGGCCCTCCGACATCCTCACAGATGCAGGGACTAATTTCCTGGCAGGAAGTATGGAAAACCCCTGGGAAGCTCATGGGGTAAATCACTTGGTTGCTACTCCTTACCACCATCAAACAAATGGCATGGTGGAGAAGTTTAATGGAACTTTGGGGGCCATGATAAGTAAATTCGTAAATGAGCACTCCAATGATTGGGACCTAGTGTTGCAGCAGTCGCTCTTTGCCTACAGAGCTGTACCACATCCCAGTTTAGGGTTTTCACCATTTGAACTTGTATATGGCCGTGAGGTTAAGGGGCCAAAACAGTTGGTGAAGCAGCAATGGGAGGGATTTACACCTTCTCCAGGAACTAACCTTCTGGACTTTGTAACCAACCTACAAGACACCCTCCAAACCTCTTTAGCCCTTGCTAAAGAAAACCTACAGGATGCTCAAAAAGAGCCAAAATGCCTGGTAGGATAAACATGCCAGAGAGCGTTCCTTCAAAGTAGGGGACCAGGTCATGGTCTTAAAGGCGCTCCAGGCCCATAAAATGGAAGCCTCGTGGGAAGGGCCATTCACGGTCCAGGAGTGTCTGGGAGCTGTTAATTATCTCCTAGCATTCCCCACCTCCAACTGAAAGCCTAAGGTGTACCATATTAATTCTCTAAAGCTCTTTTATTCCAGAGAATTAAAGGTTTGTCAGTTTACAGCCCAGGGAGGAGACGACGCTGAGTGGCCTGAAGCTGTCTACTACAAAGGGAAAAGTGCTGGTGGTGTGGAAGAGGTGAACCTCTCCATGACGCTTGGGCGTATGCAGTGACAGCAGATCAAGGAGCTGTGCACTAGCTATGCGCCGATGTTCTCAGCCACCCCAGGGCTGACTGAACGGGCATACTACTCCATTGACACAGGTAATGCTCACCCAATTAAAGTCCAACCTTACTGGGTGTCTCCTCAAGCTAAAACTGCTATAGACCGGAAGATCCATGATATGTTACAGATGGGTGTAATCCGCCCCTCTGGAAGTGCATGGGTATTTCCAGTGGTTCTAGTTCCCAAACCAGATGGGGAGATACGTTTTTGCGTGGACTACCGTAAGCTAAATGCTGTAACTCGCCCAGACAACTATCCAATGCCATGCACAGATGAACTATTAGAGAAACTGGGACGGGCCCAGTTCATCTCTACCTTGGACTTAACCAAGGGGTACTGGCAGGTACCGCTAGATGAATCTGCCAAGGAAGGGTCAGCCTTCACCACACATCTCGGGCTGTATGAATTTAATGTACTCCCTTTCGGGCTGTGAAATGCACCCACCACCTTCCAAAGACTTGTAGATGGTCTCCTAGCGGGATTAGGAGAATATGCAGTCGCCTATCTTGACGATGTGGCCATATTTTCGGATTCCTGGGCAGAACACCTGGAACATCTACAAAAAGTCCTTGAGCGCGTAAGGGAGGCAGGACTAACTGTTAAGACTAAGAAGTGTCAAATAGGCCTCAACAGAGTGACTTACCTTGAACACCAGATAGGTCAAGGAACTAACAGCCCCCTACAGGCCAAAGTGGATGCTATCCAAAAGTGGCCTGTCCCAAAGTCAAAGAAACAGGTTCAATCCTTCTTCGGCTTGGCCGATTATTACAGACGATTTGTCCCGTATGCAGCCAAATCGCCGCCGTTCAGTGGACCGAAGAGTGTCAGAAGGTCTTTAACCAGCTTAAAGCGACACTCATGTCTGACCCTGTACTAAGGTCTCCAGACTTTGACAAACCGTTCCTAGTAACCACAGATGCGTCCGAGCGTGGTGTGGGAGCAGTTTCAATGCAGAAAGGACCTGATCAAGAATTCCACCCTGTAGTGTTTCTCAGCAAAAAAACTGTCTGAGAGGGAAAGCAACTGCTCAGTCTGTGAAAAAGAATGTTACGCCATTGTCTACGCCCTGGAAAAGCTATGCCCATATGTTTGGGGATGGCGTTTCCACCTGCAAACCGACCATGCTGCACTACAGTGGCTTCATACTGCCATGGGAAATGAAAAAAAACTTATTCGGTGGAGTTTAGGTCTCCAAGATTTTGATTTCGACATCCAACACATCTCAGGAGCTTCTAACAAAGTGACTGATGCACTGTCCCTTGAAAGTTTCCCAGAATCAACTGATTAAAATCGTCCTTGAGATGTGGAAAATATTGTTAGTCTTTATGTACTTGGTAGTATATTTAGAGGTTCATGTGTCTTATTAACTCTGTTTTTTCCTAGAGCTCCAGGAAGAAATACCAGCCAGCGTTTTACCCTAGATTTGGGGGCGTGTCATAAATATAAAGGGAAGGGTAAAGCCCTCTAAAATCCCTCCTGGCCAGAGGAAAAATCCTCTTATCTGTAAAGGGTTAAGAAACTAAAGGTAACCTCGCTGGCACCTGACCAAAATGACCAATGAGGAGACAAGTTACTTTCAAAAACTGGGAGGAGGGAGAAAAACAAAGGGTCTGTGTCTGTCTGTATGATGCTTTTGCCAGGGACAGAACAGGAATGGGGTCTTAGAACTTAGTAAGTAATCTAGCTAGGTATGTGTTAGATTATGATTTCTTTAAATGGCTGAGAAAATAGCTGTGCTGAATAGAATGAATATTCCTGTCTGTGTGTCTTTTTTGTAACTTAAGGTTTTGCTTAGTGGGATTCTCTATGTTTTGAATCTAATTACCCTGTAAGGTATCTACCATCCTGATTTTACAGAGGTGATTCCTTTTTACTTCTATTAAAATTCTTCTTGTAAGAAAACTGAATGGTTTTTCATTGTTCTAAGATCCAAGGGTTTGGGTCTGTGGTCACCTATGCAAATTGGTGAGGATTTTTACCAAACCTTCCCCAGGAAGTGGAGTTGGGAGGATTTTGGGGGGAAAGACGTGTCCAAACTCCATTTTTTCAGGAACCCAGATAAAGTTTGGTGGTGGCAGTGGAAGTCCAGGGGCAAACGGTAAAATAGTTTGTACCTTGGGGAAGTTTTAAGCTAAGCTGGTAAAAGTAAGCTTAGGAGGTTTTCATGCTGGTCCCCACATTTGTACCCTAGCGTTCAGAGTGGGGAAGGAACCTTGACACAGTGCAAGTTCACAGTTTCCCAATTCTGCCTTTGAAAGTCCTGCCTCTCCTATATAGTATTTTTATATTTACCTCGATGACCCTCATACAGAAAGCAGAAGTGGACAATCAAACAGTCATCACCAAGTTCATCCTCTTGGGATTCGGGGATCATCCTCAACTGCAGACTCTTCTCTTCTTGCTGTTTCTCGTGATCTACATTGCGAGCATGGCTGGGAACATCCTCATCATTGCTCTAGTTGTGGCTGATCAGCACCTGCACACACCCATGTACTTCTTTCTCGGGAACTTGTCCTGCATGGAGACCTGGTACAGCTCCACCATCCTGCCCAGGATGCTGGCCAGTCTCCTGACTGGGGACAGATACATTTCTGTCTGTGGCTGTGTCATGCAGTTTTATTGTTTTGGTTTCTTGGCCTGTACAGAGTGTTATCTCCTAGCAGCAATGTCTTGTGACCGGTATTTAGCTATATGTAAACCTCTGCATTATGCAGCCCTTATGAATGGAAGAACCTGGGTTCTAGCAGCTGGGTTATGGCTATGGGCGTTTGTGGCTAGTACCATAACTGTATATTTGATGTCACAATTAACATTCTGTGGCCCTAGTGAAATTGACCTTTTCTTCTGTGATCTCAACCCATTGATTAAACATTCCTGTCATGACACCAACCTGATCACACTGCTGAGTTTCATAGTCACCTCCATAGGTGTCCCTTTCCCATTTCTATTAACCGTGGCATCCTACAGTTTTATCATCACCACCATTTTAAGAATCCCTTCCACCACCAGGAAGAAAAAGGCATTTTCTACCTGCTCCTCTCACCTCATGGTGGTGACAATTTTCTATGGAACTATAATCACTGTCTGTATTTTACCAGACACTGACACTCTTAGAGACCTCAACAAAGTGTTCTCTGTCTTCTACACTGTCCTGACTCCCCTGGTCAATCCCCTCATATACAGCCTGAGGAACAAAGAGGTCAAGTTGGCCCTGAGAAAGATCATTCATAAGTTGATGGTGCCCACAGGAATTCAGAAGGAGTGACGGCTGTGGGAACAAATCCATCTGGCTGAAGTAGCAGTGGAGGTAGCATCTAGGTGGCCTGTAGCTCATGCCCATTGGAGCTTCAGTGGGGAATGTGAGGACATACTAAGTTTTGGGATGGCTGCATTCCCATTAAATACTAGAGCTCCTATTTACTACTGCCCTCACTGCAAACATAACTGTGATATACTCTGCACTCCACACAGCAAAATTCAAGATTCCAGTTCCGTTCTGCTCTTCTGCTCTCAGTTGGGAAAACACATTTTGCATAGCCCTGGTTTTGGATTCCAGTGGGTGGGTCTTGATTGTTATACTAGTTGATCTCTCCTTTGTGTCCTGGATTCCTAAATGCTCCCTAATTTTGTATCTGGGAAGACTGTATTTTTGTAATTATGGGTTCTCTTGCAAAGATTAGTAAGTTTAGAAGACCGTAAATAGTTTCCCATCAATCAATAATCAGTCAATAAATGATAAAAATGTTTTTGTTGAAACATTTCTTTATAACAACAACAAGTCATTGTTAAGTAAAAAATTCTAAGTACATGTGAAGAAAATGCTACTCAATTCTATATTTGAAAAACGCCAGGATCTATTCTCCTGAAGCACATTGGGTAAAATTATCAAAGTGCCTAAATTCCTTAAAAGCACAAATCCCACTGACTTTCACTGAAACGTAGATTTCTAAGGACCTTGTTCACTTTTGAAAATGGAACTTAGGCTTCTAAATCACTTAGAGGCTTGGCAAATTCTACCCATTGAGTAGTACCTTGTGCCTTAGACTGCCATTCAAAGTAATATACAGGATCAAGGCTTAACAGTAGAGGGAGCCACTAAGCAGCTGTGCCCACAGTATAATTAGGTTTCAGAGTAGCAGCCGTGTTAGTCTGTATCTCCAAAAAGAAAAGGAGTACTTGTGGCACCTTAGAGACAAACAAATTTATTTGAGCATAAGCTTTCGTGAGCTACAGCTCACTTCATTGGATGCATTCAGTGGAAAATAAAGTGGGAAGATTTTATATACACAGAGAACATGAAACAATGGGTGTTGCCATACACACTGTAACAAGAGTGATCAGGTAAGGTGAGCTATTACCAGCAGGAGAGCCAGGGCGGGGGGAACCTTTTGTAATCAAGAGACTCCATTTCCATGGAGTTGACCATTTCCAGCAGTTGACAAGAATGTGTGTGGAACAGTGAGGGGGGGGGATAAACATGGGGAAATAGTTTTACTTTGTGTAATGACACATCCACTCCCAGTCTTTATTGAAGCCTAAGTTAACTGTATCCAGTTTGCAAATTAATTCCAATTCAGCAGTCTCTCATTGGAGTCTGTTTCTGAAGTTTTTTTGTTGAAGAATTGCCACTTTTAGGTCTGTAATCGAGTGACCAGCGAGATTGAAGTGTTCTCTGACTAGTTTTTGAATGTTATAATTCTTGACGTCTGATTTGTGTCCATTTATTCTTTTACGTAGAGACTGTCCGGTTTGGCCAATGTACATGGCAGAGGGGCATTGCTGGCACATGATGGCATACATCACATTGGTAGACGTGCAGATGAATGAGCCTCTGATAGTGTGGCTGATGTGATTAGGCCCTATGATGGTGTCCCCTGAATAGGTATGTTGGCAATGGGCTTTGTTGCAAGGATAGATTCCTGGGTTAGTGGTTTTGTTGTGTGGTGTGTAGTTGCTGGTGAGTATTTGCTTCAGGTTGGGGGGCTGTCTGTAAGCAAGGCCGGTCTCCCAAGATCTGTGAGAGTGATGGGTCATCCTTCAGGTTAGGTTGTAGATCCCTGATGATGCATTGGAGAGGTTTTAGTTGGGGGCTGAAGGTGATGGCTAGTGGCGTTCTGTTATTTTCTTTGTTGGGCCTGTCCTGTAGTAGGTAACTTCTGGGTACTCTTCTGGCTCTGTCAATCTGTTTCTTCACTTCAGCAGGTGGACATTGTAGTTGTAAGAACGCTTGATAGAGATCTTGTAGGTGTTTGTCTCTGTCTGAAGGGCTGGAGCAAATGCAGTTGTATCGTAGAGCTTGGCTGTAGACAATGGTGTGGTCTGGATGAAAGCTGGAGGCATGTAGGTAGGAATAGCGGTCAGTAGGTTTCCGGTATAGGGTGGTGTTTATGTGACCATTACTTATTAGCACCGTAGTGTCCAGGAAGTGGATCTCTTTTGTGGACTGGTCCAGGCAGAGGTTGATGGTGGGATGGAAATTGTTGAAATCATGGTGGAGTTCCTCAAGGACTTCTTTTCCATGGGTCCAGATGATGAGGATGTCATCAATGTAGCGCAAGGAGGGGCATTAGGGGACAAGAGCTGAGGAAGCGTTGTTCTAAGTCAGCCATAAAAATGTTGGCATACTGTGGGGCCATGTGGGTACCCATAGCAGTGCCGCTGATCTGAAGGTATACATTGTCCCCAGATGTGAAATAGTTATGGGTGAGGACAAAGTCACAAAGTTCAGCCACCAGGTTTGCCGTGACATTATCGGGGATAGTGTTCCTGATGGCTTGTAGTCCATCTTTGTGTGGAATGTTGGTGCAGAGGGCTTCTACATCCATAGTGGCTAGGCTGGTGTTTTCAGGAAGATCACCGATGGATTGTAGTTTCCTCAGGAAGTCAGTGGTGTCTTGAAGATAGCTGGGAGTGCTGGTAGCATAGGGCCTGAGGAGGGAGTCTCCATAGCCAGACAATCCTGCTGTCAGAGTGCCAATGCCTGAGATGATGGGGCTTCCAGGATTTCCAGGTTTATGGATCTTGGGTAGCAGATAAAATATCTCTGGTCAGGGTTCTAGGGGTGTTTCTGTGAGGATTTAATTATATATAATTAGGTTCAACATCCTAGGGGCAGGTAAGGTACCAAATAATGATAGTTTTGTTTTCGTGGTTGAATGTTATCTGCTAGCAGCAATGTCTTATGATTGGTATTTATCAATATGTAAACCACCCTATTATGCAGCCCTGGTGAATGGCTGTAGCATAAGTGCCTTTCTGACTATTACCATAGTAACGTCTCTGCTGTAACGAATAATGTTCTGTGGACACCAATGAAATTGACCATTTCTTCTGTGACTTCACCCCATTGATCAATCTCTCCTGCCATGGCAACACCTGGATGTCTGGTGACCTTCAGATTCTCTTCCATAGACACCCTGCTCCATTTCTATTGACCCCGGCATCCTATGCTTGTGTCATCACCACCATCCTGTGAATCTCTTCCATGACCACAGGCAAAAGGCATTTCCCACCTGCTCCTCTCACCTCATTGGGGTTACAATTTTCTATGGGACCTAATAGCTGGTTTGCTACCAAACGCTGTTGCACTAAGAGACCTGAACAAAGAGTTCTCCACCTTCTTGTCTCCACCCCTCAATCCCTTCATGAAGGCAAAGGAAACCTGGAGAAAAAGCTGTCAGGAAACTGTGGAGTTCAGCACAGTTTAGGCCAGTTCAAGAAAATAAAACAGTTTAAGGAGCAGTTAAGGTCACCCCTTGGCCACAGCAGAGTCTTGTGACCTCAGCTGGGATTTTCAGAGGACCTAAGTGAGCTTGGCATTGAACTGCCACTGAATTTTACGGTAGGGTTTTCTAAAGCACCTCAGTGATTTAATTGAGTGAATAGAGATAGGAAAATAAGGAAGGTGTCTAGAATGGAATTTTTAATAATGACAAAGGGCCAGATTTTTAAAGGTATTTAGACACTTAAGGATGCAGATGGGGCCAAATGGGATTTCAAAAGCACCTAGGCACCTAATTTCTTTTTAGTTCAATGGGAATTAGCCACCGAGTGCATTTTAAGTGCCTATTCACCTATCTGCCACTTTAGGCAACTAAATACCTTTAAAAAATCTGGCCTAAGTGACTTAGGTGCACAAGTCCCATTGACTTTCAGTGAGGAGTAGGACACCTAACTCATTTTGGCCTCTAGGAATAACAGAATGGCATTTGTTATGGGGATTTAGAAACTACAGACTTTCCCTCTTCTCCCCTCTTCTGGATGGATATACAGGGCCTGGGCCAATTATGTCTCTCATTAAGTTCTGACCACTGCATTTGGGGCTATGGGTTTAAGAGTCTGAGCATTCAGGGCTGCGGAGGAGGGACCCCAGTAAATGAGTAACGCAAAGTTGAGCAATACACCTGAAACCATGTAGACAAATCAGATGGATGGTGCAATAGGTAAGAGCTAGCCCAGGGATGATGGCATTTCAAATACACAATTCAATTACTGATTAATTGCAGCATGATAGTCTCATAGCAATTTTCAATTTAAATAATAAGTAAATAAAATCTTTCCTCAAGCCATGACAATAAAATCAACGCTCTAGCACAACTCAATCGGTGATGCTGTTGCACATCATCTAGACGTTCCTCTCCTTAGTGTGTGGACAATGGACAGTCTTTGAAGAAATGGTGTATTGTCCTTGGTTTAGTGATGGAGTTTCTGTTGTGGAGAGTTGTTGCAAACAACAAAAGAGTTTGCTTTCTGCCTGAATCTCTCTAACTAGAGTCAATGCTTGGGGGAGAGTTGTTCTCCGGAAACCAGACATTTGTATCTGGACTGCTATTTCTGAAAGATGGGTTTGCCTTCATGCTATTTATGACCACCTCTGTTCCAGGACTGGCATAAATAAACTTCAGTAAGAATGCACCCAGGAAACTCCACATCACTGAGTTTTCCTCCAACAGGAAATGAAATGCAACTACCCAACATCTGCTACTGCTCAGCAGAGGGACAGACAATAAAGTCAGTCTCACTTAGTTCTTTATGCCACTTTTCTTTCTATCCACTGAATAGTTTATTCCTAACTCCCTAAAAAGGGCTTTGAGTTCCAGCACAGAAGTGATTCAGGCTAGCGGTCTCCTTGTCTCTTGAACCTGCCTCTGATTTCTGTCCTAGTCCCTGGCTCTTGGCTCTTTCCCCTCACAACCCGCTTTTAACACTGTCAGGAAAGGCTGTTTAGAACACGGCCTGACTCACCATTGTGCTGCTCCAGGTTTATACTGGACATATCCACTGGGCATCAGACAGTGTCAGAGCTCCCTTGTATGGCCTGCTACTCCCTTGCATCATCAGAGATTTCAGTGGGTGATCTGAACTGGGAACTGTGGGCTTGTGTCGTCTTGACATTATTTAGTAAGAAATAATCAAGGATAGGATTTTCAAAAGAGGGGGATTATGGTGCCTGAAGCCCATTGAACATTAATGGCAGTAGGCACCTAACTCCCCTGGAGTCATTTGAAAATCCCAGCCTAATAAATAATAATAATAATAATAATTAATAGTATAATAAATCCTCAAGAGATTTGAACAAGGATCTGTTATCTCTGTGGTGACTGTCCTGACCAATGTGGGGGTGTCTCTCAGACTATCCATTGAGGCAGGTCCATTTTGTATTAAATAAATAATTCAATATGCATCGGGCTAGAGAAAGCATGAGACCCACTCTACAGTCCACTGCTTAGGGCACTCACCTGAGGGGCTCTACGCTGGCTGCCTAGATGTCAGTGTGGGATTCCAGGTGCCAAGCTTGACCTATTAGGCTTTAAATAGCTTGGTACCAAGCTACATCAGAAATCACCTTTGTTTCTGAACAATACTGCCAGAGCTGTAACCAGCTGAGGAATTCAAGCTGGGCCGTTCTTGCAATGAAGGAAAGGGGGCTGCTTGTAGAGCATTCTTCATAAGCAGCCCTTCATTTTGGTTAAGATTTTAAGAAGTCCCTATGGGATATTTTTAAGGTGTTTTAGGTATTTTAGGAAATGGGACTTGCTCCTAAGTTATTCAGATCAGATTTTTAAAGGTATTTTAGGCATTTAGTGGGATTTTCAAAAGCATTTAGGCACCTAAAACTCACTGATTTCAGTGGTTGTTAGGTGCCCGGGTGCTTCTGAACATATCCATGTTGTTAGGTGCCTTGGGCGACATTCTCATTTATACTGAGGACAAGGGACACTAAAGTGGGAGCAAATCCTATTTATGGCATAAAGAGGCCTTTGTGTGACTGACAGTCAGGCCCCTTATGCATTGACTTCACCTCTCAGCTTCATGTCTTGGTGTCTTGCACATTTCATTTCTGAAATATCTCTGTTTGTCTCTTGTTTCCCTTCATATCACCTAACAAGAAAAGTTAACATTCTGCATTGGCCAGTGGATTTCCCACATGCCTTGAGACCAGGAGACCTGTCTTCTGTTGCTGTCTCCGCCACTGATCTGCTGGCTGACCTTGGGCAAGTCACTTCCCCTTCCCAGGCCTCAGTTTCCCCATCTGTGAAACTGGCATTCACAAACATATAATCAGTACATTGAAAATGTATGGAATAAAATTATTGTACACTGTTTAAGTACAACTAGTAAAGTGATGGATGTTTATTTTTCAGTCACCCGGGCTCCTGACACACACAGGGCATGACAAAGAGGGAGGTTTCCCATGAGGTTGCACTGGCCTCCACATTCACACTGTTTTAACAAGCGACATGGGGTTAATTCCCCCAGGAGGTCCATTTAAAAGTGATCACAATCAGCAGTCCGGGAGGAGACCCGTCTAGCAGCAGAAGACTGTGTGAGGCTGCATTCCCTTACAAACTCTGTAAGAATCTACCCCAGGAAGCGCTGAGGTTCTGTGTAATCCGCACAAGCAAGAGCATCAAGCAAGAGCAGCCCAGGCCAGCAGCAAAATTAAGGTGTCTTTGCTGAGTGAAGGAGAGTGTGTGAGACAGTGAGGACAGCGGGTGCCCTTGAGGGAGAGGTTGCCACTGGATGCTGAGAATTAAAGGTAAATCAGATCATTCCGATTGACCTCCTGAGGTCTCCTCCAGCCCTAATCTTCTGTGATTCTACAATTCTGTTGTTGCCGGCACCCAATGCCGAGAGGCAAAACAACAGCAGGGGTTTGTTACCCAGTGTGTTTTACTTAATAATTACAACGGGGTGGAGAATCAGAAAGCTGCAAACAAGGTACAAGGAGAATAGAATTTTAAATTCTGCACACCAGAGCAGGTTATTATACACACTTTTATATTTTTAATGCTATTGTACTACATATTAGCCAATTAAAACTTTGTACAAATATTTTGTTTTTTTTTATATGGGTTATAATAATGTTTATTTTTTGTAATTTTTAACAAGCATTTTTAGTAACTTAAATAACTAGCACATTTTGTTTGGCCTTGTAACTATTTTTTATTATTTTTAACTTGGCGTTAGCAAACTTTATATTATAAGGCATTATTTGCGGCGGCAACATTGTTTTAAGAGCAAAAGAGCTTATTTAAACCAGCCAGGCCTGAATTTTGTTAAGGGGGGGTTAAGAAGAAGCCCTTAGGCTTTTAGCAGGGAGACCTTTTTGACTCTTATGGCCTTTTATTTCCTCGACTTAACTAGTGGCCATGCCCTGGGGTTTTTAACAATTTTTTTTGAGAATATTTATTTTTATTGCTTGAGTTTTTTTATTTTTATTTATTTATTAGCGGGCTATGCATAAAATTAAAATTTTTAAAACTATGTAAAATAAGCATTTTTATACAGGACTACATAGAACACAGTAAACATAACATGATTAATACAGGGAAAAAAAACTTAAATAATAGGCTAAACAACCCACTTAGCCATGGGGAAAGGCCCCAACCAGAAAATAAAGAGCTTAGCTAAGTTTTTTTAGTTTGCTGATGAATGCTTTTTACCAGCTGCTTTAGGCGTTGTAAATTAGCTTTTACGGATGGCCCTGCATTTGTTATATTAAAGCAACACATGCCTTCAAACTTTTGGCATAGGTGACTATGGCATAGAAGCAAATAGTTTACAGCTAGCTTGTTTTGTAGCATACTTTGATGTACTTTTTTTAACTTATGTGAGAGTTGGGCCAGGACTAAATTAATGGCTTTTGCCACCGTGCAGGCAAGGTGCTCTACTGCGTGATAATTATGCACCACAAGCCTAGGGATACCAATACCAACTAAGGAAAAGGCCAGAGCTGCTGCCTTACTTTTTGGTTACTTTAACTTTGGTTAACCTTACTTTAAGGTTACTTTTGACCTACAGGTGGAATCAAGGGGAATAGCATCCCTTTTATGATGGGCATATAACTGCGGAGGGTATGGAAAAATCAATGGAGCCACGCGACCAAGAGAGCAGGGACCCCCAGAACTATTGGCTGGGACATAGGAATACGCATGTCTGCCACATGTAAGGAACCACCCTGCTGGCAATTTTATGCTCCTGTAGGCAAAGGAGATTTTTACACTGTTATTATATTTAAGTTTTTTATTGGTGAGGTTTTTTTTAATGTGAGTAGCATTTACAAACCTCATACAAGAGGGGGCAAGGGTTGTATTGACTAGGTAATAAGAAAACATGGAGGCATTTAACTTATACTGGGCAGATTTAACGGTATATAAATCAGTATAAGTAAATGTTTTATTTATGGTTTTTAACAGGGAATAATGTTGAACCAGGGTTGGGGCTGCACATATACCAATAAAACAAGTTTTTATGATTGCACCCACTGAAAATGTATGTGGCAAACAAAACAACGTTGCGTTTACTGCACTCTGGGCCAGTGCCAGCCAGGTATTTATGGGTACAATGCCTGAAACAGCAGTACAGTTAGGCACATGGCCAAGAGGGGGAATAAAATATACTTTTTTATTTATTTTTTTGATTTTTTGGCGGGCTGCCATTTAAATAGTAATTTTAGTTTAAGACTTTTAGTGGAGGGGGCTGAATGCATGGTCTACCTTTTAGCCGGGGGCGGGGGTGGGGGGGAGGGGTTGACACTGCTTTCAGCCAGGTATAATGAATTTAATTTTTGTGTCTCTCGACCTTTGCTGCTGTGTGGGACACCAGCAGGACGGTATAGGGTCCCTTCCACTTTTTTTGGAGGGGCTTGTCTTTCCAGGTACGTACGAGCACTAAATTACTAGGCTGCAGGGAGTGGATGGGCGAATCTAAGGGTAGAGGCTGGGAATTTTTAGTATACCTGTGAAGAGACAAAAGAACAGCAGACAGGGAACACATATACTGAGACAAAAACCCATTCCCCAATTCCCACTCTCCCCCTGACACAACCGGTGTACCACTTATAGGCCATGCCCTTTTAAACATAATTTTAAAGGGACTGAGCCCTAATCTACCCTTTGGGAGAGCACGGATGCGGAGCAGAACTGGGGGCAGGGCATCAGGCCACCGTAGGGAGGCCTCCTGGCATACTTTTGAGAGATGTTGCTTAAGGGTCTGATTGGTTTGCTTTACTACTCTACTGGCTTGCGGTCTCCAGGGTGTATGGAGTTTTTAGGGAATCTGTAAGGCGTCTGAGATGCTTTGGATGATTTTTGACGTGAAAAGTGTGTTTTATTGTCAGATTCCATCCACTGGGGAAGTCCAAAGTGAGTAATAATCTCCTTAACAAACACTGTCCTGGCAGTGCAATTGCGACATGGAAAGGCTTCTGGCCATCCGCTGAATCTATCCACTATGACAAGGAGATACTTGAACCCTTGGGTCCGGGGAAACTTAGTAAAGTTCATTTGCCACACCCGTCCGGGGCCTGGAGTGGGTTCCAGGGCTGCTGGTGGTACTGGGTGTTTTGGTCGGGGGTTATTTTTTTGACAAACTAAGCAGTCTGCTTGTACCTGGGCAGCCAGGGGTCGGAGTCTGGATGTTATGAAGTACTTTTTCATTAGTTGGATAAGTGCCTCCCTGCCAGCATGAGTGGTTTGATGTAATTTTTGTAATACTTGCAGAATTAGGCTCTTTGGTAAGAGGACTTTCCCTTCCAGGGAATGAAGCCATCCCTCCTTTTCCTGGAGACCAAGTTTGTCAGCTAGCTAGTTTTTTTTTTTAGAATACTGAGGGGTTGGGAGCTCCCCCACTGATGGGATAAGGGCATGCATATAGGTGTTTTTAGTGTGAGGGGATATTAGGGTGGCAGCATGCTTTGCTTCTTTATCTGCCCTGGCATTACCCCTGGTTACATTTTGATCCTCCCTCTGATGGGCCTTACAGTGTACCACTGCCACTTCCAAAGGGAATTGCACTGCCTCCAGAAGCTGGAGAATTTGGGGCCCATACTTGCCTTGGGCTGTCAGCATTCCCCTCTGCTTCCACAGGCCAGCATGAGCATGCAGCACCCCAAAAGCATATTTGGAATCAGTGAAAATATTGACCCGTTTTCCTTTGTACAGTTCGAGTGCACGGGTCAGGGCCACTAGCTCAGCCAACTGGGCAGAGGTCCCAGCGGGCAAACTTTCAGCTTCCATGGTGTCATTGAGGGTCACAATAGCATAACCCGCTCTTTTTTGTTTATTTATTACTATGCTGCTACTATTAGTGTACTACTTATAATCTTCATTTGGGAGGGGCACATTTCTTAAGTTTGGGCGGCTAGAATATTGGGCATTCATGATTTTTAAACAGTTATGTTTTTGTTTCTCAGTTTCTGGTAAGAGGGTGGCAGGGTTAAGAGATGAACAAGGCTGCAGCGTGACCTCAGGGTTTTTTAAGAGCTTTGCTTGGTATCTTGCTATACGTGCTTGTGTGAGCCAGAGGCCACCCTTAACATCTAGTAAAGCGCGTACGATGTGTGGTGTAAAAACCTGTATTGTTCCCCCTAGTGTCAGTTTTTTTGCTTTTGCCAGGGTCAGGGCGGTGGCTGCCACTGTCCACAGGCACACTGGCCAGCCCTTGGCTACTTGGTCCAGTTGTTTAGAAAAATATGCCACCGGTCGTTTTTATGCTTTTAGCAGCTGTGTGAGTTCTTTTAGGGCCACCCCCTTTTGTTTATATACATACAACTGAAATGGCTTGGAGAGATCTGGCAGACCGAGAGCCGGGGCTTTTATTAACCCCTTCAGTTGCCAGTAGCAGACTCCCTCACTGTGACAAGAGCCACAGGCAAAGATACCAAGTGCCTAGTGTATGCCCCAGCAAAATGTGCTTTGGGAAACAGAACCATACCCCATAAGCTAATATACCTCCCTGAATGCCCAACACCGTTGCTGGGATGGGACCTGCTGTGTTGCCTAGGTGCCACCCTGCATTTTACTCAAGATGAAATAACCCTTACCTTACCCTCTGAAAATGCATGGATTATAGCCCTTGCAGTTGAACCCTCGGCTATGCAAGCCCCAAAATGGGACCAGTAAAAAGTCCAAGTGTATCCCCTTGTTCCTGGGACAAGTGCTGGGGGGTTCAGTTAGGAAGGAAAAGTCAGCATGTTGGGGAGCAGAGTGGCCGGAGCGCTCACTCAGGCCCGCCCTGTAACCATGCACTTACTGCTCTGTGGCACTGCCTGTTCCCTTCTTGACACGTCTCATCACAGCTCCTAATGCCGCTGAGCTGAGACGCCGCAGAGCGTGGCTGGGGGGACGGCGTCACGGCTGCTGTACTGCAGCAGGGACACAGCACCGACGTCCCCTTCAGTCCCCGCATCCCTGACAGACACAGACACATCTGCTGGGCTGCTGGGTGGAGCTGGAGGCAGAATTGTCCTGATTTTCGGTTTCCCTTCCCCTCCCCTCAGACAGGCCTGATGATCCCTCTGACATCTCCTCCACCTTCATCCCTCCTGGCCCAGCCCTTTCACACATGCCTCCCCAGATGTTTCCAAATGGAGGAGTGGAGATTTTTCATCTGCTCCTGGGCCCAATCCTTAAGGTCTAGGTGGCCTCCTATGCCAAGCCCTGGGAGAGCTCCGGGCTCTTCCCACCCTACACAGGAGCAGAGCACTGGGGTGACGATAAGTGGAAAGCTTTACAGATCAGGGAACAGAGCAGCCCCCCTGTATGCCTGACACCCACTGTGAGTCTTCCCTGCCCGGTTCCATTTCTCATTCTCCCCCTGATACGTCTCCTCATGGCTCCTAACATGGCTGAGCTGAGACAGTGGCTGGGAGGACCGAGTTACAGACGCTCTATTGCTGCCCAGAATCCGCCTGTAATTGCACACCAACAGGCGTGCACATGTTAGCTGGGCTGCAGGGTGCAGCTGGGGACAGAATGTGTGTGAGGGTTTCTAGCTGTCTCGCGGGGTTCCTAAGAGTGTGAGGGATCTGTGTCCGTGTCTTCTTGGGGTGTCCCTTGTGCATGAGGTACAGTGTGTAGGAGATAGATAAATAGATAGATAGACAGATAGATTTATTTGCCCAGGGCAATAACTTATAACTTCCTCAATTCATAGATTCCAAGGCCAGAAGGGACCATTGTGATCAGTTACGCTGAATATCTTTGCCAGTGGTTTTCAATCTGCGGTCCATGGACCCCAGGGGCGTCAGCCGACTATGTCTAAGGGGTCTCTGAAAGGTTGTTGTTACCAAAGAAAGTGGCTTTTAACCTGTGATCTGCAGATCCCTGGGGGGTCCGCAGATTATGGCCAAAATTTCCAAAGGAGTCTGCACCTCCATTCAAAATTTTTAGGGCTTCACAAAGAAAACCACTGCTCTAGGCCATAGAACTCCCCCAAAGCAATTCCTGTGTGACCCTGGGGGACCGGGGATCATTTCCCTGCTCCATTACAAACGCCTGTGTAACCTTAGCAACTCACTTATAGCCACAGTTTCAAAGGTATTTAGCCCCCTAAAGCAGCAGATACACAGCTAATGGGATTTTCAAAATAATCTAAGGTGTTTAGGCACCTAATCTCATTGACTTCAATGCAACTCTGGTACCTTGTATTGGTTTTGTATTGGTAGTATTTGTATGTGTAGAGGCTTGTAGGGGCTTTGTGCTGGGAGAGAAGCTGAGCCCTGATTAGGGGGTGGGGCTTCACTGACTAGGGGTCCTATAAAGGTAGCAGCCAGTCAGGCAGTGGAACAGGAGCTAGCAAACAGAGCTGTAAACAGGGGAGTTTGAGTGGGAGTTTGAAAGGGGAGTTTGTCTTGTGGTGCTTGTGTGGGGTTTGGTTTTGCTGTGGGTGGTGGTGTTTTGGTGTGGTTTGTGTTTCCCAGATTAACAGGATTTAGGTGGGAAGGCTATGACAGATTCAGAGGTGGCAGTGGGAGTGACCCATGTAGCAGATGACACAATGAAGATGACTGGATGTGGAAGCTGTGGTATGTACATGATCCTGGAGGGGGCACCTGGTAAGAGTTTTGTCTGCATGAAATGCCGTCTGATAGAGCTGATGGAGGAAAAGATCAGAGGTTTGGAGATGCAGGTGGAAAGTCTGGTAGAGTTTAGGAAGGGGTTTGAGCAGATTATGGAGCAAAGACATGAGGTATCTGAAGGGAAAAGCTCAGACTTGCAGATGGAAGCAGGACTAGGGAATTCTGAGGGGAGACTGGGTGAGGAAAGTGGTCAGTGGAAGCATGTGACTAAAAGAACTAGGCAGAGGAAAAGACGGGCTAGTGAAGGAGAAATAGAGCTTCAGAATAGGTTTGCAGAGTTGGAAAATGAAGAAGGGGCTCAGCAGGTAGTCACTGAAGGTGACAGGGCAAGGAAGAAGAGAAGAGCGGTTAGTCCTATAGGAAAAGGGGAAGAGTTAATGGAGATTACACCAAATATGAGCCCCAGGAGGATACAGGATGGGTTAAAAAGGATTACAAGGGAGAATGGGAATGGAAAAAACTTGCAGCCAGAGGGAACAGGGGATAGACTGGAGAATAGCACCGTCACTAGGAAAAGGCAGGTCTATGTGATTGGGGACACTTTACTGAGAAGAATAGATAGGCCTGTAACCAGAGCTGATCCAGAAAATAGGAGGGTGTGCTGTCTTCCAGGTGCTAAGATACGGGATGTAGACCTGAGGTTAAAAAGGATTCTAAAGGGAGCGGGAAAGAATCCCCTAATTATCCTTCATGTGGGAACAAATGATACGGCTAGATTCTCGCTGGAAAGTATTAAGGGAGACTATGCTAGGCTGGGGAGGACGCTTAAGGAAATTGAGGCTCAGGTGATCTTTAGTGGGATTCTGCCTGTTCCTAGAGAAGGGCAACAAAGGTGTGACAAGATTATGACTATCAATAGATGGCTTAGGCAGTGGTGCTATAAGGAGGGCTTTGGGATGTATGGCCATTGGGAGGCATTCATGGATAGAGGACAGTTCTCTCGGGATGGACTTCATCTGAGTAGGGAAGGAAATAGACTTCTAGGATGGAGGCTGGCACAACTGATTAAGAGAGCTTTAAACTAGGAATTTGGGGGAGATGGTTGGGAGATGTCCAGGTAATCTCCACGCCAGAATTTAGCATAGAGTGGAAAGAAAATGAAGTAAGAGTGGATACAGCTGTAGGTAGGAGGAAGGGCAGTGTAGATACAAGTCTAATAGGTTATACTGGTAGTAAAATAACCGTGCCTAACAGGGTACAGAATGTGAGTGAGGCTAAACAGCAAAAATTAAGATGTTTGTACACTAATGCAAGGAGCCTAGGTAACAAAATGGAGGAACTAGAGTTACTGGTGCAGGAAGTGAAACCAGATATTCTAGGGAGAACAGAGACCTGGTGGAATAGTCGTCATGACTGGGCTACAGGTATTGAAGGGTATGTGCTGTTTAGGAAAGACCGAAATAAAGGTAAAGGTGGTGGAGTAGCACTGTATATCAATGATGAGATAGAATGTAAAGAAATAAGAAGCGATGAAATGGATATGACTGAGTCTGTCTGGGCAATAATTAAATTGGGGAAGAAAACTATTAGAGCCTCCGCTGGGATAGTGCTTGGGGTGTGCTATAGACCGCCGGGATCTAATTTGGATATGGATAGAGCCCTTTTTAATGTTTTTAATAAAGTAAATACTAATGGAAACTGTGTGATCATGGGAGACTTTAACTTCCCAGATATAGACTGGAGGACGAGTGCTAGTAATAATAATAGGGCTCAGATTTTCCTAGATGCGATAGCTGATGGATTCCTTCAACAAGTAGTTGCTGAACCGACTAGAGGGGATGCCATTTTAGATTTGGTCTTGGTGAGTAATGAGGATCTCATAGAGGAAATGGTTGTAGGGGATAATCTTGGCTCAAGTGATCATGAGCTAATTCAGTTCAAATTGAATGGAAGGATTAACAAAAATAAATCTGCAACTAGGGTTTTTGATTTCAAAAGGGCTGACTTTCAAAAATTAAGGAAATTAGTTAGGGAAGTGGATTGGACTGAAGAATTTATGGGTTTAAAGGTAGAGGAGGCCTGGGATTATTTTAAATTAAAGCTGCAGAAGCTATCGGAAGCCTGCATCCCAAGAAAGGAGAAAAAATTCATAGGCAGGAGTTGTAGACCAAGCTGGATGAGCAAGCATCTTAGAGAGGTAATTAAGAAAAAGCAGAAATCATATAGGGAGTGGAAGAAGGGAGGGATCAGTAAGGAAAGCTACCTTATTGAGGTCAGAATATGTAGGGATAAAGTGAGACAGGCTAAAAGTCAAGTAGAGTTGGACCTTGCAAAGGGAATTAAAACCAATAGTAAAAGGTTCTATAGTCATATAAATAGGAAGAAAACAAAGAAAGAAGAAGTGGGACCGCTAAAAACTGAGGATGGAGTGGAGGTCAAGGATAATCTAGGCATGGCCCAATATCTAAACAAATACTTTGCCTCAGTCTTTAATAAGACTAAAGAGGATCTTAGGGATAATGGTAGCATGATAAATGGGAATGAGGATATGGAGGTAGACATCACCATATCTGAGGTAGAAGCGAAACTCAAACAGCTTAATGGGACTAAATCGGGGGGCCCAGATAATCTTCATCCAAGAATATTAAAAGAATTGGCACAAGAAATTGCAAGCCCATTAGCAAGAATTTTTAATGAATCTGTAAACTCAGGGGTTGTACCGTATGATTGAAGAATTGCTAACATAGTTCCCATTTTTAAGAAAGGGAAAAAAAGTGATCCAAGTAATTATAGGCCTGTTAGTTTGACATCTGTAGTATGCAAGGTCTTGGAAAAAATTTTGAAGGAGAAGGTAGTTAAGGACATTGAAGTCAATGGTAAATGGGACAAAATACAACATGGTTTTACAAAAGGTAGATCGTGCCAAACCAACCTGATCTCCTTCTTTGAGAGAGTAACAGATTTTTTAGATAAAGGAAACGCAGTGGATCTAATTTACTTAGATTTTAGTAAGGCGTTTGATACTGTGCCACATGGGGAATTATTAGTTAAATTGGATAAGATGGGCATCAATAGGAAAATTGAAAGGTGGATAGGGAATTGGTTAAAGGGGAGACTACAACGGGTCCTACTGAAAGGTGAACTGTCAAGTTGGAGGGAGGTTACCAGTGGAGTTCCTCAAGGATCAGTTTTGGGACCAATCTTATTTAATCTTTTTATTACTGACCTGGGCACAAAAAGTGGGAGTGTGCTAATAAAGTTTGCAGATGATACAAAGCTGGGAGGTATTGCTAATTTAGAGAAGGACAGGGATACCCTACAGGAGGATCTGGATGACCTTGTAAACTGGAGTAATAGGAATAGGATGAAATTTAATAGTGAGAAGTGTAAGGTCATGCATTTAGGGATTAATAACAAGAATTTTAGTTATAAGCTAGGGACGCATCAACTAGAAGTAACGGAGGAGGAAAAGGACCTTGGAGTATTGGTTGATCATAGGATGACTATGAGCTGCCAATGTGATATGGCTGTGAAAAAAGCTAATGTCGTCTTGGGATGCATCAGGAGAGGTATTTCCAGTAGGGATAAGGAGGTTTTAGTACCGTTATATAAGGCACTGGTGAGACCTCACCTGGAATACTGTGTGCAGTTCTGGTCTCCCATGTTTAAGAAGGATGAATTCAAACTGGAACAGGTACAGAGAAGGGCTACTAGGATGATCCGAGGAATGGAAAACTTGTCTTATGAAAGGAGACTCAGGGAGCTTGGCTTGTTTAGCCTAACTAAAAGAAGGTTGAGGGGAGATATGATTACTCTCTATAAATATATCAGAGGGATAAATACCAGAGAGGGAGAGGAATTATTTAAACTCAGTACCAATGTGGACACAAGAACAAATGGATATAAACTGGCCACTAGGAAATTTAGATTAGAAATTAGACGAAGGTTTCTAACCATCAGAGGAGTGAAGTTTTGGAATAGCCTTCCGAGGGAAGTAGTGGGGGCAAAAGATCTATCTTGCTTTAAGATTAAACTCGATAAGTTTATGGAGGAGATGGTATGATGGGATAACATGGTTTTGGTAATTAAATATTCATGGTAAATAGGCCCAATAGACTGTGATGGGTTTTTAGATGGGGTAAGATCCAAGTTACCCGGGAAAGAATTTTCTGTAGTATCTGGCTGATGAATCTTGCCCATATGCTCAGGGTTTAGCTGATCGCCATATTTGGGGTCAGGAAGGAATTTTCCTCCAGGGCAGATTGGAAGGCCCTGGAGGTTTTTCGCCTTCCTCTGTAGCATGGGGCACGGGTCACTTGCTGGAGGATTCTCTGCTCCTTGAGGTCTTCAAACTACAATTTGAGGACTTCAATAGCACAGATATAGGTGTGAGGTCTTTTTTAGGAGTGGTGGGTGAAATTCTGTGGCCTGCATTGCGCAGGAGGTCAGACTAGATGATCATAATGGTCCCTTCTGACCTAAATATCTATGAATCTATGAACCTAAACTGCTCGTAGGCTTTTGAAACTCCAGTAAGCAACTACCTGCATCTTTAGTGCCTACATGCCTTTGAACATCTGGCCCTTTGTGTAAAACAGGCATAATGGCATGTTCCTACTTCCCAGGAGGTGCTGTGAGGGTAAGTACATTATAGAACATGAGGTGATCAGATACTTTGGTTATGGGGGCCATATGAGGACCTAAGAATAAATGCATACACATAATTGCACCAGCTCAGTTAAAAATGTACAAGAGATACAAGCTTTCATAGTACTGGGCAGGAGGCCAACAATAAATTGCCTGGCCAAACAATTCCCCATGTAGATGCTGTTGCATCAATATCCATTATGGGATCTTACAGCTCCTCTGTAGAATCCGAGACTGCCTACTAATAAAGGCATATTATTAAAGAAACCAGATTAGATGGATTGTTCTGGTGTGGCAATGCCCATGTTCCTTACTAAGTCTCAAAGGTTTCAGCCTTAGAAGACAGTAAATGACCTTCTCGGAGTCCCATTGGTACTTTTCTGTAATCATATGGATGCTGCTTTATCGAGTTTAACAGGAGAGAGAGAAAAAAACTCCAGTGTTTCTTGTTTCCTTCCTCCTACTAGATATGTCCCATGGGGAAAGGAGAAGGGGAAAATCAAACGTCCATCACTGAGTTCATCCTCCTAGGATTTGGGAATGTCCCAGAACTGCAGGTTCTTCTCCTCCTGCTGCTTCCAGTGATCTATGTGGTGACCGTGGCTGGGAACATCCTCATCATTGTGCTAGTTGCCTCTGATCAGCACCTTCACACCCCCATGTACTTCTTCCTGGGGAACTTGTCCTGCTTAGAGACCTGCTACATCTCCACCATCCTGCCCAGGCTGCTGGCCAGACTCCTGAGGGGGAACAGAACCATCTCAGTCAATGGCTGCTTCATACAATTACATTTTTTTGGTTCTCTAGTAGGTGCAGAATGTTACCTCCTAGCTGCGATGTCCTATGATCGGTATTTAGCAATATGTAAACCTCTGCATTATGCAGCCCGTATGAAAGGGAGGTTCTGCCTCCAGCTAGCAGCTAGGTCATGGCTATGGCCATTTGTGGCTAGTACCCTACTTGTATGTTTAGTTTCACAATTAATATTCTGTGGCCCTAATGAAATTGACCATTTCTTTTGTGATTTCACCCCAATGACTAAGCTTTCTTGTAATGATACTAACTTGGTCATACTGGTGAGTTTCATACTCTGCTCCATAGAGGTGCTTTCCACATTTATATTAACAGTAACATCCTATATTTCAATCATCACCACCATCCTGAGAATCCCTTCCACCACCGGGAGGAAAAAAGCATTTTCCACATGCTCCTCTCACCTCATGGTGGTGACAATTTTCTTTGGGACCCTGATCATTGTCTATATGCTCCCAGACTTTGCTGTACTGAGAGACCTCAACAAAGTGCTTTCTGTCTTCTACACTGTCCTGACTCCCCTGGCCAACCCCCTCATCTACAGCCTGAGAAACAGAGAGGTCAAGGAAGCCATGAGGAAAGTCATCCAAACTATGCGGCACTCACAAAAATTCAGATGGATTGACCGGTAGGGGAGTCAACCTGTGTGGTTTAGCCAGCAAGTGAGGTAGCATTGAGGTTGCCCCTAGATCATGTTAATCACATGATCTGTGAGTAATGAGGGGATAATACTAACAGCTACATATTTCCTCTGCTTCTGTGTTCTGACTCTCCACATTTTACAAGGCACCTGGAATTCTGCACACCTCTGTATCTGGGAAGATAATGATAGTTTAGATAATTTAGTCAAGATTGGACTATTTCTTAGTATCTCAAGACTTGATCAATTCTGTCACTGATTGTGTCATTATTCATTAATTAATATTAATTATTATTATATCTGACCATGTTCTATAAGTATGTCTTGTATGCGCCCCCAACTAAAATGTGGAAGTTAAATACCTCTCTGCTGTTTGACACATCATTTGTTAACTCTCTCCAGCAGGAGTTAGAACTTTAAAAATAAAAAGATGTCTCCCATCCTCCACTTCATCAGCTACCCCACTTCGGGGAACCTTTCAAGCCTTCATCAGAGGCCTCATAAGTGCTGACCACTGTTGTAAATATAACTCCTTTCATGCTACATTAACTCACATGGTTTGAGAATACCCCTATGTCAAAAATTTCTGGTCTGAGGTTGGTCAAGGGACCAATTTAATACTGGATGCTAAGCCTTCCCCCTTAAGTTTTATTCCTTCACCTGTTCCTGATACCTGGAGATTACCTGGCAACAAGGCAGTGTGGTTCCACAATGAAGCTTTAGTCGCTAAAAAGTTAATCCTGCAAAACTGGAAAAGTTTCTCCCCACTTGAGCACTGCCTGGCTCAGTGAGTTGGGAGAGGTAGCGAACGAGTGGTGTTCTGCAGAAAGGGAATGGCCGGAAAATTCAAAGCAGTTTGGGCTGACTTTTTAAAGGTCTGTGATTAACCTAGACCCTGAAGATAAATATGTTGCTTCCCCTCCCTTTATCCTAACCCTCTTGATTTACATTATGTGTTATGATGAATCTGGTATTTTGGAATATTTCTTGTATTGGGAAAAGTTAATAAAAAATGATAAATACAAAGGAGAAAATTTTGAAATGAACAATTAATAGTTTTTGTTCTGAAAATTTCAGACTATCCCATTCTGACATTCTTGAAATGTTTTTATTAGTTTTCTTACATGAAATGGATATGATGTTTTAAAAACGGTTTAATCAACATGGCATTGTCTGATGGAAAGCATTAGTTTTCCACCCAGCTCTAGTGTTAGGCCATGTAGAGACAAATGATGAAAAGACAGTCTGTGCCTTGAAATGCTCACTGTCTAAGTAAGACAAGAGACAATAGGTGGTACAACAGACAGACAGAGGAAGGACAAGGTAAAATGAGACAGGACAGTTCATCATGAAAAGAAGTGACCACAGCACATCATCTGCCTCATTAGTGACCTCAGGGCCGGATCCTGCCATGGGCTGAGCATTGATAACCCTGAGGGCATCAGCACTGTGCCAGAGGAGACATTTAGAAAGCCCTCCTAAAGTCCTTTCTTACATCCTGAAAACACCTCCTTGTGCAGGTAGCCTGGGATTGCCAAAAAAGCTTAAAGGAGTTGGGCACCCATCTTCCTCTGAAAGTCAGTGGTACTTGGCATCTAAACCCCTTAGGCTCCTTTGAATATCTTAGATGCAGCTGTTACTTATCCCACTGAAGCCAGTGAGCATGCTCACATGAATCAAGGCTAGTAGGACTCGAAGATTCATAAATTTCAAGGCCAGGAGGGACTGTCAGACCATCTAGCCTGACCTGCAGAACACTATCCAGAGAGCTCCACCCACTGATTCCTGTAGCCAGTCCTATCATTTGGGTTTCACCTACAGCATATCATTTAGCACGTCACTCAACAAGACATTAAGGAATGGAGAATCCACCACATCACTTGGGGATCTGTGGGTGAGGCCCTTAGTCCTTTAAAAGTCCACTAAGTTTGTGGTGTACATTGCTGTGTAACCAAAGTTGGGTTAACAGAAGCTCCATGGGGCCTGGGTTCAGAGGGGTTTCATTGATGCAGCTATCTGGGATCCAGTGATCTATGGAGGGTCCCTACTGGGGTCTTCTAAGGGGCGATGGGGGCACCACATGCAGGGAATGGAAGCAGAAGTGGTGTGAAGCATGGGATTTAGAATCATTAGAATACCAGGGTTGGAAGGGACCTCAGGAGGTCATCTAGTCCAAATCCCTGCTCAAAGCAGGACCAATCCCCAATTTTTGCCCCAAATCCCAAATGGCCCCCTCAAGGATTGAACTCACAACCCTGGGTTTAGCAGGCCAATGCTCAAACCACTGAGCTATCTCTCCCTCCCAAAGTGTCCCAAAGTGTGGACTTTGTTTGAGTTAGCCCGTATCTGTCTTACTCCACCAGCATCACCATTATTATTTTGTTCTCCATGTGCTGCACCTTTACATGTCAAGGAGCCATCATTCTGTGAGTGGCAGCTGCCATTTTCTCTTCGGTTCTGACATACACCCCGTGCTCTCCTCTCCTAGACGTTCTCGGTGGCACTTTCCAAACCTGCTAAAGGATTTTGGCACCGTCTCCAAGGCAGCATTAACATTTCTTCCCAATAGTGCATCAGAGACTGGGATTTTCAAAGGGCGCAAGGGATTTAGGTGCCCAACTCCTATAGAAATTTAATTCACCCTCCTTAGTGGTTGGGGCACTAGCCTAGGGGAAACCTAGGTTCAAGTCTCTGTTCCACCACAGACTTCCTATGTACTGGGCAAATCACTTAGGCCCAGACCCACAAAAGGATTTAGACACCTAACTGCCATGTGAGACCCCTAAGCCTGACCTTTAGAAGCCACTGAGATCCTCAGAACCCCTGCTCAGCTGACACCTAACTCTGGAGGCACCTAAAAGTCCCTAGACACCTAAATTTTGCCCACTAATGTCCCCAAGGTGCCTAAGTTTCTGTCACGGGGCTTGTGCCTTGTTACGTGAGCCCCAATGGCTGGTGCCTATCTCACAGCAAAGCCATAGCTGGATACCCCAGCTCGGCATTGTCCTGTCTTCCTCATCTGGGGGGCATACCCAGAGCATACGCACGGCCACACAAGACAGCTGGGGAGGGAAAGGGAATTAAACTGGGGTATCCTATGTCACATGACACAGGGAAGCACCCTAGCCATTGGGATAAGGGTGCGCTTCCCCCTTCATTCCGCCCCCTCCTCCCAGAATTCCTTGCAAAATGGCATTGGCACCCAACTCCAGGAGAGGGGTCACAGCTGAGAACAACAAGCAGAGGGATGTGCCTCCCTCTGGCCGAATCCCTGAGAGGGGAGGGACTTAGGCCCCACCCTCCTCCTCAGCATCTCCCATTGCCTCACTTACGCGGCTCCCTGCCTAGTGTGCTTTCTTTGTGGATCCCATTCTTAGGTGCCCAAACTCTTACCATGCATTTTACAGGGCACCTAACCTGGGACTGGAGATGCCACTGGGTGGTCAGGTATCTAAAACACTCGCCATTGCCCAAGTGCCTTGGTGGATCTGTGCCCAAGTCTCTCTGTGCCTCAGTTTCCCATCGGTGCAATGGGAATAATACCTCTCTGTGGCATTATGAGCATAAACACTGCAGACTCGGAGATGTTCCAATGCTACAGTAATGTGGCCCATAAAAGTAATTTAGAGTGCTAGATTAGTAAAATTGAAAATTTTATCCTTAATGTAGGGTTTTAAATGGCATTTCCTAGGGATTTCTAAAAAGAATACACATATATCAATTGTTACATGTAACAGAAACAATTCCCCACATCTAACACCACCAGGTTTTGAACCCAGGACTGTCCAATCCACTACACAGCCCTCTGCCACTTGAGCTAGTAGAGGAAGTTAGCACCTTATTGGTAGCCGTTAAACTCTAGTACGTCACTTGCTGCCCACAGTAGTAGCTTATTATACCCATTGGCCCAGCCCCTAGAGGGGAATGGGTTTGATGTGCAGGAATTTCCATCTGAGAGGCAGGAGTCTCCCTTACTAAAGATCTGTTTTCTTTCCCAGCTCTGTCCGATGTGACTTTGTGAAACCTCAGCTGTGCAAGGTCTGTAAAAGGGCTAACTATTCACAGAAGTCGGCGGAGACCTGGCTGCATGCAATTGGGAATGTTGAGTGACAAGTTTTGGACATGTTCTTCTGGGCATGTCCAAACGGTGATGCTCTGTGGCTGATCTGACCTGGATGGATTTTGACTGGGACCATGGGCAACGGGTATAAGAGGCCAGGGGAGGCTAAGCCTCCCCAAACAGCCAGCCCACCACTTTTGGAGTGTCCCGTCACTGAAAGGGAACCCTGGCTGTGGCCCCGCCCACGCTCCACCCCAAGGCCCTGTTCCTATTCATTCTCCTCCCCCACGAGGTACCACCCTCCTTCTGCCTCTTCCCATCCCTGCTCCACCCACATTAGAGCCTGGGGATGGGGGAGAAGAGGCAAGCAGGAGCAGTGAGTGGCTGGCGGGTGGGCAGGCGGGCGTTGCCGGGGGATGGGGCAAAGGGGTGTGCATGCGGTGGGCAGGAGGGGCTTCAGGGGAAGAGGTGGATGTGGGGACTGAGCTGAGCCTGGGGTGGAGCACAGGTGGGGGTGGGGCTTCAGGGGGAGGAGACCGAGAGGAGCTGGGCATTAGGGCGGGGCCACATTCCGGATGTGCCCAGCCTCCCCAAATGGACGAGTCACGCGCCACCTATGACTGAGAGCATTACAGACCTCATGCTGACCTCAGGACTGCCCATCTGCCAAGCTTCAACTTCCCAGAGCCAGAGCTGTTCAGAAAAGGGCAGAGGAAAGTGGCCCCACGCCCTGTTCTTGGGAAGGGCAGAACTGGTTTTGCTCAAACTTGGAAAAAACAAATTGAATTTGAGGCGAAGGGCAAACAGGGACAATTCCAACCCCAGCAGTTAACATTATACCACTACAACAATTGTAACCACAGGCGTTGCTGTACTCCACACACGGCCTAGCTCTTCTCTGTGCGCATGGGAGCTACGCTCCCTGTGCCCCAACTTCACATAACTGAGGGAGAATCAGGGGTAGGAGGGTCTCCCTCCACCACACTTGCTGCCATCCCTTTCCCGCCCTGATCCACCTGCTCCACGCCGTCCCCTTCCTGGTGGGCTGCACAGCACTGTCAGAGGAGGAAGCAGCAGATGCAGCATATCCACCTCCTTACCCCTGCCAGAGATTTCCCTGCTTCAGAAGGAGTTCTCCAGCCAGCTCACACTCGCTTTGCTCTGTGTGAACTTTGCCTACGGGAGGATCGAGTCCCCCAAGCAGGGGTCCCACTGTATTAGGCGCTGTACAAACACAGATGGTCCCAGCCCCAGAGAGCTGGCAGTCTGCATAGCCCAGACAGATGCAGGGTGGGGGAAGGGGGAGAACACACTAGCAGCAAACCATGTCACAGCAGCAAGCAGCAGGTCAGAGACTTGATGTATTTTTTAAAGATGGCTTTAGCTAGGAGGCGATCAGCTAAGTGGAAAGAAAAGTGAAGGCAGAAGGGACATTCCAGGGAAAGGGGGACCATATGAGGAGAGATTAATAAGACTGGGACTTTTCAGCTTGGAAAAGAGATGACTAAGAGTGATATGATAGAGGTCTATAAAATCAGGTGTGGTGTGGAGAAATTAAATAAGGAAGAGTTATTTACTCCTTCTCATAACAAAAGACCTTGACATCACCCAATGAAATTAATAGGCAGCAGGTTTAAAACGAACACACAACAAACATTCAACCTGTGGAACTCTTTGCCAGAGGACGTTGTGAAGGCCAAGACTATAAAAGGGTTCCAAAAAGAATTAGATAAGTTCATGGCCATTCTTACATTCTTATGTTGGAGCCAACAGACCATCAGAGTGGGGAAAGTCCAGTCAAAACTGTGGAAAGTTCTCCAAATGGCCAGAGGTCCTGGCTTTTGAGGGCTTTGAGAACCCCACCCTACTTGTCCCTGGAGATGACTGAGATGCCCTCAGAACCTAACCCCAATTGGTTACGAACACATAGATTCAAAGTCTCACCAAACTATACACTAGCAGAAAATCTGAGCAGTCAACTATTGACACGTCTCTGCTTCTTTATTACACGTTCAACATCATGATGTTTGGGTTACCTGGGAGCCAGGTGGTTCTTTCCCCCCAGTAGTCTCCTCAGAGCTGCCTTCACCTCCTTTCAGAGTAACAGCCGTGTTAGTCTGTATTTGCAAAAAGAAAAGGAGTACTTGTGGCACCTTAGAGACTAACCAATTTACTTGAGCATGAGCTTTCGTGAGCTACAGCTCACTTCACCGGATGCATACTGTGGAAACTGCAGAAGACATTATATATACACAACATTATATATACACAGAGACCATGAAACAATACCTCCTCCCACCCCACTCTCCTGCTGGTAATAGCTTATCTAAAGCTAGATCACTTTAGATAAGCTATTACCAGCAGGAGAGTGGGGTGGGAGGAGGTATTGTTTCATGGTCTCTGTGTATATATAATGTCTTCTGCAGTTTCCACAGTATGCATCCGATGAAGTGAGCTGTAGCTCACGAAAGCTCATGCTCAAGTAAATTGGTTAGTCTCTAAGGTGCCACAAGTACTCCTTTTCTCTTCACCTCCTTGTTTTTCAGGCTGTAGATGAGGAGCTTTAACATGGGCATTAAGGTGCTGTACAGGATGGACACTGGATGGACCCAGAAACAAGGGTTTCTTCAGGTATGTTGGCAATAAGAAAGCCAAGGAAAGTGTGGGCCCCTTACTAAATGAGGGAGGCAACCTAGTGACAGAGGATGTGAAAAAAGCTAATGTACTCAATGCTTTTTTTACCTCTGTCTTCACGAACAAGGTCAGCTCCCAGGCTACTGCACTGGGCAGCACAGCATGAGGAGGAGGTGGCCAGCCCTCTGTGAAGGAAGAAGTGGTTCGGGACTATTTAGAAAAACTGGACGTGCACAAGTCCATGGGGCCAGATGCGTTGCATCCGAGAGTGCTAAAAGAATTGGCAGATGTGATTGCAGAGCCATTGGCCATTATCTTTGAAAACTCATGGCGATCGGGGGAAGTCCCGGAAGATTGGAAAAAGGCTCATGTAGTGCCCATCTTTAAAAAAGGGAAGAAGGACGATCCTGGGAACTACAGGCCGGTCAGCCTCACCTCAGTCCCTGGAAAAATCATGGAGCATGTCCTCATGGAATCAATTCTGAAGCACTTAGACGAGAGGAAAGTGATCAGGAACAGTCAGCATGGATTCACCAAGGGCAAGTCATGCCTGACTAATCTAATTGCCTTCTATGATGAGATAACTGGTTCTGTGGATGAAGGGAAAGCAGTGGACGTGTTATTCCTCGACTTTAGCAAAGCTTTTCACAAGGTCTCCCACAGTATTCTTGTCAGCAAGTTAAAGAAGTATGGGCTGGATGGATGCACTACAAGGTGGGTAGAAAGTTGGCTAGATTGTCGGGCTCAACGGGTAGTGATCAATGGCTCCATGTCTAGTTGGCAGCTGGTATCTAGCGGAGTGCCCCAAGGGTCGGTCCTGGGGCCGGTTTTGTTCAATATCTTCATTAATGATCTGGAGGATGGTGTGGATTGCACCCTCAGCAAGTTTGTGGATGACACTAAACTGGGAGGAGTGGTAGATACGCTGGAGGGTAGGGATAGGATACAGAGGGACCTAGACAAATTGGAGGATTGGTCCAAAAGAAATCTGATGAGGTTCAACAAGGAGAAGTGCAGAGTCCTGCACTTAGGACGGAAGAATCCAATGCACCGCTACAGACTAGGGACCAAATGGCTAGGCAGCAGTTCTGCAGAGAAGGACCTAGAGGTGACAGTGGACGAGAAGCTGGATATGAGTCAACAGTGTGCCCTTGTTACCAAGAAGGCCAATGGCATTTTGGGGTGTATAAGTAGGGGCATTGCCAGCAGATCGAGGGACGTGATCGTTCCCCTCTATTCGACATTGGTGAGGCCTCATCTGGAGTTCTGTGTCCAGTTTTGGGCCCCACACTACAAGAAGGATGTGGAGAAATTGAAGAGAGTCCAGCAAAGGGCAACAAAAATGATTAGGAGACTGGAACACATGACTTATGAGGAGAGGCTGAGGGAACTGGGATTGTTTAGTCTACGGAAGAGAAGAATGAGGGGGGATTTGATAGCTGCTTTTAACTACCTGAAAGGTGGATCCAAAGAGGATGGATCTAGACTATTCTCAGTGATAGCAGATGACAGGACAAGGAGTAATGGTCTCAAGTTGCAGTGGGGGAGGTTTAGGTTGCATATTAGGAAAATCTTTTTCACTAGGAGGGTGGTTAAACACTGGAATGCATTACCTAGGGAGGTGGTGGAATCCCCTTCCTTAGAAGTTTTTAAGGTCAGGCTTGACAAAGCCCTGGCTGGGATGATTTATTTGGGATTGGTCCTGCTCTGGGCAGGGGGTTGGACTAGATGGCCTCCAGAGATCCCTTCCAACTCTGTTATTCTATGATTCTATGATTCTATGATCCAGCACCACAGAAGAGGCCAAATTGGGTCTGAAATACCTAAACAAGCCTGTCCCACAGCATAAACCCACCAAAATGAGGTGGGAGCTGCAGGTGGAGAAGGCTTTACTCCTGCCCTCTGCAGAGCATATCCTCAGGATGGCGGTGAGGATATGAATGTAGGAGCCCAGGGTAAGGGAGAATGAAACCAGACCTATTGTCAGAGCAGAGGTGAGAAACACCTTATCGCTAGTGAAAGTCTCAGAGCAGGACAGGGCCACCAGGGAGGGGAGCTCACAACTGAAATGGTTGATTGCGTTAGGCCCACAGAAATGTAAGGCCGACAGAGGGAGCATGTTGATGAGGGCATACAAAGATCCGATCAGCCATGTATCGGCCACCAGCTGACTGCAGACATGTTTGCTCATTGTCCTCATATAACTCAACGGGTTGCAGATGGTAGCGTCTCGGTCATAAGCCTTCGCTGAGAGAATGAAAACCTCAATGCACCCCAACAAGAGGAGGAAGAACATCTGGGCAAAGCAGCTGCTGACAGAAATGGTTTTCTGCTCTTATAGGAGGGTCTCCAGCATCTTAGGCACTGTTACTGAGGAGAAGCAGATATCTGAGAAGGATAAATGGAAGAGGAGGAAATACATGGGGGTGCCCAGGAGGGGATCAACCCGTCTCACCAACATGATGGCCACATTGCCCCCTAGGGTGGTTAGGTAAATAACTAGGAACACCAGGAAGAGCAAAGTCTGGAGCTGCGGGTCCCTGGAAAATCCCAGGAGAATAAACTTGGTCACCGTTGTCTGGTTTGCCACGGACATTTATTCAGCCAAAACTGTGACCTGTAAGAACAGAAAGAAATCATAGAATCATAGGACTGGAAGGGACCTCGAGGGGTCATTGGAGAACATAAATTTACACCATGTAGAGTTCAAGCATAAGAGTTTATTACGTACAGTGCTGACGGAGTGTCACCTCGTTTATTAGGCTCAGAGACACTGTCAATCAATTGATTACAATGGAATATATGGATTTTTCATGGGCGGGGAAAGTGACAGGCTAGGCATTCCCACACCCCCGGATAGGTTTAGCTGGAAGACATGATAGCACAGTAACCAATGGTCAAAAGGTTACATAATGTCTCTGCCCATGGTCTTAAGATAACAAATTAACATTTAGCATTTACTTAGTACTTTAATAAATGTATTAGTGTAGAATATATGTTGGATTCAATCTGGGGTCCATAGGAATGAAGTAGCTCCTTTGATTGTTCAACAGATACATATCTAGGGGTAAAAGCAAAGAAACAGTGAAAGTATATGGCAATAAAGATTGTCTTTTAAGTTGCTTATTTGTGTTTTAAGGCAGGCATTGGTTCTTGGGAAAGGGAGGTGGGAGGAGGCCATATCGTATACTGACATGCTTGAACTTTTCATAAACTCAAGGTTGGATGTGTGGAAAGAATATCTCCCTACATAAGAAAATAACACAACAGAAACAGGGCTTCTTTGTTCTATTTGCAACTTTTAATAAGACACAATTATTGCCCCCAGCATTTGGCGTTTTGCTGACCAGGAATATCTTAGCAAAAGCAAGGTTATCTTTGGTTAATTTGCTTTCTCTCAGCTATTGCTAGGCCTCTGACCTCTTGACCAAACTCTGGACTTTGGGCCTGTACACAAATCCATATACCAGGTTATTACATCAGTGTGACGAAGTTCTTAATGTTTCCTCTGAATATTGTGGGAGTGCCTCAGTTTCCTCTATGCAGTTTTAAGTATCTAGGTGGTGGGATAAGGGTGTATGATTGTTGCAGAGCCCTAGAGGGCAGGTGTGTGTAGGGGTCTGGACACAGAGAATGGCCAACACCCTGTTTCTTGGCACCTGATGGCCTGGCCCTTCCCCCCTGCAAGGTGAGAGCTAAAGGGTTGGAGAACAAAGGAATCAGGTGACCTCCTGGGCCGGGAAAAGGACAAAACCCAGAGGAGGAGGGGCTGGAGAGAGTTTCAGTTTGGGGCTGGCTGGGGACGAGGAGTGAAGTGCAGACGTGGTTGTCTGGCTCACTGCCCCCCCAAAATGGACCCAACAGGGTCCTGTTCTCTGTACCTACAAGCTCTGTTTTAGACCATGTTCCTGTCGTCTAATAAACCTTCTGTTTTACTGGCTGGCTGAGAGTCACGTCTGACTGTGAAGTTGGGGTGCAGAACCCTCTGGCTTCCCCAGGAGCCCGCCTGGGCGGAATCGCTGTGGGAAGCGCACGGAGGGGCGGAGGATGCTGAATGCTCCGAGGTCAGACCCAGGAAGGTGGAAGCTGTGTGAGCTGTGTGTCCTGAAGACAGTCTGATCATGGAAAGGAGACTTCCCCAGAGTCCTGCCTGGCTTCGTAGGGAGCAGCTCCAGAGCATCACCCGGGGACTCTGTGATAATCAGCAATGGATTTTAACCCTTCAGTCATCTATTCCATTCCCCTGCACTCATGGCAGGACTAAGTATTATCTAGACCATCCCTGACAGGTGTTTGTCTAACTTGCTCTTAAAAATCTTCAATGATAGAGATTCCACAACCTCCCTCGGCAATTTATTCCAGTGCTTAACCACCCTGACAGGAAGTTTTTCCTAATGTCCAACCTGAACCTCCCTTGCTGCAATTTAAGCCCATTGTTTCTTGTCCTGTCCTCAGAGGTTAAGAAGAACAATTCTTCTCCCTCCTCCTTGTACGAACCTTGTATGTACTTGAAAACTGTTATCATGTCCCCACTCAGTCTTCTCTTTTCCAGACTAAACAAACCCCTGATTTTTTCAATCATCCCTCATAGGTCATGTTTTCTAGACCTTTAATCATATTTGTTGCTCTTCTATGCACTTTCTCCAATTTGTCCACATCTTTCCTGAAATGTGGCACCCAGAACTGGACACAATACTCCAGCTGAGGCCTAATCAGCGAGGAGTAGAGTGGGAGAATTACTTCTCGTGTCTTGCTTACAAGACTCCTGCTAATACATCCCAGAATGATGTTTGCTTTTTTTGCAACAGTGTTACACTGTTGACTCATATTTAGCTTGTGGGAAGCACTCTTTAATACCAACGCTCTCTTCTCCACTCTTGTACCTCCTCAAGCCTGCATCATTTCCCCATGGCAACATTGCCAAAGGGATTTAGCCACCTAAAGATGCAGATAGGTACCTAGGGCCACATTTTGAAAGCTCCTAGTGGGAGTTCAGTGGGAATTAGGCAATGAGACACTTTTGAAAATCCCATTAAGTGGCTGGACACCTCTAAAAATGTGGCCCCCGGCTCCCATTGAAATCAGTGACTTCTATCCTGCAGGGCGGGGCCCAGCTCTGGGCATTGCTATCTGTTGCTCAGGGTCACAGCACAGCTTGCTAGATGTTTGGCCTGCCTACTGCTCCACCGTGAAGATGGTGGGGCAGCTGGGCCAAACCTGAGCAGTTCTGTGAAAAAATGATAAAAGGCAGAAAGAATTTCATGCAGCTCTACCTATCTGTGTCTTTAGACACACCTCTGTCTATATACTTTTGAAAATCTGGTGCCTGGTGTACTGAGGTCCCTAAATGGGGCATGGATGAGAATGGAACCCATGACCTCTGGCTATAAAAGCATGGGCTGCTAAATCTTTAGCTCTAGAAGCAGGTGTATGGGACATAGGCTAGTGGACAACCTCTGTCGAGTCATAGAATCATAGAAGATTAGGGTTGGAAGGGACCTCAGGAGCTCATCTAGTCCGACCCCCTGCTCAAAGCAGGACCAACCCTAAATAAATCATTACAGCCAGGACTTTGTTGAGCCGGGCCTTAAAAACCTCTAAGGATGGATATTTCACAACCTCCCTAGGTAACCCATTCCAGTGCTTCATCAACCTCCTAGTAAAATAGTTTTTCCTGCTATCCAACCTAGACCTCCCCCACTTCAACTCAAGACCATTGCTTCTTGTTCTGTCATCTGCCACCACTGAAAACATCTGAGCTCCATCCTCTTTGGAACCCCCCTTCAGGTACTTGAAGGCTGCTATCAAATCCCCCCCACCCACTGTCATAAATATAAAGGGACGGGTAACCACGTTTCTGTATAAAGTGCTATAAAATCCCTCCTGGCCAGAGGCAAAACCCTTTCACCTGCAAAGGGTTAAGAAGCTAGGATAACCTCGCTGGCTCCTGACCCTGACCAATGAGGGGACAAGATACTTTCAAATCTGGAGGGGGGGGAAAGGGTTTGTCTGTCTGTGTGATGCTTTTGCCGGGAACAGATCAGGAATGCAGCCTTACAACTCCTGTTAAGTTAGTAAGTAATCTAGCTAGAACATGCATTAGATTTTCTTTTGTTTAATGGCTGGTAAAATAAGCTGTGTCTTTTTGTAACTTAAGGTTTTTGCCTGGAAGGATTCTCTGTGTTTTGAATCTGATTCCCTGTAAGGTATTTACCATCCTGATTTTACAGAGGTGATTCTTTTACCTTTTCTTTAAATAAAATTCTTCTTTTAAGAACCTGATTGTTCTTCATTGTTCTTAAGATCCAAGGGTTTGCGTCTGTGTTCACCTGTACCAATTGGTGAGGATTTGTATCAAGCCTTCCCCAGGAAAGGGGGTGTAGGGCTTGTGGGGGATATTTTGGGGGAAGACGTCTCCAAGTGGTCTCTTTCCCTGTTCTTTGTTTAAAACACTTGGTGGTAGCAGCATAGTGTTCAAGGACAAGGCAAAATTTGTACCTTGGGGAAGTTTTCAACCTAAGCTGGTAAGAATAAGCATAGGGGGTATTTCATGCAGGTCCCCACATCTGTACCCTAGACTTCAGAGTGGGGAAGGAACTTTGACACCCACACTCTTCTCTTCTGCAGACTAAACAAGCCCAGTTCCCTCAGCCTCTTCTCGTAAGTCATGTGCCCCAGCCCCGTAATCATTTTCGTTGCCCTCTGCTAGACTCTCTCCAATTTGTCCACATCTTTTCTGTAGTGGGGGGGATACAAACCTGTATGCAATACTCCAGATGTGGCCTCACCAATGCCAAATAGAGAGGAATAATCACGTCCCTCAATCTGCTGGCAATGCTCCTACTAATGCAGCCGAATATGCGGTTAGCCTTCTTGGCAACAAGGGCACACTGTTGACTCATATCCAGCTTCTTGTCCACTGTAATCCCCAGGTCCTTTTCTGCAGAACTGTCGCTTAACCAGTCAGTACCCAGCCTGTAGCAGTGCATGGGATTCTTCTGTCCTAAGTATCTACCTCTCCCCACAACTTAGTGTCATCCGTGAACTTGGTAAGTTCTTCCACTGATGCACCATTGATGCAAAGGCAGCCAGGAGCTGCTGCTGTGTGGCCAAGGCAAAAGAGCAGGAGCCCTGGAGCTGTTACTTGTGGAATGTACAGCTGCAAGATTTCTTCACTAGCGACAAAGGACAGGAATATGATGCACCTAAAATCTAAAAAGGCCCGCACATTTCCCAGAGTCACTACCCTTGATAACAGAACATCAATGATTGCATTGGCTATTTGGATCACAGCAGCCCCCACAGTAGACTTGCCCACAACAGCTGCGATGACGGTGAGCTGAGTGGGCTCCCGCTTGCAGTGCTATGGTGTCTGCATGGCTAACCCAGGAAAAAAGCTGCGAAACGATTGTCTGCCATTGCTTTCATGGAGGGAGGGAGGGGCAACTGACGACATGTACCCCAAACCACCCGCAACAATGTTTTTGCCCCATCAGGCATTGGGAGCTCAACCCAGAATTCCAATGGGCAGCGGAGACTGCGGGAACTGTGGGATAGCTACTCACAGTGCACCACTCTGAAAGTCGACGCTAGCCACGGTACTGTGGATGCACTCCACTGACTTACTGTGCTTAGTGGGGACACACGCAATCGACTGTATAAAACCGCTTCCAAAAAATCGACTTCTATAAAATCGACCTAGTTTCGTAGTGTAGACATACCCTGAGAGTGACAGGGCCAGCTTCCTTAGGGGTATGAAAGGACCCAATCTTTTCCTGAATGCTGCTTAATTCTTGGCTTCAATTTTATCATGTGGCAGTGAGTTCCACAGGCTAACTGCATTTGTGAACATCATGTGAAAAAGAATCTCCTTTTGTGAGTGTCATTTTTTCTGCCATTTGCTCCCATTGATCAACTCTCTTCCTCGTGTTGAGACAGGGAGAACAGAAGTGTCTGAACTTTCTTCTCTGTGCCATTTAGTGTATTTTGTATATTTTAATCAAGTGCCTATTTATTCATCTCATCTCTAAGGAGAAGTGAGCTCTGTATTCCACATCAGAACATACCACATTGTTCCCTCCTGCGTGCATTATTTTGTGTCTTTCAATACTGAATTTCATCTGCCTTTTTGATGTCTCTTTATCTAGCTTGGTCAGGTCTCTCTGAAATTCCTAACAGCCTTCTCCGTCTTGACAATACAAAACAATTTTGTTTCATCTGCAAATTTTCCCAGCTCACTTGTTTAACCCCATTTCCAATCACCCATCTGTTTCGCTATCCCTATATGTAAGCGGGGGAAGCTATTGTGGGGAACTTTCCTGGAGTATACACTACCCCAGTGAATTGGGCTGCAAAAGGATCTGAGTCCTCGCTCCCACTTCCTTTACCCAGAGCCCTGCTTGACCTAGAGGCCTCCCCTTCCACTCTCCTGTGTGGCAGAGTCCTAGTAACCCCAACAAGGCTGGGCCCAGGATTCCTGTGGGGCTCGACCCCCAATCTTGTTTTGGTCACTTAGGACAGGGGCTAGGGTGTCCCCATTCCGGGGTGCTCTCTCTGCACTGGATGCTTCCCTGACCCACTGATCATTACATACAGTTCAAAGAAAATACAATTTATTAAACAGCAATCAATTTTAAAAAATAAGGAAAACATGGGAAAGGTGAAAGGAAAACCCGTCACCCCGCTCTGTGGCACGGGGGCATCACAACCAGTGTCTCTAGAACGTCAGGGCAGTTCAGTCTGTTCCTCACAAGTCCCAGGCCTCATGCCCAGGCCCTGGCCGTGCTGCAGGGATGCTGCGGGTCAGACCCTTGCTCTGGCGGTGGCCCCACGCTCTCAGGCTCTCGGTGGCAGGACCTTGCTTCCCAGCATCACCCCCGCCCCACTGGGGTTATGATCCCCTCCAAGTCTGACCTGCAACGCCTCTTGGCTGGGGATGTCTCCCTGCACTGAGCCCGCTGCCCAGGATCCCCCTCGCTCTCCCCAGCTGCTCACCGCACCCGGCTCCGGACGGCTCCAGCTCCACCCTGCTGCTCTGCCTCCAGCTTCCTGGGCTGCTTCTCTGGTCCTCTGGGGCTGCAGCTCTGCTCCCAACACAGCTCTGCTCTGAGGGCTGCTTTTGTGACTCTGCTTTGAGCCGGGGCTTGGGCTAGATGACTTCCTGAGCCCCTTCCAGCACTGATATTCTATGATTCTATGATTCTAAACTCTGCTCCCAGCTCTGACCTGCTTCCTGGGCTGCTTCTCTGGCGCATCTGGCTGGCCCGGCTCTGCTCCCCAGCCCAGCTCGGGTCCCTGCTCTCTCCTCAGCTCGGTCCCACTCTGTCTGATCCAGGCAATTCTGGGTCACATGGAGGATGGGATCCCCCCTTCCCCCCGGCCTCCTGACTCCCTGATTAGCCGGCCCACCCGATCAATCAGGTTGACCTGGACCATTAGGCCCCCCTCATTGCTCCTGGGGACTGTCAGTCTCAGGGTCCTGATTTCCTATCGACCCTTCCCCTTCCTTTTAGTACTGGGTGCTAGCCAGCCAAAACACCCCCACTGAGTTTTAGTAAGGGGCCAACAGTCACCTTACACATACACACCCATCTCTCTGTCTAGCTCGCTATCCGCAACACTGGTTCAGTGGCACCTGAAAAGTCTTTGTAGTGTGTGTGCTGAGCTGCACCCCTCTTACCCCTCTCCATGCCCCCTCACCGCCCCCTAGAGTTGGGGCTGGGAGCAGGGCCATGGATCTGGGAGGGGGGATTCAGTCACAGGTAAGGCAGAGGAGGCTGGGGCCACAGCGAGGAGTGGGTGCGGAGACCCAGGCATGGGGCTGGCATGCAGGGCCGGCAACAGAGCCCCCGGGAGCAGGGCTGGTGGCCGGGCGTGTCAAGGTTCCTTCCCCACTCTGAACTCTAGGGTACAGATGTGGGGACCTGCATGAAAAACCCCCTAAGCTTATTCTTACCAGCTTAGGTTAAACGCTGCCACCACCAAAGTGTTATACAAAGAACAGGGGAAGTGCCCACTTGGAAACGTCTGCCCCCCCCAAATATCCCTCCAAGCACTACACCCCCTTTCCTGGGGAAGGCTTGATAAAAATCCTCACCAATTTGCATAGGTGAACACAGACCCAAACCCTTGGATCTTAAGAACAAGGAAAAAGCAATCAGGATCTTAAAAGAGAATTTTAAATGAAGAAAAAGTAAAAGAATCACCTCTGTAAAATCAGGATGGTAAATACCTTACAGGGTAATCAGATTCAAAACATAGAGAATCCCTCTAGGCAAACCCTTAAGTTACGAAAAGACACAAAAACAGGAATATACATTCCATTCAGCACAACTTATTTTATCAGCCATTTAAACAAAAGAGAATCTAACGCATATCTAACTAGATTGCTTACTAACTCTTTACGGGAGCTCTGACCTGCATTCCTGCTCTGGTCCAGGCAAAAACCACACACACACACAGACAGAGAGAACCCTTTGTTTCCCCCCCACCAGCTCTGAAAGTATCTTGTCTCTTCATTGGTCATTTTGGTCAGGTGCCTGCAAGGTTATCTTAGCTTCTTAACCCTTTACAGGTGAAAGGGTTTTTCCTCTGGCCAGGAGGGATTTAAAGGTGTTTACCCTTCCCTTTATATTTATGACAAGGCAGTACCCCTGGGACTGGTTGTGGAGCTTCCAGGGCCCCGGCTGGGCTGGACCCCGAGCCGGCGGCCAGGACACCACATCGAGCCAGCAGCCAGGACCCTGGAGCCAGCTGCTGGGTGGGACCCCATTTATGGACCAGCAGCCAGGAACCTGGGGCCGGCAGCGGAGTCCCTGGGCAGCAACAAGGGTAGCAGCTGGGATCCCATGCAGCAGAGGCCAGTGGCTGGGACCCAGGGCGCAGGGCTGGTGCCAGGGATGCCGGGCGCAAAACCTGAGGGTGCTGCAGCACGCCCTGCATCCCTACTTCCCGCACCTATGCACTGGTCTGTGGCACATTGCTGGAATTTAATAAAATGCTTTATAGAATCATAGAAGACTAGGGTTGGAAGAGACCTCAGGTGGTCATCTAGTCCAATCCCCTACTCAAAGCAGGACCAACCCCAACTAAATCTTCCCAGCCAGGGCTTTGTCAAGCCGGGTCTTAAAAACCTCTAAGGATGGAGATTCCACCACCTCCCTGGGTAACCCATTCCAGTGCTTCACCACCCTCCTAGTGAAATAGTTTTTTCCTAATATCTAACCTAGACCTCCAACCTGCTACTCTGCTGGTTCAGAATGTAATGACCAATGCTGGATTATTTATTTATAAATTAATTTAGTAGTAGTGGTCATACATTTGATTTAACTTCATGTACCAAAGGATGGCTATCCAAAGTTTATAAACCTTTGAAAAACCTTAAAACACACACACACACACACAAAGAATTCACGTAAAAATGCCATTCCTCTACAGTTTGTTTTTAATACATATTTTTCTGTATTTCATGACAATTTGAAGAATTCATAAAACAGAGATTTTTATTTTAATTTGGTGTACTCCTGTTTTGAAATTCAGTGCTACGGATGGGGAATTGTGAGTCACTTATCCTGTATTTTTTTAAAATTAATTTTACTTTTTTTAGCTCACCCCTAAAAATCAACACTTCAAACTAAATCTGAAAATGATTGTTGGGGCAGAGTTTTTATGCTCCACTTAATATGTGGGCTGTAAATTTCTGCAATACTGATAGGGCCAGATTTTCAAAAAAGCTCAGGGCCAGATTTTTAAAGGTATTTAGTCAGCGAAAGATGTAGATACATGCCTAACTCCTATTGATTTCAATGGGTGTTAGGTGCTTTATTGCTCTTTGAAAATCTCGCTATGTGTCTAAGCCCTGGTCTACACTAGGACTTTAGGTTGAATTTAGCAGCGTTAAATTGATGTAAACCTGCACCCGTCCACACGATGAAGCCCTTTATTTCGACTTAAAGGGCTCTTAAAATCAATTTCCTTACTCCACCCCTGACAAGTGGATTAGCGCTTAAATCGGCCTTGCCGGGTCGAATTTGGGGTACTGTGGCCACAATTTGATGGTATTGGCCTCCGGGAGCTATCCCAGAGTGCTCCATTGTGACCGCTCTGGACAGCACTCTCAACTCAGATGCACTGGCAAGGTAGACAGGAAAAGAACTGCGAACTTTTGAATCTCCTTTTCTGTTTGGCCAGCGTGGCAAGCTGCAGGTGACCATGCAGAGCTCATCAGCAGAGGTGACCATGATGGAGTCCCAGAATTGCAAAAGAGCTCCAGCATGGACTGAACGGGAGGTACGGGATCTGATCGCTGTATGGGGAGAGGAATCTGTGCTATCAGAACTCCGTTCCAGTTTTCGAAATGCCAAAACCTTTGTCAAAATCTCCCAGGGCATAAAGGACAGAGGCCATAACAGGGACCTGAAGCAGTGCCGCGTGAAACTTAAGGAGCTGAGGCAAGCCTACCAGAAAACCAGAGGGGCGAACGGCCACTCCGGGTCAGAGCCCCAAACATGCCGCTTCTATGATGAGCTGCATGCCATTTTAGGGGGTTCAGCCACCACTACCCCAGCCGTGTTGTTTGACTCCTTCAATGGAGATGGAGGCAACATGGAAGCAGGTTTTGGGGACGAAGAAGATGATGATGATGAGGTAGTAGATAGCTCACAGCAAGCAAGCGGAGAAACTGGTTTTCCCGACAGCCAGGAACTGTTTCTCACCCTGGACCTGGAGCCAGTACCCCCCGAACCCACCCAAGGCTGCCTCCTGGACCCAGCAGGTGGAGAAGGGACCTCCGGTGAGTGTACCTTTTAAAATACTATACATGGTTTAAAAGCAAGCATGTGAAAAAATTAATTTGCCCTCGCATTTGTGGCTCTCCTGGATGTACTCCCAAAGCCTTTGCAAAAGGTTTCTGGGGAGGGCAGCCTTATTGCATCCTTCATGGTAGGACACTTTACCACTCCAGGCCAGTAACACGTACTTGGGAATCATTGTACAACAAAGCATTGCAGTGTATGTTTGCTGGCATTCAAACAACATCCGTTCTTTATCTCTCTGTGTTATCCTCAGGAGAGTGAGATATCATTCATGGTCACCTGGTTGAAATAGGGCACTTTTCTTCAGGGGACACTCAGAGGAGCCCGTTCCTGCTGGGCTGTTTGCCTGCTGCTGAACAGATATGTTCCCCGCTGTTAGCCACGGGGAGGGGGGAGAGTTGAGGGGGTAGCCACGCGGTGCGGGGAGGCAAAATGCGACCTTGTAACGAAAGCACATGTGCTATATATGTAATGTTAACAGCAAGGTTTACCCTGAAAGACCATAGCCACTGTTTTATAAAATGTGTCTTTTTAAATACTGCTGTCCCTTTAATTTTCTCCACCAGCTGCATGTGTTTCAAGGATCACAGGATCTTCTCCTTCGCAGAGGCTAGTGAAGATTAGAAAGAAAAAAAAACACACTCATGATGAAATGTTCTGTGAGCTCATGCTGTCCTCCCACACTGACAGAGCACAGACGAATGCGTGGAGGCAAATAATGTCAGAGTGCAGGAAAGCACAAAATGACCGGGAGGAGAGGTGGCGGGCTGGAGAGAGTAAGTGGCGGGCTGAAGAGAGTAAGTGGCGGGCTGAAGACAGGGCTGAAGCTCAAATGTGGCGGCAGCGTGATGAGAGGAGGCAGGATTCAATGCTGAGGCCGCTGCAGGACCAAACCAGTATGCTCCAGTGTATGGTTGAGCTGCAGCAAAGGCAGCTGGAGCACAGACTGCCACTACAGCCCCTGTGTAACCAACCGCCCTCCTCCCCAAGTTCCATAGCCTCCTCACCCAGATGCCCAAGAACGCGGTGGGGGGGCCACCGGCCAACCAGCCACTCCGCCACAGAGGATTGCCCAAAAAAAAGAAGGCTGGCATTCAATAAATTTTAAAGTTGTAAACTTTTAAAGTGCTGTGCTTAAAGTGCTGTGTGGCATTTTCCTTCCCTCCTCCACCACCCCTCCTGGGCTACCTTGGTAGTCATCCCCCTATTAGTGTGATGAATGAGTAAAGAATGCATGAATGTGAAGCAACAATGACTTTATTGCCTCTGCAAGTGGTGATCGAAGGGAGGAGGGGAAGGTGGTTAGCTTACAGGGAAGTAGAGTGAACCAAGGGGCGGGGGGTTTCATCAAGGAGAAACAAACAGAACTTTCACACCGTAGCCTGGCCAGTCATGAAACTGGTTTTGAAAGCTTCTCTGATGCGTACCGTGCCCTCCTGTGCTCTTCTAACCGCCCTGGTGTCTGGCTGCACGTAACCAGCAGCCAGGCGATTTGCCTCAACCTCCCACCCCGCCATAAATGTCTCCCCCTTACTCTCACAGATATTGTGGAGCACACAGCAAGCAGTAATAACAGTGGGAATATTGGTTTCGCTGAGGTCTAACTGAGTCAGTAAACTGCGCCGGCGCGCCTTTAAACGTCCAAATGCACATTCTACCACCATTCTGCACTTGCTCAGCCTGTAGTTGAACAGCTCCTGACTACTGTCCAGGCTGCCTGTGTACGGCTTCATGAGCCATGGCATTAAGGGGTAGGCTGGGTCCCCAAGGATACATATAGGCATTTCAATGTCCCCAACAGTTATTTTCTGCTCTGGGAATAAAGTCCCTTCCTGCAGCTTTTGAAACAGACCAGAGTTCCTGAAGATGAGAGCGTCATGCACCTTTCCCGGCCATCCCACGTTGATGTTGGTGAAACGTCCCTTGTGATCCACCAGAGCTTGCAGCACTATTGAAAAGTACCCCTTGCGGTGTATGTACTCGGCGGCTTGGTGCTCCGGTGCCAAGATAGGGATATGGGTTCCGTCTATGGCCCCACCACAGTTAGGGAATCCCATTGCAGCAAAGCCATCCACTATGACCTGCACGTTTCCCAGGGTCATTACCCTTGATATCAGCAGATCTTTGATTGCGTGGGCTACTTGCATCACAGCAGCCCCCACAGTAGATTTGCCCACTCCAAACTGATTCCCAACTGACCGGTAGCTGTCTGGCGTTGCAAGCTTCCACAGGGCTATCGCCACTTGCTTCTCAACTGTGAGGGCTGCTCTCATCTTGGTATTCATGCACTTCAGGGCAGGGGAAAGCAAGTCACAAAGTTCCATGAAAGTGCCTTTATGCATGCGAAAGTTTCGCAGCCACTGGGAATTGTCCCAGACCTGCAACACTATGCAGTCCCACCAGTCTGTGCTTGTTTCCCAAGGCCAGAATCGGTGCTCCACAGCATTAACCTGCCCCATTAGCACCATGATGCATGCACTGGCAGGGCCCATGCTTTCAGAGAAATCTGTGTCCATGTCCTGATCACTCACGCGACCGCGCTGACGTCGCCTACTCGCCCGGTATCGCTCTGCCAGGTTCTGGTGCTGCATATACTGCTGGATAATGCGTGTGGTGTTTAATGTGCTCCTAATTGCCAAAGTGAGCTGAGCGGCCTCCATGCTTGCCTTGGTATGGCGTCCGCTCAGAAAAAAGGCGCGGAACGATTGTCTGCCGTTGCTCTGACGGAGGGAGGGGTGACTGACGATACGGCTTACAGGGTTGGATTCAGGGAGCTAAAATCAACAAAGGGGGTGGCTTTACATCAAGGAGTATTTCAGGCAGGACTTCACGGAGGGTTCCAATAAGAAATGGTGCACCTAAGTTATTGTTCTTATTGGAACAAGGAGGTTAGTCTGGCCTCTGATTGATACATGGCTAGATTTACCTCGCTGCACCTTCCCTGTGAGTGACTGCAGTGTGACCTAGAGGAATGAGTCCCCTAGACGGGGGAGGGGGGGAAGCAAATGAGTACAAAACAAATCTGGTCTATTTCTTGTTTTAATCCACTCCATCTATCTTTTACATCTTTGGCTGGCAGCAGACGGTGCAGAAGGACTGCATGCCATCCACATCTCAGGGCTGCTCGGCAGAAGATGGTACAATACGACTGCTAGCCATCCTCATCTCTTGCCTGCCTGGCAGAAGATGGTAAAATATGACTGCTAGCAATCCATATCACCTGCCTGCTCACCATAAGATGGTTCAATAGGACTGACTGCAGGACTAAAGAGAATGACTTGATCAAGTCACTCCAAATTTAGTCCCTGCGCCCATGTCTGCCCAGGCGCTCCTGGCCGACGTGGCTGGGAGCACCTCGGACATGACGATGACAGCTACCAGTCCTATTGCACCATCTGCTGCCACAAGGCAATGGGTTGCTGCTACTGTGTAGCAATGCAGTACTGCGTCTGCCAACACCCAGGAGACATAAGGTGACGGTTACCTGAGCGGGCTCCATGCTTGCCATGGTATGGCATCTGCACAGGTAACTCAGGAAAAAAGGCGTGAAACGATTGTCTGCCCTTGCTTTCACGGAGGGAGGGAGGGAACGGGGGCCTGACGATATGTACCCAGAACCACCTGGAACAATGTTTTAGCCCCATCAGGTATTGGGATCTCAACCCAGAATTCCAATGGGCAGCGGAGACTGCGGGAACTGTGGGATAGCTACCCACAGTGCAACACTCCGGAAGTCGACTCTAGCCTCGGTACTGTGGGGAAGCACTCCGCCGAGTTAATTCACTTAATGCACTTAGAGCATTTTCTGTGGGGACACACACACTCGAATATATAAAACCGATTTCTAAAAAACCGACTTCTATAAATTTGACCTAATTTCTTAGTGTAGACATACCCTAAATAACTTTAACAATGTGGCTCTTAGCTCCCACTTAGGCATCTACATGAAGTGATCAGATTTTCAAAAGAGCTTAACCTCCAGCAGGTCCCTTCTCCTGCCACTTCTTAGCAACAGGAAATGCTGGAAACTGTTTTTCAGCCTTGGAGAATCTAGACAAATCACTTAGGGGATCTGGGCTCATTTGAGCACCTGACCAGCAGTGATCTTGAGATTGGAACAGACCAGGAATGTTTTCATGAAAGGTTTTTTCATCAGAAAATAGCAACGCATCAAAACCAGAATGTTTTGCTGGAAAGAGTTGGTTTCAATGAATTGCCCAACTCAAAATAATTTGGGGCGAAAATGAAAAATAAAAAAAGATTTTTAGTTTAGAAATTTAAGCAAATTATACTAAAATATAAAATTAAAACAATCAAAACTGAAATGACACATATTGAAATTATCGAAGCGAAACATTTTGATGGACCTGAACTGCTGTTCTGGGGGATTTTCAGTCTGTGAACATTTATGAGATTTTGACTTTTCATCCTGATTTGGAACAGGAAAAAATGTTGAAATCTCAAAAAATTTCACAGCATAGGAAAACTGTCATGAGCCCTCCTGGAAACAGGGGTGCTCAGAATCCACGAAAAAAATGCTTTGAGGTGGCTCAGGTTTGGCACTAACTTATCTAAATTCAAGTCTAAGTCCCCCCCTCTACCCACTGGAACTTTATCCTCAGCTGATGTGAATAGTCCTATTAACTATACCAGCTGGGGATCTGGTCCCACTGACTCCAGTGCAGCTGTGGCTGATTCACACCTTCCGGGGATCTGAACCATTGACTGCTATGGCTGATTTACCCCAGCTGGGGATCTGGCCCTTTATCCTTCCCTCGTGTGCAAATTTTCCTCCATATCGCTGGATGATCTGATTTGTGTTTCAAAGTTTCTTGGTTCCAAACACTGACATTATTCAATTAGGGCCAGATTTTTAAAAGGAATTAGGTGCCTAGTGGGATTTTCAAATGCATCCAGGTGTCTGATTCTCAATGGGTTTTAGGTACCTAGATGTTTTGAAAATCCTACTAGATGCCTAAATACCTTTAAAAATCTGACGCACGGCACATTTCTGGTCTGTTTTTCCCTTGCCGTGAACCTACTATCATCACTTACACTAGTGCAGAAGGAGTGGAAAATGCTGCTGGATCCCAATACATGCACTCTGAGGTGGGTTTAATATGCACATATGGCATCAAACCACACAAAATCAGGTACTACCTCTTCAAAAGGAAAACAACAGGTGTAAAACAGAATGAAACTCACCTGCAATCCATATGCCCTTTGCACATAAAGTGTAGCGTACCCCCCCCCCATGTCTGGGTCACAGATGCAAGAATAAATATATGAAATTTTCCATCTCCTAATTAATTGACAAAAACGGTAACTGAATAATCCAGACCTCAGACAGGCGCGCCCCCTGTAACTGGGAGGAGACAACCATGGTGAATGGAGCTTTAGTAGCACTCTGATCTGTCGCTAACCCCACTAAGGAACTGAAGCTATCTTCTCCATTGGATCTTGGATTTATGGCAGAAGACAGGATGAAGTGTGTCTCTGATTCCTTTGGGACCCAATCCCTGATGTTTCCCCAGCTTAACAACCCAATACTCATTATGGGTCAGAAATTCATTAACAGCTTTCAGAGTAGCAGCCGTGTTAGTCTGTATCCGCAAAAAGAAAAGGAATACTTGTGGCACCTTAGAGACTAACAAATTTATTTGAGCATAAGCTTTAGTGAGCTACAGCTCACTTCATCGGATGCATGCAGTGGAAAATCATTCATTAACATTTTACTTCCCACACAGCTGACACCACTACATAAAGTTCAATGAGTCATCCGAGTTTACATTATTTTATTTATTGATGTATGTTTAAATGATGTGACTTTAGCTGCATTATAGGTCTGGCAATAGCAACACTGGTAGTAGGCTGTTTAACACTTTCCACTCCAACTCCTGTTTGCAATTGCTTAGTCATTTGCCAAAATTCTCCTACTTGGCCTCTGCCTTGGCTCCATTTTTCAGCTGTTTCCAAGAAGCAGGGTGGTGACACATGGGTGGAAGTTTGCTGTCTTTGACAATTACCCGGGACCGACATTTGAACAGCTCTAATACTTCAAAGGGTTCAAGTAGGAAATTGAAATTTGAGGTGGTCTAGAACTTAGAGGTGGCCATAAAAGTGTGTCTTGATTTGGCTGAGTTCTAAGCCATGGAAAATCACCATTTATACTAGCTCAACCAATTTCATTCAACATTTGTCACTTACTGTCCTTAACATTCCAGCTGGGGTTTGTCAGAGGAAGCTAGGAGAGTAAACTACACTCAACCCTTTGAAAATATCAACTCCCAACCATGCTCCTAGGCCAGTGGTACCCAAACTGTGGGGCATGTGTGGAGGAATGTTCGTGGGCCGTGGTGGGGCCCAGGCCAGCCCCCATAGGGGGCGGGGAGGGAGCAGCAGCCAGACCCATTCCACCCCCAACTCTGCTCCAGCCCTGCCCCCTGCCTTGGACCCCAACCACAGCCCCCCAGCCCACCCCCGCTGAGCCATGACCCCGGTTGCCAGCCCTCACCATGGCCCAAACACGACTCCACTTCCAGCCCCAGCCTGGTCCCCATCCCCTTCCTCATCCCTGGCCCTGGCCCCAGACCTGCCCCCAACTGCAGCCCCAGCCTCAGCCCCATTACCCCTGTCCATGCTCCCCCCTGCCAGGAGCCATGGCCCTGGCTCCTGTGGGAGGGATGCAGACAGGGGTACGGGGAGGCATGACCCTGAAAAGTTTGGGGACCACTGTCGTAGGCCACACTGATCTTCATACGTTGTTCTGAAGCAGACACATAGAACTGTACCTAGAAGATAAAACCAATGACCATCAGCATCCTTTCCTTCACCAGATTACTCTTTGGCCTAGGGGAAGGTGCACTGAATTGGGAGCCAGGAGCCTATTCTCTCTCCTCTGAATGATTGCTGTTAGGAAATCTGTGCACTCCACATGCCTTATTAGCGAGTAAGATCTCAGAACTCTGCCCCAGAAGAGCGACAAGTATCAGCCACTCCATTTCCCAGATGAATGGAACCGCACTGATTTACAGCATGTGGCGATCTGGTCCAGAGGACCCCAGAATGGACAGTGACTGGAATGGAGATCTGTAGTGGATAGGGATGAGGAGACCTTGCTAGAGCTGGCTGAAAATTTCCCAACAGACCCATGTTACTGATTCAACAGATCTGACGTGCTCCGTGGGAACAGGTGGATTCTGTCGCAGCTTTCGATGTAACCAGGCCAGGAAGCAGACCAGCTAACCTGCCCACCATTCAGCCAGCCTAGCAATTGGAAGGCCAGCTGACAGGCGACCAGGGCTGCACAGGTCCCAGGCAGCCTGCTCCGCTGTAGCCCACTTGCTGGGTAGACATTCCCCAATGCCCTGAGCAGCAGACTCCCTGGGCAGCCATCACCTCAACTCCTTGAGCAACCAACGCTCAGCAGCTAGCTCACTAGACAGGCAGCTTCCCATCTCCCTAAGCAGCCCAGAAAGTCAAGCGGCCCCATGAGCCTGTGAACAATTTTTAAGGTTTCACTTTTTGTCCCCGGGCTGTCAACTTGGGATGAAAATTTGTTCCAACACCCACAGGAAAGAAATTCTGTTTTCCAGGCAGCTCTACACTCCACCCTTGTACATTGCAGAAGCTGGAAAGTGTGTAGCCAACGGGGCTCTTCCTAAGGGAAGTGAAGGGATGGTCTAGTTGCCTCAGGCCAAGGAAAATTGTCTTCTAGTCCTGGTTCTGCTACAGATTTCTGAAGCAATGTTTGGAGAGTCACTTCCATCAGGACTTTTGTGGACGGCCACCAACTTGATAGGCCTGCAGTGTCATTTTCAGAAGCATTGAGTGCTCACAACAGCAGCAAACGTCACTGGGAGAGCCCAGCCCACCTCATAAATCATGTCCAAGGAGTCTCAATTCAGTCACTAAGGCGGCCAAAACCAATACGCACTTCTGCCAGTTGTGCCCCCAGCAGTGTGCTTATTAGACAAGTCACATTCTCTGAGGACTAGAGGTCACTGGGAATTTTTCATTGAAAATTTTTTTTTCCAGTGGAAAATTTCAATTTGTTGAAAAGGAAATTCTGGAGGAAAAGTTTTGGTTTTGATGAATGTTTCATTGGTCTAGAATGGGATCTGAACTAAAGAAAAGAGCCCACTCCAAGAGTCGACTGGGGTTAGGAGGCTTACCTCGGGTGTGTGGGGTCAGTCTACCAGTTGTGCTGGTGGGAGCTGTTCCACTTCGTATAAATAATTCCATATTTAAATCTCTACAGAGCTGGAGGCTATAGCTTGGTGCTTCAGGGGACATGGGTGAGCTGAGTTCGAAACCCTGCTCTCCCTGTTTTGAAGCAGGAAACCCAGACCTGAGCCCCCGCTGGCTTTCGGGGAGAGGGCAGGGACTTGGGGAAGAGCGTGGGTGGGGCCACAGACTGGGTTAGGGTAGGATTAGCCTCCCCGGCCTATTATACCCACTGCCCAGGGCTCTAATGATCAGGCTATTCTGGGGTGGGTGAGTCTTGCTCTTGTTCTTTGTGAAAATTTTTAGTAGGCCTTAGATTCATCCTGAGGAAGAACAGGCTGGGAAATCTGTTTCCCACTCAGTGCTAGCAAGGAACCATTTTATGCCACGTATTTCTCTTCAATGCTGTTTGGATATCCCTGTTCCTCAGGCTGTAGATAAAAGGGTTCAACATGGCAGGCAAAACAGTGTAAAACAGGGAGAGAAGTTTACCGCTGTCTGGAAATTCACTGGACCTGGGTTGTAAATAAAGGAGGATGCCAGAACCATAGAATAAAGCCACAACAATGAGGTGGGAGGAGCAGGTGGAGAAGGTTTTCCTCTTACCCTCAGCTGATGGCATCATGAGGATGGTGGCAATGATCCGGATGTAGGACAACAGGATCAGAGCAAAGGGCACCACTCCAAAGAAAATGACCATAATGTAAGTCAAGGATTCATTCATGGAGGTATCAACACAGGCCAGAAACAGCAGAGGGGCCGGGTCACAGAAGAAATGGTTGATCTCTTTGGAGCTACAGAAGGGTAAGGTGAACACCAAACCGGTCTGAACTATCTGGGCCGGGATGCCGATTGTCCAGGAAGTGGCTGCCAGCAGGACACACACCTTCTTGTTCATAATCATGGGATAACACAGGGGGTTGCATATTGCCACGTAGCGATCATATGCCATGATGGCCAGAAAGGAAGACTCTGTGCTCCCGAAGCAAAGGAAGAAGCACATTTGCATGGCACAGCCGGCAAAGGAGATGCGTTTGTCCCCTGAGATGAGGCTCACCAGCATTCTGGGGATAGTGACCGAGGTGTAACCGACCTCTAAGGCAGACAAATTAGAGAGGAAAAAGTACATGGAGGTGTGAAGGGTGGGATTCACCAAAGTTACAAGGATAATGAGGAGGTTTCCCACCACAGTGACCAGATAAATGGCTAACAGTGCCACAAAGAGTAAAACCTCCCTCTCTGGAGAGGTAGAAAATCCCAAGAGAAGAAACTCAGTTACCACCGTTCGATTCAAATTCATCATTGCTTCATAAGTGTTCAGCTGGAAGACAAGCAGAGACAGGTATTACATAGTGTATCCACCATCTACAGGTCTTCTATCAACCAAGATTGGATGCCTTTCTTCAAAGGTCTGTGGCTCTAGCAGCCACACAACTATGAAAATGGGATTCCATTCCCTTCCACAGAAAATGTCAAAAGTGGTGGTTTTCATTTGGAATGAAACCCCATTTCAAAATATGGAAATCTTTCATGAAACATTTCAGAGTAGCAGCCATGTTAGTCTGTATTTGCAAAAAGAAAAGGAGGACTTGTGGCACCTTAGAGACTAACCAATTTATTTGAGCATAAGCTTTCGTGAGCTACAGCTCACTTCATTGGATGCATTCAGTGGAAAATACAGTGGGGAGATTTATATACGTAGAGAACATGAAACAATGGGTGTTACCATACACACTGTAACGAGAGTGATAACTTAAGGTGAGCTATTACCAGCAGGAGAGTGAGGGGGGGGAACCTTTTGTAGTGATAATCAAGGTGGGCCATTTCCAGCAGTTGACAAGAACATCTCAGGAACAGTGCGGGGTGGGAGGTGGGGAATAAACATGGGGAAATAGTTTTACTTTGTGTAATGACACATCCACTCCCAGTCTTTATTGAAGCCTAAGTTAATTGTATCCAGTTTGCAAATTAATTCCAATGCAGCAGTCTCTCCTTGGAGTCTGTTTCTGAAGTTTTTTTGTTGAAGTATTGCCACTTTTAGGTCTGTAATCGAGTGACCAGAGAGATTGAAGTGTTCTCCGACTGGTTTTTGAATGTTATAATTCTTGACGTCTGATTTGTGTCCATTTATTCTTTTACGTAGAGACTGTCCAGTTTGGCCAATGTACATGACAGAGGGGCATTGCTGGCACATGATGACATCTATCACGTTGGTAGATGTGCAGGTGAACGAGCCTCTGATAGTGTGGTTGATGTGATTAGGCCCTATGATGGTGTCCCCTGAATAGATATGTGGAGACAGTTGCAAGGATAGGTTCCTGGGTTAGTGGTTCTGTTGTGTGGTGTGCAGTTGCTGGTGAGTATTTGCTTCAGGATCGGGGGCTGTCTGTAAGCAAGGACTGGCCTGCCTCCCAAGAGCTGTGAGAGTGATGGGTTGTCCTTCAGGATAGGTTGTAGATCCTTGATGATGCGTTGGAGAGGTTTTAGTTGGGGGCTGAAGGTGATGGCTAGTGGCGTTCTGTTGTTTTCTTTGTTGGGCCTGTCCTGTAGTAGGTGACTTCTGGGTACTCTTCTGGCTCTGTCAATCTGTTTCTTCACTTCAGCAGGTGGGTATTGTAGTTGTAAGAATGCTTGATAGAGATCTTGTAGGTGTTTGTCTCTGTCTGAGGGGTTTGGAGCAAATGTGGTTGTATCGTAGAGCTCGGCTGTAGACAATGGATTGTGTGGTGTGATCTGGGTGAAAGCTGGAGGCATGTAGGTAGGAATAGTGGTCAGTAGGTTTTCAGTATAGGGTGGTGTTTATGTGACCATCGCATATTAGTACCATAGTGTCCAGGAAGTGGATCTCTTGTGTGGACTGCTTTCAACTACCTGAAAGGTGGTTCCAAAGAGGATGGAACTAGACTATTCTCAGTGGTAGTGGATGACAGGACAAGGAGTAATGGTCTCAAGTTGCAGTGGGGGAGATTTAGGTTGGATATTAGGAAAAACTTTTTCACTAGGAGGGTGGTGAAACACTGGAATGCTAGGGAGGTGGTGGAATCTCCTTCCTTAGAAGTTTTTAAGGTCAGGCTTGACAAAGCCCTGGCTGGGATGATTTAATTGGGGATCGGTCCTGCTTTGAGCAGGGGGTTGGACTAGATGACCTCCTGAGGTCCCTTCCAACCCTGATATTCTATAATTCTATGATTCTATGATTCTATGATTCTATGACTGGTCCAGGCTGAGGTTGACGGTGGGATGGAAATTGTTGAAATCATGGTGGAATTCCTCAAGAGCTTCTTTTCCATGGGTCCAGATGATGAAGATTTCATCAATATAGCACAAGTAGAGTAGGGGCATTAGGGGACAAGAGCTGAGGAAGCGTTGTTCTAAGTCAGCCATAAAAATGTTGGCATACTGTGGGGCCATGCGGGTACCCATAGCAGTGCCGCCGATTTGAAGGTATATGTTGTCCCCAAATATGAAATAGTTATGGGTGAGGACAAAGTCACAAAGTTCAGCCACCAGGTTTGCCGTGACATTATCGGGGATACTGTTCTTGACGGCTTGTAGTCCATCTTTGTGTGGAATGTTGGTGTAGAGGGCTTCTACATCCATAGTGGCCAGGATGGTGTTTTCAGGAAGATCACCGATGGATTGTAGTTTCCTCAGGAAGTCAGTGGTGTCTCGAAGATAGCTGGGAGTGCTGGTAGTGTAGGGCCTGAGGAGGGAGTCTACATAGCCAGACAATCCTGCTGTCAGGGTGCCAATGCCTGAGATGATGGGGCATCCAGGATTTCCAGGTTTATGGATCTTGGGTAGCAGATAGAATACCCCAGGTCAGGGTTCCAGGGGTGTGTCTGTGCAGATTTGTTCTTGTGCTTTTCCAGGGAGTTTCTTGAGCAATTGGTATAGTTTCTTTTGGTAACCCCCAGTGGGATCAGAGGGTATAAATGGACACAAATCAGATGTCAAGAATTATAACATTCATTAACCAGTCGGAGAACACTTCAATCTCTCTGGTCACTCGATTACAGACCTAAAAGTTGCAATATTACAACAAAAAGACTTCAAAAACAGACTCCAACGAGAGACTGCTGAATTAGAATTAATTTGCAAACTGGATACAATTAACTTAGGCTTGAATAGAGACTGGGAGTGGATGGGTCATTACACAAAGTAAAACTATTTCCCCATGTTTATTCCCCCCCCCCCACACACACACTCTGTTCCTGAGACGTTCTTGTCAAGTGCTGGAAATGGCCCACCTTGATTATCACTACAAAAGGTTCCCTCACCCCCACCCCACTCTCCTGCTGGTAATAGCTTACCTTAAGTGATCACTCTGGTTACAGTGTGTATGATAACACCCATTGTTTCATGTTCTCTATGTATATAAATCTCCCCACTGTATTTTCCACTGAATGCATCCGATGAGGTGAGCTGTAGCTCATGAAAGGTTATGCTCAAATAAATTGGTTAGTCTCTAAGGTGCCACAAGTCCTCCTTTTCTTTTTGCGAATACAGACTAACACGGCTGCTACTCTGAAACCTACACAAAGTAAAACTATTTCCCCATGTTTATTCTCCACCCCCACCCCACACTGTTCCTCAGACGTTCTTGTCAACTGCTGGAAATGGCCCACCTCGATTATCACTGCAAAAGGTCCCCCCCCCCACTCTCCTGCTGGTAATAGCTCACCTTAAGTTATCACTCTGGTTACAGTGTGTATGGTAACACCCATTGTTTCATGTTCTCTGTGTATATAAATCTCCCCACTGTATTTTCCACTGAATGCATCCGATGAAGTGAGCTGTAGCTCACGAAAGCTCATGCTCAAATAAATTTGTTAGTCTCTAAGGTGCCACAAGTCCTCCTTTTCTTTTCATGAAACAGAATCACTTTTCTCCCTCAACTCGACTCATAACTAGAGCTGGCCAAAGTATTTATTCTGAATCGCAAGTGGGCTTGAATGAAGAGGAAATAAAGGACTATGCATCAGATACTACCCTTCTGGTCAATAATACCTCAGTCACCAATGAGTTCCACTGATTTCAAAAGAGAGGTTCTGTTACCCTCTCTCTCAGGCTGGGATCTCCAAAGGAACCTAAGAGATTTATGCTTCTTAATTTCAATGAGATTTGATCACCTTATTCCTTTATGCACTTGAAAATTCCAGTCTCACTGCTGATTTAAACATGACCATTCAAGCAGTGAGGTATTAACTCCACATGTGTAAGAATGTTGACCTTGTGTGATCAAGATTACTTGAGACAAAAATCCCATTCACTTGGATCATGATTTTCTTGAGTCTAATGCTGGAAAATCATAAATATTTCACATGGAATGTATTCACACTCCATTCCTCAGGCCCTGATTTTATAATCAGATTCATGTGGATTAACCTGTAGCCCATGTGTAGAGAACTGAAATCAATGTTTTGTCCCTTTCCCCTATGTTTTAGCTGACTTCTCTATTTAGATTAAAAGTTCTTTGGAACAGAGATTTTCTTTTATTTTATGTTTATCCAGTACCTAGCCCTATAGGGCCCTTTCTTGGTTGGCTCCTAGGGAGTAGCACAATAAACATGGTAACTACTACTAACAAGAATGTTACTCTGCATAGGCATAAGGGAACATCTGCATGAATCATTTCAGAAGCAGGGTTATAGCTTCAGTTAGATGCTTTGATTGATGGCAATCATCTTGAAACAAATGACCAGTTAATCATGATTATCACAGTTCAGGGCTAGCAGCACCTCTGACCTCTCTCATGTCTCCCTGAGTGCAATCTGTTCTGGTGACAGGCCTCTTGCCTTCACCTCTCTGGGGTGGAATCCTACAGTTCTCCCACTCTCAAACAAGGGTACAGCCCATTGGGTACCAACTGTGTTTGCTCCACAGGTCCAGCTGGATTTGGCTACCCTGCAAGGCTTCCCTTTGGGATCTGGGACTAGTGGTGAATCCAGTGACCACAAAACAGCCTTTTCAAAACAAAGTATTGTTTAATCTCAACAGCAGGAATCAAAGCATAACAGTTGAACAACAGAAGGCCTACACACAACGACACAACAGAAGGCCTGTCTTACTTAAAGTTTATCCAAACAAAGTCTGCAAAGTTGTTTGATTCAGTTTTCCCACTTGAATCTCTCCCCCCCACCCTGATATCAAGCTGGAGGTTTGGATTCAGTCACAGGTAAACATCAAAGGAATTGATACCTAAATTGTCCTGATAAGTATTGGTGAATGGTGCAATCTGAAAATTATACCTTTCTTCCTGCCTACCTGCTGTCCACTTGTGTGAGAGTTAACTTCTTTGTAACAATATAGCAACCAATACCAATACAAGCAAACAAATAAATGAATGAAGAATATTCATAAAATAATATAGACATTATCCATGTCCCTCACAATGATAATAACTTTCTTTACCGCTAAAAACTTTGGCAAATATCAACAATGGAAAATATTACCTTTATATATAAAAGAAATGAAAAAAAACCCCAAGCTTTTATTGAATTGATAGCAACAGATTAACAATTACAGCAATCAAACCCATAGAGTTTTCCCATTTGTTTAATTTAATGATTAATGATTAACTAGACAACTAGATAGTCATTATGTCTTAGTGAATTTTCTTTTTCATGCTTTTTCTCCTAATTTTTTGCATTGAAAATAAAAACCAAACAAATATGATAATTTTCATCCTTTTAAATAGTTTTACAATAATTATCCAAAACACGGCAGCTAATAATAGGGATACTGCAATACTTTTGGCTACTGTTACTAACAATTTAACCCTCATTCCTGATACTGTATCTTTAGCTTTCCATGCCTCCTTTTCACCTTTCCCATGTTATTGATGTTTATATATATCATGACCACAGCAGTCTCTAGAATCTCTCTAGTCTGTTGACTAGAGCTGGATCAAAGTTTTCCAACATAACAGTTTTCCATCAGAAAAGGATGATTCAATTAAATAAAAAAAGAGAATGTACGAATGTTGTTGTATTTTGACTGAAAATTATCAAAATGTATAATATAATATAATATAATATAATATAATAGTTGAAATGATAAAGTCAAAATAAAGGGCTTCAAACGTTAAAAAATGAAACATATCGACCTGATTGAAATACAATGTTTTGGTAAGGTTGTTGCAATATTTCCAGACTGAGGGGATTTTTGGCCTGTTAGTTTCATGGGAAATTTCAGAAATATGAGTTTTTCTTCCAGTTTTGGATGAATGAAAGTTTCAAAATGTAGAACTTCCTGTGGAATAGAAATTCCAAGATTTGACCTGCTCTGCTATCAACTTTATAACAGTCTGCACACAGAGCCATCCTCCATTTCAAATTAAACAAGCTGTGTCAGCAATAGGTAGCATTTTCTGTACGTTTATTTGGAGCTAGATCAAAAACATTCCCAAGGAAGAGTGGGTTACAATACACATGTTTACCCAAAGATCCTGGCCCCCTTCTTGGTTATTCACAGCACAAGAAGTGCTAGCACTGTAGCATATAGAGGCCTCAATCACCAACCAGTTCCCTATTGTGCTGGGTGTTTCACACACATGTAGTAAAGAGACAGCACCTGCCCCAGAGAACTTACAAGCAGGATGCAACAGGTGGACAAGAAAAGAAAAGTTCAGTATCAATGGGTAAAGATAGGAAGAGGTCTGCATCTCCCTCACCCTTTTCCTTTGCAACCCCTCCCAGATACACCAGGTCTTTTACCAGCTAACACACACTAACTTTATGGGAAAACATAAAATATTCCCAGCCCATCAATCTCTCCTATTCCTTTTTTACAACTCCTGGATAGACCTAGGTCTACACGGCCACACCACACACCCCTCATCAGATCCCTACCCCATTAATTCCACTTCTTTCCAGGCCCCCTTTATTCCCTTCTCTCACTAGTACCTTTGCACCTTCTCCCAGGCTGCCAGGCTGAGATTTTCAAAGCTGCCTGACAGTTTGGGCACCCCATTCCCATTACACTTCACTGGAAATGGTACCCAAATCCATGAGCTGCCTTCCCTGAACCACTTCTGCACAAACATCTCTGTCCTCCTTCATTTCAGTCTTTAGAACAATGCCTAGAATCCTTCCAATAATACTTCCAAGAAAGAAAGAAAGAAAGAAAGAAAGAAAGAAAGAAAGAAAGAAAGAAAGAAAGAAAGAAACTAGGATGCCTGTGCTACTAGCCAAGCAACACTCATTGTCCAGTTGTGTGTGTTCTGTCCCACTTCATCCATCCATTGCCTGTTATCTCCCCTAGCATGTTGACTTGCCATGATCAGCTGAGTCAATAAGCTCTTAGGAGAAAAGACCAAGTCGTTACTTCCATTGTAAAGCACCGTGCACTCCACCTAGCTCTCAATACATGGCTTAAAGAACAATGTGAGACAATATCATTATTAGTTCTCTAATAAAATCAAGAAAGTCTCTCACCTGCCTTGAGAACAAAGGGCCATTTCTTCAGTGGCTCATCAGGCAGCTATAAGTATGAGCAAAGAACATGTCTGGGGATACGAGGCCCTGTGGATGATCTCACTGATCTCCACAAACAACTGCAGCCTCCCCAGGGCATTGCTCGCCTTGAACACCAGTGTGAATAGTGAGGATTTGTGAAGCTTAACATAACCAGCTAATATTTCAGCACTCAAGTGAGTAACTCTTCCCCTAGCAGTTAGTCCCAGAATTCTCCTGCCCCCCTCAGCAAATATCATTGCTTGTCCAAAAGAAGAAGGGTTGCAGGATTGGGTCCTTAAGGGAATGTCTATATCGTAGATGGGAGCTAGCTTGGTTCCAGCTAGGGCACTAAATCTAGCAGTGTGGACATTGCAGAGATGCAGGGAGTCAGCTAAATAAAGCCTGCTGCGGTTTCCACGGTATGCATCCAATGAAGCGAGCTGTAGCTCACGAAAGCTCATGCTCAAATAAATTGGTTAGTCTCTAAGGTGCCACAAGTCCTCCTTTTCTTTTTGCGAATACAGACTAACACGGCTGCTACTCTGAAAAATGTCTACACTGCTAGTTTTAGCTCACCTGTGGCTAGTGCAAGTCTGTGTGCTCAGGCTGGGGGGCTCACGTCCACCTGCAGTGTTGATCTAGCCCTAAGGGTCTTCTTCAATCCACTGGGTTGTCCATTGAACTTTGCTTGCAAAAGTGGCATCCTCCTGAAGCCCTTACTCACACAGCTAGTAGTTACTCATGCAAGTGCTCATAGCAAAGCCAGCATGGTCACTAGAATGAGTCATGTTTACTCATGTAAGGGTGGCAGAATCAGGCCCACAGAGTGCAGAATTGGGCCCAGGTCAGTTACACAGAATGAATTTGGAGATGAGCCCTGGTTGTGAAGCCAGCAGGAGCTATGTGTGCTCAGCACCTCTCAGGAATGGGCGAACAAAGCTTGTGTTGAGTCTATGCATAAACTACCCCCTGGATTAATGTAATCTGGAGCGCTGCACTGGGCCAACTTGTCACCCACAAAGGGCCACATTAAATAGTTTGAAAACAGTGTGATTCATGCAAGACTTTTGTATCCAAGTGGTCAAGTTCCCATGGGCTGTGAGTGCCAGCACTTGGGAAACAGTGCATTCTCAGGTTTCAGAGTAGCAGCCGTGTTAGTCTGTATTCGCAAAAAGAAAAGGAGGATTTGTGGCTCCTTAGAGACTAACCAATTTATTTGAGCATAAGCTTTTGTGAGCTACAGCTCACTTCATCGGATGCATGCTGTGGAAACTGCAGAAGTCTTTTAAAATCTTCCGATCCAGACTGGCTGCCTTTCTGGAAGATGCTTTAGTCATAGAATCATAGAATCATAGAATATCAGGGTTGGAAGGGACCTCAGGAGCTCATCTAGTCCAACCCCCTGCTCAAAGCAGGACCAATCCCCAGCTAAATCATCCCAGCCAGGGCTTTGTCAAGCCTGACCTTAAAAACTGCTAAGGAAGGAGATTCCACCACCTCCCTAGGTAACCCCTTCCAGTGCTTCACCACCCTCCTAGTGAAAAAGTTTTTCCTAATATCCAACCTAAACCTCCCCCACTGCAACTTGAGACCATTACTCCTCGTTCTGCCATCCGCTACGACTGAGAACAGTCTAGATCCATCCTCTTTGGAACCCCCTTTCAGGGAGTTGAAAGCAGCTATCAAATCCCCCCTCATTCTTCTCTTCTGCAGACTAAACAATCCCAGTTCCCTCAGCCTCTCCTCATAAGTCATGTGTTCCAGTTCCCTAATCATTTTTGTTGCCCTCCGCTGGACGTTTTCCAATTTTTTCACATCCTTCTTGTAGTATGGGGCCCAAAACTGGATACAGTACTCCAGATGAGGCCTCACCAATGTCGAATAGAGGGGAATGATCACGTCCCTCGATCTGCTGGCAATGCCCCTACTTATACATCCCAAAATGCCACTGGGATAACATAAGTTACTGGGATCAGTACAGGGGTAACCAGCTGAAATTATCTGTCCTTTGCTATTCAGGAGGTCAGGCTAGCTGATCTAATGGGTTTTTCTGGCCATCAAATCTATTAATCTATGAAAAAAGCAGGAACAACTAAAATCTTAGGCGATTATTTCCAAAAGTGGTTTCTGGTTTTGGGCCTAAATTCCAGTGTTGCTGACCACCCCCAGATCATACTAAAGCCAACGGGAGCTGAAGCTTCTCAGAAGTTCCAAAAATAATTCTAACCTGATGGCCAAACTTGTGCAGCCTGTCCACTAATTTGGGGTTCCTTCATTTTTGGGTGCCTGGTTTGTGAGAACGGAGGCCTGGGTTTTCCGATGTGCTGAGCACTCTGAGGTTGCATGGATTTCTGTTGGGGTTGTGGGTGCGCAGCAATTTTGGGGAGAAAGCCCAGATTGGTTGACGTTAAATTGAGACACCCAAAGTTAGTGGCTATTTTGCAAAATTTGGCTTGCAAAGACCCATCTCCTGCAGGGTCCAACTTTTGGTAGAATCAGACCTTTAGCACAATGTCCTTGTGTTGTTACTTAGGACCCTAGTACTTTCTTCATCCTTACCTTTATCTTGTGATTTGTACCATTGGAGCCAATCTTGGAACCATAGGGTTAGAAGGGACCACAACCCCCTTCCAAGATGCAGGATTTGTTGTGTCTAAACCATCCAAGACAGATGGCTATCCAGACTCCTTTTGAAAACCTCCAGTGAAGAAGCTTCCACAACTTCCCGAGGGGATCTGTTTTATTGTCCTATGAACAGTGATCTGCAAAATCATAGATTAATAGATTTTAAAGGCAGGAGGGACCATTGTGATCATCTGGTCTGAACTCCCACATAACACACGGCAGCGAATCAACCCAGTGTATCCTGCATCTAGCCCAGCAAATTATGGTTGAATTTGAATGCGTCGTTTAGAAAGTCACCTGTTCTTTGGATAACCTGGGATTTTCAAAAGATCCTGAGGGATTGGGTTGTCTAACTAATTTAGATTCCAAGACTCCAAGATATGAAGAATGCAGCACTTGTCTTGTTGAGTTCTTGCTCAGGAAAAGGTACCACAATAGTTCTATCGTATATGGTTCTGCAACTAGGACTGAATTAAGGCAGGAGCCAGGGTGCAGCCCTTGGTCTGGAAGGTTGCTCCTGGGCCCACAGAGCTATGGAGGTTGCCTACTACCAGAGAGTATTGGAATCTGCTGTGAGGACAACGTTAGCAGACCATTGAGCTAGTGGTATCATAAGCATTTTGCTGAGTTAGTGGCCCTATGGCTGGATTTAATCCAGGCCTTACTCCACGTCACATCATCAGTGAATTTGCTTTCTGTGGCCTGTTCTTTACAGCCCCACTTCAGCAAGATATCCAAACATGTGCCTAGTTTTTAAGGATGTTTGTTGTCCCATGGAACTTTGGGAATTCTCTTGTGCTTAAAGTTAAGCATGTCCTCAAGTACTTTGTGGAATTGGGGTATAAACTGCTCAGACGCCGAGGGAACTTTTACCCTGAACACTTAGGTGCCTACAGGGTGAGGCTGCAGCCAAGCAGGGGTTTTGTGGATCACGGTGGAGCTTAAAACTGGGCCTTAAGTGCTGAAAGCTGGGGTTTAGGTGCCTAAATACCTTGTGGCTCTGTGCCTCAAGCCTCATTTACTACTGCGTCATCACTGAGTGAGCACCGTAGTGGGTTGCTTAGATTGTCAGCCATGGCCGGCGGGTATAATAGGCCAGGGAAGGCTCTGCCACCTCTGGCGCTGCTGCAGCCATGCCCACCGGACCCCAGTTCCTGGGTTTGGTGGCAAAGTTTTTGTTTTATTATGCCCCATGCAGGTTCCGGGGCGGCTGAGGAGGCACATACCACCTCTTCAGCCACACCGGAACCAGCATGGGGCATATCAAAAGCATCTTCTAACAGATGCTTTGGCTTTTCCCCTGGGATGGTTGGGTCCCTGGAGAGGAGGCACTGCTTGGCTTCTGCCAGCCCAGGGCTCCTGGTGGGAGGGGGGTACTCAGAGCTTCGGCCAGCCTGGATAGGGGAGGGGAGGAGCTTCTGGCTCCGGCCTTCGGGGGCCAGGGGGTCTCGGAGCTCTGGCCATAGGCAGAAGGGGCAGAGCCAGGGGCTAGCCTCCCCAAAGGGGGGCTCCACCCATCACCCATGTTGTCAGCACTTTGGGGCATGACTGTCCTTTTGTTCTGCCTTTTGCAGCGCCCTAGTCCATGACAGGGCCTCTGTGCACTATGGCAACAATAATACTCTTGCCTCTTTCCGACCCAAGCAGCTAGTCATAGTTCGTGACCCTGGGGGAGTTCCCTGCTGGAAGCAGAAGCCAGTGGAGGATAGTGTTGGCTCAGATGCAGTCTTGTTTATTTACAAGGGATGTACCAAGTCCTGCTTCTCCAAACACAGGAGGAGCTAGGAACAAAAGGAGCAGTTCCTCAGCCTCTCTCTCATAGAATCATAGAATATCAGGGTTGAAAGGTGTTAAGGTTCCTTCCCCACTCTGAACTCTAGGGTACAGATGTGGGGACCTGCATGAAAAACCCCCTAAGCTTATTTTTACCGCTTAGGTTAAAACTTCCCCAAGGTACAAACTATTTTTCCTTTTCTCCCTGGACTTTATTGCTGCCACAACCAAGTGTCTAACAAATATAACAGGGAAAGAGCCCACTTGGAAATGTCCCCCCCAGAAAATATCCCCCCAAGCACTACACCCTCTTTCCTGGGGAAGGCTTAATAAAAATCCTCACCAATTTGCGTAGGTGAACACAGACCCAAACCCTTGGAACTTAAGAACAATGAAAAAGCAATCAGGGTTTTAAAAGAAGAATTTTAATTGAAGAAAAAGTAAAAGAATCACATCTGTAAAATCAGGATGGTAAATACTTTACAGGGTAATCAGATTCAAAACAGAGAGTCCCTCTAGGCAAAATCTTAAGTTACAAAAAGACACAAAAACAGGAATATACATTCCATTCAGCACAACTTATTTTATGAGCCATTTAAACAAAACAGAATCTAACGCATATCTAACTAGATTGCTTACTAACTCTTTACAGGAGATCTGACCTGCATTCCTGCTCTGGTCCCGGCAAAAACCAACACACAGACAGAGAGAACCCTTTGTTTTCGGCCCCCCTCCAGCTTTGAAAGTGTCTTGTCTCCTTATTGGTCATTTTGGTCAGCTGCCAGTGAGGTTATCTTTAGCTTCTTAACCCTTTACAGGTGAAAGGGTTTCTCCTCTGGCCAGGAGGGATTTAAAGGTGGTTAGCCTTCCCTTTATATTTATGACATGCCCCCCAAATCACAGATAGGGTGAAACGCTGGCGATGATTTCTTCCTGGAGCTCGAGGAAAAAACAGAGTTAATAAGACACATGCACCTCTAAATATACTACCAAGTATATAAAGACTAACAATATTTTCCACATCTCAAGGATGCTTTTAACCAGTTGATTCTGGGAAACTTTCGTGGGACAGTGCATCAGCCACTTTATTAGAAGCTCCTGAGGTGTGTTGTATGTTGAAATCAAAATCTTGGAGAGCTAAACTCCACCAAATAAGTTTTTTGTTATTTCTCACGGTGGTATGAAGCCACTGTAGTGCAGCATGGTTGGTTTGCAGGTGGAAACGCCGTCCCCAAACGTATGGGCGTAGCTTTTCCAGAGCGTAGACAATGGCATAACATTCTTTTTCACTGACTGACCAGTAGTTTTCCCTCTCAGACAGCTTCTTGCTGAGAAACACTACAGGGTAGAATTCTTGGTCGTTCCTGCAATTGGTGGTCCTTCCTGCATTAAAACTGCTCCCACACCACGCTCGGACACATCTGTAGTTACTAGGAATGGTTTGTCAAAGTCTGGGGTCCTTAGTACAGGGTCAAACATGGGTGTCGCTTTAAGATGGTTAAAGGCCTTCTGACACTCTTCGGTCCACTGAACGGCATTTGGCTGTTTCTTTTTGGTTAGGTCTGTCAGTGGGGTGTCGATTTGGCTGTATTGCGGTAAAAATCACGTGTAATATCCGGCGAAGCCTAAGAAGGATTGGACCTGTTTCTTTGACTTTGGGACAGGCCACTTTTGGATAGCATCCACTTTGGCCTGTAGGGGGTTGATAGTTCCTTGACCCACCTGGTGTCCAAGGTAAGTCACTCTGTTGAGGCCTATTTGACACTTCTTAGCCTTAACAGTTAGTCCTGCCTCCCTTATGCGCTCAAGGACTTTTTGTAGATGTTCCAGGTGTTCTGCCCAGGAATCCGAAAATATGGCCACATCTTCAAGGTAAGCGACTGCATATTCTCCTAATCCTGCTAGGAGACCATCTACAAGTCTTTGGAAGGTTGTGGGTGCATTCCGCAGACTGAAAGGGAGTAGATTAAATTCATACAGCCCGACATGGGTGGTGAAGGCTGACCTTTCCTTGGCGGATTCATCTAGCGGTACCTGCCAGTACCCCTTGGTTAAGTCCAAGGTAGAGATGAACTGGGCCCGTCCCAGTTTCTCTAATAGTTCATTTGTGCATGGCATTGGATAGTTGTCTGGGCAAATTACAGCATTTAGCTTACGGTAGTCCATGCAAAAAAAAATCTCCCCATCTGGTTTGGGAACTAGAACCACTGGAGATGCCCATGCACTGTGAGAGGGAAGGATTACACCCATCTGTAGCATATCCTGGATCTCCTGTTCTATAGCACTTTTAGCTTGAGGAGACACCCGGTAAGGTTGGGTGAGCATTACCTGTGTCAATGGAGTGGTATGCCCATTCAGTCAGTCCAGGGGTGGCTGAGAATGTTGGCGCGTAGCTAGTGCACAGCTCCTTGATCTGCTGTCGCTGCATACGCCCAAGGGTCATGGAGAGGTTCACCTTTTCCATGCCACCAGCACTTTTCCCTTCATAGTAGACACTTTCAGGCCACTCAGCATCAACTCCTCCCTGGGCTATAAACTGACAAACCTTTAATTCTCTGGAATAAAAGAGCTTTAGAGAATTAATATGGTACACCTTAGGCTTTCGGTTGGAGGTGGAAAATGCTATGAGAAAATTAACACCTCTCAGGCGCTCCTGGACCATGAATGGCCATTCCCACGACGCTTCTATTTTATGGGTCTGGAGCGCCTTTAAGACCATGACCTGGTCCCCTACTTTGAAGGAACGCTCTCTGGCACATTTATCATACCAGGTTTTTTGCTCTTTTTGAGCATCCTGTAGGTTTTCTTTAGCAAGGGCTGAAGACATTCGGAGGGTGTTTTGTAGATTGGTTACAAAGTCCAGAATGCTAGTTCCTGGGGAAGGTGTAAACCCCTCCCATTGCTGCTTCACCAACTGTAATGGCCCCTTAACATTGCGGCCATATACAAGTTCAAATGGTGAAAACCCTAAACTGGGATGTGGTACAGCTCTGTAGGCAAAGAGCAACTGCTGCAACACTAGGTACCAATCATTGGAGTGCTCATTTACGAATTTACGTATCATGGCCCCAAAAGTTCCATTAAACTTCTCCACCAGGCCATTTGTTTGATGATGGTAAGGGGTGGCAACCAAGTGATTTACCCCATGAGCTTCCCAGAGGCTTTCCATAGTTCCTACAAGGAAATTAGTTCCTGCATCTGTGAGGATGTCAGAGGGCCAACCTACCCTGGCAAAAATGTCTGCTAGTGCCTGGCACACACTTTTAGCCCTGGTGTTGCTTAGAGCTACTGCTTCTGGCCATTGGGTGGCAAAATCCATGAAAGTCAGGATGTACTGCTTTCCTCTGGGTGGAAATGATAGGGAGTGGCTGGAGAGGGGCTTTGACCTGGTCTTGGGGTTTTCCCACTCTTTGGCATACCTCACAAGACCGGACATAGGTAGAAATATCCTTGCCCATTCCCTCCCAGTGGAAGACCTCCCCAAACGGTCTTTGGTCCTGTTCACCCCAGCATGGCCACTAGGATGATCGTGGGCTAAGCTCAAGAGCTTGACCCGGTATTTAGTTGGAACTACCAACTGTCTCTGAGGATGCCAGTCTGCCTGGTGTGCACCAGAAAGAGTTTTCTTGTATAAAAGTCTTCTTTCTACAACAAACCTGGGTTGATTAGAAGAGCTGAGAGGTGGTGGGTTACTCCGTGCCGCCATCCAAGCTCTCTGGAGGCTTTCATCTGCTTCTGGAACTGTTCCCTTGATGCCAGAGACATCAGTTCCTCCTAGGATTGTGGACCTTGGCTTGGTCCCTCTGGAAGCAATGTAGGGGATGGGGCTGTTTCTGTTGACTGTGAACTGCTCTCCGCTGGTGCACTATGTTGGGTTTCAGGCTCCAGCTGAGCCTCTGGTGTAGGGTTATCGGCTGCTGCCAGTTCAGGTTCGGTGGGGCCCTCTGGTGTTGGGGTTGCAAGTACTGGATTCAGGGCTGGCAATGGGTCTGGTGCTGGTTGTTCCACCAGTTCCGGTTCTGGGTCTGGCTCTGTCTGGGTCTCTGGGACTGGATCCAGTACTGCTGTTGAAGACATTGGCCTGGGGTCCGGGTCCAACACCTCTGACCGGATCCTGATAGAAGTTTCCTGGAAGAGAGCTAGGTGTGCCACCCTCTTCACATGATTGGCCAAGTCTTCCCCCAACAGCATGGGGATGGGATAATCATCATAGACTGCAAAAGTCCACATTCCTGACCAGCCCTTGTACTGGACAGGCAACTTGGCTGTAGGAAAATTGAAAGAGTTGGACTTGAAGGTTTGAATTGTCACTTGGATCTCTGGGTCGATTAAATTGGGGTCCACTAAGGAAGCATGGATAGCTGACACTTGTGCTCTGGTGTCCCTCCACGTGGTGACCTTCTTCCTGCCCACACTCACAGTTTCCCTCCGCTCCGAGGGTATCTGGGAGGTATCTGGGCCTGAGGACCTCTGGTGTGATTCCGGTGCAATGAACTGTAATCTGCTGGGGTTCTTGGGGCAGTTGGCCTTTACATGCCCCGGCTCGTTACATTTAAAACATTGTCCAGCTGACAGGTCCCTGGGGTGAGATGTGTTGCAGGAGAACAGTGTGGCAGGATGATAAGGTGTCTGGAGTATTCCTTGGTGTGTAGTTGGGGTCTTGGGCTGCCCCCGGTAGTAGAGTGTGGTCTGAGGGTGTCCCTTCTGGTCTCTGCTCCAACTGTGACCAGGGTTTTTCCTCTCTCCTTCCTCCACCTGTTTTGTTCCAGCTTTCCCCGCCTGTCTGGTGGTCTGGAACTGCTCATATTGATCAGAATAAGAAGCAAGACTTTCTGCTGAGTCAATTTCCTTGTCCCATATTTTTATTTCCTCCTGGGACATATTCAGGAATTGCTCCTGAGCTATCAAATCACACATTCCGTCAAAGCTAGTGACACCCCTTCCTTGGACCCATTTAGCTAACAGATCCTTCATCTGGTTTAGATAAGCCACATTACTTAGTCCAGTTCTTCACTTAAGGGTTCGAAATTTTACTTTGTACGTTTCAGATGTTATTTGAAATTGCTTTAAAACCAAATCCTTGAACTTATTATAGTCAGAAGCCTCATGAATAGGCATCTTACTGAATATGTCCAGAGCTCTTCCAGTTAATTTTGCGACCAATGTGGTCATCTTGTGAGCTTCAGGAATTTTATGGAGAGTGCGCAGTTTCTCAAAGGTGAGAAAATATTCAGCAGTATCACTGGATTCATCATACTGTGGACACAGTCACTCCCATTTGTGGATTGTTGGGGAAGGATTGTTAGGGTTATCCAGTAGATTCCGCTCAGCCCTTACCTTCTCCAACTCCAGTTCATGCTTCCTCTCTTTTTCCCTCTCCTCCATTTCTTTTTCCCTTGCCTGCATAGCTGTCCTGTGAACAGCCTCTTGGTGTTTTTTTGACTCGGTAGCTCTCCTGTGGGCAGCCTCTTGGTTTTTTTCTATCTCTCTCACTGCCTCGAGTTCTCTCCTGTGGGCAGCCTCTTTGGCTGTTTCTGCCTTGGGCTCTGTCATGTTTCCCTCTCTGTTTTTAACTAACTTTACACCTGAGAGTTAGAAATAAAACAACAAAACAAACAAAGAAACAAAAAACTTGGCTTGTCAAAAAAATATATAGGTTGTGCTGTAACCGGATACCTGTGTTCTCTGATAGTGATTGTCAGCCTACAGAAAAATTCTTAAAAAAACCCCTAACACCTTTGTCTCCAGGCAAATAGACAGAAAACCCCTCTAGTTGCTCTTAGGTAAAAAAAAAACAAAAAACAAACGAAAAAAACCCACCTCTTCAGGTCTGTGAAGACTTGTGAATTTCCCTGCAGGAGGTTAACTACCCTGCCTTTAGGTAGAGAAAACTCCAGCTCACAAAAGACAAGTCCCTTTTGTCTCTGCTCTGGCCCCCAAGCAGAGACAAAAAAACTCTAACTGCTTTCAGACCTGAAGTTGTTTTTTTTTTGTTTTTGGTTTTTTTACAGATGTGGGGACCTGCATGAAAAAACCCCTAAGCTCATTTTTACCAGCTTAGGTTAAAACTTCCCCAAGGTATAAACTATTTTACCTTTTCTCCCTGGACCTTATTGCTGCCACCACCAAGCATCTTACAAATATAACCAGGAAAGAGCCCACTTGGAAATGTCTTTCCCCCCTAAAATCCCCCCAAGCCCTACACCCCCTTTCCTGGGGAAGGCTTGATAAAAAGCCTCACCAATTTGCATAGGTGAACACAGACCCAAACCCTTGGACCTTAAGAACAAGGAAAAAGCAATCAGGGTCTTAAAAGAGAATTTTAAATGAAGAAAAAGTAAAAGAATCACCTCTGTAAAATCAGGATGGTAAATTCCTTACAGGGTAATCAGATTCAAAACATAGAGAATCCCTCTAGGCAAAACCTTAAGTTACAAAAAGACACAAAAACAGGAAAATACATTCCACTCAGCACAACTTATTTTATCAGCCATTTAAACAAAACAGAATCTAACGCATATCTAATTAGATTGCTTACTGACGTTTTATAGGAGTTCTGACCTGCATTCCTGCTCTGGTCCTGGCAAAACCAACACACAGACAGAGAGACCCTTTTGTCCCCCCCCCCAGCTTTGAAAGTATCTTGTCTCCTCATTGGTCATTTTGGTCAGGTGCCAGCGAGGCTATCTTTAGCTTCTTAACCCTTTTCAGGTGAAAGTGTTTTTCCTCTGGGCAGGAGGGATTTAAAGGTGGTTAGCCCTCCCTTTATATTTATGACAGAAGGGACCTCAGGAGGTCATCTAGTCCAACCCCCTGCACAAAATAGGACCAATCCCCAATTAAATCATCCCAGCCAGGGCTTTGTCAAGCCTGACCTTTAAAACCTCTAAGGATGGGTAACCCATGGGTACCTCCCTCGGTAACCCACTCCAGTGCTTCACCACCCTCCTAGTGAAAAAGTTTTTCCTAATATCCAACCTAAACCTCCCCCACTGCAACTTGAGACCATTACTCCTTGTTCTGTCACCTGGCACCACTGAGAACAGCCTAGATCCATCCTCTTTGGAACCCCCTTTGAGTTCATTGAAAGCAGCTATCAAATCCCCCCTCATTCTTCTCTATCCAACAGATCCACAAGCTTTCTTCAGATTTTGCCAAGGTTTCACTGTGCTCACAGGCCACTGCTTGGCTTTGTTGCCTCTGCCTCTCTCTCTGTTCTTGTCTGGTCTCATTTTCTGTGTGTTCTCTCACAGGCCAGGTCACAATACCCAGTACAATCCTGAATGCCCACATGGTGCTACTTTCTGGGCAGAGCTTGTTGGCCTCTTGTCTCTTACAACTATCTTAAATGAAGGGCCCATTGACACATCAGTTTGAATGTTTCACTCAACCTGTAACAAGTTTTCACCCAGTTCATAGCAATATAGTAGGAGTAACCATAGTTAGCAGGAATCATAGAATCATAGAATATCAGAGTTGGAAGGGACCTCTGGAGGTCATCTAATCCAACCCCCTGCCCAGAGCAGGACCAATCCCCAACTAAATCATCCCAGCCAGGGCTTTGTCAAGCCTGACCTTAAAAACTTCTAAGGAAGGGGATTCCACCACCTCCCTAGGTAACGCATTCCAGTGTTTCACCACCCTCCTAGTGAAAAAGTTTTTCCTAATATCCAACCTAAATCTTCCCCACTGCAGCTTGAGACCATTACTCCTTGTCCCGTCATCTGCTATCACTGAAAATAGTCTAGATCCATCCTCCTTGGATCCACCTTTCAGGTAGCTGAAAGCAGCTATCAAATCCCCCCTCATTCTTCTCTTCTGTAGACTAAACAATCCCAGGTCCCTCAGCCTCTCCTCATAAGTCATGTGTTCCAGACCCCTAATAATTTTTGTTGCCCTTCGCTGGACTCTCTCCAATTTTACCACAGGAGTGCTGTACTGCTGGATGTATCTTTCTGATGGATGTAAAATGAAGTCCTGGCCACTTGCTCTCATTAATAAGCTCAGTAATGGACAAAATACAAACATATAAAGGATTCTTTTTTAATGCTGGTCCCCCAAGGCATGTACTTAAGTTCAAAAAAATGCTAAAAATGCACAATATTTTAATGATTCCCTTTGGAAGAGATTTTCACAAGATCACTCAGGGGAGGTTTGTGCCTCCTATAAAGAGAATAGGGAAAGGGTAACATCATTTCTAGTGCTGTTTTTCCAGAATGACACAGGTTCTGGCCAGTGGCTGGTCTCCTTCCAACCAAACTCTCGACCACTTGAAAAAAGACTTGATGAACTGAAGACAGAGATGAATTGACACGATCCCATCAGCTGCTATCTGCATCATGACGATCCTACATTCCTGGTGAAGGAAAAAGGTAACATTTATGGTATATTAAACTACAATCATTTCCTTCGCCCTTCAGGCTTCCACGGTGCACTGAAAATGCATTGTGAGACAGAGGGTAAAATGTTCAAAAGTGCCTAAGTCCCTTCATCGGGGGTTCCTAAGTGAATAAGGTGCTTTTGAAAATGGGACTTAGGAGCTTTAAAACATTTTAACCAGAACCCCTTACTACTCTATAGGTGACGGAATGGATCACTTGATGATTGCCTTTCTGTTCATTACCTCTGAAGCACCTGGCATTGGCCACCATCAGAAGACAGGATACTAGGCTAGATGGACCTTTGGTCTGACCCAGTATGGCCTTATGTTCTTATCTGTATATGCAAAAAATATCAGTTGGATAGGGCCAAGATTTTCAGACTTAACTCGTGATTTTGTAAGCCTCCTTTTTTCAGTGCCCAACAGGAGACATTTTACAAGGGCTTGATTTTCAGAAAGTGCTGAGTACCTACCCTCTGAAAATCACTAGTCATTTGCTACTTGGCATAAATTATTCAGTGAAGAACAGCAACATTTGCTGAAGAATTTTTGTGATCAAAGAGCATCCAACCAACTCCGTTTCTAACTGTGGTTGCTGCATTTGCTGTACATTGATGAGAGGTTTTTTCCCAATTTTCTGCTCTGTGTGGCTCTTTCAGGGAGCAGTATGGCTGGGGATTGTCGTGTGGCCATGTGGATAGTCTTTAAAGAAGAATGGATGCCAGTGATAGGAAAAAACCTACTGGACTATTATTTGTCAAAAAAATATTTGCCAGGATTTTAGGGAGCCCAATTGGAGACACTTTAAAAGGGTCTGATTTCCAGAAAGAGCGTGAGAGGCAGAAAGAAGCAGAAAGCAAGAGAGGCAGGGTGTCAAGGTTCCTTCCCCACTCTGAAATCTAGGGTACAGATGTGGGGACCTGCATGAAAGACCCCCTAAGCTTATTCTTACCAGCTTAGGTTAAACACTGCCACCACCAAAGTGTCTAACAATGATAACAGGGGAAGTGCCCACTTGGAAACATCTCCCCCCAAAAATATCCCTCTAGGCAAAACCTTAAGTTACAAAAAGACACAAAAACAGGAAAATACATTCCATTCAGCACAACTTATTTTATCAGCTATTTATACAAAACAGAATCTAACGCACATCTAACTAGATTGCTTACTAACTCTTTACAGGAGTTCTGACCTGCATTCCTGCTTTGGTGCCGGCAAAAGCATCACACAGACAGAGAGAACCCTTTGTTCCCCGCCCCCCTTCAGCTTTGAAAGTATCTTGTCTCCGCATTGGTCATTTTGGTCAGCTGCCAGCGAGGTTATCTTTAGCTTCTTAACCCTTTACAGGTGAAAGGGTTTTTCCTCTGGCCAGGAGGGATTTAAAGGTGTTTACCCTTCCCTTTATATTTATGACACTGGGGTTAGCATAGCCTTGGGATAAAACCAAGAGACAGAGCTACTTTTGGACACAGGACTCAATGGGAAGGCAGACTTGGATTGCTGAATGAGGAAAGTGCCCTCTGCACATTCTTTGTAAATAAACAGGATTCCCTACAAACATCTCTGACTTTTATCATTGATCTCTGCTACCTGTGCAGGCCAAGGGACAATGGTGTTTACATTTATTTCCCCATGTTAACTGCTGAAGCCTCCCTGCCCCACTTGTGATAAAGATTTCCCCCTGTTGGGGTGTGACCTTATGCCCAGTGAAGACCCTTCACATTTTAAACTGTCCAGGGAAAGGACTTAGTTCATCACTGTGTCTTGTACTTAATAAATAACAAAAGTGAGGCACAGAGAGGTTAAGGGACATACTCAAGGTCACCAGCAAGTCAGAGGCAAAGGCCAAAATTGAGCCTTTTGATACGAGAGGCCTATCCTGGCACACAGTCCCATGCTTTTTCCTTGACATAGTGCTACCTATCATCAGTTATTATCTACGGTGTCCCGAATCCTCAGGGTTCACAGCAAAGGTTGGGCCTGGAGTTGTTCCACAATTTGCTGAATGACCAGTTTTCCTCTCAGTTTGCTGATTCAACAAAATGTAAATGTTTCATGGGAACATACCGATTTTGGCACATTTTTTATGACAAATAAGTGCTGTATTTTATTTCTGTAACTTCAAAGCATGGAGATTCGACTATCATCTCAAGTTTAATAGACTAGATAGAACCGAGTAGAAATGATAAAGTAAACAGGAAGTGCTCCCAACAAAGCACGTCAACATTTTGATAAGGTTCTTTAACTGTCTCTGAAATGAAATTTGTCAGAATTTTGTTGGAAATGTTGCTGTTTCATTATGATCTGGGATGAAAGGCAATTTCAGAATGTCAGGATTGCCCATGGAATGGAAATTCTGAGTTTTGACCAGGTCACATTATTGAAAGAAGAGAAATAAATGAAGCAAGCTTCAAGATACTTCCTCTTATTCACAATAGGGGTGGAGGGCCAGTACTTTCCCTCTACCTTGCTAAACCCCATTGCCCTTCCAGACATAGGATAGAACCCAGGAGTCCTGATGCTAAGACCCCCTTCTCTAACCCACTAGATCTCAGGCCTTTCTCAGAGTTAAGATATAATCCAGGAGTCCTGACTCCTGGCCTCCATTGCTCTAACCACTAGACTGCACTCCTCTCCTTCACAGCTATAATCACTAGACAGCACTACTTCCCGCAAAGACACATAGCTGCAGGTTTTATGGATAGTTTTCTCATTGTCTTATAATTATCTGCTGACTCTCTTTCCCCCAGACCCTCCCTATGCAGGAGACAGGCAGTGGAAACCTCACCACCATCTCCCACATCCTACTCCTGGGATTTGGGGATCTCAAGGAACTGTGGATCCTGCTCTTTACTGGCTTCCTAGCTGTCTATATCATATCCATGGCTGCCAACCTCCTCCTGATGGTGCTGGTGCTACTGGACCCCCATCTCCAGACCCCTGTGTATTTCTTCCTCTCCAGCCTCTCCTGCCTGGAGATGGTCTCCACCTCCAACATCTCCCCTGTGGTGCTCGCTGGTCTCCAGACAGGCAATGTGATGATATATCTGGGTGGTTGCCTTGCGCAGCTCTATCTCTTTGGCGCCCTGGCCACCGTGGAGTGCTTCCTGCTGGAAGCCATGTCTTATGACTGGTATTTGGCTGTGTGCTGCCTGCTCCACTACCCTTCCCTCATGGACGGCAGGGTCTGCGGGCAGCTGATGGTTGGGTCCTGGGTGGGCAGGTTCCTGTTTATGGGGATTGTGTAGCTGTTGCATATAGCCTTGAGCTTCTGCGGGCCCTGCGAGATAGACCACTACTTCTGTGATTTCCAGCCCCTCCTAGAGCTCTCCTGCACCGACACCTCCGTGGTCCAGATGATCACGTTCTTCCTGTCCTTCATCCCAGCCTCCCCATTCCTCCTGACAGTCGCTTCTTACGTTTGCATCAGCTGGGCTGTGCTGAGGGTCCCCTCCGCCTCGGGGAGGCGCAAAGCCTTCTCCACCTGCTCCTCCCACCTCACCGTGGTGACGCTGTTCTATGGAATGCTGGTGGCTGTGTACATGTCCCCAGGGACGGCACGGGGCTGAACTCCAGCAAGGCGCTCTCCCTGCTCTACACAGTGCTCACCCCACTCCTCAATCCCCTCATCTACAGCCTAAGGAACCAGGAGGTGAGCAAGGCCTGTGGGAGAGTTGCCAGGATAATCTAATCGGGGGGATTATGCCACTGGCCAGTCTCCAGCTTTGGCCCACTCAATAGCTGCTACTGCATGAGGGAGGCTTGGGGACACCACTACTGGGAATTCTAACAGGCTGCATTATCCTTATTCCACTGCTCCCTGATCATCATCCTCTGGGCTCTTCTCACCCTCTAGGACTGTAATAGTCTCTGATGGTCTCTACTGCTCTGTGTTGGAGTCTTTTGGTCTTCTGGTCTCCCTCCACCCCTGCTGCTCTTTTTTGGCTGCAGTGGGGTTCTACCAGCCCCTGCCGGTCCTACTGCCCAGCACTGGGTTCTACTAGCCTTTGCTGATCTGGGCTCGCCCCTGCTTCTCTCCATTGTCCACTGCTGGGATCTTCTGGCCTCTGTTGGGCTCTGATTGCTTCTACCTGCCTATGTTTGTAGCACTGGAGCCACTAAGTTCACTAGATCCATTGCTCCCTTCCAAAATCTGGCTGCCAGCTGGAAGCAGTTGAATTTCTTCCACTCGGATGGGGAGAGGGTGAACAGAGTGCATTCCCATTCATAGTGCATCCAAGCAGGAAGCTACTGTAATCCACTGCTCATGCATCCATTATGAGGTGCTTCATAGCCCAAAAGGGGCATGTTTAGGTGTGCAGGAGGTATAGATAGGACTCCCCCAGTCCTGCGTATTCACAAGCAGTGGAAGGGAGGTCCCGTACAGGGCAAGCTGATCTTCTGCTGTAGTTGTAGAAATTGCTGCTGCACCTGATTATTTCCCCAATGCCCTTAGAAGGATTTGTCCTTCACAAGCACATGTCAAAATTTGAGCTGGTTGAAAAATTTCTGATTGGCCATTTCACTGAAATCCGCAGGAGTGTAAATTCTGATAAACATTTATTTTAAAAAAAAACGTTTTGCAATTTGTTTTATTTTCTATTCTACTCTAAATTTGCCTCTGTGTTCCATTGACCTGAAACAAAGTTATTTCAAAAATTTCATTTCCAGGAAATGTCAAAATTCGATGGTTTGTTCCAATGCAAAACAAAAGCAGATTCAAAATCACAGGACTTTACGCAAAATGGAAATGCCAGGCATAGCCGTCGACTTTTATTTTTCCCTGTGGGTGCTCCACCCCCACTCTGCCCGGAGGCTCCACCCCCACTCCACCCTTTCCCCCAGGGCCCCTGCTCGCCCATCGCTCGCTGTTCCCCCCTCCCCCAACCCCTCCCTCAAGCTGCCAAACAGCTGTTTGGCGGCGGCACCGATCAGGTGTTTGGTGGCACCACCAATTAGCTGTGATTTTTTTTGCATCAGTGCTCCAGCCCCGGAGTAACCATGGAGTCGGCACCTATAATTCCAGGTCCTGCACAGACTAGTCAGAATGCTTTAAATTGTCATCTGATTTTGGTTAACTTCTTTTTTTGAGTGCCGAAACTGTTGCACTGAAACTGTGCATGTTCACCATCTTTCAAAACCAGGCCTGACATTTTCCAGTTAGGGGCCTAAATTTAAAGCCCTAAATATAGGGCCTGATTTTCAGAGGGCCACTTCATTCAATGGGAGCGGTGGGTGCTCAGCACTTCTGAAAATCAGTATATACCTGGCCAATCAGTATTTAGCGCTCGGCACTGAAGTTAGATACTTCCTCACCAGGAGCCAAAATGTAGCCCTACATGAAGCCCCACAATGTGAACATAGGATCATGTTTGGGGCCTCCAGAGTTGAAAGTTCAAACCCCAAATATATGAACTCAGGTGTTGATGTAATAAATCCTCCAGAAGACTCCCAGACAGCTGCTACTGTGAAGAATGATCAGAGAGTGGCAGAGAGACTGAACAGGCATGTTAATGCTCTGAGTCATAGATACAGTGCTAGGGCAAGCTCCTTGTCTTCACTTTCATGGCCTAGCCCTGCCAGACCAGTTATCTTTAATTTGCTGTTGAGATGTTGACTCCCACCTCCGATTGGCCCAGGATGTCCGCCTCCATCACCTGCTTGTTACATCTTCAAATGAGACCCTTTGTGCTGTCTCTTGTGTTGCCACTCATGCTTGGGAGAAGTGCCTGGTAAACAGCTGAAAACTACCTCATTATCATCTTTCAAATCCCTCCTTGAAGCTCTTTTTTCCCGTGATATCTACAAAAAATGTGACAATGGTTAGGCCACTGGTTTGCCAAGACCACTGCCTGTCATGCTGACCAATACTGTCTCACAGTTGCCTTGCATTCTCCCATCTGTCTGTATCCATCTGTTCTCTCGTCTTATATTTAGATTGTAAGCTCTCTGGGACAGGGATCATTCTTTTGTTTTGTGTTTGTACAGTGCCTAACACCGGGGAGTACTGGTGCATGAATGGGGCTCCTAGTTGCTACTGTAATACAAATAAATAATACCTGATCAGGATTGTGTGACACAAAGAAAGAAGGACCTCTTGCGACTCTGAGTCCAGGGGGAATTCACACTTGGCATGGTCAGACGGAATAGCGTGTAAGGCCAACCTGAGAGGATCATTTATGGTGGATCAGTGACATTATGGAACCTGATGTGAAAACAAGAGAGAGACTCGCCTTTGGGAAACAGATGTGTTGGCATAATAGTTGTGATTTAGTGTCCAGGAATCTCCAAAGCCTGGGAGATCTTCAAAGAGCCTTAGGCGCCTAACTCCCATTGGTACTTTTGGCACCAGTGGTGTCCATATTTCTGGGGGCCCAAATTGAGATGACTTAGAGGCCAGATTTTCAGAGGTGTTGAGTGCCCGCAACTCCAGTTCAAGCCAATGGGAGCTGTAGGTGCTCATCACTTGACCAACGTCATAGAGTGAGTTAGGGACTGATCTGGGTATAAAACCCACGAACTCTGGTGCCAAGCACCTTCTGTACTCTCCAGACCTCCCATCCCTTCTGAGCCACAACCGGAACTCAGGAAACCTGCCCCTCCGTCCCATCCTGTAACCCAGTAGACTACACTCAATTCTCCAAGCTGGAACAAACTCAAGTATCCTGACTCCCTAGTCCCTCACGCTAACCACTAGACTACGTTCCTGTCACAGCCAGGAACATAACTCAGGAGAGTTGACTGTCAGTCCCCCTATTCAATAGGCAAATTCCCTCCCAAAATCACAATTAGAATCCAGAGCTATGTAGAAAGTTCAGTGAGCTTAGAGATGAAATGGAGGTGGGGAAAAAAGGACTGTTTGCTGGCAGGCTGAGAGACATAGGTATGAATGTCGCCTAGCTGTCTGAGCCTGAATGGGTCATTAAAAGGACGAACGGAGGCAAGCCCCATATCAATGAAAAATTGGAGGAGACAATATCAAAGCCAATCTCTCCAGGACATTGACACCTAGCAGGCAACAACCCAGAGGGAGGAGATTTCCTCACCTCTCAGCAGGGAAGCTGAGCAAAGATCCCAGCTGGCGAACAAAGGACTGGGAAGGGAAGAGGGTGGGAGAGTCATAAGAGTTGGCTATTGCAAGGAGTCTGGGCTTGAACTGATCAAGGAGGTCAGACTTAGGCTGTGTCTACACTGCCCCTTTCAGCACTAAAACTTTAGTTGTTCAGGAGTGTGAAAAAACCACTCCCCTGAGCAATAAAAGTTTTAGTGCTGTATAGTCAGTGTTTAATCGGCAGGAGCTGTGCTCCTGGTGATAAGTGACTACCCCTCATTTGGGGTGGGTGTTTTTTACCGCTGGGAGAGTCTCCCTGTGACTACATTGCCCACGTCACAGCACTGCTGTGGCTGCGCTATATCATGGGCAGCGTAGACATACCCTGAGATAGACAGAGCCTGAACACCGGGTTTACTACAGCTTGGCAGGGCTCTGGCTCTCCTGTCATAAATATAAAGGGAAGGGTAACCACCTTTCTGTCCACAGTGCTATAAAATCCCTCCTGGCCAGAGGCAAAACCCTTTCACCTGTAAAGGGTTAAGAAGGTCACCTAACCTCACTGACACCTGACCCAAAATGACCAATGAGGGGACAAGATACTTTCAAATCTGGATGGGGGGACAAAGGGGTCTGGCTGTCTGTGTGATACCTTTGCTGGGAACAGATCAAGGATGCAAGCCTTCCAACTCCTGTAAAGTTAGTAAGTAATCTAGCTACAAAGTGCATTAGATTTTCTTTTGTTTTTTGGCTTGTAAAATTCGCTGTGCTGGAGGGAATGTGTATTCCTGTTTTTATGTCTTTTTGTAACTTAAGGTTTTGCCTAGAGGGATTCTCTATGTTTTGAATCTGATTACCCTGTAAATTATTTACCATCCTGATTTTACAGAGGTGATTCTTTTATCTTTTCTTTAAATTAAATTCTTCTTTTAAGAACCTGATTGATTTTTCATTGTTCTTAAGATCCAAGGGTTTGGGTCTGTGTTCACCTGTACCAATTGGTGAGGCTCTTATTACCAAGCCTTCCCCAGAAAAGGGGGTGTAGGGCTTGGGGGGATATTTTGGGGGAAGACATCTCCAAGTGGTCTCTTTCCCTGTTCTTTGTTTAAATCGCTTGGTGGTGGCAGCGTATCAGGTTTTTAACCTAAGCTGGTTCCCAAGGCAAGAAAGAAATCTGTGCCTTGGGGAAGTTTTTAACCTAAACTGGTAAGAATAAGCTTAGGGGGTCTTTCATGCAGGTCCCCACATCTGTACCCAAGAGTTCAGAGTGGGGAAGGAACCTTGACAGCTAGCTAGAATGGTCTTGGACTATGCTTTAACTTTCATATCTCTGTGCCAACCCAAGGGCTCCCTGTGTACCAGGTAACTAATACACCTAACACTGAGGGCATGTCTACACTATGAAATTAGGTTGGTTTTATAGAAGTCAATCTTTAGTAAGCGATTTTATACAGTCAATTGTGCATGTCCTCACTAAGTGCATTAGGTTGGCGGAGTGCGTCCTCAATACCGTGGCAAGCATCGACTCATGAAGTGGTGCACTGTGGGTAGCTATCCCACAGTCCCCGCTGCCCAATGGAATTCTGGGTTAAGCTCCAATGCCTGATGGGGCAAAAACATTGTTGTGGGTGGTCTTGGGTACGTGTCGTCAGTCTCACCTCCCTCCCTCCCTGAAAGCAATGGCAAATAATCTTTTTGCACCTTTTTTCCTGGGTTATCTGTGGAGATGCCATAGCATGGCAAGCATGGAGCCCGCTCAGCTGTGCACTGCTTTTGTGAGCATTGTAAACATCTCGCACATTATCCTGCAGTATGTGCAGAGCCTGGCTAGGAGCTGCCAGCACCAGAAAGATTGTGAGGAGGACATGGACACAGATGTTCCTGAAAGGAAAGGATGTGGCAATTGGGATATCATGGCGGCATCGGGGCATGTTGATACCGTGGAACTCCGATTCTGGGCCTGGCAAACAAGCACAGACTGGTGGGACCACATAGTGTTGCAGGTATGGGATGATTCCCAGTAGCTGTGAAACTTTCGCATGTGTAAGGCCACTTTCATGGAACTTTGTGAGTTGCTTCCCCCTCCCTGAAGCGCAGGAATACCAAGATGAGACCTGCCCTGACAGCTGAGAAGCGAGTGGTAATAGCCCTGTGGAAGCTTGCAATGCCTGACTGCTACCGGTCAGTCGGGAATGAATTTGCAGTGGGCAAATCTACCATGGGGGCTGCTGTGATCCAAGTAGCCAGGGCAATCAATACCCTTCTGCTAAGAAAGTCATAGTGGATGGCTTTGCTGCAATGGGGTTCCCTAACTGGGGTGGGGCGATAGACGGAACGCATATCCCTATCTTTGGCACCTTGCAAAATAATACATAAACCACAAGGGGTACTTCTCAATGGTGTTGCAAGCACTGGTGGATCACAAGGGCCATTTCACCGACATCAGCGTGGGAGGGTCAGGAAAGGTGTATGATGCTCGCATCTTTAGGGACTCTGGGCTGTTCGGAAAGCTGCAAGAAGGGACTTTCTTCCCAGACCAGAAAATTACCCTTGGGGATGTTGAAATGCCAGTAGTTATCCTTGAGGACCCAGCCTACTCCTTGCTCCCATGGCTCATGAAGCCGTACACAGGCAGCCTGGACAGCAGTAAGGAGCAGTTCAACTATAGGCTGAGCAAGTGCAGAATGGTGGTAGAATGTGCCTTTGGATGTTTAAAGGGGCACTGGTGCAGTTTGCTGAGTAGCTTAGACCATTATTACTGCTTGCTGTGTGTTCCATAATAACTGTGAGAGTAAGGGGGAGACGTTTATGGCGGGGTGGGAGGTTGAGACAAATCGCCTGGTGGTCAATTTTGAACAGCCAGACACCAGGGCAATTAGAAGAGCACACTGCGGCGCGCTGCGCGTCAGAGAGGCTTTAAAAAAGTTTCATTACTGACCAGGCTATGGTGTGACAGTTGTGTGTGTTTGTCCTTGATGCAAACCAGCCCCCTTTGGTGAATGTACTTTCCTGTAATCCATTCTCCCCTCCGCCCTGCCCGTGTTCTTGGGCATCTCGGTGAGAAGGATATGGAACTTGGCGAGGAGGGCAAACAGTTACACAATGGATGCAGCGGGGGTCTGTACTCTAGTTGCCTTTCCTGCAGCTCCACCAGACACCTCATCATGTCTGTTTGCTCCCCCATTAGCCTCATTAGCATCTCCTCCTGCATGTTCCAATCACGCTCACTGTATGCTTTCCTGACCTCTGCCACTGAATGCCTCCATGCATTCAGCTGTGCCCTATCAGTGCCGGAGGACTGAATGAGCTTGGAAAACATGTCATCACGAATGCGGTTTTTTTGCCTTCTAATCTGCGATAACCTCAGGGACAGAGTTGATGCGGGGAGCATAGAAACATTTGCAGCTGCAGAGGGGAAAAAAGGGAGAGTAGATTTTAAACAGATACATTTCTGAGAGAAAAAGGGAGACTCTTTCACAGTCAATCAAGCAATTCACAGCAGACAGCACATGTGTTTTAGGTACAAGTTCGCATTTTGCCTTTTATATTGAGTGCCTGCAGGTATGTGACCCATCACACACGACGAGCAACAGAATTTGGTTTCCAGGCAGCCATGGTAAGCCAAAGGGTACGCGGGGTTGGCTTCTTCTGCATTCATAACATATGGGAATGGTTTCAAACTGCAGCACCCTCCTTTCCCATAGGAACCAATGCCAGTTGGGTTTGCCATTTAAAAGGAGAGGCTGCGGTTGCCGTTTAAAAGAAGGGGCTGCAGTTTTGGTGTGAATGTGCAGCACACCCCTCCTCCCCGCCCCCATGGCTATTCTCCAGGATGATCCCTTTTAGCCAAGTGCAAACAGCCCAGCATGACCAGGGTCTAATGTGTTGGGGATCACCAAACAGAGGGGATTACTGGTCCCTTACAAAAATTCTCCTATTTCAACCAGGTGACCATGAATGATATCACTCTCCTGAAGCTGACACAGAAAGATAAAGATCAAATGTTGCATGAATGTGACCAAAACCCAGGACCATTCACTGCCATGCTTTGTGCTGCAATGATCCCAGGCCACTTGCTACTGGCTTGGCATGGTAAAGTGTCCTCCATGGAGGACACAATAAGGCTGTCCCCCTGCAGAAACCTTCTGCAAAGGCTTTCAGGGTACCTCAGGAGAGCTTCCTGGAGATGTCCCTGGAGGATTCCCGCTCCATCCCCAGACACATTAACAGACTTTTCCAGTAGCTGTACTGGCCGCGAATGCCTCCCAATTGTTCAGGGTCCAGGAACAATACGCCCTGGGAGGGTATTGCCTCCAGGGTGAGGAAAAGGTCCTAGCTGCCGGGGAGAATGGATTTGCCGGTTGCCTGCTGCGCATTCTCCTCCTCTTCCTCCTCCTCTTCCTCATCCACAAAATCCTCATCCATGTTGCAGGTATCCATGGAGAGTTGTGGGGTACCGGTAAGGACCCCTCCTAGAATGGCATCCAGCTGATCATAGAAGCGGCACGTCTCGGGCTCTGACCCGGAGCGATCGTTTGTCTCCTTTGTCTTTTGGTAGGTTTGCCTGAGCTCCTTAATTTTCATGTGGCACTGCTCTGTGTCCCTGGTGTAGCCTCTGTCCACCATGCCCTGTGTGATTTTAGCATATATATCAGCATTTCATAAAATCATAGAATCATAGAATATCAGGGTTGGAAGGGACCTCAGGAGGTCATCTTGTCCAACCCCCTTCTCAACGCAGGACCAATCATCCCAGCCAGGGCTTTGTCAAGCCTGACCTTAAAAACCTCTAAGGATGGAGATTCCACCACCTCCCTAGGTAACCCAGTCCAGTGCTTCACCACCCTCCTAGTGAAAAAGTTTTTCCTAATATCCAACCTAAATCTCCCCCACTGCAACTTGAGACCATTACTCCTTGTTCTGTCATCTGCTACGACTGAGAACAGTCTAGATCCATCCTCTTTGGAACCCCCTTTCAGGTAGTTGAAAGCAGCTATCAAATCCCCCCTCATTCTTCTCTTCTGCTAACTAAATAATCACAGTTCCCTCAGCCTCTCCTCGTAAGTCATGTGAACCAGCCTCCTAACCATTTTTGTTGCCCTCTGTGGGACTCTTTCCAATTTTTCCACATCCTTCTTGTAGTGTGGGGCCCAAAACTGGACAGATTACTCCAGATGAGACCTCACCAATGCCGAATACAGGGGAATGATCACGTCCCTCGATCTGCTGGGAATGCTTCTACTTATACAGCCCAAAATGCCGTTAGCCTTCTTGGCAACAAGGGCACACTGTTGACTCATATCCACCTTCTCGTCCACTGTAACCCCTTGGTCCTTTTCTGCAGAACTGCTGCCTAGCCACTCGGTACCTAGTCTGTAGCAGTGCATGGGATTCTTCTGTCCTAAGTGCAGGACTCTGCACTTGTCCTTGTTGAACCTCATCAGATTTCTTTTGGCCCAATCCTCCAATTTGTCTAGGTCCCTCTGTATCCTCCAGCGTATCTACCACTCCAGCGTATCTACCTCTCCTCCCAGTTTAGTGTCTTCTGGAAACCTGCTGAGGGTACAATTTACGCTACTCTCCAGATCATTAATAAAGACATTGAACAAAACCGGCCCCAGGACTGACCCTTGGGGCACTCCTCTTGATACTGGCTGCCAACTAGACATGGAGTCATTGATCACTACCCGTTGAGCCCAACGATCTAGTCAGCTTTCTATCCACCTTATAGTCCATTCATCCAGCCCATACTTCTTTAACTTGCTGGCAAGAATACTGTGGGAGACCGTATCAAAAGCTTTGCAAAAGTCAAGTCCTGCTTTCCCTTCATCCACAGAGCCAGTTATCTCATCATAGAAGGCAATTGGGTTCGTCAGGCATGACTTGTCCTTGGTGAATCCATGCTGACTGTTCCTGATCACTTTCCTCTCCTCTAAGTGCTTCAGAATTGATTCCTTGAGGACCTGCTCCATGATTTTTCCAGGGACTGAGGTGAAGCTGACTGGCCTGTATTTCCCCAGATCCTCCTTCTTCCCTTTTTTAAAGATGGGCACTACATTAGCCTTTTTCCAGTCATCCGGGACCTCCTCCGATCGCCATGAGTTTTCAAAGATAATGGCCAATGGCTCTGCAATCACATCCGCCAATGCCTTTAGCACTCTTGAATGCAGCACATCCGGCCCCATGGACTTGTGCTCGTCCAGCTTTTCTAAATAGTCCTGAACCACTTCTTTCTCCACAGAGGCCTGGTCACCTCCTCCCCATGCTGTGCTGCCCATTGCAGTAGTCTGGGAAGTGACCTTTTTCGTGAAGACAGAGACAAAAAAAGCATTGAGTATATTAGCTCTTTCCACATCCTCTGTCCCTAGGTTGCCTCCCTCATTCAGTAAGGGGCCCACGCTTTCCTTGACCCTCTTCTTGTTGCTAACATACCTGAAGAAACCCTTCTTGTTACTCTTAACATTTCTTCTGCTGGAGCGGAGTTCTGCCTGCACAGATTCTTCTCCCCATACAGCAATCAGATCCAGTGTCTCCCGTTCGCTCCATGCTGGAGCTCATTTGCGATTCTGGGACTGCATGGTCACCTGTTCTGCTCAGCTCACCACGCTGACCAAACAGGAAATTAAATTCAAAAGTTCCCGGTGCTTTTCCTGTGTACCTGGCGAGTGCATCGGAGTTGAAAATGCTGTCCAGAGTGGTCACATTGGAACTCTCTGGGATAGCTCCCAGAGGCCAATACCATCAAATTGCACAGTGCTGAGTCTACACTACCCCAAATTCAACCCAGGAAGGTCGATTTTAGCGCTACTCCCCTCGTCAGGGAGGAGTACAGCAGTCGATTTTAGGAGCCCATTAGGTTGGCGGAACGGGGTTGGTTGTGTAGACGCATTTATTATAAAATCGACCTAACATGGCTTAATTCCACCTAACTTCATAGTGTAGACCAGGCCCTGAGTGTCACTGCAAATACTGGGTGAGATGCTGAAGAGTGGACAAATCTCTAACAGGAGTCTGTCTCGGTTGAACTCGCTGAACAGAGCTCAGCAGGAGTGCTGAAGCCCTCAAGGTTCAGTCAAGGCTGCATGACCTACCCTGGAGGAGGAGTGAGACCCCGTGGGGGAGTGGCACACTGAAGGGATTCCTCCTAGAGACCATTCCAAAGGTGGGAGCATAGCACAATTCCTGTTCCTCCATGACAAATTGTGCAAAGAAGGTTAATAGGGAAGTGTTAATAACCCCTTCACATAACACAAGAACCAGGGGTCACCTGATAAAATGTATAGGCATCAGGTTTAAAACAAACATGTGGGAGCACTTCATTACACAATGCACAATAAACCTGTGAAACTCATTGCCAGGGGATGTTATTGTAACCCTTCTGCCTGTCAGAGTTGGCAGCAACAAGGGCCAGGTTCAATATCTAGGGGATTCATTCCAATAACACAATGCAAACCAGCTCGAGCCCCCACCCAGTGACCTGGGACAAATATATACCACCCCCGCTGAGCGCCTCCAAGAGGCAATACTTCCACTCTCGCAAGCACATAGTCTGAGTGTAGCAAAAAGCCTTTTAATAACAGAGAGAAACAATGTGGCATTATGTTGGGGAAACACCACCAACAGGATTCGTAACACAACCCATGACAAAAAAAAAACACCCCAAGCAAATTGGGGCGTGTCCTTTCCCTTTGGTTCTTGAATCCAGCAACCCCAAATCACCCAAAGTCCCAAAAGTCCAATGACCCAAAAGTCTCTGTCCCTGGTCAGAGCAGCCCCAGAGTTCAAAAGTTTATCTGCAGAGCTTTACCTCCCAACCTGGGTGGAGATGGGGGGTGGGGCGGGAAGAGGTAAGGGGCACCTTACATGATCTGAAGCTGACCGCCCCACAGCTCCATAGGCCTTTGCTCCACCCCGCCAGCCACCCCAAGAACTACTTCGCTTTGCTCGGCTCCGCTGCTCCACCAGCCGTCCCACAAACTGCTCCACAATATATCTTCAGGCTCCCCCACTACTTAACACAATGCTCAGTGATTTCAGCTCTTAGTCAGTTCAGCTCTTTGGTGAATTCAGCTTGTAGTAGGGGAGCTTCAGTGCTGGGGCACCATTAGCCCAAAGTGAGCTCAGCAGCTTGTAACTAGACTCCTAATGGAATCAAAATTAGCTCTGATATTCCACAGTGGAGAAAGGAGGAATTGCAATTAGCATGTAAGACCCTCACCCAGGGGCCCATGCCACCAAGTATTAATACTTGTCCCCAGCCTCTCTCAATTCACAGAGTTTTGGAACTCATGACCCTTGCCTAGCAAGTGCTACTTAGTTGATGGTGAGTCCCTCTATCATAACAAAAGGCCACGTACAGTTCCAAGCACAGTTCCCATAATCAGGGTAATAACAATTTATTCTTCCTACCCCAATAACAGAGACACTGGGGATCCCACAGCAGCCAAAGTGACCATTTGGGCAGCTATGGCCTCATTCTAGGTGGAGTGGGTGTGCCTATGCAAATGAGATCGGCCCCTGAAGTTCCACAATTTGCCACACCTCACCACCAGATGTCAGGGTGGAGCTCATTCTGACACTGCCTACATTATGAAGGTCAAAAATACAAAAAAAGTTCAAAAACAAATTAGATCAATTCATGGTCCATCAGTGCCTACTAGCCAAGATGGGCAAGGCTGCATGCAACCTGTTAAGGAAAAGTTAGCACATGTGACTCCATTTTGGTTTGGGGCCCACCATTGTTTAAATGCCAGCACATCATACACCAGGAGGAGTAATCCTTAGATATTGAATCCCTGTGAAAATCCTCCTCCTTGTCTCCAGCCTGCCTTGACTCCCAGTATCTGGTTTTTGTCAGTCTCTAACTCCCTGTCTCTTGGCCTTGATGTGAGGCCTCCCATCCTGATAATAAAAGTTACTGATGCATAGCTTTAGGACCATGCTGTGTAATTAACATACTGGTATAGCACGAGGAATGCACCAAGCAGGGATAGGTGGTAGATAAGACAAGGGTTTGTTTATTGGCTAAGGTTTCCGATGCACGAGGGCAACATGCTTTGCTAAAAGATATATAACCTTTGTATAATTTGCATTCAGGGTCCCCTCCTGGCTAGCAGGGGGGCACCATGCTCGAGCGTAATAAACTTAGTGTCTTTTGGGAACTCTGCAGTTGTGGACTTTGTTTCTGTGCCTCAGCCTAGATTCGAACTGTGCGTGACCTATCAGGTATAATTCGCAGCACTGGTGTGCGTGTCCTACCAGGTGTAATTCGTAGCACTTGTGTGCGTGTCCTATCAGGTGTAATTCGTAGCACTTGTGTGCGTGTCCTACCAGGTGTAATTCGTAACAGTTTTGGCGACCCAGATGGGACTCTAGGCTCGCCCCAACAAGCGAGACTACACTCCTCCTCTCGGACAGCTCCAGCCGGCACAGGGTGAGTTCACCTTTGAGAACTCCGAGGAGCGGGGGGTGTGAGCCGTCGCTTAGGCGATAAGGTGGCACATTTTGTGTTCTTTTGGTAGCCCATTATGGGTTCTGGGCAGAGTGTAAGTAAGGGGACCCCTTTAGCTGAAATTCTCGAGAATTGGGGGAATATCTCTGGCACCCATGGGTTAGGCAGGAAGAAAGCTGTTATTTTATGTAAGGTTGAGTGGCCAGCACTAACAACTCAAACATCTGTTGAATGGCCACCGGATGGGTCCTTTGCTGGGGATACATTAACAACGCTTAGAAGAAGGCTGGAGGACAAAGCTCCAGCCCAAATGGATTATTGGTATGTATGGGACAACTGGGCTTATGCGCGTGCGAAAGGACGTCCTCTTTCCTCCTCCTTTTCCTATCTATCTCAGGGGTCTTCAGCCCCGCTCTGTGCTATGCCTGTTTCTTCTCCTCCCCGGCCTGTTTCTGCCCCTCCCCCGGCTTACCCTCGGCTTTCTGACTTATGCCTATCATCTCCTTGCTCGCCACCCCCCTGCCCGTGCGGGCCCACCATTGACCCACCGGTTACTCTGCAAGCTCCCCCATTCAGCAACCCCTTGTTACTCATAATACGGACGGAAGTGAACGGTTTGCTTTTCCCTATGTTCACCGCCCTTTTGGCCCAGGCGATTTAGTAACATGGCAACAGCAGATGCCTCGCCTGCGTGACGATCCAGAGAAGGTTCTGCAAACCATTCGGTCTGTATTTACCGCATTTAATCCTACATGGGGAGATGTCCAGGTAATCCTGGACACACTTTTTACCCCTGACGAGAAATATTCCATTCTGGATGCGAATAGGCGCTGGGCAGGGGAGGATAGTACCCGGGCTTCTTGGCCCCTGACTGATCCCAATTGGAATCCTAACGTGCCTACTCCGATGGGCCTTTTAAAGGCGGGTAGAAACGGCCTTTTAGAAGCTGTACGTAAAGCTGGTAGTAAAACGGCTAACTGGTCTAAAATCCGCGAATGTCGGCAAGAGCTTACTGAGCACCCCCCGCCTTCTTGGCCCGGTTGTCCAAGCAAGTTCGTGTATATGGGGGTGGTATAAACCCTGAGGCAGAGGAAAACCGTCCTATGATGGTCTCCTTTTATGTTGATCAGGCAGCATCAGATATAAAAAAATATTTTTCTAAGCATGTGCCCGATTGGCCAGGAAAACCCCTCCAGGAGGTTGTCCGCCTGGCCACCTTTGTGTTTAACGGCAGGGACGAGGAAAAAGCACGGGAAAAACGTAAACAGAAGAAGGAGGAAGTAAGTATGTTAGCTGCTGCCTTGCAGGCTCCTTCGGGAAACCAGCACTGGCGAGGGCGCGGAGAGATGAGGGGAAGGGGGCATGGACGGGGGACAGGAGGAGGGGGAGGTTGGGATAGAATGAGGGAGGGGAATTGTAATTATTGTAAACAACCAGGGCACTGGAGGAGGGAGTGTCCCCTGCTTCCCCGAGGGGCTCCTTGGAAGAGCCAGGTAGAGGCTAATCCTTCTTTTCCCCCTAACGCCCCCCAGAACCTTGTTAACCCCCAGTGACTAGAGGCGGAGGTTTTGGGGACTTTGGGAGAGTTGGAATGGGACTTGGGATTACAGTCACAAATTTATTTAAAGGTTGGGGAACACCTTGTGCCTTTTCTAGTAGATACTGGGGCCACTCTCTCCACTTTAACTTTTGTTCCGGGCTCTCTGTCCGATACCAAGGTTTGGGTGCAGGGTATAGAAGGTAATCCCTGCCCGGCCCCTTTATCCTACCCTGTCCCTATTGAGCTTGGTTCTTTAAAGCTATCACATACATTTGTTGTAATGCCGGAGGGCCCCGCAAACCTCCTCGGGCGGGATGTGCTGGGCAAATTGGGGGCACATATATATTGCGCCCCCGAGGGGCTCCGCATGTCCGTCCCGGACTCGGCGGTTGCTTCTCTTATGACATCGGTTACCCCTATTCCTGGTGTGCCCTCTGAATTGTCCAGTGTTCCCCACGCTTTGTGGAGCACAAATCCTACTGATTTCTTAAATCAGCAGTTCCAGTGAGTCTGAAAACAGGGGGCGGACCGCCTCCGTCCATAAAACAATACCCCTTGCCGAGGGAGGCGGAAGAAGGCATCTCACTCCTTATTGACAGTTATTTAACTCAGGGGGTTTTAGTCCCTTGCAGTTCGCCCTGTAATACTTCCATTCTTCCAGTAAGGAAGCCTAAACCGGGACCAGACGGGTGTCCAGTCTATCGATTTGTTCAGGATCTTCGGGCTATAAATGGTTATGTTATAGCCCCCCATCCAGTTGTCCCTGATCCGAGCACTATTCTAACGCTAATTCCTCAGTCAGCCACTTGCTTTACTGTCATAGATTTGTGTGCAGCATTTTTCAGTATTTCTTTGCACCCTGATTCTCAATATTTATTCGCATTTACCTGGAAGGGTCAGCAGCTAACATGGACGCGTCTTCCCCAGGGGTTCTCAGGATCCCCTACTATTTTTTCCCGGATTCTCACCGAGGATTTAAAAGACATTGTTTTGCCTAGTTCGTCTGTCCTGGTTCAGTATGTGGATGATTTGCTAATCGCTGCCTCAGATTATAACGCATGTTTAATTGACTCTGTTGTTTTGCTTACTGCATTAGCTAATAAGGGTCATCGTGCTTCCCCATCCAAGTTGCAGCTGTGCCTAGATCAGGTAATTTATTTGGGTTTTGTAATTAGACCTGGGGAGCGCTTACTATCCCCTGATAGGGTGCGGGCAATCCAGGATGACCCACGTCCGACTACAAAAAAGCAGTTACGGGCTTTCCTGGGGGCTGCGGGGTCTGTCGACCCTGGGTTGTGGCTTTCGGAGAATTGGTAAAACCGTTAGTTCAAGCTACTACAGCACTGACCCTCGATCCTGTCTCCTGGACCCCGGAAATGGAAAATGCTTTTAAATCCGTCAAAAAGGCTCTGATCTCTGCGCCCGCCTTGGGATTCCCAGATTACGGTAAACCATTTTCTCTTTTCACTCATGAACGGCAGGGAGTGGCTAGCGGCGTCCTTTTGCAATACCTGGGGGGTCGCCCAAGCCCCGTAGCCTATTATTCAGTACAACTGGACCCTGTGATTCAGGGCTCTGTCTCCTGTGTACGGTCTGTTGCTGCTGCTGCTGTCATGGTTGAACGGTCACGACCTATTGTTTTGGGGCACCCTCTGACTGTCTGGGTCCCTCATGAGGTTGAAATTCTTTTAAAACAGCATTCTACACAGGCATTGTCTCCACAGCGGGCTCATAAATATGAACTAATCCTGTTGGCCGCTGACAACGTTACTTTACGCCGCTGTAACATCCTCAATCCAGCTACAATGCTACCCCTCCCAGAGGACGGTACCCCTCACCATGTATGCATGGATGTCGTCGCGCAGGGGTAAGCCCCGCCCGGATTTAGCGGACTCCCCTTTAGTAGAGCCTGATTTACTTCTTTTCACAGATGGGTCCTCGTACTATTTAAATGGCCACCGGGTCTCGGGCTATTCGGTTACCTCTCAGGCAGACGTTATCGAGGCTGCCCCCCTACCACCTTCCTTCAGCGCCTAGGGTGCAGAGTTACACGCGCTTACCAGGGCATGCTTATTGTCTTCAGGAAAAACTGTTACCATTTATACAGACTCTAAGTATGCTTTTGGGGTTTGTCATGCTACAGGCCAGCTCTGGAAGCAACGAGGATTTTTAACCTCCTCAGGCACAAAAATCGCTAATGGCCCTCTAATCTCTGCCCTTTTGGAAGCTATTCAGGCCCCTCGTCAGGTGGCGGTGGTTCATTGTTATGCACACAGGCAGTCTAACAGTGTTGTATCTCAGGGCAATGCATTAGCTGATTCAGCCGCAAAGGCTGCAGCTCTACAGCCCCTTCTGGTTTCGGCTTCCCTCCCCCTGGATGTGTCCTTCCCACCTGCTGACTGGACACTGCTGTATGCTGACGTATCCTTGGAGGAGCTGCATGACTGGAAACGCTGGGAGGGATCTAAGGGCTCCAATAAGGTTTGGCGGATCGGGAACAAACCTATTCTCCCCCGTCGTTATCTACTCGCAGCTGCTCATTATTTTCATTCCCTGGGTCACGCTGGTATTCAGGGCACGGTGGCTGCCATACTAAAGTTCTGGGCAGCACCGCATGTTTATCCCGCGGTAAAGCGAGTTCTTGGCTCCTGCCCTACTTGCCTGGCCTTCTCTGCTAAGACTCGGCTCGATGCCAACTCAAAAGGGGGGAGACCCTGGGCAAACTTCCCGTTTCAGCGCTTGCAGATGGACTACGCAGAAATGCCTAAATGCTCAGGGTTTCACCACCTCCTTGTTATAGTGGACCAACTTTCCGGATGGCCTGAAGCAATACCAGCCAGAAAGGCAGATGCAAGATCTGTGGTCAAGTTCTTAATGAAAGACATTGTACCCAGGTTTGGTGTCCCTGAAGTCATTGATTCAGATCGGGGCTCACACTTTACTGCAAAGATTTTGGAGGAACTGTACCGGTGCTTGGGGATTATTCGACAATTACACACCCCGTATCACCCCCAGTCTGCAGGTCAGGTGGAGCGCATGAACCAAACAATAAAGACAATGGTAGCAAAGTTTTGTAAGGAAACTGGACTTAAGTGGCCAGAGGCCTTGCCTATAGTTTTATGGCATATAAGACGAACGCCACGCATGCCCCTAGGCCTGTCCCCATTTGAGGTACTGTTTGGGAGACCAGCTTTGGTCCCGGGAACTTATGTTCCTGTACATGCTAGCCTCTTGGATGGAGATGAAACTTTGGCCAGATATGTTGCTAGACTGCAAAAGGAGCTGACTGACAACCAGTCTGAAGCTCAGTTGTTTCAAACCGCACCCTTAGGGTTACAAGTTCATTCCTTTAAGCCAGGGGATTGGGTAATGGTAAAAAAGATCCCCCGCACCGACCCCCTGGAACCCCGGTGGGAGGGGCCGTACCAGGTTCTGTTATGTACTTATTCTGCTTTAAAAGTTGCAGGTAAAGGTTCATGGATTCACCATAGCTACGTCAAGTTGGCAACAGAACCCCCACCTGACCCTGGCGAGCCAGCAGACGAGCCACTTCACGAATGAACACTACAACCAACCCATGGACTGAGCTTTCCAGCTACTGGGAGCTTCATAGCCCACCAGGACTTTTTGTGTTCCTGTTTATTGGACTTACATTGGGGGTAGTGTTTTTTGTATGGTACAGGGGAGGATGTCGACATTGGTATGGTTTGCCTGGGGGATCCTCTCCCTATTCCCAAGTCCAGTACAAGGATAGGAGGGCAATAGCTTTTTAAATTTAACCCGTGCTATCAAACAGGGTGTAAATCGAACGCAGTGTTGGATTTGTATTCATACCCCCACATATTTAGGTCAGGGGGTCCCGTTGGTAGGGGTACCTATCCCCCTTAATCGAACGCTCCAAACCAAGCTATGGGCAAACACTACATTTAACTGGAATCTTACAATCCAAATATGGTCTATTGATATGGTGGCCCAGGGTAATTATGCTTTATGTGTGTCACGACGTAAGGGCATAGAAAATACAGTTTTTGTAGGGAATTTTGTAGGGTGCAAGGACACCACCCAAATCAGCTCTGGTGCGGGAGGCCCCTCTACCTACTCCAGGACCCCGTGGCCGGTCCCTGAGGGGTCTGGCTGGTATTGGTTATGCAATCACACAGCCTATAAGGTTCTCCCAGCAGGATGGTGTGGTACATGTACCTTAGGGGCTATAATACCCGCTGTGACAGTACACCAGAACCTGACCCGGGGAGAGATCCGCAATCTAGTATGGAGGGACAGATGAAGTATTCCTTTAAACCCCCTTTCTTTATCGGCCCAAAGGCTTTCACTCCTTTGTGCGTTGGTTTCTGCCATGGTTGGGAGTAAGCGAGCTGGAAAAAGCTATAGTTAACATTTCAGCTGCTTTGGAACTAATGGCAAATGCTACTGCAGATGCTCTCTCTGCCCTTCAAATTGAAGTCACCCAGCTATCCCAAACTACATTGCAAAACTGCCTAGCCCTGGATTATCTCCTTGCAAATCAGGGCGGGGTTTGTGTTCTGGTCAATTCAAGCTGTTGCGTATTTGTAAATCAGCATCATAGGGTGGAAACTGACATCCACATCCTCAAGCAACAGGCAGCCCTATTCCACCACATCAGCCTCGACACTACCAGCGCCGGATTCCAGGAGGTCTGGGACTGGCTCACCTCATGGCTACCGGATGTGGGGACTTGGGGATGACGTATTTTGTATTTACTTTTTTTGACTGTTATTGTTTTTGCGTTATTTTTTGTATGCCTACAATGCTGCAGTATGTGCTGTCGGCAGTTGCTAACCCTGCAGCGCGGTTACTCAGCCCCGATATAGCTTTCTGACGTAAAAAAAAAAAAAAGGGAGGACTGTTAAGGAAAAGTTAGCACATGTGACTCCATTTTGGTTTGGGGCCCACCATTGTTTAAATGCCAGCACATCATACACCAGGAGGAGTAATTCTTAGATATTGAATCCCTGTGAAAATCCTCCTCCTTGTCTCCAGCCTGCCTTGACTCCCAGTATCTGGTTTTTGTCAGTCTCTAACTCCCTGTCTCTTGGCCTTGATGTGAGGCCTCCCATCCTGATAATAAAAGTTACTGATGCATAGCTTTAGGACCATGCTGTGTAATTAACATACTGGTATAGCACGAGGAATGCACCAAGCAGGGATAGGTGGTAGATAAGACAAGGGTTTGTTTATTGGCTAAGGTTTCCGATGCACGAGGGCAACATGCTTTGCTAAAAGATATATAACCTTTGTATAATTTGCATTCAGGGTCCCCTCCTGGCTAGCAGGGGGGCACCACGCTCGAGCGTAATAAACTTAGTGTCTTTTGGGAACTCTGCAGTTGTGGACTTTGTTTCTGTGCCTCAGCCTAGATTCGAACTGTGCGTGACCTATCAGGTATAATTCGTAGCATTTGTGTGCGTGTCCTACCAGGTGTAATTCGTAGCACTTATGTGCGTGTCCTACCAGGTGTAATTCGTAGCACTGTGTGCATGTCCTACCAGGTGTAATTTGTAACAAACCCCATGCTCCGGGTGTCCCTAAGCCTCTGACTGCCTGAAGCAGAAACTGGATCAGAGGCGATGGATCTCATGATAAGTGCCCTAGTTCTATTCATTCCCTCTGATGTATCTGGACACTGTCAGAAGACAGGATACTGGACTGGACGGATCATTGGTCTGATCCAGTATGGCCGTTCTTATGTTCTTATTGTGAGTGGAAATAGCAAAAGGAGAGTGAGAGGCAAAGGAGAAGAGTGTGGGAGGGGATAAGAGTGGGTGCGAGGGAGATCGAGGGATGGGATTACTAGGGCAAGTGGAGGGGTTAGAGGAGGATAGCAGACAAGAAACTTCTGCATTTATGATGGGAGAAAGAGGACAGAGTTGTGAGGGAGAGGGGGGAAAGGAAGGCAGGCCAAGCAGAGGGGGAATATCACCTCTCAGCTTGTCGATTTTTGCGGTTCACACACAGTCAACAAAACAGTTGTCAAGCTGTTGCCCTTCCCATATTGCTAATTGTTACAGGGTGGACCTGTCTAGATCTCAGCTAGTGAGGTGCCGGCGTGGTATTGATGCAGAACAGGAGATCACAGTGTGGAAAAGGAGAACCTATTGGTCCACAGCATATCTAATGTCTCCATCATTGTAGCATGTAGATGCCAGTCTGCAAGGCACCTCCCACTGCTCTGTCCTTCACTGGAGAGAGATGCTACCAAACTCCATCAGAACATCCTGGCCTCCCCATTTCATGGAAAGATCACTGATTCTCCCAGAGGAAGGCTGGGACCAAACTGCACCATCTGTTCAGAGGCCCCTGCAAGAAGAATCAGAAAACTCTTGGTGAATTCAGAGGGGAGCAGCAGCTGGTTACATAGCAGAGGAGAGAGAGGCTGCAGGCCAGTGCAAGGCAGATCCCGCACCCATCAGGAACGTTTCTAACCAATCCCTTGTCGCCACAAGCTGTCACTCAAGCTCCTAACTTTACATACCTGATCAAATAGTATTTTATAGTGACTTTTCTTTCCTAAGCTACAGCTATATTATGCAGCTACTGAGGAGAGCTGTGGGACAGGTAACTTTTTTGGGGAAAACACCTCTTCTTAACAACAGAATAGAGATAGCCAGGCAGCCGCTGTGTGAGGGTCCTCTGAACTGTACACCTCTCGATGCACCTTGATCCTCAGCCTGCAGTCCCCCTGTAACTCCAAGCCTGTAGTGCGGTGTGTATGATTTGCACTAGTAGTATCTATCAGTCATCTATCAATGGCTGGGAGTAGAAAGGGAGGAGGGTTATCCACACTATTCTTCTGGTCATGACCTCTGCCTCAACTTACCCAGCTCTGCACAAGGAATCAGCTTAGCCTGCCCCCACTGCTATTCCTGTCACTGACTCTCCATGCACACACCTCAGACCTGCCTCTCAGACCCCTACTATCTGAGACCTGGGCTCTCCTCCACCCCATAGCTCTGCTGACATCCCTGAACCATAGCAATGTAGGGCTGGAAGGGACCCCGAGAAGTCATCAGGCCCAGCCCTCTGTGCTGAGGCAGGATCAAGACAACCTGGACCATCCCTAACAGGGGTTTGTCCAGCCTGTTCTTAAAAACCTCCAATGATGGGCCATGTTTCTTGACTTTAGCAAAGCTTTTGACACGGTCTCCCATAGTATTCTTGTCAGCAAGTTAAGGAAGTATGGGCTGGATGAATGCACTATAAGGTGGGTAGAAAGCTGGCTAGATTGTCGGGCTCAACGGGTAGTGATCAATGGCTCCATGTCTAGTTGGCAGCCGGTATCAAGTGGAGTGCCCCAAGGGTCGGTCCTGGGGCCGGTTTTATTCAATATCTTCATAAATGATCTGGAGGATGGTGTGGATTGCACTCTCAGCAAATTTGCGGATGATACTAAACTGGGAGGAGTGGTAGATACGCTGGAGGGGAGGGATAGGATACAGAAGGACCTAGACCAATTGGAAGATTGGGTCAAAAGGAATCTGATGAGGTTCAATAAGGATAAGTGCAGGGTCCTGCACTTAGGACGGAAGAACCCAATGCACAGCTACAGACTAGGGACCGAATGGCTAGGCAGCAGTTCTGCAGAAAAGGACCTAGGGGTGACAGTGGACGAGAAGCTGGATATGAGTCAGCAGTGTGCCCTTGTTGCCAAGAAGGCCAATGGCATTTTGGGATGTATAAGTAGGGGCATAGCGAGCAGATCGAGGGACGTGATCGTTCCCCTCTATTCGACATTGGTGAGGCCTCATCTGGAGTACTGTGTCCAGTTTTGGGCCCCACACTTCAAGAAGGATGTGGATAAATTGGAGAGAGTCCAGCGAAGGGCAACAAAAATGATTAGGGGACTGGAACACATGAGTTATGAGGAGAGGCTGAGGGAGCTGGGATTGTTTAGCCTGCAGAAGAGAAGAATGAGGGGGGATTTGATAGCTGCTTTCAACTACCTGAAAGGGGGTTCCAAAGAGGATGGCTCTAGACTGTTCTCAATGGTAGCAGATGACAGAACGAGGAGTAATGGTCTCAAGTTGCAGTGGGGGAGGTTTAGATTGGATATTAGGAAAAACTTTTTCACTAAGAGGGTGGTGAAACACTGGAATGCGTTACCTAGGGAGGTGGTAGAATCTCCTTCCTTAGAGGTTTTTAAGGTCAGGCTTGACAAAGCCCTGGCTGGGATGATTTAACTGGGAATTGGTCCTGCTTTGAGCAGGGGGTTGGACTAGATGACCTTCTGGGGTCCCTTCCAACCCTGATATTCTATGATTCTATGATTCTATGATTCTTTTTGAAGAATAAGAAGGCAGCATTGATGAGGGCCCAGGGTATATCCAACAGGTTCTCCTTAATCAGAATGGTAGTTGTAACATACGGTATAAAGCAAAACTGGATATAAAGCTGTTGACTGAGTTAGAGACCCCTCCTCAGAAAAAAGTGGTTAAGACATGGTCGTGTGCAGCAACTGTCCTGAGCTTTTGCCTGACTGAATCATTTTTACGTTAAGAGCTTTCAGATAACCTTTTTTCTGAAAGTACTAAATAAATAAAACTGCCCAATTGGTTTGAAGTGAGCCTTGAATGTTGTCTTCACTTTTTTACAAATTACTTGTCTAAAATTTTTAAGCAAGAAAATTTTAGGACAACTGTATCGTGTTTGGAATGAGACTAATTTTTGCCACCCTCGATAGTTCATTAGCGAAATAAGGTGCTGTTTTGTGTATTTACACATAGGCTGCCTAGAATTCTTTCACTGTGACAAAAGGTTTTTAGCAAGAAAGCAAAAATCAATTACTCAGTGAATTGCTCATTGGAACATCAAACAGTAACAGGGAAAAAAGTGTACTTAAGTATCATGCTGTAGATTAGGGTTAGAATTTAAGAACATACGAAAGTAGAAAGGTAATACTGCATTGCTTTCATAACTTGCATCCATAGTCCAGTCTGTCAAGGGAATTCTTTTATATTCTTATGGGGAGACAGTGTGGTCTAATGAATACAGCAAGTGTTGTGGTCCAGCTGATCCAGAGAGGCTGAAATAGCACTTTGCAGATTGCATTTTCAAGATGGCAAAGAATCATCCCACTCCCTAGTAGTCAGGACAGGACAAGCAGTGAGTGCAGAAGGCAGCGTGTGGAAGCAGTGGGAGAGTGGGCCTAAGATCACAAAATGGAGATGTCTTGGGTCTCTCCATGGTAACCCAGGGAGTTTGCCATGCAATAAATAAGTATTGCTCTGTTTTATTTTGCATTACATTTAATAGTACCGCTAGGCAATGTAGAGCACTTTAAATGGAGGAACCCAGGCAGAGAATATACTTAGCACACTGTATGCAGCAGACACATTCTAAATGTGGCAAAACTGTCAATTCCATTTGTGGTAAGAATACTCTTATCATGATGTCTGTATTTTTTCCTCTGTGTGTCACAGAAGGAAGACAATGGAATGTACCATCATAAAGGCCTCAGATGAAAGCCTGACCCAGTGAAATCAATGAAAGCTTTGCCACTGACTTCCCTGGAGCCAAGATTTCACCCCAAACTCTGTCAAATAGGCAATTTTTTAATGTCATTTGCAACGTGCAGTGGCTGACTCCAAACACAGGTAGTGCTCTGTGAAAACTCAGGATTCCCAATTGTTGGGGCATGGGACGGAAGAGCAAAGAGATGGTTGGAAGCCCATCTCTTAAAGTTGAGCTAAGTCATTCTGATGCAGACCCTCAAGGCTGAAGTCTCGGTCAATATGCATGTCTGATGGCTGACATTGGGGATTGAAGAGAGTATTTCTAATATTGCTAAACACATGAGTTTCTACAGCTTAAGCTAAACCTCCAAGCTGTGTAGCTGGGGCCTGCAACAGACTCTCAGTCTGTGAATTGGGCACAGAAGGGAACGTGTAAAATGGCAGACTGGTAACTGGGGAGGCAATTTATACAAGTTCCAAAATGCCTTGAACAGCACCATGCTAATACACCTGCAAAGTTTGTAGCAGAGAGTGCTACACTCTGCTTTATCACCATTCAGGCATTTCTATTTACACAAATAGAATCTCCTTCCTTAGAGGTTTTTAAGGTCAGGCTTGACAAAGCCCTGGCTGGGATGATTTAACTGGGAATTGGTCCTGCTTCGAGCAGGGGGTTGGACTAGATGACCTTCTGGGGTCCCTTCCAACCCTGATATTCTATGATTCTATGATTCTATGATTCTATGGGGATTCAACAACCTCCCTTGGAAGCCTGTTTCTGAGCTTAACCACCCTTAGAGTTAGGGCTTCTCTACATATAAACTGCTGCAGCGGCATCCAGTGAAGATGCTACCTACGCCAATGGAAGGGCTTCTTCAGTTTTCTAAATTTTTGATCATTTATGTTGCTCTCCTCTGGCATCTCTCATTTTGTCCACATCTCTCTTAAAGTGTGGTGCCCAGAACTGGACACACGACTCCAGCTGTGGCCTCACCAATGCTGAGTAAAGCAGGACATATTACCTCCCACATCTTACATACCACACTCCTATTAGTTCACCCCAGAATGATATTGGCCTTCTTCGCAACTGCATCACATTGTTGGTTCCTATTCAATTTGCAATCCACTATAATAACCCCCAGATCAGTACTGCTGCCTAGCCAGTCATTCTCCAGTTTCATAGAACCATAGAATATTAGGGTTGGAAGAGACCTCAAAAGATCATCTAGTCCAACCCCCTGCTCAAAGCAGAACCAACACCAACTAAATTATCCCAGCCTGGGCCTTAAAAATCTCTAAGGATTGAGATTCCACCACCTCCTTAGGTAACATATTCCAGTGCTTCACCACCCTCCCAGTGAAATAGTGTTTCCTAATATCTAACCTAGACCTCCCCCACTGCAACTTGAGACCATTGCTTCTTGATCTGTCATCTGCCACCACTGAGAACAGCCTAGCTCCATCTTCTTTGGAACCCCCCTTCAGGTAGTTGAAGGCTGTTATCAAATCCCCCCTCACTCTTCTCTTCTGCAGACTAAATAACCCCAGGTCCCTCAGCCTCTCCTCGTAAATCATGTGCCCCAGCCCCCTAATCATTTTCATTACCCTCCGCTGGACTCTCTCCAATTTGTCCACATCCCTTCTATAATGGGGGACCAAAACTGGACGCAATACTCGAGGTGTGGCTTCTCCAGTGCCGAATAGAGAGGAATAATCACTTCCCTCGATCTGCTGGCCGGGGAGCTGATCCGGGGGCAAGGAAGCCCAGTTTGTAGCTGTATATTTAATTTTTCCTTCCTAAGTGAAGTACTTTGCACTTGTCTTTATTGAATTTCACCGCTCCCTTCTCTGACCCCCGATCAGCCCCTCAGGCCAGCCAGCCTGGTCTTCCTGCTCCCTTCCCTGCCCCCAGATTAGCCCCTCGGCCCAGCCAGCCTGGTCTTCCTGCTCCTTTCCCTGCCACGGATAAGCCCTTTGGCCCAGCCTAACTATTCTCCCCGCTCCCTGCCCTACCCCCGGATCAGCCCCTTTGTAGGAGCAGGACTTTATAATTGTACTATAAGAATTGATGTAAATTGATGTAAACTTTGTTTTATACTACCAGCCACCCTTTTTGAATAACAGAAAGGAATGACCCTTTAAGACTATGGAATCCTGTTTCCCATATGTATTACAATTAGGACCTGGTAGGCCCTTTTAGTTTTTGTTATAAAGTTTGGTTAGTAAGAGACAGGATTTTGTATTGTGTATTGTATTGTGTCTATGATAAATAGATTAGAGAAATGTCGAGGGCCTGAAGCCCCAATGTGGATTGTTTTAGTTATAAGATTTAGCAAGGCATGACGACCCTGAGGTGGAGGCTGGCACCCCTAAAGACAATTGATTAAATCAAGCCAGGACAGGATGACCCTCTCGGAGGTGTTTTGGAATGTTAACATCAAATGTTAACACCAATTAACGAGTAACCTGTCATAAACTGACAGAGCAAAATCTATAGACTTCAATGGAGAAAAAGGACTATAAGAACAGAGTGCTTTGCCATGAAACTTTGGGTTCAGTCCTGCAAAGCCTCGGAGCATTGGGTCGTGACTGACAGAGCCCAGCTCCTCACTCGTGCTCAATCTAACTGGCCATTGGATTGACTTGAGCTACAACAGACTGGTAACTATAAAGACCATCTTCAGGACTTGTGTGTGTGTGTGTGTATGTGTGTGTGTTGTGTAATTGAATGCATATGCTAACTGCTGTATTCTCAATAAATGCGGCATGCCCCTGGATCAGACCTTCGGCCCAGCCAGCCTAGTCTCCCCGCTCCCTGCCATGCCCCCAGATCAGCCCCTCGGCCCAGGTAGCCTGGTCTCCCCACTCCCTTCCCTCAGGGCCAGCCCACAACATTTTGGAGCTCAAATGACGCCCCCATACCCCCTTGCTTGGGCCAAAACTTTCAAAGGTCTCAATTCTGCCTTCTTCCTGTTCTATTCCTCTCATGGTGTTGCTCTGTTACCTACCCCAATAAAGGAGAACTAACAATTTAAAATGCCTTGTTCAAAAATGTTAAGTAACACTCAACTTTCAAACGCCTGAACAGCAAATGTAACTTTTCTTGTCTTCATAGCAAACACTGGCATTTTTATCTGTTTGAATAATCAAAGTGATGCTTTCCGTGCCTTCTTGGTTGCAAAGATTTGAACTGCTTCCTGAAGGTCCACCGGCTGGGCCAGCTCATGCTCTATTGAGATGGTTGCAAGGCCAACCAGCTCTCCTGTGTCACTGTGGAGCATAGATGTGTTTTTATCAACTTCAGCTTGGAGAAGCTGTGTTCTCCACTGGCAACTGTTACAGGAAGAGTTAGAAGTACGCGCAGAGCAACAAAAGCATTTGGAAAGAGGGTGGTCATCTTATTTGTGTACATTCCAGAACAGCCTTTGGAGTTGATCCTGCTGAAATGTATCTTGAAAGGGCTTTCAGTTCATCACCGAAATCACTCGCATCAATATTGCGCATGTCATTATGTGTCAACACTGCCTCTAGTGCCCTGTATTGCTGGTGTAGGTCTTCTTCAGCTATAGTGAGGAGTTTTGGAATATCATACAACATCCCAAATATACTGCTGTGTTCCTTGAGCTGCATGAAACGTTCTTCAACTGACTGTATACTGCTGTGTTCCTTGAGCTGCATGAAACGTTCTTCAACTGACTGTATTGCACAATCTAGCACCTGGTTAAAAAATTCAACTTTGAATTGTTGTTTGGGGTCTCGTATGGGATTATCCCATGCCTCGTAATCAAAATGCCTTCTTCTTCAATGACTCTTGTATTCTTAAATGGGTGGGAAAATAGCTTCAGTGTGAAGTTCCTCTGCCAACTTCTGTGCACTCTTCAGAATGTTTTGAAATCCCTAATCTGAGCGGTAAAACTGTAGGTATGACTTTGCATTGTCCAGTTGGTCCATTGCTCCAGATATATCAAGGTCAACACCTTGGAGTCGCTTGCTTACAACATTTATTTCAAACGGTATGTCAAGCCACAACACTAAGCCACACAGAAATTTGAAGTTATGTATGTTTCTGGTGATTCCATTTCCCTCTGCCACTGTTCTCCCATGAACAGTTCCTGTCATAGCATTGTTCTCCATAATGGCAACTATGGCATCATCTATCTTCCCAATTTGGGTTTGATAGGCTTTATCGCTCCACTCAAATTTCCCATTGTGTGGCACTCAGTGGTTTCAGTGTCAGAGAGGATGTTCCCAGTTGTTGCTTCAAAATTTGCCATTGATGAGTTGAGGTAGAGAAGAATACATAGATGCTTTGAATTACATTAGAAAATTCAGCAGCCTCACTAGAAGTTGATGCTGCATCACTGACCACCAAGTTCAATGAATGAGAACTGCATGGTACAAAAAAAGCGCGAGGGTTTAACTGTTGGGTCCGTGTCTGCACTCCTCTGTTCTTTCCTCTCATGTGAGCACCATTATCGTAGCCCTGACCTCTCGTGTCAGCTATCGCAATTCCCGTATCTTACAGCTTTTTAAGAAGCACATTTGTCATACCAGCTCCTGTAGTATCATCAATGTCAATAAATTCTAGAAAATGCTCTCTGACAGTCACCATTGCAGGGGCATTTTCACTAGGTTCTGTTGTTGTTACAAAACACACTATTAAAGTAATTTGTTCCGTATGGCTGATGTCAGGTGTGCAGTCCAGAATAACAGAGTAATATCTTGCTGACTTCAGATCTGCCACAATCTTCTGTTTGACTTTTGTTGCCAGTAACTGTATGATCTCATTTTGAATTGTTTTTCCAAGGTAGTGATGTGTGTACATTTCTTGGGTGGTGACTCTTCTTAGATGCTCCTAGTGTACAGCATCAAACTCAGCCATCAGCTCCACAATTTTAAGGACATTTCCACTGTTTGGCACATACAGCTGATCTGAAGTGCCACACAGTGCTAGGTTTTGGGTAGCAAGCATTCTCACAATGGCAATGAGCCTTTTCAGAACATTTTACCAGTAAAGAGACTCTGATGCAATCTTCTCTTGATGCTGATCATCTGTGGTGGCCTTTAACCTTAGTCTCATCTCAACTATGGAATACTTGCCACTATGGAATGCTCTCTGGTGATTTGCTGCCTTCTCATGGCTCCTCCTCCTCTCTCTCCCTGCAGCTCCTGCTGCTTTCTGTTATTCCCTCTCACCTTTTCTCCTGTCTGCCTGTTATGTCTCTTGTGCCCTCTTTCCTCCAGCACAGCTCTCCACCATCTCTCTGCATCTAGAGCAGAGAGAATACATATGCACCAGCAGCAGCCACAATTTTCTACACTCTGGGTCCTAGTGGCGCCCCACACAGTCTGGCACCTAAGGCGGCCGCCTCAGTTCATCTCATGGTAAGGCCAGCCGTGCCTTCCCTGCCCCTGATCAGCCCGTCGGCCCACACAGCCTGGTCTCCCTGCTCCCTTCCCTACCCCCGGATCAGCCCCTCAGCCCATCCAGCCTGGTCTTCCCACCTCCTTCCATGCCCCACAGATCAACTAGCTGGGCTGAGGGCCTGATTTGGAGGCAGGGAATGGATGAGGGGGACCAGGGTGGCTGTGCCGAGGTGCTGATCTGGGGCAGGGGGCTGGATGACAATTGTTTTTCCTTACCTCTCCACTCCCTCCTGCGCAGGACAGAAAACCCAGGCCTTTTCACTCTCACCCACTCCTCTGTTAGCCCCTGTGATAAATGAAGAGGTGGTGAGTAGCTCCCTTTTATGGATTCTCAACCAGCCAGTTAGCTGTATAATCCCTCTTGGTAGCTGTTCTCTGCTTGTTTTACCTGTAAAGGGTTAAAAAAGTCCCCCAGGTAAAGAAAAGGGGCATGTGACCAAAAGAACCAATGAGAAGGCTAGAACTTTTTAAAATTGGGAAGGAAGCTTTCCCTTTGTGTAGAACTGGTCAATGAAATTGTTTTTAATGGTTCACTTTATTAATATAACTTCATAAGTAAAATGAATGAAACTACATTCATTCATATGTAACCCTTCTGCCCGTCAGAGTTGGCAGCAACAAGGGCCGGGTTCAATATCTAGGGGTTCCATTCCAATAACACAATGCAAACCGGCTCGAGCCCCCACCCAGTGACCTGGGACAAATATATACCACCCCCGCTGAGCGCCTCCAAGAGGCAATACTTCCCCTCTCGCAAGCACATAGTCTGAGTGTAGCAAAAAGTCTTTTAATAACAGAGAGAAACAATGTGGCATTATGTTGGGGAAACACCACCAACAGGATTCATAACACAACCCATGAGCAAAACAACCCCACCCCAGGCAAATTGGGGCATGCCCTTTTCCCTTTGGTTCTTGAGTCCAGCAACCCCAAATCACCCAAAGTCCCAAAAGTCCAATGCCCCAAAAGTCTCTGTCCCTGGTCAGGGCAGCCCAGAGTTCGAAAGTTTATCGGCGGAGCTTTACCTCCCAACCTGGGTGGAAATGGGACGGGGGTAAGAGGCACCTTACGTGATCTGAAGCTGACCGCCCCATAGCTCCATAGCGGCGCTCCGCTCCGCCAGCCGCCCCACAAAACTCCTTCGCTCAGCTGCACTCCGCTCCACCAGCCGCCCCACGAACTCCTTCGCTCAGCTGCGCTCCGCTCCGCCAGCTGCCCCACGAACTCCTTCGCTCAGCTGTGCTCCGCTCCGCCAGCCGCCCCACGAACTCCTTCGCTCAGCTGTGCTCCGCTCCGCCAGCCGCCCCACGAACTCCTTCGCTCAGCTGCGCTCCGCTCCGCCAGCTGCCCCACGAACTCCTTCGCTCAGCTGCGCTCCGCCAGCCGCCCCACGAACTCCTTCACTCAGCTCCACGGCCCACAAGCAGCTCCTGCCATCCACACACTGCTCCGCGTCGAACTGCTTCACCAGCCGTCCTGCAAACTGCTCCACAATATATCTTCAGGCTCCCCCACTACTTAACACAACACTCAGTGATTTCAGCTCTTAGGTGAATTCAGCTTATAGTAGGGGAGCCCCAGTGCTGGTGCACTGTCAGCCCAAAGTGAGCTCAGCAGCCTATAACTAGACTTCTAATGAAATCAAAATTAGCTCTGATATTCCACAGTGGAGAGAGGAGGAAGTGCCATCAGCATGTAAGGCCCTCACCAAGGGGCCCATGCCACCAAGTATTAATACTTGTCCCCAGCCTCTCTCCATTCACACAGTTTTGGAACCCATGGCCCTTGCCTAGCGAGTGCTACTTAGTTGATGGTGAATCCCTCCATCATAACAAAAGGCCACGTACAGTTTCAAGCACAGTTCCCATAATCAGGGTAATAACAATTTATTCTTCCTGCCCCAATAACAGGGACACTGGGGATCCCACGGCAGCCAAAGTGACCATTTGGGCAGCTATGGTCTCATTCTAGGCGTGGTGGGTGTACCTATGCAAATGAGATCGGCCCCTGAAGTTCTTTTCCATAACTTGCCACACCTCACCACCAGATGTCAGGGTGGAGCTCATCCTGACACTGCTTACATCCTCCCCCCAGCCGAGACTTTGTCGTCCCGACAAATCACACTCCCTTTATACCAACTCATTGGTTTCCTCCAAAGGGCCTCAGGAAGCCCACTTTAGCTTCCACAAGCCTGTGTGCTAAATGTATTGGCTCCTCACTAGTCACCCCAGGTGCATCATAAGTTAACCGTTTCACTGGTCTTATCACCCTGTCTCGTCTATTGAGAATCTCTGTTGCCGAAGTAAGGGGAACATCCTCTTGAGTGACGGATGGAGAGGCTTCCCTGGAGGGTCCCTCGGCTACTGGCGTAGGCCCCTGCACTCCTAGTGCTAACGCTGGAGGGTCCAAGGTGCCCAGGACATCCTCTACCTGTCTGTCCCCATTGTCCAATAACCTGTGTGTGTCATCACAGGGGGGTCTCATCAGCAGCACCGGGGTATCAGAAAGGGGCCTAAATAGTTCCGCCATTGGGTTTAGGGCGGAAGAGGGAAAACTCTCGTTTGGTTCAGCTGATCGAGACTGAAATCTTGTCTCCATCCCAGGATACACCAGGATTGTGTCTTCCTCCTCAGACTCACTCTCAGATGTGCAGAATAGGGGTAAGTTAGCTGCAGGGGGCCCACTGTCTGTGTTGGATGGCGGCTTTGGTCTAGTACCTCTGTTCTGCCCGGCGGCCCTGCCGTGGCCCATCTCACAAGGGGTGCTTACCAATTCCCCCACAGGGAGCAAAAGGTTTCTATGCACCGTCTTTATTTGCCCTGGACCGTCTTCAGGTTTGATCTTGTAGACCGGCAGATCTCCCAGCTTTTCCATCACCAGGTAAGGGATTGCCTTCCATCTGTCAGCTATCTTGTGTTTGCCAGCAATACCCAAATTTCGCAGCAGGACTCTGTCCCCCGGCTGGAGCTCCTGCGAACGCACTCTAGCATCATATCGATGTTTGTTGCGGTCTGCGTTCTTCCGAGCCGCAGCAGTAGCTAAGCGATAAGCATCCCGCAGCTTTTCTCTTAGTCGGGATACATACTGCTGATGAGTTTCATAGCTATCTCCATCCTCTGATACACCAAAGCACAAGTCTATGGGTAATCTTGGTTCTCGCCCAAACATCAAGAGATATGGGGTGACTCCCGTAGCATCGTTCTTTGTGGCATTGTAGGCATGCACCAGAAATGCGACATGCTGGCTCCAGGTTGCCTTCTGCTCTGGTCGCAAAGTTCCCAACATATCTAATAGGGTTCGATTGAACCTCTCTGGCTGAGGATCACCTTGGGGGTGATAAGGCGTTGTCCTAGACTTTTTAATTCCTGCTATCTTCAGCACCTCCTTCAGAAGGTGACTCTCAAAATCCCGCCCCTGATCAGAGTGTATCCGAGCCGGGAATCCATAGACTGAGAAATATTTGTCCCACAATACTCGAGCAACGGTGGTGGCCCTCTGATCACGTGTGGGATATGCTTGTGCATACCGTGTAAAATGGTCAGTCACTACTAGAATGTTTCCAACATTCCTCTTGTCTACCTCTACAGACAAGAAATCAATGCATACCAACTCCAAAGGTTTGTTGCTGGTGATGTTCTTGAGATATGCAGCCCTCGTGGGCAGAGTTTTCCTTTGAACACATCGAGCGCAAGTCTCACATTTCCTGCGAACATCTTCAGCCATTCGGGGCCAATAGAACCTACTACGAATAAGTTCCAGGGTCCTCTCCATCCCTAAATGCCCAAAGTCATCATGCAGGGCCCTCATGGCCAGGGCTCTGTACTTTTTTGGCAGTACTAGTTGTGCTCGTTGTTTTTGTAAAGGGTCAGTGGTCATTCGGTGTAGCACTCCCTGAATCAGTTTTAGTTTGGTCCATTCTCTCAATAGTAGTTTACCCTCCGGGTTAGGTGGGACAACCGCAGCTGGGCTTCGCCCCTCCCTTTTGGCAAGTAGTGTATCACGAATGTCAATATCTTGCCGCTGGGCTTCTTGCCAGTCAACCGCATTGAGCATGGGCAAAGGAGATTGGTCTAATGCAATATAGTTCACCGAAGCAGAAGGCATGCATTCAGGGGGCAGGCCCAAAGCTTCTGCAACACATCCCTGAAAGTCTTCACGGGCCTCTGGCTCTCGGCGACTCACACTGCAAATAGCTCTCACTCCATCTGTGGGTATCACAGCAACTTCTGGAGCCTGCGGACGCCTGGACAATGCATCTGCATCTACATTGCTTCTCCCTGATCGGTACTGAATGCTGAACTCATGGCTAGCCAAGGCGGCCACCCATCTCTGCCCTGTAGCATCCAGCTTAGCACTTGTTAACACATAAGTCAGTGGATTGTTGTCTGTCCACACCTGGAACTGAGCACCATACAAGTAGTCTCGAAATTTCTCAGTGATGGCCCATTTCAAGGCCAAAAACTCCAGCTTGTGGGTGGGATAGCGAGTTTCACTATCAGACAATCCTCGGCTGGCAAAGGCTACAGGTTTACATTTGCCTTCCACTTCCTGGTACAGGACTGCTCCCAGACCCTCCAAACTGGCATCAGTATGCAGGATAAATGGTTTGCTTGGGTCAGCAAAAACTAGGACTGGAGCATGAGTTAGGCAAGTAATGATTTCTCGAAAAGCCCTTTCACATCTCTCATCCCACCGTGGCCCAAATGGTGCAAAGGGGCCATTGTCTCTCTGCACAGGAGGCTTTGGGGACCTCCCCTTATTCTTGGACTTAGATTTGTTCTTGCTGGACTGATGTCCCCTGGTAAGATCATTCAGAGGCTTTACAATCGTAGCATAGTTTTTCACAAATCTGCGGTAGTAGCCACTAAATCCAAGGAAGGTCTTGAGTTCTCTGTAGTTACTTGGACGTGGCCATGTAGTGAGTGCTTCTATTTTATCAGGATCAGTACTCACATCTTCTTGGGACACAATGTGACCCACATACTTCACTGAGGTTCTGCAGAACTGGCATTTGTCAATTGAAAGCTTCAGACCATAATCCTCCAACCTATCAAGCACTTTAAGAAGTCTTTCTTCATGCTCCTCTAAGGTTCTTCCAAACACAATCAGGTCATCCAAATAAACTAACACTTGCAGTAAATTCATGTCTCCCACAACTTTCTCCATGAGACGTTGAAAGGTGGCAGGTGCTCCAGAAATCCCTTGGGGCATGCGTTCGAACTGATAAAACCCTAATGGGCAGATGAAGGCTGTCTTCTCCTTATCTTCTTCTCCCAGAGGGATCTGGTAGTATCCACTTCGAAGATCCAACACAGAGAACCACTGGCTTCCCAGCAAACAGTCTAAGGCATCTTGCACTCGAGGCATAGTGTACTGGTCGACCACAGTACGGCTGTTTAGGGTGCGGTAGTCAATACACATCCGGATTTTCCCATTCTTTTTGCGGACTACCACAATGGGTGAGGCGTATGGGCTGCGGGACTCTGTAATGATGCCATTCGCAGCCAGCTCCTGAAGATGATGTCGCACATCTTCCATCTCAGAGAGAGCAATCTTCCTAGATCTTTCCCTGAAAGGTCGAGAGTCATGTAGTCTGATATTGTGCTCTACTCCTTTTGCACATCCCACATCCCACTCATGCAGTGAGAACACCTTGGATCTTTCACAAAGTTTCTTCCTCAGGCGATCTTTCCAGTCCTCGGACACTGGTGAATCTCCAAAGTCAAACTTTGCTGGGTCTATTGCTGGAACTGGAGTTTCATACTGGGGTTTTACAATTGACTCAGGCTCAAAGAGGTCTGCTATCTTTTGTCCTTGCTTCACAAAAATATCACGACTCGTTTCATTAGCAATCAGTATAGTCACCCTTTCCTGGGCTTCAGCAGGTAGAGTTATGACTCCACTGGGGACCAGCACTCCTTCAGGGAGCTCTCCTCCCATCGGCTGCTCTATCATTGCTAACATCCCTTTACTGCCTTTCAGACAGGTACTCATGACAAGCACTTCTTGCTCCGTCCTTGCAGGCACTACTAAGGGGGTTGTGCCCGCGTACTTCAGTGCCCCAAGCGGTAGCTCAGATGTGTCCCTTTTAGCGCTCTCAATTTTCCTATAGGCTTCAGCACAAAGCGTATGGATCATCAGGGTATTCAGGTACTGGTCCCCAGCCCGCCTTCTGCAGTAATCTGCGAGTACCTTGAAGAGACTGGAGTTGGTCCCTATCAGCACAGACACATCAGAAGTCCCTTTAGGGTCAGGGCATATTAAGGCAGCTGTGTCTACCTCTTCTCTTACCCCAGCAACCTCCTCTGGGAATTCCAGGTGCACTATGACATACCCTTGATAGGGGTATTCATCCATGCTGAGGCCACATAGGCCAAGGCCAGTCAGTGGCTGTATAGGCAGGTGCCTAAGCATCTGTTGGTAGAATGACTGAAATATAATAGTCACTTGAGATCCAGTGTCAAGCACTGCTTTACACTCCACCCCTTCGATCCTCACCATGACCTCTGCTCGAGGCCCTATCAGTCCTGCAGGGATCCCAGCTGGACAGTCTTTTCTGGGGGAATCTTCAAATCCTGCAGACCTGGGGGGTCCCCGTCCCCAGACCCTCTGGCAGCTACCGGATCTCTCCCAACTGATCCTCAGCTTTCCATACACTAAGGAGGGGTTTTCTTCATTACAGCACTTGGCAGCACTGTGTCCATCCTGACCACATCGGTAGCAGAAGAATTGACCTTTCCCCCTTCGCCTGGGGGGGATGGTGGCTCTAAGTGCGGGCTTCTCAATCACCACAGTTTGAGGCTTCTTATTCCTAGAAGTCTTAACTCGGTCAACGGTACTTTGCAGCTCAGCTATCCGTTCCGTCAGGACCTGCATTTGTTGGGCAAGTTCCTCTCTGGTGCTCACCATCAGTACACTGGCCATTTGCAGTGGTGTTGTGCTGGCTGGCTCCGATGATTGGGCTTCCCAAAACTCACTGGCAGCCTGCCTTTCTTCCTCCTCTCGGACCTCTTTTATCAGCTGGGAGTAACTTGGGGGATGTTCCCGTCGTTCTCTTAGCCGGAAATGAAGTAGAATCGGGTTCTGATACTGAGTTCCTCTTACAATTTGAGCCAGTCTGGTCTGATCCATCTGCTCAGCAGTCACTGCTCCCCTCATGACAGCTCTCTGAAGCAGTCTCTCCAGTCTCTGTATGTAGGCTGAAGCCTTCTCGCCCTTTTGTTGTCGGGAATTAAGGAACTTACAGTAGCTGTCTTCAGGGCCCTCTACGCTCCCAAAGTTGTGTTCAAGGGCCTCTAGGCAGTCCTTCACACTGACCCCAGGGTCAATGAGCTTCAGGGTGCGAATCACATCTAATACTGGGCCGCCAAGGCTCTCTATAAGGCATCTTCGCTTTTCTGCATCTGGTACGGCCCACTCTTGCAGCATTTCAGTGGTATGCTCTAACCAGGGTTCAAACTCCTCCTCCCCAGCAAATAATCTTAACTTACGACAAGAGTCTGACTCAGCATGGGGCAGCACAACCTTTTCCAATATTTGCCCCAGAGCTTTTGTCCAATCATCAGCCGAGGCTGCAGCCTCCGAGCTAGAAGCTGCTGAGCCAGGGCCCAACAAACCTGACATATTAGCCATTATACAAACAGTAATTTCCTCAAAATATAAGCACAAACAAAAAAAAATATAAATTGTTTCCCAATGTAGTGGATCACTCAACAGGTGCTTGCGAGGGGTACTGACCCAGGCGATCCCGGACGAGCCCCCCAAAATGTAACCCTTCTGCCCGTCAGAGTTGGCAGCAACAAGGGCCGGGTTCAATATCTAGGGGTTCCATTCCAATAACACAATGCAAACCGGCTCGAGCCCCCACCCAGTGACCTGGGACAAATATATACCACCCCCGCTGAGCGCCTCCAAGAGGCAATACTTCCCCTCTCGCAAGCACATAGTCTGAGTGTAGCAAAAAGTCTTTTAATAACAGAGAGAAACAATGTGGCATTATGTTGGGGAAACACCACCAACAGGATTCATAACACAACCCATGAGCAAAACAACCCCACCCCAGGCAAATTGGGGCATGCCCTTTTCCCTTTGGTTCTTGAGTCCAGCAACCCCAAATCACCCAAAGTCCCAAAAGTCCAATGCCCCAAAAGTCTCTGTCCCTGGTCAGGGCAGCCCAGAGTTCGAAAGTTTATCGGCGGAGCTTTACCTCCCAACCTGGGTGGAAATGGGACGGGGGTAAGAGGCACCTTACGTGATCTGAAGCTGACCGCCCCATAGCTCCATAGCGGCGCTCCGCTCCGCCAGCCGCCCCACGAACTCCTTCGCTCAGCTGTGCTCCGCTCCGCCAGCTGCCCCACGAACTCCTTCGCTCAGCTGCGCTCCGCTCCGCCAGCTGCCCCACGAACTCCTTCGCTCAGCTGCGCTCCGCCAGCCGCCCCACGAACTCCTTCGCTCAGCTGCGCTCCGCCAGCCACCCCACGAACTCCTTCGCTCAGCTCCACGGCCCACAAGCAGCTCCTGCCATCCACACACTGCTCCGCGTCGAACTGCTTCACCAGCCGTCCTGCAAACTGCTCCACAATATATCTTCAGGCTCCCCCACTACTTAACACAACACTCAGTGATTTCAGCTCTTAGGTGAATTCAGCTTATAGTAGGGGAGCCCCAGTGCTGGTGCACTGTCAGCCCAAAGTGAGCTCAGCAGCCTATAACTAGACTTCTAATGAAATCAAAATTAGCTCTGATATTCCACAGTGGAGAGAGGAGGAAGTGCCATCAGCATGTAAGGCCCTCACCAAGGGGCCCATGCCACCAAGTATTAATACTTGTCCCCAGCCTCTCTCCATTCACACAGTTTTGGAACCCATGGCCCTTGCCTAGCGAGTGCTACTTAGTTGATGGTGAATCCCTCCATCATAACAAAAGGCCACGTACAGTTTCAAGCACAGTTCCCATAATCAGGGTAATAACAATTTATTCTTCCTGCCCCAATAACAGGGACACTGGGGATCCCACGGCAGCCAAAGTGACCATTTGGGCAGCTATGGTCTCATTCTAGGCGTGGTGGGTGTACCTATGCAAATGAGATCGGCCCCTGAAGTTCTTTTCCACAACTTGCCACACCTCACCACCAGATGTCAGGGTGGAGCTCATCCTGACACTGCTTACACATAAAACCAGGTACCCCAATAACTGGCTAATTGAGTTTCACTTTCAATCCAATTGCTGCTTAAATCACTGAAACTTGCACTATTTCAACATTGTAACTTCTGTTCTCTATTTGCCATTCCTTACACTTGTCCATATTGTAACCCAAACTCCATTTTAACTTGTCCCAAACTCCATTTTGAAATGCTCACTCCATTTTGTAAAAGCTTGTTGCAACCTTCATTTTTGCAAAACCCTGCTGTAATCTTATTATTTTAGTTTAAACGTGTGAATGAGGTATGTAGGGATGATGGAATCAACCTCCAGCCCCAGCCTGTCCTGATGAAATAAAGTTCAAACACCAACGGCTGAAGATGCAGACAACAGCCCTAACCAAGTGAGAAGGGTCCACCCTAAAAAGAAAAGAACAACACAAGTACAATGGAAGGAAGATCAAAGTCAGGTTTCAGGCTGAAAGTCATGTCTGCAATTGACGGGTGATCAATCACACCGAACCCAGAGGCAGCGTGACACAGCAAAACCTATAGACTTTGGATTCAAACTAAAAATCTATAAAAAAGATGGGTGAGAGTGAAGACTTTGGGTAACATTCTGCCTCCAGCATCAAGGAGCATCGGTGTGCGCCCGACAGAGACCCAGCCCTTCCTTGTGCCTGGCTTTCCTGGCCAGTTAGCCACCACGAGCTACGATCCCAAGTTGCGAAACCAAGCCACACACTCAAGCTACATTCAGGACTGGTAACTATCTAGCAGCTGCAGAACATTTGATGTGTGATGTGTGTGTGTGTATACATAGGTATTAGATATTAGTTATTCGTCTTAAATCAAATTGTATTATTATAATAAACACGACATCTTGTCTTGTCCCCTGAAACGATCCTGTGTAATTTTATCTGTGTAACATTTGTGTCTGTGGCTGTTCACTGGAGAGCAGGGAACAGAGCAAAGGAAGGGCATAACTACGCTATAATCAGCTTTAAACCACGTGTGAGAAATCATCAGATTATACCTAAAATTACTTATTTGAAACCTCCCAAATATGTAAGTAAATTAGGAATGTTTAGAAAGACGTGATTAGGTTTATTTCTGTTTACTTTTTTAAGGCTTGTGGACTTCTCTGTGCTAACCCCAGATGCTTTTTGTTTGTTTGTGACCTTTAAACTGAACCCCCAAGAAAGCTATTTTGGGTGGTTAATTTTTGGAATAGCTCTTTTAAAAATCTAGAAAAAGCCTAAGTTCCAGATGTATTTTCTTTCTTTTTATTTTTAATAAAATTTACCTTTTTAAAGAACAGAATTGGCTATTTGGTGTCCTAAGAGGTTTGTGCATATTGTTTGATTAGCTGGTAGCAACAGCTAATTTTCTTTGTTTTCTTTCTCAGCTCTTCCCCATTGGGGAACAGGAGGACCTGGAGTCAGGACCCCTGGGTTATATACTGGGCTTTGGAAGGTGAGTGAGCGAGTGGTTACTACAAGGGAGCAGGAATCAGGACACCTGGGTTCTATTCTCAGCTGGGCCAGGGACTCAGACAAGTCACTTGGGCCCAGATCTCACAGATATTTAGGTGCTTAATTCCCAGTGGGAGTTATATGCCTCATTACCTTTGAGGATCTGCACCTTCACCTCTTTCTGAGCCTGTTTCTCCACCTGTAAAATGGCGACAATGATGCCTACCTATGGGCTACCCACGGAAAGGAAAATTCTGCTGTGAAATACACCAGTTTAAACCTGGAGCAACTCCACTGAAGTTAATGGGGTTATGTCAGTGTAAGTGAGAGCACAGTCTGGTAGGAAGCATGGTACACAATGGATTTTATTATTTTCCTTTGCAGATTTTGCCAAGATTTCCCACATTTATGTTACCCATAAATGTTATCCAAGTTCTGCATTGCTGATGCCTCCCACAGCCTTTGTTGACTCTGAATCTGGATCTAGATTAGGATTGTCAAAGGCATGTGTGGGAATTACGTGCCTATGGAAGTTAGGGTGCCTAGGTATTTTTGAAATCCCACTAGGTCAGTGGTTCCCAAACTTTAACAACCTGTGAACCCCTTTCACTAAAATGTCAAGTCTCACAAACCCCCTCCTAAAAATGAATATTTCCAGGGATTTTCTCCTTTACCTGAATATAAATGATAAAAGCAGTGATCTTGGAAATATAAAAATTGTTTTTATGACATGCTTATTACACACTATTTATTATTATTTATCATTACAGTATTTTTATTATGTTATGAAAATGGCAACACTCTTCCAAGATCTCACTTTCGTTGCTTGTATCACTTTGAATAAGCCTGTTATAAGACAAGGCTCCTATGTTTCATCAAGGAGTATCAGATGTGAAATAGCATGAAGGTATTTAAGAAGGCAACTCAGAGAGTTCCTCCTACACAAGCATTCAAGTCTCGAGCAATCCAGAAAAACAACGCATGTTACAACAAAGCTTAAACTTGTTCTTCATAATCATTTTAAAAACAATACTAGCTGTCTATTTAATTTTAAACATAGCAGAAAATATCCACCGCCCTTTCCATTTCTTATAAGGAGTCTTGAAGTTTAAATCTCCTCAGTGTGATAGATATGTTTGCTTTGATCTGGTTAGTTCTGGGAAGTCCAGGGGCTCAGGGCTGCTGGTCCTGTGCTGCCCGGGGTTCCCTAGAGACAGCTCTGTCTGCCATTAGGGAATATTTTCCTGAGAACTCCCTGTATCATTTTGCGAACCCCCAGGGGTTCACAAACCCGTTTGGGAACCACTGCACTAGGTGCTTTTCAGCATCTTAGGCTCCTAAACAACCTTTAGAAACTTGGCTCTCTCCTCCCAGTATCTTTCTGTATTTTCGAGTCCTGGAATTCAGAATGAGGAAAATGAGGAAAATCCAAAGTGCTATATAAATGTGAAATAGGTTTATTGATATTACACTATTTGTAAGGGATTTGGGGATCAAAATGACCCCAAAATTCCAAGGCTAAATTTTCAAAACCAGAAGCCTAAATTTAGATTCTGAAATCCTGATTTAGCCTCCTAAATAAGTGGGCTGACTTCTAGAAATGGTAAACATGTCTGCTAGGCAGTTTTGAATATCATAAAATATCAGGGTTGGAAGGGAGGTCATCTAGTCCAACCCCTTGCTCAAAGCAGGACCAATCCCCCATAGTTGCCCCACATCCCTAAATGGCCCCCTCAAGGATTGAATTCACAACCCTGGGTTTAGCAGGCCAATGCTCAAATCACTGAACTATCCCTCTCCACCATTTAGCCTGCATCTGGTCTTGATTCAGGGAAATGAGAGACGGACTGGCGTATGCTCTCAGCCAATTGCAAAAGCTGCTTTCTTTCCTGTCCCACCTACCACATCCTCTCATTTTGTTTCTGTCTCTTTCATCATCACTCACCCACGGTGGTTCCTGTTCCTGTGCTCCCAGACCGGCATGCTTGGTAAGTTGCAAGATCTTTAGTTCGTTTTGAATCCTTTGCTAATCTGAATTTAATTTTTGCCATCCACCCATGTGTTAGGTTTGGAATAAATGTTAAACTATATGTGGTGCAGAAAGGCTTTTCCTTAGGCCTTGGGGCTGTTGAATTCATAATCCATAGGCCACTCTTTTAGCTGGGGCCAAAGGCAGAGGATTAGTGGTCTGTTAAAACGGTGAGATTGTACCATTGAATTCACAGTATGTGGCCGAAACAGATTTGTTCCCTGCGTTTTAATAAATTACTATGTGTCTGTCTGCAGTGTCCTCTTCAGGCCTGCACGAAGGCACGCATGCGGTGGAAAGAGTTGGTTATCTCTCTCTCTCCCCCCCGGCATGATTTGGTGACTTGTTTCAGGGCAGGCAGGGAGTGTGCTGCAGAGCTCGGAAGCGACCCCGGGAGTTCTGACGCTTAGTTTTGCCCTTTAATCCAGTAGACTCTACTCCCAGCTCCGGGAGGGAGAGCAAAGTCCTGAGACCCGCTCCTCCTGCTATAACCAAACCATAATAAACAGCAGGAGTTTTATGTACAAGTGTGTGTCCCTTTAAGAGGAAAAGCACACGGTGGGGGAGCCGGTGAAGGCTGAACGAAGGACGTCCTTGCTGCGGCGGGGGCAGGGCTCGGGAGGTGCCTTCCGCGGTGTGTCCTAGGACTAGCAGCCTCTTTCGGGGTGCGGAATGAGCGGGGAGCGGGTTTGACTTGGGGTTCAGAAATGCTGCTGCTGGCGGCAATGGTGAAGCTGACCACTCCGTGTGTGGCGGATGTGTTGGGGAAAGGGTGGGAGCTGAACGTCGCTCCAGGCCTCAATTTTGCTCTGGCTTTTCTCCCCACTTTATAATTTGCCGGTGAAACTCCACTGAAGGAAGTATATGGAAGTTTAGTTACAAGAGAAGAAAGTTGAGTGGGCTCTGCTGGCTTTGAAACACACCGTGCAATTCAGAGGCTATCTTGAGCCCAATGTGGCTCCCGTGGTAAAACGCCTGTCTGCTTGTATAGTGCCTTTGCTGAAGCCGGGGTGCTCTCCAGACCCCATTTTAAAAATGGGTTTCATGATGGATGGGCTCAAGACTCCTGGGTTCTACCCCAGCACTGGGAGGGTAGAGGGGCCTTATGGTAGGTGAGCTGGGAGTCAGGACTCCTATTACTGGCTCTGAAGATGACCCAGGGGTGACCTTGAGCAAGCCACTTTGCCTGTGCCTCTCTGTACCTCAGTTTCCCCAACTGTACAATGTGACTAGTACTTCATAAGGAAGCATGGTGAGTCTTGATTCATTAATGATTATGCTTATAAAAACACTCCAATCTGGAATGGGAGTTACTAGAAAAAGAGCAAATTATTAAATATTGTTGTTTCTGCATCTGTTTTGACCCCTTATTAGCTACAGGTGGTTGGGTACTTCATAGCCTTTGAGCCATCCCTGTCAGCAACCTTTACCTGATCTGTAGCATCTTAAGACTCTTTGCATCTACCAAGGTAAAGGAAGCCAATCACTTTTATACAGGTCAGAAAGATACTCCTTGAGCCCAGGATCTATGAAGCCTCAAAGGATGTCAGATACAGAATGCAAACACCATAGGCTGCAAGCAGCCAGGCTTTCCCAGAAAGATTCTGTGCCTTGCTCTGGGGGGTTGGATCTGCAAATGAGGCAGTGGGATAAAGTCTGGAGGCTGATTCAGGGCAGCAATGGGTTCAATTAAGGATTATTCTAACACAGAAGATTGGAGCTACATAGGATGGGTGGCCTAACAGGCCTGTTTTCTTGGGGTCAATGTAGGATTGTTCCCTATAGTCTGCTTTCTATCCCTTTGTTCACTCTGGTTTTAAAAGCCATAAAGTCAGTCAGGAAGAGCTGAGACTAGAAGTGTAAATGCGGAAGAGGCTGAGAGGAAGGAGGACTCAGCAGTTAGGGTGCAAGCCTGGGACTTGAGAGACATGGGCTTAATTTCTGGCTCCACCACAAATTTCTTGTGTGACCATGTGCCAGTCTTAGTCTCTCTGTGCCAGATTTTTACAGGTACTTGGGCACTAAAGATACAGATAGATATGTAGTGGAATGTTCAGAAACATGTAGGTTCCTAACACCTACTGATTTCATTCTGTGTCTTTAGGTGCTCACAGACATTTTAAAAACTGGCCCAATGCCTCAATTCTTTAGCTGTAAAATTTGGAGAATAGCAGAGCCCTACATCACCAGGAAGAGATTGTGAGGTGGCGCCATGTAAGACTGACCTTAATCTGGTTATATTCATGGCTCTGCCACTTGCTGGTGATCTGGGGCAAGTCATTTGCCTCTCTGTGCCTCAGTTTCCCCATCTATACAATGGGGATGATATTGACTTCGCAGGGCAGATGAGAATTAATATTTGTAAAGCACTTGGCATTGGATTTGTTGGAGCCTAAGGGGGGGTAAGGTACCTAACTTCCTTAGGCTCCTCTGAAAGCCTCACTGTTCAACATTTTTGGAAGGAAGGAGCTAGAGAAGGACAAACAATTGTCGGGGACTTGAACCCCAGACGGCACGGTTCGTTGTCTGACCGCAGAGAGACAGGCAACACCAGCAAAGTCCAAGTATAAGCTCCTCATTGAAGAGTGCACACAACAATAGAGAGCAGCCCATCTCCAAAGAGAACCAGCTACCTCTTAGGCAAAACTAATAGGTTTTTATAGACAGGTCCGTCGTGGCACAGATTATTCATGAAATAGCCCAAACTCCGCTCCCCTTTGTTAGTTAAAAGTTCTTTATCATACACGCATGCATACCTATCCCCTATTGTATATAGCTTTTTGCAAGTCATTATGCCTCCCCAACTTTCTTACCAATCCAGTTGTCAAACAGGGGACAAGGAGTTAAGAACATACATGAAATAGAAACAGGGAGTGGAGACAGTGTGTCTCCTTCTCATTCTCAGAACGTCTGGCGCCATAATGCAGGAATGCAGGTCTCCTCCTTAATTCACTCTGTGCAACTTAACAAGCATTCTTTCATCCTGCCTATCTCATTCAGGAACTTCCCTAGCATTCCTGCATTGGCCTAACTTTGGTTCGGTTGACATAACTGCTTCATGTTAAAATTTTCCTAACACCCTCATTACTGTATTAATTTTAGAGAGTGTAGCTTCTGCATTATTCGGACTTGCTGCTTCTTACCCCTAAAGGTGGGAACATCCTGTTGTAGAAGCTTTTACACTCTTGTCTCTAATGTAACCTCTTTTCTGACATAGCTGTGGTGGAGTTGCCAGGTTTTGGTCTGTGTATCCTAAACCACTGTTTGTATCCCTTCATTTTAGGCTGAAAATGGAACTGATGAGCTGGGAGGAAACAATTGCTTTGGACCAGTGCCATGTTCCAGATACGGGGAGCAATGAGCTGGTATGAGATAGGCTTTTTACAGATGAAGGGAAATCCCTCTCCCAGGGAACTAAACTCAACATAACAGCAAAACTGTCGAAATCTAGGGGCAACTATAGTGGGTTAGGACAGGGGGGCTGGGAGTCAGGACCCCAGAGGTCTATTCCCAACTCTGGGGGAGTGTGAACTAGTGGTTAGAGCAGGGGTGGCCAACCTGAGCCTGAGAAGGAGCCAGAATTTACCAGTGTACATTGCCAAAGAGCCACAGTAATAGGTCAGCAGTCCCGCATCAGCTCCCCCCCCGCCCGGGCCTCCCAACCACTGGCAGCCCTGCAGCGCCTGCCTCTCCTCTCCTCTTCCTCTTCCCCCCCCTTCCCCCCCCAGCCAAATCAGCTGTTTCATGGCATGCAGGAAGCTCTGGGGGGGGGGGGAGGAGCGAGGGCACGGCAGGCTCGGGAAGGGGTGGAGTCGGGACAGGGCCTGTGGCAGAGCCAGGGGTTGAGCAGTGAGCACCCCCAAACATGCTGGAAAGTTGGCGCCTGTAGCTAGAGTCTGTGCCTATACAAGGAGCCGCATATTAACTTCTGAAGAGCTGCATCTGGCTCCGGAGCCACAGATTGGCCACCCCTGGGTGAGAGCAAGGGAGTCCAGTCTAGCTGTAGAGAAGGGGGACTGGGAGTCCTGGGTTTTATTTGCCTACCTCTTTTTAAGGGCTGTACCAAGACTATAATTTCCAACCTGGAGAGAGGATTCCAGAGTATTCCTGTTAGGTAGATCAGGGCAGGATTAGGCCTGTGTCACAGAGTCCCCGGGCGATGCTCTGGAACTGCTCCCTACAAAGCCAGTCAGGACTCTGGCGGAGCCTCCTCTCTCTGAGCATACTGTCTCCAGGGCAAGAAGCTTCCACAGCTTCAACCTTCCTGGGTCTGACCTAGGAGCATTCAGCATCCCCTTCCACAGCATGTGCTTCCCGCAGCGAGTCCGCTCAGGCGGGGCTCCTGGGAAAACCAGAGGGCCCTGCACCCCAACTCCGCAGTCAGACATGGCTCTCAGCCAGCCGGTAACACAGAAGGTTTATTCGTCGACAGGAACACAGCGTAGAACAGAACTTGTTAGCACACAAATCAGTGACTTTCAGCCAAGTCCATCTCCTGTGCCCCAAGCCAGCAGAGAGCAACTAGCTTCCAGCTGCCTGGCCCCTGCACTGCCCATTGCTCCTCCTCCAGCCTTTGTCTCCTTCCCAGTCCAAGAGTCACCTGGTCGCATCCCCCTCCAGGGTCTCAGGCTACGAAGGGGTGGCCATAGCATCCGTGCAGGCAGCTGGAGCAACCCCCACAAAAGTCTCACATGCTGATACCCACCACCTAGACATGGGTGCCATACACAGGGAAAGTGAGCTGCGCCCAGCATTCATGCAAAACAGTAAGACTCACATACAACATAACAAGGGGAAATCTCCACTTCATCACAGCCTGCCAGACTGTCTCCCTTCCCCCAGTTAGTGCAGGCTGAGCCGTGTCAAATCTTCAGTTCTGGCCTTTGGATTGTAGCAGATGTTTTTCAGCTCTGACTTTATCCAAGTGTCTGTTACGAGTTGTGTTGACCGATCCAGCGTTCAGCTACGATCATGGAGTGTAGTAGGAATGACTTGTGGCTTTTGGGCCTTGCTAACCTACTCGCCTGTGCGAGTCTCCAGGCCTTCACACTGGTGTTGCCTTAGTGATGTAAACATCAGGTTTTAAATCCTCAGTGTCCAGGATTGGTTCGTCTCTTTCCCCTTCCACTGCAGATAAATTAACGCTATTGGTCTGAAGCTGTTCAGGTCTCTTGCTTGAGGCCTTAACAAAATTTGAGATCCTGTCTGCTCACTGTGGACATTAAAAGGGCCATGGGATCTTTTGTTAGCATAGGTGCATAGGGAGGTTGGCCAGTTGCCTGCTAAAAAAGGATTCTCAACCTTTTTTTTTTTTTTGAGGTCCCCACAACATGTTATAAAAACTCCAGGGCCCAGCAGGGGTTGGGGGGGCTGGGCTTCAGTGGAGCGGGAGTGGCTTCTGCCCAGCAGGGCGTTAGCTCTGTGGGGCTTGAGGCTCCGAGTTTTCTGTCCTGGGCCCCAGCCAGCCTAGTGCCAGCCCTGCTTCATGGACCAGCCATGGGCCTCCAGTTGAGAACCATTGTGCTAAAATATTCCCCTCCCTTCTCCTGTTGCACTTTGCTCTGACTGTCTCTCTTCACCCTAGAAGTGACTTCGTTTTAGTCCTGCTGTCTTCCTCTCCATGTATAGTGCTAGCTCTTCCTGCCTAGATGTGCCCAGGTAGAACTGGCCTGTGGTGTGCTGGGGAATTCAGCTTAGATGGGTCCAGAAGCAACTCTGATCTCTGGTATAGCTGCAGCAGCAGGGCAGAGGAAGAGGCTTTGTGGATCATGGTCTTATGAATGTTTCTTTGCCTGTTTCAGGTGGTGGAGAGGCTGGAGACTGACACCCCAACCCTACGTAACGATTGGGGCTGAAGTGGACAAATGAAGTTACTGAATCTTGAAAATGGGCTGAAATGAAACACCCCGGAACTGAGCACCCAGGATGGTTGGGTAAGGGTCTCCCTCTGAGTAGGGACTTAAAGACTGAGTGCTTTTACAGCCTACATGAGCTGAGATAAGGATAATCAGCTCCTGTGCTTTCAGGGTTTGCTCTGATCTCTGTGAGGGTTAGTGAGGAGTAGCCAGAGGTGTGTTGCTGGAGGCAGGATGCTTGACTTGTTTTATTATTAATTATATTACACTGTTCCCTAGAGGCCCTACTGTGTTGTGGGTTGTAGAGACACTTACAGACCATCCCTGTCCCAAAGATTTTTGTTGGCTTTGTCTGCTTAGGTTATAAAGGATGGAAGACAGGAAGTATCAGCATTACAGATGGGGAACTGAGGTACAGAGAGCTGTCGGCTGAGATTTTTCAAAGGAGCCCAGTGGAGTTAGGCACCAAAATCAGAGATTTAAAAGGACTTGTTTGAGGTTCCCAGGGAGTCTGTGGCGGAGCTGAGAACTGATCCCAGATGTCCTAGTCCAGAACTTTAACCACACAACTATCTTGAGGGTGGGTGTTGAGGGCTGGCTCTCCCCTCAAGGCATTTCTTCTCGGACCCATGAGACCGCTCTGTGCTTTGCCATTGGTGGTGTCACAGCTGGGTTTGAGGGCATGGGTGGAGTCTGCCATGAGTATGTTAAGTCCATCTTTCACCTGATGACACGTGCCCTGAGCAGACCCAACTACATCAAGGATGGAGAGAAGCATTAATTCCCTCTCCCATTTTGTGCCTGCAATGAAATCTAGTAGATGGGGGTCAATATTTAAGGCCAGGAGGGAACATTATGACTATCTAGACTGACTTCCTGCATCGCAGGGGGCATAGAAAGTCACCTAGTAATTCCACTATGACTCCCTGACTCCTTCCCATTTCTAAAACAACCATTAGCCCCCCGTCTCCACGTATGCTGCTTTAAAATAGTTCCCTGCATGAGCCCTTCTTGTCCCACTGCGTCTCGAGTTAACTTCACTGCGCCATTTCCCTGGCTGGAATGGCTATGCCCTTAGAAGCTGCTCGTATGGCCTTATTGAAAAGCCAGATCTTCATAGGCCAGATGGAACCTCTAGATTGCCTAGTCTGATCTCCAGTTTAATACCAGCTGGAGAATTTCACCTAGCAATCCCACTGATTGTGTTTGCGTAAAGCATCCCTCCTAGAAAGTCTCAAATTTTTCAGCATCCTTATTAAAATTTGGACAACAGAACTGGATTCGGTATTCCAGAATTGGACTCACCAGTGCCATATACATGGGTAAAATCACCTCCCTGCTTCTACTGGCTGCTCTGCTGTTTATGCATGCGGGGATTTTATCTGTTGTCTTCTTGAGGGTGAAGTTGGGAAGCCTGGGAGCCCATGCTGGAACACGAGGAAGTTGGGTGAGGAAGCAGCTAAAATTCTCAACCACTTGAGGTTTCAGAGTCCTGGGTGGTGGTTTGCGTGTGGGAGGGGCAACCACATTGCCACTTGTAGGACTAGGAGGGGTCTGCTGTGATGAACCGCATGTTCAGTCCGTGTTTCACCTGATCTACCCTGATTGCACACATGCCCTGAGCAGACTAATGAAACAAACACCTGCAGCTGACATCTGATTTGGGGGAAAGCTGATGTTCTAATGGTCTCCAGTGGGTGAAGTCCCAGACAGTGAGAAGAATAAGTAGCAGATCCATGCAAACTCTTCAGAAACATGGATCTGGTTTTTGTGCAAATGAAGGAGGGGCATAGATGCAAGGAAAAGAGCAGTTGGTAGCTCTTCCCCCTCCCCCTTCTTCTCTCTCTCCGTTGACCTGGAAACATTTCCTCCTTGTATCTGTAGGGGCAGGAACTCTGAAAACAAAATTGGCTGGTTTCTCTTCTCCCTCCTCGCTCTGGATCCCTTATAGGAATCACAGATGTAAGTGCTGTTGGAAGTTCATATCCATCCAGTTGGTTAGCATGGCCCCATATTGGCACCCCCCGCCAATGTCACCATGGGGGCAGGTATGGGGCAAGAAAGAGGTACTGTGGCAGACACAGCAGTTAACAAATGTCTTGCATAGAGTATAACATGCGTTCCGCATACAGTGACAAACAGTCTCTGAACTAAAAAGAAAAGGAGTACTTGTGGCACCTTAGAGATATAAATAAATACATTTTGTTAGTCTCTAAGGTACCACAAGTACTCCTTTTCTTTTTGCGGATACAGACTAACATGGCTGCTACTCTGAAACCAGTCTCTGAACTGATCTTCCAAACATTGCCAGGCCGTCTTTCAGTACCTGAAGCTGCAGATGCTTTCAGAAAGCTGTATCTTTCTGCACACATGAACAGGAACTCCTTTTTGCAGGATTTTAGTAAGGAAACTGCTTAGTAAAGGTTTGCTCTTTAGAGAAATTCATGGTGTATCTCTCTAGAGAATCCTGTTGCTTTCAGAGCTGCTCATTTAAGGGAGAGTGGCCACGATGACTGTTCCTCTTGCTGCCATGAGCCATGGGCAGTGGGATTTTGTGTCATCGCAGATTAAACTTGGCCTTTCTTCACTCAGAGTGCTCTTGGATGGGTTTGGCCGTCCGTTGGCACCTTCTGAATTTTGCGGGGTCAGACACTCAAAGAGGCAGAAGGGGACTGGACTTTTAGGGAAAGAAATGGGGTTGAAAAACCACCTGCTCTGTACCTATTTCTCTGTCAACTTTAGGCAGTTGGCTACAGTAACCAGACTGTAAAATTACTATGTGAGCTGAAAGATTGCCTGAGCTGAAGCAATAGGAGCTATGCTGGCCTCAGCTGGGAGGAGTTAGTACAGTTAAGCTATCTAGTTTTCTAAGAGGCAATTGTGTGCTGCATTCTGCATCTTTAATACTGAGATTCCTTATCTTTACAGGGATGATTTGAGATGAACCTTCAAGGAAAATGTATCTTTCTCTCCACCAGCATCAACTGTAAGAGAGAATTTGGGGCCTGAAGATTAAAAGATTTGCCCTGTCTCTGATCTGTATTACAAGGACTTTTTGAAGTTATGTCCAGGAAAGGCTGTACTAAAACCAGGATAATTAAACTAGAATGGATGTGTAAGAGTTGGGTATTTTTTGTACAAACGGACAGTGGTAGAACTGAGGGGGAAATGGAGCTTTCTCAACTCTAATCCACTGGTCTGAATTCAGCCCAGGTCAGTCGTGGCTGTGGTTGGGATTTTCACAGGAGGCTTAAGGGAGTTAGATGATATGCTGTTTTAGGCACCTTTTGAAAATCCCATCCCTAATCCATTGCTATCTGAAGGCTTTTCAGTTGCCCTTTCTGTAAAGTGAGTTAGGGTTTGACCTCATGTCTGAGATACAATATCTGCCCAGATATTTTTAAAGTTCCTAGTCATTGTAATATCCATGGGCTTGTACAAAATTGAGGATCCGGATGATTATCAACATCGGTCTATTTACTGCTGGGTCCAAAATTACTTTCCACTCTTCTGTGAATTTACTGTCCCGTGTCCACTGTCTGTTTTCTACTACCAATACCGTTTAGGTTACGCTGAGATTTTCAAATGTGCTCAGGATTTGGATACTCGGTTCCCATTCAAAAAATTAATGGGAATTTAACAGGCAAATGCCATAGATTTGAAAATCCTTAACTTAAGCGTATTTAAACTATGTCTCCCTCACCCTATAGGTGCAGACTCGTCAGACACTAGCTCAGACCCTTATTTTGTGCTCCCAATGTTGGCTTCCTCTATCATTCTTTTTTCTCTCCACCCCAAATAAACAGATGTAGATCCTTTCCCACTGAGTGGGCAGCCACCACTGCAGGTCTTCTACATATTACAGTTCTTGTGCTGAACAGCTGGGAGGCAGTGAGAGAGATGGAGCTGAGCGCTAGGGCTGTGTGAACTGAATTCAGCAACGTGTGGTTTTGAGTTTAGACGGTCCTGGGTTATATGGGAGTCAGGACAGATTCTCAATGTCATGAGCAGAGATGCCATGCTGGACCCTCAAAACCAGGGCCATCCCAGAAAACGTGAGGCATTTGATCCTCAAGAGTTTGAACTAGCTTGTGGGGATTCAGCTGAACACAAGAAACAAGCATTTCCCCAAAATCATGTCTTTAAATTTAAACCAGGATGCATCTAAAAATTTTGTAATTCTCCAAAAAAATTTTGAACTCCTTATTATGGCAGAAGTTGCAGTTTTATTCTTCTAATGAGATTGCCTTTTTACTGTGTGTGACAGTCTCGCTCAATTTGATAGCATTTCCGTGTATTTGTCTGTACATGTGTAATGTGATCACTTTTGAACACTGTGCACGCCTTTCCAATTTTTCAGGGAATGTTTGAGTTTCTGAGGGCTAAGAACCTGTTTATTTGGGAGAAAATTGGAAAACAGAGAAAATGCAGAGGAGAGAGAGATGGATGGACACATGGAGCCCTTGCCAGCTGTGTAGCACAACTGCAGATCAGGCAACTCTGCAATTGACGATAGACTCAAGAATTGGTTGATGGCAGCCATTAACCCCTTCCCCCATGTCAGGGTTCCTTCCCCACTCTGAACTCTGGAGTACAGATGTGGGGATCCGCATGCATGACACCCCCTAAGCTTATTTTTACCAGTTTAGGTTAAAAACTTTCCCAAGGCACAAATTCCACCTCGTCCTTGAACAGTACGCTGCCACCACCAAGTGATTTAGACTATCAGGGAAAGGACCACTTGGAGTTCCTCTTCCCCCAAAATATCCCCCCAAGCGCTTACACCCCCTTTCCTGCGGAGGCTTGAGAATAATATCCTAACCAATTGGTTACAAAGTGAACACAGACCCAAATTCCTGAATCTTTGGACACTGAAATAAAATCAATCAGTTCTTAAAAGAAGAATTTTATTTTTAAAAAAAGAAAAGGTAAAAATCCCCTCTGTAAAATCAGGTTAGAAGATAACTGTACAGGGTAACAAAAGATGCAGAAAACACAGAGGAACCCCCTCTAGCCTTAGTTTCAAAGTTACAACAAAACAGGGATAAACCTCCCTCGAGGAAAGGGAAAATTCACAAGTTGAGAAAACAAAGATAAACTAATTCACCTTGCCTGGCTGTACTTCCAATTTCTGTAATATGAGAGACTGGTTAAGAATGGTTTGGAGGACATGGATTGATGCCCCGTCCCTCTTAGTCCCAAGAGCAAACGAACACAGAAACAAAGAACCCAAAACAAAGCCTCTCCTCCCGCCCCCAGATTTGAAAGTATCTGTTTGTCCCCATTGGTTCCTTTGGTCAGGTGCCAACCAGGTTATTTGAGCTTCTTAACCCCTTACAGGTAAGGAGGAATTTTATGCTATCCTTATGGTTATGACACCCCATAACAATGTCCCTATCTAATTTGTGTGTCCTACCAACAGAATTTAACATTTGGCACCCTGAATAGCACACAGCCCACAGTATGGGGAGGAGGGGAGAAGAACTGGGAGTGCACAGAATCTAGGGGGCAGCTGCTGGCATCGTGGGAGGTGCAGGGAGCCCCTGAATTAGAGGGAGATGGGAGGGTGGCATACAGGATGCTCATGGAGAAATGCAGAGTCCCTGATGTGTACAATAAGCTCAGCCTACAGAAGCAATGAAATGTGCAAACCACGAAGTTAAATCCAAATTAACAAAATAGTCCAATATAACAGCATCGAACCCTCCAAACCAGATGGTAAGGTTTGCAGTTATCAGGTTGTGTGGCTGATTGAATTCACGTGGAGTTATTTTATGACCTGGTCATTTTTGGGGCGGGGAATGGGGGAGGTGAGACCAGGACAAATGGGGATGTCTTGTAGCATCCTGGGAAATTGAATCTGAAATCACCCGCTGTCACATGTTCAAACCTGGCCCCTTCCAGCAGCAGCAGCTCCATCCAAAAGTTGGAGGCAGGGTCCCATTGTTTCATGTTCTCTATGTATATAAATCTCCCCACTGTATTTTCCACTGAATACATCCGATGAAGTGAGCTGTAGCTCACGAAAGCTTATGCTCAAATAAATTGGTTAGTCTCTAAGGTGCCACAAGTCCTCCTTTTCTTTTTGCGAATGCAGACTAACACAGCTGCTACTCTGAAACCTGTCAATAAAGAAATGGTTGCTCATGTATTGCCCATATCATGCAGAAGAGCACCATTTTGACATGGCTCTTAGTGGGATCCTATAGGTGCTGTTTTGATGGTTGAGAGGGCAGTGTGTGGCTGGGTGCCATTTTGATAAGGTTTTTATGGGGGACCATGGATGCAGTTTTGATGTGGGTTCGGGGGGGCGCTCTGTGTGAGTGCTATTTTGATATGCATTTCGGCTCTATGCCATTTTGATGTGGGTTAGGGAGCGGACGTATGTGTGCTGTTTTCACTGGGATCCCATTTTGATGTGGGTCAGGAGCTGGCATGTGGTGCCATGTTGATGTGGAATGGGGAGTAGGTGTGGGGGGCCATTTACACTGGGAACCCATGGGTGCCATTTTCATGTGGATCACGAGTGGGTGGGCGGGTGCCCTGTTGACGTTGTTGGGGACACTGGGGCATGGCCACTAGGTAACTCGAGGGGATGGAAGACCATGAGTGTCGATGAAGCCCCCTCGCACTAGGCCCAGGTGTCCTTGGCCCCCCCCCCCCTCCTGCCTGGAGGCACTCGCAGCAGCTCTGCGTACTAGGCCCAAGTGTCCTTGGCCCCCCCGCCTGGAGGCACACACAGCAGTTATGCTGAGAATCTGCAACAATATGTTGCAGAGTCAGACTGCCTGAAACTAAGCAAGGCCAAACAGGGGAGATATGGAAGAACAATGCTGAATAAAGCAGCTTTATGTATAGTTTAACAAATGATACAGAGAATCAGGGAACTAGCTGGGAACTGGATTGGCTGGCTATATGGATACTTGGGGCAGCTTGCTATTGGATAAGTATGCTGGGAAAAAGGATGTATAAAAGCCTGTGTAACTTCCTGTTCTGTGTGCAGGATTTGAGATTTTATTCTCCCTCTACCTTTTTGCAGCTGCAAATAAACTTTTCTGCTTCTCCACCCCGTTGTGATTATTGGGTGTAGCACACCGGGTAACGAACCAACTCAAGCTGTTGTTCAGCCTCTCGGCACTGGGTGCCGGCAACAGCTTTTGGCGTCCCTGGGTGGGCGACGAGGCTGCAATTTAGCCTTGCCCGGACCCCTCCTGGAGGTCGAGGATTGCGGCGAGAACCGACGCCCAGTGCGCACCGGTGAGTTCATCGGGGGCCTCGGAGGAGACGCGATTTGATCGACCCCAGAGGGCACAACGGTGCAACGCACTCATATAGTGGAGAAGCTGTTGTGGACGGCGGTGAAGAACCGGTCCCTTGGATAAGGTAGGAACCTTTTAAAATCCGGATTATATGCTCTGTTGGAACCTGGGGACGCCCAGAATTACCCTGTAGGTATGGGACAGGGACAGAGCTCAGGGGTTAGGGCACGGTGTACGCCCCTAGAGTGCATTCTAGCAAACTGGAAGGTATTTGGTGCGGATCCAATGACTAAGAGCAAATTAAAACGATTCTGTACAGTTGACTGGCCTCAATATCAACTAGAGGACCAGGAGTGGTGGCCACCAGGAGGGTCAATTAATTACAACACGATCCTTCAGTTACTCCTGTTCTGTCAGAGAACAAGGAAATGTAATGAACATATGTATGCGCATTTGTTTCTGACTTTATGTACTCGACCAGATATTTTACAGCACTGTAATCTGACTCCGACTGGTTCGGTAGCAGCTAATGTCAGTCCCCAGACCGCCACCCCCACTGTAATGGCAGAGCCGGTGTCCCCTTCGGCCCCCACACCCCCACCGTATAAGGGTAGGATGCCTCGGGTTACAGAGATTGCCCCCTCGGTGGGACTCTATCCTTTGCTTACCGAGACTGTTGTGGCTTGCCCAGGGGCAGACGGACGTCAGGCTACCACTATGCAAGTTTACACCCACGTGCCATTCAATCCAATAGACTTAGCAGCTTTTAAAACACAGGCTGGGGAATTCTCAACAAACGCAAGCAGGTTTATTTCAGTCTTTGAGGGGTGCCTCAGTAGTCACAAGCCGATTGAGACGACTGTAATATCCTCCTGAGAACCCTGTTGTCTGAGGTGGAGAGGGATCAGGTTACAGCTAAGGCAAGGGGAGCGTCAGCGTTCGAGCGAAAAAAAAAAAAAAGAAAGGAAGCTATCTGTCAAGTTCCTCTCCAAGTAATTGTAAGCGGCTCAGGGCATTTCTGGGTATGGCAGGCTTTTGCAGGATATGGATCCTAGAGTTTGGACTGTGGGCTAAACCCCTGTTCGACTGTGTAAAAGGAGCAGATCATGACCCCTTCTATTGGACCCCAGAGGCTGACAGGGCATTTAAAATCCTGAAAAGAAAATTGATGGAAGCCCCGGCTCTGGGCTTGCCGGATCTCTCTAAGCCGTTTCAGTTGTATGTACATGAACGAAGGGGGGTGGCCCTAGGAGTGCTCACACAGCTGTTAGGAGCATGGAGACGTCCCGTGGCTTATTTTTCTAAGCAACTGGATCAGGTTGCACAGGGTTGGCCGGCATGTTTATGGGCGGTCGCAGCTACTGCCCTATTGCTTGAGGAAGCCAAGAAGCTAACATTGGAAGGGGTTATGCAAATCTATACTCCCCATATGGTCCGAGCCTTATTGGATGCAAAGGGAGGGCTTTGGCTCACCCAGGCTCGGATTGCTCGGTACCAGGCTAAGCTGTTAGAGAACTCTGAAGTCACCTTACAGCCTTGCCCCTCCCTTAACCCAGCCACTCTCTTGCCAGAAACAGAGGAACAGAAACATGACTGTTTAGAGATCATAGATGTCCAGTACTCCAGCCGTCCAGATTTAAAGGATGTACCCCTCCCAAATGCAGATTGAGTCGTCCACTGATGGTAGCAGTACTGTAATAGATGGGCAAAGGAGGGCGGGTTATGCTGTTGTGACGCTCCATGACACTGTGGAAGCTGAAGGTTTGCCTGCTGGGACCTCTGCCCAGCTTGCCGAACTGATAGCCCTGACCCGTGCACTTGAACTGTCAAAAGGAAAGCGGGTCAACATTTTTACTGATTCAAAGTATGCTTTTGGTGTGCTGCATGCTCATGCTGGCCTATGGAAGCAAAGGGGAATGCTGACAGCCCAGGGCTCCCCAGTCAAGTACGGGCCCCAAATCCTCTGGCTCCTAGAAGCCGTACAACTTCCCTCGGAAGTGGCAGTGGTACACTGCAAAGCCCATCAAAGGGAAGATCAAGATGTGGCCAGAGGTAACGCCCGGGCAGATAGAGAGGCTAAGCATGCTGCCACCCTGCCATCCCCTCAGGCTTAGAATGCCCATATGCATGCCCTTATCCCATCAGTAGGGGAACTTCCAACCCCTCAGTACTCTGGGGAGGAGAGACAGCTAACTGACAAACTCGGTCTCCGGGAAAAGGAGGGATGGCTCCATTCCCCAGAAGGGAAGGTCCTCTTACCAAAGGGCCTAATCTGGCCAGTGCTGCAGAAACTACATCAAACCACTCATGCTGGCAGGGAAGCACTTATCCAACTAATGGGAAAATACTCTATCACTTCCGGACTCCGACCCCTGGCTGCCCAGGTACAAGCGGACTGCTTAGTCCGCCAAAAGAATAACCCCCGACCGGGACATCCTTTGCCACCAGCTGCCCTAGAACCCACTCCGGGCCCTGGACAAATGTGGCAAATAGACTTTACTGAGTTTCCCCGGACCCAAGGGTTCAAATATCTCCTTGTCATAGTGGATCGGTTCAGCGGATGGCCAGAAGCCTTCCCATGCCATAACTGCACTGCCAGAACAGTGGCCCTCAAGTTTGTTAAGGAGATCATTCCTCGCTTTGGACTCCCCTGGTGGATGGAATCTGACAATGGGACACACTTCACATCAAAAATCATTCAAAGCATCTCACATGCCTTACAGATCCCCTGGAAACTCCATACGCCCTGGAGACCGCAAACCAGTGGTGTAGTGGAGCGTACCAATCAGACCTTTAAACGGCATCTCTCAAAAGTGTGCCAAGAAGCCTCACTGCGATGGCCTGATGCTTTGCCCCTCGTCCTACTCTGTATCCGCGTTCTCCCAAAGGGTAGATTAGGGCTCAGTCCCCTTGAAATTATGTTTGGAAGGGCATGGCCTATGAATGGCACCCCGGTTCTGTCAGGGGAATGGGAGCTAGGTAATGTTTTTTTGTCTCAGTATATGTGTTCCCTGTCTGCTGTTCTCTTGTCTCTTCACAGGTATACCAAGGATTCCCAGCCTCTCCCCTTGGACTCTCCCGTCCACTCCTTACAGCCTGGTGACTCTGTGCTTGTTCGCACCTGGAAAGACGAGCCTAGGGAGGTGGTAGAATCTCCTTCCTTAGAGGTTTTTAAGGTCAGGCTTGACAAAGCCCTGGCTGGGATGATTTAACTGGGAATTGGTCCTGCTTTGAGCAGGGGGTTGGACTAGATGACCTTCTGGGGTCCCTTCCAACCCTGATATTCTATGATTCTATGATTCTCCAGGAAAAGTGGAAAGGACCCTATACCGTCCTGCTGATCTCCCATACAGCGGCAAAGATCAAGGGACACAAGAACTGGATCCATCACTCTCGTCTGAAGGCAGTACCCGCCCCCTCGTCAGCAGAACAGTGGACCGTCCAACCTGCTGACTCCTCATCTAGTGACGATCTCAGGCTAAAGCTACTGTTTAAAAGACACAAATAGCGGGCACCTTAATGCTAAAATGGGCCCACCCAGGTACTGGAGGCCCTGGGTTGGGAAGACTCTGGTGATAATTAATTGGGTAACATTGTTATTCTCTGTATTGGTATTTCCAAACTGTGCATATCGGGAGCATAACTCCTTTGTTTTGCTTGCACACCATGTTGCTACTTTAACAAACCAAACTGATTGCTGGGTATGTGCTCCAACTCCACTATCCCCCAAAATGGGAATGCCCCTTGACATGCTGCCCTTGAGCCTAGCAGAATTAGCCACCACCAAAGAGCAGGAAAGAATGGACTCGCCGTTCTGGAACAAGACCTCTTTACAGCAAGCCACCTATCAGAACCAGGAGTATTCAGTTGCAGTACTCACTGAGGGAGTGTTATGTTTTACCCGAAACCAATCTGATCATTATGGGCGTCCTGTGGGAAAAAGCTCCTGTGTTATTACACAGTGGGCTGATGGGTATTGGATAAAGACCAAGAGGGGAGGCCAGCAATGTGGGTGTAATGGTTCCTCCCCTTTTAGGGAAACTCTTACAAATAATCTTACCACAAAAAAGGGGTTTGGAAATGTAACTTGCCGTCCAGTTAATATCTCCAATGTAGCAAGCCAATGGTGGGTTTGTAGTGGTCCCTATGGCGAGTGTAATTTGAATGGCACAATTAGAAATGCCCCCACTTGTACCCAATCAGGAGGATGGGATGCCCCCCTAGGGGCATATGAACTGTTTGGAAAAGCAGCCTTAAATATCCCAGGAATCCCCTTAAGAAACAGTCCTTACTGGGCCCTACAGGGTCACTATTTTGTATGTGGCCGAAAGGCTTACAAGGTGCTGCCAGCCAACTGGACAGGTAGCTGTTATATAGCTCATGGAGTTCCTCATCTTTCCATAACTGCCACACTGCCCAAAGGAAAGATTAGAAATGCCCGAGACACCTCTGTTGAGTCACGAGAAAAGACCCTGCGGCGACTGACTAAGGCATTGGAGGGCAATATGAAGAATTCCCTCACAACCAAGAAGCTTGTAGGGTGTTCTGTACTGGGAATAGTGCCACTGTTTACCGGACCAGCCATGGCATGCATAGGCCGCTATACTATAAGGCTGCAAAAGGTACTTGAGAAAGTGGCCTTAGAGTTAGAGGACTCGGTTAGTGATTTAGGGTCAGCAGTAAAAACATTAAATAAAGAGGTACAGCAGCTCAGGACATTTTCCCTCCAAAACAGGCTGGCTTTGGACTATCTCTTGGCATCCCAAGGAGGGGTTTGTGCCCTCATCGGGCCCCGATGTTGTGTATATGTAAATGATAGCAGTTATGAGATCTATGAAAAGGTGGTACAGGCTGAGGCCCATGCCCGAACCGGAGCACAGGTTGCTTATACTGCCCCAGAGAACGATTGGTTGCAAACCTTGTTTTCAGGCTGGGGTTTGTCGTCTTGGCTTGGAGGTTTATTTAGCCTGCTATTGAAACTTCTCTTTCCTGTATTGCTTGTATTACTGGTATTATGCTGTGCAGTATCATGTGTTAGGGCCCTTTTGCAAAAGTTAATAAGTCACTCTCTTCAGGCTATTACAAAGTGCTTATGCAAAGTCCTATTGTAAAGAAATAAGTAGCCCAAGTGAGAAAACTCAGAGCCAAGGTTGTTGAGTGTTCTCAAAGGGGGGAGTTGTTGGGGACACTGGGGCATGGCCACTAGGTAACTCGAGGGGATGGAAGACCACGAGTGTCGATGAAGCCCCCTCGCACTAGGCCCAGGTGTCCTTGGCCCCCCCTCCTGGCTGGAGGCACTCGCAGCAGCTCTGCGTACTAGGCCCAAGTGTCCTTGGTACCCCTGCCTGGAGGCACACACAGCAGTTATGCTGAGAATCTGCAACAATATGTTGCAGAGTCAGACTGCCTGAAACTAAGCAAGGCCAAACAGGGGAGATATGGAAGAACAATGCTGAATAAAGCAGCTTTATGTATAGTTTAACAAATGATACAGAGAATCAGGGAACTAGCTGGGAACTGGATTGGCTGGCTATATGGATACTTGGGGCAGCTTGCTATTGGATAAGTATGCTGGGAAAAAGGATGTATAAAAGCCTGTGTAACTTCCTGCTCTGTGTGCAGGATTTGAGATTTTATTCTCCCTCTACCTTTTTGCAGCTGCAAATAAACTTTTCTGCTTCTCCACCCCGTTGTGATTATTGGGTGTAGCACACCGGGTAACGAACCAACTCAAGCTGTTGTTCAGCCTCTCGGCACTGGGTGCCGGCAACAACGTGGAAGGGGAGCAAGCATGTAGGTGCTCTGTTGAAGTGGGGCTTGGGTGCCAGCTCAGCAGCACTCTCTGCACAGGGGGCTGCCTGTCTGTGCTTGTCAGCAGGGAAGGTTGCATGCTGCTGGGGCTCAGTTTGCCATATCATGCCCCCTCCCCCGCACCTGTCACCCTCTTCCCACAGTGACTGGGCAGAAGCCAGGGAGGAACTTTCGGACCAAACCATTTCCGTAGAAGGGGATTATTTTGTTTAAACAGCAAACTGAGACACTTTGGCACGTTTTGGGATACCAGCCTCTAGCTAAAGTATTTTGCAGCAAATTCTGAAGAGCTAGATGGATTTTGCGCACCTGCTCCTCTTCCCCCCTTTTCTACAATGGTACGTCCCACTCCTCCGCCCCCTCCCGTCCTCCTACAAAGGACATTTTGGGCAGCTGACGGGAGGAGCTGCCATTGGCGGGTGCGAGGGGGAGGGAGTGGGGGTGGGGCCGCAATGCTCCTGGGCGAGGGGGAAGTGCAGTGAAGCAGCGGCGCACGCGCAGAGGCCTTACCCGCCAAGGGCAGTTGCTCGTTTTCCCGCCACTTTCTGCCTCCAACCGCTTTTAACTGCTGTGTGGTTTAAAAAAGCCGGTTTAATGAGAGACTAGCCCCCATATTATTTGGGGTGATACTAACTCTGCCCCATGTCAGTCTTGCCACCAAATATCAACGTGTGTGAAATTCACCTCACGCGGCGCTAAGGTACAGCCACCATTTTGTGAGGGGCCATTTGTGACTCAGTGGCGCTGTCAAACCCAATGGAGCAACCCCCCGTCTACCCTATACACACACACGCTCCTAAAATCACCAGGGGCCTTACCCACAAACCCCCATTGTGTCAAATCAAGGATGAGCGAGGTACCCGTTTTGGTGCATGGCATGCTTACACTATGCCAAATTTGGCGATGTTGGCTCATGCCAAGCCATTGTAGATGGATGCCCTAAAGAGGCCACTTCATGGACCAAGAAAGACACTGGTGTCACATTAACAGACACAAGTCCCAATATTGCCATGGGATGAAACCCTGTTGGACATATAAAAATCCACCATATGGACTCATGCCTGTAATCCACTGGCAAACACCAAATGCTCAACAGGAGGAAAACATTGTCTCCCAGCCACCTTGACAGAAGAGGGGATAGAAACTAAGAGTCCTTACCCCTAAGCTCCATTTCTCTCCCACACTTGGAATAGAACCCAGGAGTCCTAACTGAGCCCCACCCTGCTCTAACACCTTGGTATTAGTACAGGCTAAACCTGCATTGGTACACTACAGCAAGGGCTCTCAACCTTTGCAGATTACTGTACCCCTTTCAGGAGTCCGATTTGTCCTGCATATCCTCAAGTGTCACCGCACTTATAAACTCCTTGTGTACAAAATCAACTAAAAATACAAAAGTGTCACAGCATGCTATTACTGAAAAAATGGGGAGGAGAATTGACGCTTAGGTTAGTTCAAAGGCTATTTGGGGAAACTCTGTGTCCATTTTAGTGGCCAAATGGGGGATTTTGGTTGCCACCACTTTTGAAAATTGGGTCATTTTCTCATCACAGAGGCAAGAGGCTTCTATCTAACTATCTAAATGGTTATCTATCTAAACTATCTAAATGGGCTTCTATCTAAATATCTAACTGGTTATTTTGATGTTGCATAAAAGTGTCAGTGTTTCCTCTTCAGACTATAGAATGGAATTTTCAAAGCAGCCTAAGGGAATTAGATGCCTGAATCCCATAATTCCATGGGAGTTGGACACCTAACTCTCTTAAGCCCCTTTGAGAATCCCAGCCTGCATATTTATTTTGCTCTATAGGTTTGCCGTGTTGAGTGGCAGATTCTCGTCCACCAGGTGGTGTATGTTTTGGAGGCAAGACCGTTGCTGTTGGCTCCATTAAAATGTCCATGTGTGAGGACATGTTGCTGTGCAATTACCGCAAGTGCCGTGTCAAGCTCTCCGGCTACGCCTGGGTCACAGCTTGTTCACACATCTTCTGCGACCAGCACGGCAGTGGGGAATTCAGCCGTTCACCAGCAGTCTGTCCCGCCTGCAACAGCACCCTCTCTGGCAAGCTGGACATTGTTCGCACTGAGCTAAGTCCCTCTGAGGAATACAAGGCCATGGTGTTGGCTGGACTGCGACCAGAGATTGTGCTGGACATCAGCTCCCGCGCATTGGCCTTCTGGACATACCAGGTAAACCCATCTCAGATGATGTCCTAAATTAGGTAGATACCTTCAAATCTGTCTTTGAAAATATAATTGGGAAGAGATTTTGTTTACTAAAGAAATGAAAGAGCCAATAATCAGTCTTTATGGATATCTATATATCATATGTGGAGGGCAGAATTGACACCTAGGTGATTCCAAAGGGCCACCATGTTATATTTTTTGGCCTGAAAATGTGGAAAGAAACCAAAGGGAATGGAATAGGATTAAGGAATCATAAAATATCAGTATTGGAAGGGACCTCAGAAGGTCATCTAGTCCAACCCCCTGCTCAAAGCAGGACTGATCCCCAATTTTTGGCCCAGATCCCTAAATGGCCCCCTCAAGGATTGAACTCACAACCGTGAGTTTAATAGGCTAATACTCAAACCACTGAGCTATCCCTTCCTGACCCCCTGCATTGTTTGATTTTGTCGTGTGGCCTACGGACCACTGAGACGGTTGCCACTCACCCTCTGGTTCAGAATCACCAGTGTGGCATTTGCACTTCTCCCTCCCTCCTTCTCTATTCAACAGTCAGTATAAAACGTTATTGCTCTGTTAGCCATGCCGTTCTTTCTCATCTGTCACTGTGGAAGGTTCCCTCCATGTTTGCTGATGATTTTTGTTACACGTTCCTCCTTTCTTTCCTCTCACCACAACAGTGTAAAAGCACCTCACAAGCATTCATGAATTATCCTCAACCCCTATGAGCAGTAGGCCAGTATTACTATCTCCATTTCACATGTAGGGAACTGAGGTATAGACATTAAAGCAACATAAGTGTCCACTCATTTTTAGGTGCCTCACGTTTGAATACTCAACATGAGAGCCATATGACCTGATTTTCTGAGATGTTGTGCACCCCACAGCTCTTATCAACTTCAGCTGGTGTGTGGAGTGCTCAGTACATCTGAAAATCAGTCTATAGGTGTCTTATGTTGGCCAGCTTAATTAGTGGTCCCTATTGAGAATATTGACTTAAGTGACTTATCCAAAGTCACTAGTCTGGAGCAGCAGTGGGAACTGAACCCAGATTTCCTAAGTCCCAGTCCAGTGCTTTAACTCCAGACCATCCTTCCTTTGTTGCACTGTAGTCATGCCACTATATCTCAAATAGAGTGACTTGACTTTCCTCTGACAATCAGTGGTCAAAGAAGCCTGTCACACCTGCCATAATCTCCGCATTGCAGGTTCATCAGGAGCGCCTGTACCAGGAATACACCTACAGCAAGGCCGAGGGACACCTGAAGCAGATGGAGAAGGTGTACACTCAGCAGCTGCAGAGCAAGGACATGGAACTGACTTCTATGAAGAGTGAGGTCTCCTCCCTGAAGAAGGTGCTGGAGGAATACAAGAAGAAGTTCAGCGAGCTCTCGGAGAAGCTCATGGAGCGCAACCGCCAATACCAGAAGCTCCAGGGCCTCTATGACAGCCTCCGCCTGCGCAACATTGCCATGGCTAATCAGGAGGCTGCCCACGAGCCTCCCATGATGCCTCAGCCTGTGGTCTTTGGCTTCCCATTGGGTAAGACCTGTGGGGGGGTTCTCATTCCACTACTCACAGAGAACGCAAAAGCTGGCATAAGGAGTCACTACACTGACACTGTTAGTGGAGGGGACAAGGATTTAGTGGGCTAGAAAGACTGAACTTTTCTTCCATGCCATAGGGCTGGAGGAGGCACATATGTGTGTGTATGTGTTTGGAGGAGGAGGACTTCACACAGAGCAGTCAGTCTCCAAATGCTACCATATCAGCAACTTCCGAATGCTGTGAAATATTTGATTAGACACTTTTGTGTGAGACAAGTTGATAGGGTCCCAGCAGGGACAGTTGTCCACCTTACAAACCTCTCTCACACTAACAGGCCCCCTCCTTGGCAGCCTCTGCAGAGATGCCAAGGACTGAATGGGCCACGGAGATTAAGCTCCTTTTCCGCCCCCTTAGAGAGATTTCTCCAGAAAATGGGTTAATTCATGTTCTGAATCCCAAAGCTTTGAACATCCCTTGTAACTTCTCCAACCTTAGCTAGCAGTGTGGTGTCACCAACCCATAAACTTTACTGTGAGTCTCTGGATATTTGATGTGTTTTAAAAAAAGGATAAGTTTCTCATGGTTGCACAGAAAAGAGGGAAATTGTGACCAATAAATGCTACAGAACCAGAAGGAAAATTTCTATAGAACCTCATGATTTTGTAAGCAAATCTCATGAATTTTGGGGACTGGACTCTTGAGCATTGGCATTTGTCTCTCTCTAGTGGCTGCTATCTTACCATCAAAAGGTTTACGAATCCAGGCTAGTGAATTAAGGCTTAAGTGAGTCAGGCCTACAAATCCCATCATTTCCTGTGACAATCCCAACCTTCGCTTAAATCAAGCTGTGGCCACTCATGGTCTTAGATTTGGAGATTCTATGTTCAATCCCCAGATTGTCTCACTAGTGTAGTCACTAATGTGTATCCTAATAGAGAATCCAGCATCTAACTGACCTTGTAACTCCCCTTTCCTAGGTAATGCTGCCAGGTTCCCCGGGGACACCACGCCGGTCCGGGGCAGGTGTGGGGAGGGAGACTTCCACTTCAAACCCTTCTTTGCCACATCCCCACCTGCGGGCGAATCTGGCAACAGCTTCTTCACCTTCTCCTCTCCCAGCAATGAGCTGGAGCCTCATCCTGGAGCCAGCAGGACCTACAAGATGAAGAGGATGTAACTGGTAATGCACCTTTCACACCTGCCTCTTGGAAATTTAGCCCATATGTCGGTGGGGGAAAGAGCAAAAATGCTTATTGTCTGGGGCTGGGATTCTCCTCAGACTTGGGCTATTTCTTTTAGGTATTGTAATGTAATCACCCTCTGATTGTCACCTGCAGATTGTCTTGCCCTCTCATCCTAGTCTGTAATGTCCTGTCACTTCTGATTGTCAATTTCATTGTCACAACCTCTCACCAACAGACTGTTGCCCTCATACTGTAAACCTCTCTCACCCTTGGATTGTCCCTCTCAGACTGTAAAATTGACACCCTCTGACAGTAGTATCCCATCACTCTTGGACCAAGATGATCCTCAAAGACACCTAAATACCTTTGAGGATCTGGGCCTGCTTCCATTGTACTCTGCTTCATGGTTTACACATTTATCACTGTTGTCTCTGTGTGTGAGAGAATGTATTTGTGTGTGTGAGTTTGTCTCTAAGTGTGTACCCTGTTGTGTGTGTTTGCCTCCGTGTATGTATGTGGGTCAAACTATTCATGGATGTGTTTGTACAAGTCTAGATAGTTGTGTGTTGTCAGTGTGTATAAATCAATGTGTGTTTAAATCTGTGTGTACACAGCTGTGTCTTTTGCTTTTGTGTGTGCATGCAGACATACATGTGGGTAGGTGCCTCTTGCTGTGTGTGTATCTCTAAATGTCATAGAGTGCATAGCTCTATGGGTGTGTACATGCATAGCTTTGTGTAGGTGTGTTTTTGCTTCTATATCTATGCTTGTGTTTGTGTGTTTCTTGGTGTTATCCAGTGTGTTCCATTGGGTACATTCCATTCCATCCTACCTTTGCAGTTATTTCTCCCCCACTTAAAGTTCATCCGTGTTAATTTCACATTCATTATTTACTCCTCACTTTCACCAGGATTTAAAATCTTTCAGCCCCGCAATGGGAGAAGCAGGGTCAGTTTTGACATCTCACAGCCAATGGATTTGTGCACTGTATAAAGTCACCTCTGTAAATAGGTTGTTCACCCTCTTAAAAATAATATTAGCAAAAAAAGAAAGGGGAAAAAAATGATGTTTTGCATCTTGGTTTCTAGTTGGATCAAGGATCTCTGCAGCAGGGGAGGCGGGCAGCACAGGTAGGGTGGGTTGTGTGAGATCAGGGAAGGATCACAGGAGGGAGGGAGGTGGGTGGCTTGGGGAGCACATGCCAGGTTGCAGGGGAGTGGATGTAAATCAGGGGGAGGTGAATGGCAGGGTGTGCACAACCTGGGGTTACCAGGTGTCCAGTGTTCGACCAGAAAATCTGGTCTGACAGTGTCCAGTCTGAAAACACAGATCAGACTCCAAGAGTCCAGTTACCACCTGCAGGGGCACCAGAACAGCTGGGGCCAAGGATGCGGGCTGGGGGGCAGGGAGGCGCTGCAAGGGGATCAAGGCACAGAGCCAGCAGCGGGGAGCAGCAGCCAGCAGCCATGCCCCCCATTACTTCCCACAGTGCATGCCCATGACAGAGTCTCCCTCTCCAGCAGACCACATCCTCTAGTGGCAGCAGCATCAGCCCTGCTGCCAGATCCTGCTTTGCACAGGCGAGTGGCCGGGGCAGAACGCGTTTCCCCCCCTTCCCCCATCCCCCCAGCCTCCATGGCGCTCAGGGGAGACTGCAGGGAAGGGGGTTCCCGCTCAGCCCCAGTGGGAGGATCCCTGCTCCCCAAGGTGGAGGGGCTCTGCTGGCCCCCCTGGTGGTGGGAGAGGGCTGCAAGTAGCATTTCACTTTGCTGCCAACCCCCTCCCACCCTCCACATACACAGCCCAGAACCAAGGTGTACCCAGCCAGCCCCTTCAGCGGCTGGCTCTGAGCCTAACTCTCCTTCTCGGGCATGTACCCCGCCCCCTCCCTGCAGGACCTAGAGCCAACTCCCCTCCCAGGAGAAACACGGAGACCATAATCCGCCCCCACCTCCGGATTCCAACACAGTGGAATTACTATACGCTGCATCCTCACCTCTTATGTATATGTGTGTTGGGGGTGGGGGGGGAGGGGGCGCTGGAGGTTTAGCTCAGTAGAGTCAGTATCTCTATTTCTCCCTACATTTTTCCCCACAATCATGTCTTAAAGAGGGTCCTCAATACCCCCTGCTTTGTTGGGGTTATTATGGGAATTGCCTAGTTGAGCTGTGGAACTTTTTCTCTGTACAGCACAGAGATCTCTGTGGAGAGGAATGTTTCACCTAATCTAAATGTGATTTTGGTGAAGGTAAGGTTAAGATTGAAAGAGGGGGTAGGAAACATGCCACTTTCTGCAATAATTCCTGCTTTGGGGTTTAGGTGTTTTTGTTTTGATTGGAGAGGAGAGGAGTATGGGGGGGTAGAACCTTGGGGAGGAGGTAGAGCCTCAGGGGGAGTGGGCGGAGGCAGGGGTGTACTGTTTTCAGAAATTGGAAAGTTGGCAGCCCTAGGTGGGCAGCGCAGCCTGGGGTAGGGTCATATCAGAGAGCTTATTCCTTTACTCTCCCACTTCCCTCTCGCATGAACAGAGAGCAACAATACCCAAAGTCTGAAGGTGCAAACAATTCAATGTTTATTGTGGTGAACTTCCAGCAAGCTTAAATCCAAGTTCCTTTTTCCTCATTTTCGAATCCCAACTTACTTCCTGTTTGCCCCTAATTTATATATTAATATTCTTAGCTATACCTTAACCAATCATTCTACTGAAATTTACCTAACCAATCCTAACATATAACATGATTATGTAACCAATTATATCCCACCACCTTAATTAGTTTACACCCAGCAAAATTAATTATACAGCAGACAGAAACAATCACAGAACCAGACAGAGACCATGCAAACAAACAGTAGCAAAGTGGGAACTATAATGACAAAACAATACAGAAGTGAGGATTTCACAACTACATCCCAGCTGTGTCTGTTGATCAGTGAACTCTTACCAGACAGAAAACTATCAACCTAAATTTCCTTTTACATGTTCTAGGCTCTTCCCTTTCTCTGGAGGTGATAGATTGGATCACCTTCCGAACAGCCCTATATTGACTAGTTTGGAATGTGAGGATGTGACGAAATGCTTCCCAGCTTATGGCTGCCTCTGCTGGTTGGCTAAAGGCCTTAGCCTAAGAACAGGGCCTCAGACTGTCACAGTGAGAGAAGGCCCTTACACAGATTCTTTGTATACCTCTATTACTAGCTAAATGATAAACATATACCTAAATTCTTAAAGTATAGGCCTTTACAGGCAGGTCTGAATATCTATATCCTAACACATCATACCTGCTAATATTTCAAGTGGCTGAAGTTGGATGGGTGCTGCTTACAGGGGAAAGGAGGCCTGGGGATGTGGGGGCTAGGTGCTGCCTGGGGGTGGGAGCTCCCCCCAGAGCGGGTGGGTGGCTGGTGGGGTGGGGTGGGGAGGTTGCAGGGGAACTGCATACTTCCCTACAGTGACAACTCCTGTCCTGTGGGGGATGGCTGGGCTAGGCTTCTCGGTCCAGGTGTTGTGCTCTGGCTCCTGCTGTATGGAGTCACGGAAATGTTCATGTTTGGCCTGGCTGTGTCCCCACTCCCCCGTCGACGGGGCCAGGCTAAATATGAGCATTGGTTCCATGACACTACACCCCATATTCATCATGAGGGGATGATTATCATATAAAAAGACATAATTACGATCTTGGCTGTAGCCTCTCTGTTGTTGTTGGTTCATGCAGCGGTTGGTCAGCCTGCATGTAACGGAGTGTCCCTGCCTGTTCAAATGCTGGTGAGAGTGTATATCTGGGAGTGGTCTACAGCTTGTCATAGCAGCATAGTGTAAGAGGGAGCCCAGGCTGGTGGGTCAGAGGGCTCAGTGGCACCCCAGAGGGAACTCATCACAGCTTCAACCCCATGCACCAGGAGTTAGGGCACAACGCCTGGAGCGGGAAACTGAGCCCAGCAAGCCCCACAGGACAGGAGCTGCTTCAAATGGGACATGGGGGTAGGTGTCAAAGCAGGACAGTCCCACAAAACCCAGGACTGTTGGGAGGTCTGTAGGGCTGCCACCTCTGAGATACAAAAACATGGGACAGCTGCAATGGTCCTGAGACCGTCACACTGGACAGCTGGCAGCATGTACCAGGCTCCCAGACCGTTGGCGTTGACCACAAGTTACCTTGGCCTATTATCACAGAATAGTTCAGGGGGAGCTAGTCGTGAACTGACTTTTACAGGCCAGGCTGGCTTGCAGCCACTCAACTGGATAAACAAGTAAAGAGAGAAGGAAGGCCAGAGAGTGTTGAGTGTGGGAATAGAGTGCAATAGTGTTTCCTGCCAGAGTTTGCTTGTGGGTGCATACAACACACCCCCACCCCCACCCCCGAGAAAGAGATGGTGATAAAAATGACTATGTAAATTGCTTTAGATGAACAGTCTCACCTGCAGACCCTGGTCTTGTGGGTGCCCAGGAATTCCCCACGTTGGAGCAGCGCTTGCTACGAGCCCTCAAGGACAAGGCTGGAAGGTCCGGGACTGTCCATAGCAGAAGGAGCGTAAGCATTGATTCTTGCTTGCTTGGTAGAAAGCACGTATTTAGTAACACATGAAGGCTTATTATACTTTGGCAATAAAACCGGTTATACTTACACACCTGGTGTGGCTTCATTGAGTGTATCTGAACCCCCCCCCCCCATATTTTGGCTCGACACAGAGAGACTTCCCAGGGGAGCTATGAAGGGATGATCCTGGGAAAAAATGGGCAGGTGGCAACCCTAGCAGGGCATGGAATTAAAAAGGGATCCCAGGAGGGGTTGTGTGTGTATGGGGGGAAGGAATGCAGGGGCTGTGTAGGATGTTCCAATACAGGAGCTGTGGGTGGGAGGGAGAAATCAGGGCTGTGTGTGTGTGCGTGCAGAGCAATGCAGGGACTGTGTGGGGAGTGCAGGAGCTGTGTGTGTTCAGAGCAATGCAGGGATTGTGGGGGAGTGCAGTGCAGGAGCTCGCTCTGCGTGCAGAGCAATGAAGGGACTGTGGAGGGGGTGTGTGCAGTGCAGGAGCTGGGTGCATGTGTGCAAAACAGTGCAGGGGCTGTATTTGTGTGTGTGTGTGTGGGGGGGAGGGGGTGTTCTGCCCTCAGACACCAGAGTCCTTGGGAGTCACTGACAACAAAGTTTGCAGCATAAACAAGTTTCCAGGTGCTGTTCATTAGTTGAGGCTCCTAAGGGCACCCAGACAAGCAGCCATCAAAGGTTGGGGAGGGAATTGGGGTCAAGTATTGGCACCATCAGCATGGCTGGCTGAGCTCCTCTGCAGGGCTTTTCTTTCACCGGTTCAAAGGCAGGAGTGTGTTGCCATCCCCAGATTACAAACTGGGAAACAGAACTCTTTCTAATAGCCATTTACTAGCAGGTGGTGTGTGTGAGATGGAGGCTTTACGGAGTAGAAAGCTACTTCACTGCCTTGCCCTGTTTGCTTTTCTTTTTCAATAGCCTTCTCCCTAGGGCAAAGCATGCAGATGCTCTGTAAGGACAGAAAATCGCTTGTTTCATAGTAAATCTACAAATATGTGGCCAGAAATCCTCCTTATTTAGTATAATATGGAAACTGACCCTTGAAATTAAAATGAAGACACTGGGTTTGATTGTCAGTTATTTCTGCCTCCAGTAATATAGCTTCCAGGTGGTTAAAAAAGCCCCGCCCCCGCGAAAGACAAAAGTTTTGCCAATGCAAGAGGCAATGTGAACGTGGCTTTGTCGCGCCTGCCAACAGAGCTTATGTCACTCGCAGGGCTGACAAAATACCGCAAAAAAGTGTTCACACACACTGACTTTTAGCGACAAGGCTGTGTCGACACAGCCTTGTCACTAAAAGCTGCATAGTGTAGAAAAGTCCTCAGTGTCTCTTTGGGTGGGGGAAGCAGAGGAGAACCTCGATGATGTCACTCCCCTGCCTTATATAGTTCTTGTGTAGGCAGGAACCCTTTGTCTCCCAGTGGAAGAACATTGGCATTCCAAGTGGTGGGTCCAGTACCAGGTGACTCAGACCCATGTTTCTGCAGGGCTGTGGCAGCCATACTTCGCAGGCTTTCTGGAGAGTCCACAGGAAGACTGAACTCTTTCAAAAAGAAAAGGAGGACTTGTGGCACCTTAGAGACTAACCAATTTATTTGAGCATAAGCTCACGAAAGCTTATGCTCAAATAAATTGGTTAGTCTCTAAGGTGCCACAAGTCCTCCTTTTCTTTTTGCGAATACAGACTAACATGGCTGCTACTCTGAAACCTGAACTCTTTCACAGTCCACTGTCATTGCTAATGGCCCATTAGCCCTGTCTGGCTTTTCTATTGTTGTACCTGAAGGGCTGGTTGCGGTGACACCCAAAGTAACATATTTGAAATACAGATAAATAGTTTATATTCCTAAACTTTGGATACAGAAATTATACAGGCATACATATTGGATAATCACATTCAGTAAATCATAACCTTTCCAATGATACCTCACATGAGCCACCTTGCATAAAGTATATCTCAGTTATGTCATTCATATCATAAGCATATTTTCACAAAGAATCTGGAGTAAAATGTCACAGCCTCCATCACACACACCACCTGCTAGTAAACGGCTATTAGAAAAAATGAGGAGTCCTTGTGGCACACTAACAAATGTATTTGGGCATAAGCTTTCGTGAGCTAGAAGCTTATGCTCAAATAAATTTGTTAGTCTCTAAATTGCCACAAGGACTCCTTGTTTCTGCTGATACAGATTAACACAGCTACCACTCTGAAGGCTATTAGAAAGAGTTCTCGGTTTCCCAGTTTCTAATCCAGGGATGACAACACACTCCTGCCTTTGAACCTGTGAAGGAAAAGCCCCGCAGAGGAACTCAGCGAGCCATGCTGATGCCAACACTTGACCCCAATTCCCCACCACGCCTTTGAGGACTGCTTGTCTTGGTGCAATTAGGAGCTGTCATAAATATAAAGGGGAGGGTAACAACCTTTATGTATGCAGTAATATAAAATCCCTCTTGGCCAGAGGTACAGAATCACTTACCTGGAAGCAGTTAATCAGTTCAATTAACCTAGTTGGCATCTGACCAGAAGGACCAATGGGGAAAGAAGATACTTTCAAATCTGGAGGGGGGGAGAGGGTTGTTTTGTGCTCTTTTGTGTGCGTTCCTTCTTGAAACAGAGAGAGTCCAAGCAGGTAATCCAGATCCTACTAAAATGATAGTAGGCCAAGAAGGCCAATGGCATTTTGGGATGTATAAGTAGGGGCATAGCGAGCAGATCGAGGGACGTGATCGTTCCCCTCTATTCGACATTGGTGAGGCCTCATCTGGAGTACTGTGTCCAGTTTTGGGCCCCACACTACAAGAAGGATGTGGATAAATTGGAGAGAGTCCAGCGAAGGGCAACAAAAATGATTAGGGGTCTAGAACACATGACTTATGAGGAGAGGCTGAGGGAGCTGGGATTGTTTAGCCTGCAGAAGAGAAGATTGAGGGGGGATTTGATAGCTGCTTTCAACTACCTGAAAGGGGGTTCCAAGGAGGATGGCTCTAGACTGTTCTCAATGGTAGCAGATGACAGAACGAGGAGTAATGGTCTCAAGTTGCAGTAGGGGAGGTTTAGATTGGATATTAGGAAAAACTTTTTCACTAAGAGGGTGGTGAAACACTGGAATGCGTTACCTAGGGAGGTGGTAGAATCTCCTTCCTTAGAGGTTTTTAAGGTCAGGCTTGACAAAGCCCTGGCTAGGATGATTTAACTGGGAATTGGTCCTGCTTCGAGCAGGGGGTTGGACTAGATGACCTTCTGGGGTCCCTTCCAACCCTGATATTCTATGATTCTATGATTCTATGATACCTCTAAAATTCCAGAAATTGTAAGTAATAGCAAGGAAATACGTTAGATTATCTTTTGTTTTAGCTTGTGAATTTTACCTATGCTAAGAGGGAGTTTTATTCTTGTTTTGTCACTTTAAAGTTAAGCCTAGAGGGGAATCCTTTGTGTTTTAAGTCTTTTTATTACTCTGTAAAATTACCTTCCGTCCTGATTTTACAGAGGTGCTTCTTTTACTTTTTTTTTTTTTTAAATATAATAAAATTCTTCTTTTAAGAACCTGATGGGTTTTTAGTGTCCTAAAAACCCAAGGGTCTGGTCTGTGCTCACCTTGTTGACCTATTTGGTTGGTATATTATTCTCAAGCCTCCCCAGAAAAGGGGGTAAGGGGCTTGGGGGGGGGGAGATAGGGCTCCAAATGGCTCCTCCCTGAATGTTTGTCTAAATCATTTGGTGGTGGCAGCAATACCATCCAAGGACAAGGAATTTGTGCCTTGGGGAAGTTTTTAACCTAAGCTGGGGGAATATAAATTTAGGGGGTCTTTCGTGCAGGTCCCCACATCTGTACCCCAGAGTGGGGAGGGAACCCTGACAGGAGCCTCAACTGCTAATTAACAGTGCCTCGATACTTGTTTATGCTGCAGACTTTGTTGTCAGGGATTCCCAAGGACTCTGGTGTCTGAGGACAGAACACCCACCCATACACACACAGCCCCTGCATTTTTCTGCACACACACACACACAGAGCTCCTGCACTGCACACACCCCCACAGCTCCTGCATTGCTCTGCACACACAGAGCCCCTGTATTGCACATCCCCTCCCCACGATAACTCCTGTGTCCGGTGTCTAAGGGCAGAACTGTGGCCTTTACATGATTTGCTGGGCTGGTGCAAGTCCTGGTGCACTTGAGCAGTGCTACCCACAGGCGCTGGGTGTTCCCAGGCCAGGATGTGCCCTAGCCCCTGGGGAACAGGCAGCAGAGGCATTACAGCTGGATGGGCCCCCGGATTGCTCCCTGGTGGGGCTGGGCAGCAGCTGTGGGGTCTAGGGCAACCCTCAGGCCCTGCCCAGATTATGCCAATCCCTCAAGACCACCAAACCCGCTCTCCTGGCAGAGCAGCACCTGCCAGTGGCAGTGTGGGCATCTCCCTTTCCTGGCTGCCCCCAGGCTTGCAGTGGGAGATGCCTGATGGGGAACAGGGAGCGGAAGTTAATTTGACCCCATGCCACCATAATAGGGTCCTATGGGGGCACAATGACTGGAAGTTATATTGCCCTGGTGAGCACGGTATTAGAATCCATCCAGAAACAGTGACCAGAAGTTTTATTGCCCCAGTGCGCGCTCCGTTAGAGTCCGAACGGGATAGTGACTGAAATTGACATCACCCAATAATCTCTCTAATGGATTTCCACCAGGAACAGTGGGTGGAGGTTGCCCCACTTCCATAACAGGGGAATGAGAAGCTAGTGGAGAATGGAAGAGCTGGCCAGGGCTGGAGGCTTTGAGACGAGGGGCACTTGGCAGCTATTGGGGAGTGGGGGAGGGAGGAGGGGCAGGGATGTGGGGGTCCCTGCTGCAGTGCAGCAAGCTGGAGCCTACACTCCCGTGGTGCACTGGGGCTGGTGCAGAGAGGCCCACAGGGCGGGGCAGGGAGACAACATCTCCCATAGGGAGAGGGCCCTTCCAAGCAAGGTTGGCACCTCCCGAAGCAGCACGGACCCTTTCCCAGCATCACAGCAGCTTCTGCTTCCGGCCTCGCACCACCGACCCCTTGTCCTAGAAATGAGATGGTAGGGCCAGACTGGCAGTGGCTAATGGAAGATGGAGACAGGGGAGACACTATATCTACCATGATGCTCCAGGGCTAGGATTGCCAACTTTCTATTCCCACAAAATTGAACACCCTTGTCCCACCCCCTGCCTCCATCTCCCATCAGCCTGGTCAGTTCGTATCTCTGATGTTCATAACTCTGAGGTTCCACTGTATCCCCCTATTGACTGGGTACATGTCACCTCAGGTCATGATGCTGAGATCAAGTTTCTAGACACCATGAATAACTGCTTCTTGGAGTAGCTAGTCCTGGAGCCCACAAGTGGGGAGGCCACCCTTGATTTAGTCCAAAGTGAAGCAAAAGATGTGGTCCAGAAGGTGAATATAGCTGAAACACTCAGTAATAGCAACCATGATATAATTAAATGTTAACATCCTCGGCTGGGGGGGTACGGGGGAAAAAGGGGGAATGACACCAAAGAAACCCACCACAGTAGCATTTAATTTCAGAAAGGGAAAACTACAAAAAAAATGAGAAAGCTAGTTAAATGGAAATTAAAAGGTATAGTCACAAAAATGAAATGCCTACAAGCTGTATGGAAACTTTTAAAAAACATCATAGTAGAGGTTCAAATTAAATGTATACCCCAAGTTAAAAAAAAACACATAGTAAGAGGACCATTAAAGTGCCACCATGGTTAAACAACAAAATTAAAGAGGCAGTTAGAGGCATTAAGGCACCTTTTAAAAATTGGAAGTTAAATCTTATTGAGGAAAATAGAAAGAAACAAACACCAGCAGGTCAAGGGTAAAAGTTTAATTAGGCAGGTCAAAAAAGAATTTGAAGAGCAACTTGTGTGGCAAAATACCTTGTTTGCCTCAGTCCTTTTTAGCCTTAAAGACTCAGGTTTGGGGCAAAGCAAATCCTTATAGGTGGCACAGGGTCCTGCTACTCCTCTCCTCAGTTAGCCCCTTGTGCTTATTTTCCTTCCCTCCTGAGGAGCAAATGTAGCCTCCCTACTGGGAAGGTTTGGTTTCTGGCTGCAAACAGCCTACTAACAGTTTCCCTACTCCTTCACTCTCCCCCTCCTACCACCCAGGGGAGGGGTTAAAAAGGTCCCAAGTAGTTGGAGTCAGCTGAACCTAATTGATTCCCTAGCAACCCCTTTTCCAGCTGAACCTTATTGCCCCCTGGTTCTCTCTCCTCAGTGGATAGGGAGGGGCCTTTTAAACCCCTGGGACTAATTACTACCCCCTTTTTGTAGCTGTTTGTCCTGGGTTTACCACACTAGCCAAAGTCTCAAAAACCAACAGCAAAAAAATGTTTAAGTACATCTGAAGCAGGATCTTCAAGTACATTTGTTCAAGTTTAAGTACATCTGAAGCAGGATCTTGTGTTTAAGTACATCTGAAGCCTGCCAAACAATCAGTGGAGTCACTGGACAATCAAGGTGCTAAAGGAGCAGTCAAGGAAGACTAGGCCATTGCAGAGAAGCTAAATAAATTCTTTGCATCTGGCTTTACTGCTGAGGATGAAAGGGAGGTTGAAAATCCAGACTCCTAGGTTTTATTCCCAATTTTGGGAGAAGAATGAATCAGGACACCTGGGTTCTATTCTCAGCTGGGCCAGTGACTCAGACAAGTCACTTGGGCCCAGATCTCATAGATATTTAGGGCATGGCTATACTTGCAGATGTAGAGCTCTGTGAATTAAACCAGCCCTTGGAGAGCACAGTAGGGAAAGCTCTGCAGTGTGTTCACACTGTCAGCTGCAAGTGCACTGGCATGGCCACATTTGCAGCACTTGCAGCAGCATTGTGAGTGGTGCATTATGGGCAGCTATCCCACAGAGCACCTCTTCCCATTCTGGTGCTGTGGCTTGTGGGAAGGGGGTGGAGGGCTGCAGGGCATTCTGGGTCCTGTCCCAATGCCCCGAGATGCATCACTTCGCATCCCAGAAATCTCCCTGCTTCCGTCCATATTTGGCACCATCTTTCAACCTTTTTTGTACTGTGCACTCTGTATTCCCTTTTGGTCTGCAGGAATGGAACCCAAAGTGCTAAGGAATATGCTGATGAGTCTCGCCAGCACATCTGTCATAAATATAAAGGGAAGGGTAACCACCTTTCTGTACACAGTGCTATAAAATCCCTCCTGGCCAGAGGCAAAGCCCTTTTACCTGTAAAGGGTTAAGAAGCTCAGGTAGCCTGGCTGGCACCTGACCCAAAATGACCAACGAGGGGACAAGATACTTTCAAATCTGGAGTGGGGGGAAAGGCTTTTGTCTGTCTGTGTGATACCTTTGCCGGGAACAGATCAAGGATACAAGCCCTCCAACTCCTGTAAAGTTAGTAAGTAATCTAGCTAGAAAATGCATTAGGTTTTCTTTGTTTTGGCTTGTGAAATTCGCTGTGCTGGAGGGAATGTGTATTCCTGTTTTTGTGTCTTTTAAGGTTTTGCCTACAGGGATTCTTTGTTTGGAATCTGACTGCCTGTAAGATTATCTTCCATTCTGATCTTACAGAGGTGATTCTTTCACCTTTTCTTTAAATGAAATTCTTCTTTTAAGAACCTGATTGATTTTTCATTGTTCTTAAGATCCAAGGGTTGGGGTCTGTGTTCACCTGTACCAGTTGGTGAGGATATTATTATCAAGCCTTCCCCAGGAAAGGGGGTGTAGGCTTGGGGGAATATTTGCGGGGAATAGGACTCCAAGTGGTCCTTTCCCTGTTCTTTGTCTAAATCACTTGGTGGTGGCAGCAGCATACTGTTCAAAGACAAGACGGAATTTGTGCCTTGGGAAAGTTTTTAACCTAAGCTGGTAAGAATAAGCTTAGGGGGTCTTTCATGCGGGTCCCCACATCTGTACCCTAGAGTTCAGAGTGGGGAGGGAACCCTGACAACATCACATTTGGCAGTCAAGTTACTCCTTAAGCTACAAACTGACAGTAAGGAGTCCGACGATGTCGACTCGCTTAACGCATATGACACGAGATTGCTTGTGGCATTTATGGACATGCTCACCGCCATGGAACACCACTTTTGGGCTCAGGAAACACGCACTGAGTGGTGGGATCACATCGTCATGCAAGTCTGGGGTGATGAGCAGTGGCTGCAGAACTTTCGGTTGAGAAAAGCCATTTTCATGGGACTGTGTGATGACCTCACCCTCACCCTGCGGCGCAAGTACACGAGATTGAGAGCTGCCCTGCCGGTGAAGAAGTGGGTGGCTATTGTAATCTGGAAGCCAGTTTGGAGTGGGAAAGTCGACCGTTGGAATCATGTTGATGCAAGTTTGCAGGGCCATTAATCGCATCCTGCTCAGAAGAACCGTGACTCTGGGTAACGTGCATGACATTGTAGCTGGCTTTTCACAAATGGGTTTCCTTAACTGCGGAGGGGCGATAGATAGGACGCATATTCCAATTCTGACACCAGCCCACCTAGCCTCCGAGTACGTTAATCAGAAGGGGTATTTCTCTATGGTTCTCCAGGCACTTGTGGATCACTGTGGACATTTCATTGACATTAATGCAGGCTGGCCCGGAAAGGTGCATGATGCACGCATCTTTCGGAACACTGGCCTGTTCAGGAAGCTGCAAGCCAGGACTTTCTTCCCAGACCAGAAGATCACCGTATGGGAAGTTGCCCATTGTGCCCATTGTGATCCTTGGAGACCCCACTTACCCTTTAATGCCATGGCTCATGAAACCCTACACGGGGAGCCTTGACAGCAGCAAGGAGCGGTTCAACAGCAGGCTGAGTCAGTGCAGAATGACTGTGGACTGTGCTTTTGGCCATTTAAATGGCTGCTGGCACTGTCTGTATGGGAAGCTGGACCTGGCCGATGACAACATCCCTGTGATCATATCCGTGTGCTGTACCCTCCATAACATTTGTGAAGGGAAGGGTGAAAGATTCACTCAGGCATGGAACTCGGAGGTTCAACACCTGGAAGCTGAATTTGAACAGCCAGAGAGCAGGGCTATTAGAGGAGCTCAGTGCGGGACTGCAAGGATTGGGGATGCCTTGAGGGAGCAGTTTGAGGCTGAAAGTCACCAGTAATGTTTGGTGCCCCGCACGGGAGTGAAAGGTGGTGGTTCCAGTGTTAGTAGGAATCTGTGTTTGCTACACTGACTTGCAGTGCCTGTTGCTTTCCTGGGCTAAGGTATCTTTTACTTAATGCAATAATAAAGAATGTTTTCAAAGCCAGAAAATCCATTTATTGAAAAGAAAATTCATTTATTGAAAAGAAACACAACTGCTTGGGAAACAGAAAGGGCAAAGAGGTGGGGTGGTGAATGGTTCAATCACAGATTTGTGTATGCCCTGTTATCATACTCTGCCTTCCTGTCTGGAGTGCTGTGCAATGAGTGCTGCACTTCAGGATGGCTAAAATGCATGGTGTTGGGGGTTGAGTGCAGTGGGTAAGGGTCGTAGTTTTCAGGGCTGGGTGGTGAAGCTACAGGTGTTGGAGGCAGCTGGTGTCGATAAGAACCCGGATGTGGGGAAAGTGGGTTGGAGGTGACATGGGGGCACAAGGGAAAGGGTTTTGGGACAAGGGCTGCAGTGGGTGGGGGGGGGCGGGCACGGTAGTGCTCCACCTGTGTGGCTACGAGCGCCTGTATCGGGTCCTCTTGGTGCTCCATAATGCTTAGCAGCCGCTCCATGCTTTGGTGCCAGTGATCCACATTCTGCCGGCAGACCCTCCTTTCACTCTCCTGCCACTCCTGCGCTTTTTGATTTTCATTATGGGACTGCTGCATTATTTCATGCAGCATGTTGTCTTTGCTTCTACATGGCCTCTTCCTAATTCTTTGGAGTCTTTCAGCCAGTGATAACATGGGCCGCTGACATCTCAAGGTTGCACCTGTAAAGGCAAAATGCAACACTTAACAGAGGCAGCATTGTTCACATCAGACAGAGCAATGATTTGCCCATACTTAAAGACAAGCACAGGCTATACAATAGCAGAATTTGCCCATCCCTAAACGAGCGCATATAACCCACAGGAGCCCCAAAATGGTGAGTAAGCACAGAGACAAGGGGGCCGGATTGTTTCACGGCCATACCGTCCTCTGGGTTTCTGTGCCTTGGGGAGAGCTAACAGCTGCAAGAGGTCCCTATACTGAACACTGTCCCCACATTTTCCACAGGAGTTCATCCTGGAAGATATCTCGCTGATGAGGGTGACCTGGGAAGCAAGGGAGGGTCTTCTACTATAATGTGGCTTCTCCCCTGGTCCGTATGCAGTTTGCCTCTGTGCAGCAATGGTCCCCCCGCTCCTCATGGCGCAGTGGCATGGACATGTTAGCCTTACTGGGACAAGAAATACAGTAGCTCTCCCAAGGAACCTGCGCAAGTGCATTGCCCAGCTTCTGCATGAGACCTTTGAAGAGATCACTGAGGTATATTACCGCGATGCGAGAGAGCATATCAACACCCTATTCCGCATCTAGGCATGCTTGCAGCCCTAGCCCTCCTCGCCCCAAGAACCCGCACAGAAAAACATTCGTCCCAAAATAAAAGCCGCTTACCAAGCATCTCCTTTGGTGTTTGTCCTTCCCCAAGCACTGGCCACTGCGATTGGCTACCTTCTTCCTGGCTTGAGAACAGCTCCTGGCTGCATGCATCTAGGGGTGTCTCCCTCCTCCTCAGCACCCTCACTCCCCTTTCCTCCTCCTCCTCCTCCTGCCTTGTTAAACTGGGCTCTGAAGTATCCATGGTGGTCCTCAGAGTGGAGGTAGGGTCACCCCCAAGTATTGCGTCCAGCTCTTTGTAGAAATGGTAGGTCCCGGGGGCAGCACTGGAGTGGCATTCCACAGCTCCTTCACTTTAACCCTGCACTGCTGTGCGTCTTGGTCATGGCCCCTTTCCATCATGTCCCTTGATATCTGCCCAAAGGTATTGTAATTCCTACGGTTGGAGCACAGCTGGGACTGGACAGCTTCCTCCCCACAAACACTGATGAAGTCCAGCACCTCTCCATTTCTCCATACTGGGGATCACCTGGTGCGTGGAGGCATGGTCACCTGGAAAGATTTGCTAAGAGCACTCCACGCCTTGCTGAGCAAACAGGAAAGGGATTTTCAAAATTCCCAGAGAATTTAAAGGGTGGGTCTGATGGTTGGTCACCTGAGGGCAGGGCAGTAGAGTTCAAAGTGATGACCAGAGTGGCTAGAACAGGCATTGTGGGATACTTCTGGAGGCCGATCAGAGCGCAATAACAGACCAGGGTGTCCACACTGGCGCCGTGGTCCTCCAGCCGGGACACAGCAAGTGTAATGCCTCTCGTCGAGGTGGATTACCAGAAGCGCTCCAGCCGCAGAGTCCAAGCGCTGTACGTGCCTTGCCAGTGTGGACACTTCATGAGTTAGTGTGCCCGGGGATGCTTTAATGCACTCTAATTCACAAGTGTAGCCAAAACTCTTAGGTGCTTAATTCCCAGTGCGAGTTATATGCCTCTATACCTTTGAGGATCTGCGCCTTCACCTCTTTCTGAGCCTGTTTCTCCACCTGTAAAATGGCGACAGTGGTGGCTACCTTTGGACTACACACGGAAAGGAAAATTCTGCTGTGAAATACACCAGTTTAAACCTGGAGCAAGCAACTCCACTGAAGTTAACAGGGTTATGTCAGTGTAAGTGAGAGCACAGTCTGGTAGGAAGCATGGTACACAAGGGATTTTATTATTCTCCTTTGCAGATTTTGCCAAGATTTCCCACATTTATTTTACCCACAAATGTTATTGAAGTCCCACATTGCAGATGCCTCCTACAGCCTTTGACTCTGAATCTGGATATATATTAGGATTGTCAAAGGCATTTAAATGAATTAGGTGCCTAACTCCTACGGAAGTTAGGGTGCCTAGGTACTTTTGAAATACTTTAGATACTTTTCAGCATCTTTAGGTGCCTAAACAACCTTTAGAAATTTGGCTCTCTACTGCCAGTACCTTTCTGTATTTTCCAGTCCTGGGACTTCAGAATGAGGAAAATCCAAAGTGCTATATAAATGTGAAATATGTTTATTGATATTACATTTTTTGTAAGGGGTTTGGAAATCAAAATGATCCCAAAATTCCAGGGCTACATTTTTCAAAACTAGGACCCTAAATTCAGATTCCTAAACTCTGATTTAGTCTCCTAAATAAGTGACCTTCAGAAATGTTGAGCAGGGTTGCTCTGTACTTTTGAATATCAGCCCAATCTACACCCCACATAAGGATTTCTGGACAGTGCCTCCCAAAACTCCAGGCTAGTTTTTCAAATTTTGGCCCAAGATTGCATTCTTATAACAGACTGAAAAATCTTTATATGCATCTGAGGAAGTGAGCTGTAGCTCACGAAAGCTTATGCTCTAATAAATTGGTTAGTCTCTAAGGTGCCACAAGTACTCCTTTTCTTTTTGAAAAATCTTTGAGATTTCACAGAAAACCATGGATTTCTGTCACACGAATTTTCCTAAAACCAGCTCTGTAAAAATCTTTAGACACATGCTTTGAAGCCATGGGTTAAAGTTTCTGCATCTCATTCACCTCATTCAGAGAAATAACACTGACTGCTTTATGTTCTCAGCCAATTACAAAGCCGCTCTCTTCCCTGTCCCACCTACCACTTCCTCTTATCTGTCTCTCTTTCATCATCACTATACTTCCTGTATCCTTGTTTCTATATTCCGAGTCCTAGGCCAGTGTGGTGGGTAAGTTGCAAGATCTCTAATTCGGTTTGAATCCTTTGCCATTCTGGGTTTAATTTTTGCCATCCACCCATGTGTTAAGATTAGAATACGTGTCCTTAAGACTTTATGTGGGGAGAGCAGTGTTCCCGTGGATGGAATTTGGCACTGGGACTGGTGAATTCAGAATGTGTAGGTCACCCCGTTAAGTGGGGCCAAAGGCAGGAGGTTATTGGGAAAGTGGTCTGTTAAACTGTGAGATTGTGCTGTGTGATCTTCAGCGACACCCCTGAAATTCCCATTGAATTCGCAGTATCTGGGCGAAACAGATGACATGATTTGTCCCTGCGTTTTAATGAATTACTATGTGTCTGTCTGCAGTGTCCTCTTCAGGCCTGCACGAAGGCACGCATGCGGTGGAAAGAGTTGGTTATCTCTCTCTCTCCCCCCCGGCATGATTTGGTGACTTGTTTCAGGGCAGGCAGGGAGTGTGCTGCAGAGCTCGGAAGCGACCCCGGGAGTTCTGACGCTTAGTTTTGCCCTTTAATCCAGTAGACTCTACTCCCAGCTCCGGGAGGGAGAGCAAAGTCCTGAGACCCGCTCCTCCTGCTATAACCAAACCATAATAAACAGCAGGAGTTTTATGTACAAGTGTGTGTCCCTTTAAGAGGAAAAGCACACGGTGGGGGAGCCGGTGAAGGCTGAACGAAGGACGTCCTTGCTGCGGCGGGGGCAGGGCTCGGGAGGTGCCTTCCGCGGTGTGTCCTAGGACTAGCAGCCTCTTTCGGGGTGCGGAATGAGCGGGGAGCGGGTTTGACTTGGGGTTCAGAAATGCTGCTGCTGGCGGCAATGGTGAAGCTGACCACTCCGTGTGTGGCGGATGTGTTGGGGAAAGGGTGGGAGCTGAACGTCGCTCCAGGCCTCAATTTTGCTCTGGCTTTTCTCCCCACTTTATAATTTGCCGGTGAAACTCCACTGAAGGAAGTATATGGAAGTTTAGTTACAAGAGAAGAAAGTTGAGTGGGCTCTGCTGGCTTTGAAACACACCGTGCAATTCAGAGGCTATCTTGAGCCCAATGTGGCTCCCGTGGTAAAACGCCTGTCTGCTTGTATAGTGCCTTTACTGAAGCCGGGGTGCTCTCCAGACCCCATTTTAAAAATGGGTTTCATGATGGATGGGCTCAAGACTCCTGGGTTCTACCCCAGCACTGGGAGGGTAGAGGGGCCTTATGGTAGGTGAGCTGGGAGTCAGGACTCCTATTACTGGCTCTGAAGATGACCCAGGGGTGACCTTGAGCAAGCCACTTTGCCTGTGCCTCTCTGTACCTCAGTTTCCCCAACTGTACAATGTGACTAGTACTTCATAAGGAAGCATGGTGAGTCTTGATTCATTAATGATTATGCTTATAAAAACACTCCAATCTGGAATGGGAGTTACTAGAAAAAGAGCAAATTATTAAATATTGTTGTTTCTGCATCTGTTTTGACCCCTTATTAGCTACAGGTGGTTGGGTACTTCATAGCCTTTGAGCCATCCCTGTCAGCAACCTTTACCTGATCTGTAGCATCTTAAGACTCTTTGCATCTACCAAGGTAAAGGAAGCCAATCACTTTTATACAGGTCAGAAAGATACTCCTTGAGCCCAGGATCTATGAAGCCTCAAAGGATGTCAGATACAGAATGCAAACACCATAGGCTGCAAGCAGCCAGGCTTTCCCAGAAAGATTCTGTGCCTTGCTCTGGGGGGTTGGATCTGCAAATGAGGCAGTGGGATAAAGTCTGGAGGCTGATTCAGGGCAGCAATGGGTTCAATTAAGGATTATTCTAACACAGAAGATTGGAGCTACATAGGATGGGTGGCCTAACAGGCCTGTTTTCTTGGGGTCAATGTAGGATTGTTCCCTATAGTCTGCTTTCTATCCCTTTGTTCACTCTGGTTTTAAAAGCCATAAAGTCAGTCAGGAAGAGCTGAGACTAGAAGTGTAAATGCGGAAGAGGCTGAGAGGAAGGAGGACTCAGCAGTTAGGGTGCAAGCCTGGGACTTGAGAGACATGGGCTTAATTTCTGGCTCCACCACAAATTTCTTGTGTGACCATGTGCCAGTCTTAGTCTCTCTGTGCCAGATTTTTACAGGTACTTGGGCACTAAAGATACAGATAGATATGTAGTGGAATGTTCAGAAACATGTAGGTTCCTAACACCTACTGATTTCATTCTGTGTCTTTAGGTGCTCACAGACATTTTAAAAACTGGCCCAATGCCTCAATTCTTTAGCTGTAAAATTTGGAGAATAGCAGAGCCCTACATCACCAGGAAGAGATTGTGAGGTGGCGCCATGTAAGACTGACCTTAATCTGGTTATATTCATGGCTCTGCCACTTGCTGGTGATCTGGGGCAAGTCATTTGCCTCTCTGTGCCTCAGTTTCCCCATCTATACAATGGGGATGATATTGACTTTGCAGGGCAGATGAGAATTAATGTTTGTAAAGCAGTCGGACTGGAATTGTTGGAGCAGCCTAAGGGGGGGTAAGGTACCTAACTCCCGTAGGCTCCTCTGAAAGCCTCACTGTTGAAGATGTTCGGAAGAAAGGAGCTAGAGAAGGCCAAACCCTTGTTACTGTATTAATTTTAGTGAGTGTAGCTTCTGCATTATTGGTAAGTTGCTACTTACCCCTGTAGGCGGGAACGTCCTTGTGTCATGGAGTCCCTGGGCGATGCTCTGGAACTGTTCCCTACAAAGCCAGTCAGGACTCTGGGGAAGTCTCTTCTCTCTGAGCAGACTGTCTTCAGGACACACAGCTTCCACCTTCCTGGGTCTGACCTTGGAGCATTCAGCATCCTCCGCCCCTCACTGTGCTTCCCACAGTGAGTCCGCCCAGGCGGGCTCCTGGGGAAGCCAGAGGGTCCTGCACCCCAACTTCGCAGTCAGATGTGACTCTCAGCCAGCCAGTAAAACAGAAGGTTTATTAGATGACAGGAACATGTTCTAAAACAGAGCTTGTAGGTGCAGAGAACAGGACCCCTCAGCTGGGTCCATTTTGGGGGGCAGTGAGGCAGACAACCAAGTCTGCACTTCACTCCATGTCCCCAGCCAGCCCCAAACTGAAACTCTCTCCCGCCCCTCCTCCTCTGGGCTTTGTCCCTTTCCTGGGACAGGAGGTCACCTGATTCCTTTGTTGTCCAACCCTTTAGCTCTCACCTTGCAGGAGGGAAGGGCCAGGCCATCAGTTGCCAGGAAACAAGGTGTTGGCTATTCTCTGTGTCCAGACCCCTACACATACCTGCCCTCTAGGGCTCTGCAATGATCATACACCCTTATCCCATCACCTAGATACTTAAGAACTGCATAGGGAAAACTGAGGCACCCCCACAATATTCAGAGGAAACATTAAGAACAGTCCCGCTTTGTCACACCTTGTAGTGGCTTTTACACTCCAGTCTCTATTGTAATCTTTAAAAACCTCTTTTCTAACATAGCTGTGGTGATGTTGGATTCTGTTTTGCCAGGTTTTGGTCTGTGTATCCTAAACCACTGTTTGTATCCCTTCATTTTAGGCTGAAAATGGAATTGATGAGCTGGGAGGAAACAATTGCTTTGGACCAATGCCATATTCCAGATACGGGGAGCAATGAGCTGGTATGAGATTGGCTTCTTACAGAGGAAGGGAAATCCCTTACCTAGGGAACTAAACTCGCCCTAGAGTTCAATGGTTTTGCTGTTATGTCAACTGTAGTGGGTTAGAACGGGGGGGGGCTGGGAGTCAGGACCCCTGAGTTTTATTCCCAACTCTGGGGGAGTGTAAACTAGTGGTTAGAGCAAGGGAGTCCAGTCTAGTTGTAGAGAAGGGGGACTGAGAGTCAGGACTCCAACAGAAGAAAAATAACCCTCTCAAATGTTCCACAGGAAGGATTTCGATGTCAAACTTATCTTGGTCACTAACAGAACTCTTCCCCCTGAAAAAAAACAAACAAACCAAGCAAAAACCCAACCCCTTAGTTTTACGATCATGTGGGTGAATGTACTTTGCTGGGAAGTGGGGTTCGCTTTGCTGGGAAGTGGGTACGTGATCTGTTTATTACATCTGCAAGCAAACTAGCTCAGTGGTTTGAGCATTGGCCTGCTAAACGCAGGGTTGTGAGTTCAGTCCTTGAGGGGGCCATTTAGGGATCTGGGGCAAAAATTGGGGATTGGTCCTGCTTTGAGCAGGGGGTTGGACCAGATGACCTCCTGAGGTCCCTTCCAACCCTGATATTCTATGAGTCTATGAGACTCCTGGGTTTTATTTGCCTACCTCTCTTTAAGGGCTTTACCAAGACCTGTAATTTCCAACCTGGAGAGAGGACTCCAGAGTATTCCTGTTAGATCATGGTCCCACCTGCCAGATAACCTATCTCCCTTCCCCCAATTAGTGCAGGCTGAGGTGTGTCAAATCTTCAGTTCTGGCCTTTGGATTGTAGCAGATGTTTTTCAGCTCTGACTTTATCCAAGTGTCTGTTACGAGTTGTGTTGACCGATCCAGCGTTCAGCTACGATCATGGAGTGTAGTAGGAATGACTTGTGGCTTTTGGACCTTGCTAACCTACTCGCCTGTGTGTCTTGAGGCCTTCAGGCTGGTGTTGCCTTAGTGATGTAAACATCAGATTTTAAATCCTCAGTGTCCAGGATTGGTTCGTCTCTTCCCCCTTCTACTGCAGATAAATTAATGCTATTGGTCTGAAGCTGTTTGGGTCTCTTGCTTGAGGGTCTCTTGCTTGAGGTCTTAACAAAATTTGAGATCCTGTCTGCTCACTGTGGACATTAAAAGGGACATGGGATCTTTTGTTAGCATAGCAGGGAGCTTGGCCAGTTGTCTGCTAAAAAAGGATTCTCAACCTTGTTCTTTGAGGTCACCACAACATGCTATTAAAACTCCAGAGTCCAGCAGGGCTGGGGAGGTCTGGGCTTCAGGGGAGCTGGAGGGGCTTCTGCCCAGCAGGGCTGCGGTGGTTAGCTCTGCGGGGCTCGAGGCTCCAAGTCTTCTGTCTTGGGCCCCTTTCAAGGCTGATTCCCCACTCTGGCACTTTGAATGCAGAAGGTGGGGGCCCACAAGGATTCTAAATATTAATACTGGCCACTTCAGGCTTGTATTAAAGTCCCACGGTTACAGCTTTTCTCTGACCTTGGATTGGTAGGTGCTGCCACCACCCAAGTGCAGAACCCCTTTGAGGCCCAGGAAGGTGCACTTGGGGATTCCTTCCTGTGGGGTGCCCTTTAGCCCCCCTACCCCCTTCCGGGGAAGAGCTGGGGGGAGGGAGGAAGGGAAATCAGCTGTTGCCACCATGTAATTAAACAACATGCACAAACCTCTTAAGACACAGAAATCCAATTCTACTCTTAAAAAAGGTAAATTTTTTTAATTTTAAAAAGAGAGAAATTATATCTGTGAATTTAGGCTTTTGCTAGATGTAAAAAAAAAAAAAAATACAAGGATTAAGCATCAAGAATATCTTTCTTGAGATCCAGCTTAAAGGTTACAAGCAAAACAAAAGCACCTGGGGTTAGCACAGAGGAGTCCACAAGCCATAAACAAATAAAAAGAGATAAACCTAAATGCTTCTTCCTCAACATTTCCTAATCTACTTACATACCTGGGGTTTAAAATGAGTAGTTTCAAGGTATGATACTGAGGATTTTTCATACCTGGCCCCAAGCTTCTTACACCATAACTCTGCCCTGGGAGAACTCTCTGGGAGAACAACCACAGAGGGAGAAAAGGGGAATCTTTGTTTCAAAATTAAAAATTCTAGCCTTCCCATTGATTCTTTTGGTTAGGTGCCCACTCAGTTCCTTTTACCTATGCATAGCAGTGAGACTTTTTAACCCTTTACAGGTAGAGCAATTAGAGAACAGCTACTAAGAGGGATTTTATAGCTACTGGCTGGGTGTCCATAAAAGGGAGCTCTTCCCCCCCCCCCCCCCGCCCCCCTTCATTTATCACAGCCCCAACCAGCCTAATGCTGGCACTACTTCATGGACCAGCCGCGGGCCCCCAGTTGAGAATCGTTGTGCTAAAATATTCCCCTCCTTTCTCCTGTTGCACTTTGCTCTGGCTGTCTCTCTCCACCCCAGAAGTGACTTCATTTTAGTCCTGCTGTCTTCCTCTCCATGTATAGTGCTAGCTCTTCCTGCCTAGATGTGCCCAGGTAGAACTGGCCTGTGGTGTGCTGGGGAATTCAGTTTAGATGGGTCCAGAAGCAACTCTGATCTCTGGTATAGCTGCAGCAGCAGGGCAGAGGAAGAGGCTTTGTGGGTTATAGTTTTATGAATGTTTCTTTGCCTGTTTCAGGTGGTGGAGAGGCTGGAGACTGACTCCCCAACCCCATGAAACGATTGGGGTGAAGTGGACAAATGAAGTTACTGAATCTTGAAAATGGGCTGAAATGAAACACCCCGGATCTGAGCACCAAGTACAGTAGGGTAAGGGTTTCCTGCTGAGTAGGGCCTTAAAGAAAAGGGACTGAGTGCTTTTACAGCCTACATGAGCTGAGATAAGGATAATCAGCTCCTGTGCTTTCAGGGCTTGCTCTGATCTCTGTGAGGGGTAGCGGGGAGTAGCCAGAGGTGTGTTGCTGGAGGCAGGATGCTTCACTTGATGGGGCCCATCCACTGTTTTATTATTAGTTATGTTACACTGTTGCCTAGAGGCCCTACTGTGTTGGGGGTTGTACAGACGCTTAGCAACCATCCCTGTTCCAAAGATTTTTGTTGACTTTGTCTGCTTAGGTTATAAAGGATGGAAGACGGGAAGTATCAGCATTACAGATGGGGAACTGAGGTACAGAGAGCTGACGGCTGAGATTTTTTCAAAGGAGCCCAGTGGAGTTAGGCACCGAAATCAGAGATTTAAAAGGACTTGTTTGAGGTCACCCAGGGTGTCTGTGGCGGAGCTGAGAACTGAGCACAGATGTCCCAGTCCAGAGCCTTAACCACACAACTGTCTTGAGGGTGGGTGTTGAGGGGAGACCCGGCCCACAAGTAATTTCTTCTCAGACCCATGAGACCCCCTCTGTGCTTTGCCATTGGTGGTGTCGCAGCTGGGTTTGAGGGCATGGGTGGAGTGCTATGAGTATATTCAGTCCATCTTTCACCTGATGACACGTGCCCTGAGCAGACCCCATTTCATCAAGGATGGAGAGAAGCATTAACTCCCTCTCCATTTTGTGCCTGCAATGAAATCTAATAGATGTGGTCAACGTTTAAGGCCAGGAGGGACCATTATGACTATCTAGACTGACCTCCTGCATCGTAGGGGGCAAAGAAAGTAACCTAGTAATGCCCACTATGACTCCCTGACTCCTTCCCATTTCTAAAACTCAACTATTATCTCCCCTCTCCACACATGCTGCTTTTAAATAGTACCCTGCACTAGCCCTTCTCATCCCACTGCATCTCCAGTTAACTTCACTGCGCCATTTCCCTGGCTGGAACTGCTGTGACCTTAGAAGCTACTCGTATGGCTTTATTGAAAAGTCAGATTTTGAAGGCTAGACAGAACCGTTAGATTGCCTAGTCTGATCTCTAGTTTAATACCAGCTGGAGAATTTCACCTAGCGATCCTGCTGATTGTGTTTGAGCAAAGCATCCCTCCTAGAAAGGTATTCGTCTCCAATTTTTCAGCATCCGTATTAAAATTGGGACACCAGAACTGGATGCGGTATTCCAGTATTAGACTCACCAGTGCCATATACATGGGTAAAATCACCTCCCTGCTTCTACTGGATACTCCCCTGTTTATGCATGCAGGGATTTTATCCGTCTTCTTTTTGTAGGTAGAGTTGGGGAGCTCATGTTGGAACACGAGGAAGTTGGGTGAGGAAGCAGCTAAAATTCTCAACCACTTGAGGTTTCAGAGTCCTGGGTGGTGGTTTGTGTGTGGGAGGGGCAACCACATCGCCACTTGTAGGACTAGGAGGGGTCTGCTGTGATGAACCGCATGTTCAGTCCGTGTTTCACCTGATCTACCCTGATTGCACACATGCCCTGAGCAGACTAATGAAACAAACACCTGCAGCTGACATCTGATTTGGGAGAAAGCTGATGTTCTAATGGTCTCCAATGGATAAAGTCCCAGACAGTGAGAAGAATAAGTAGCAGATCCATGCAAACTCTTCAGAAACATGGATCTGGTTTTTGTGCAAATGAAGGAGGGGCATAGATGCAAGGAAAAGTTTTCCATGCAGTTGGTAGCTCTTCCCCCTCCCCCTTCTTCTCTCTCTCTCTCTCTCCGTTGACCTGGAAACATTTCCTCCTTGTATCTGTAGGGGCAGGAACTCTGAAAACAAAATTGGCTGGTTTCTCTTCTCCCTCCTCGCTCTGGATCCCTTATAGGAATCACAGATGTAAGTGCTGTTGGAAGTTCGTATCCATCCAGTTAGTTAGCATGGCCCCATATTGGCACCCCCCGCCAATGTCACCATGGGGGCAGGTATGGGGCAAGAAAGAGGTACTGTGGCAGACACAGCAGTTAACAAATGTCTCGCATAGAGTATAACATGCGTTCCGCATTCAGTGACAAACAGTCTCTGAACTAAAAAGAAAAGGAGTACTTGTGGCACCTTAGAGATATAAATAAATACATTTTGTTAGTCTCTAAGGTACCACAAGTACTCCTTTTCTTTTTGCGGATACAGACTAACATGGCTGCTACTCTGAAACCAGTCTCTGAACTGATCTTCCAAACATTGCCAGGCCGTCTTTCAGTACCTGAAGCTGCAGATGCTTTCAGAAAGCTGTATCTTTCTGCACACATGAACAGGAACTCCTTTTTGCAGGATTTTAGTAAGGAAACTGCTTAGTAAAGGTTTGCTCTTTAGAGAAATTCATGGTGTATCTCTCTAGAGAATCCTGTTGCTTTCAGAGCTGCTCATTTAAGGGAGAGTGGCCGCGATGACCGTTCCTCTGGCTGCCATGAACCATGGGCAGTGGGATTTTTTGTCATCGCAGATTAAACTTGGCCTTTCTTCACTCAGAGTGCTCTTGGATGGGTTTGGCCGTCCGTTGGCACCTTCTGAATTTTGCGGGGTCAGACACTCAAAGAGGCAGAAGGGGACTGGACTTTTAGGGAAAGAAATGGGGTTGAAAAACCACCTGCTCTGTACCTATTTCTCTGTCAACTTTAGGCAGTTGGCTACAGTAACCAGACTGTAAAATTACTATGTGAGCTAAAAGATTGCCTGAGCTGAAGCAGTAGGAGCTATGCTGGCCTCAGCTGGGAGGAGTTAGTACAGTTAAGCTATTTAGTTTTCTAAGAGGCAATTGTGTGCTGCATTCTGCATCTTTAATACTGAGATTCCTTATCTTTACAGGGATGATTTGAGATGAACCTTCAAGGAAAATGTATCTTTCTCTCCACCAGCATCAAATGTAAGAGAGAATTTGGGGCCTGAAGATTAAAAGATTTGCCCCGTCTCTGATCTGTATTACAAGGACTCTTTGAAGTTATGTCCAGGAAAGATTACTAAAAACAGGATAATTAAACTAGAATGGATGTGTAAGAGTTGGGTATTTTTTGTACAAACTTTTTGTTCTCAGTGGTAGAACTGAGGGGGAAATGGAGCTTTCTCAACTCTAATCCACTAGTCTGAATTCAGCCCAGGTCAGTCGTGGCTGTGGTTGGGATTTTCAAAGGAGGCTTAAGGGAGTTAGAAGATATGCTATGCTTTAGGCTCCTTTTGAAAATCCCATTGCTATCTGAAGGCTTTTCAGTTGCCCTTTCTGTGAAGTGAGTTAGGGTTTGACCTCATGTCTGAAATACAATATCTGCCCAGATATTTTTAAAGTTCCTAGTCATTGTAATATCCATGGGCTTGTACAAAATTGAGGATCCGGATGATTATCAACATCGGTCTATTTACTGCTGGGTCCAAAATTACTTTCCACTCTTCTGTGAGTTTACTCTCCCGTGTCCACTGTCTGTTTTCTACTACCAACACCGTTTAGGTTACGCTGAGATTTTCAAATGTGCTCAGGATTTGGACACTCGGTTCCCATTCAAAAAATTAATGGGAATTTAACAGGCAAATGCCATAGATTTGAAAATCCTTAACTTAAGCGTATTTAAACTATGTCTCCCTCACCCTATAGGTGCAGACTCGTCAGACACTAGCTCAGACCCTTATTTTGTGCTCCCAATGTTGGCTTCCTCTATCATTCTTTTTTCTCTCCACCCCAAATAAACAGATGTAGATCCTTTCCCACTGAGTGGGCAGCCACCACTGCAGGTCTTCTACATATTACAGTTCTTGTGCTGAACAGCTGGGAGGCAGTGAGAGAGATGGAGTTGAGCGCTAGGGCTGTGTGAACTGAATTCAGCAACGTGTGGTTTTGAGTTTAGACGGTCCTGGGTTATATGGGAGTCAGGACAGATTCTCAATGTCATGAGCAGAGATGCCATGCTGGACCCTCAAAACCAGGGCCATCCCAGAAAACGTGAGGCATTTGATCCTCAAGAGTTTGAACTAGCTTGTGGGGATTCAGCTGAACACAAGAAACAAGCATTTCCCCAAAATCATGTCTTTAAATTTAAACCAGGATGCATCTAAAAATTTTGTAATTCTCCAAAAAAATTTTGAACTCCTTATTATGGCAGAAGTTGCAGTTTTATTCTTCTAACGAGATTGCCTTTTTACTGTGTGTGACAGTCTCGCTCAATTTGATAGCATTTCCGTGTATTTGTCTGTACATGTGTAATGTGATCACTTTTGAACACTGTGCACGCCTTTCCAATTTTTCAGGGAATGTTTGAGTTTCTGATGGCTAAGAACCTGTTTATTTGTGTTACGAATTACACCTGGTAGGACACGCACACAAGTGCTACGAATTACACCTGGTAGGACACGCACACAAGTGCTGCGAATTATAGCTGGTAGGACACGCACACCAGTGCTGCGAATTATACCTGATAGGTCACGCACAGTTCGAATCTAGGCTGAGGCACAGAAACAAAGTCCACAACTGCAGAGTTCCCAAAAGACACTAAGTTTATTACGCTCGAGCGTGGTGCCCCCCTGCTAGCCAGGAGGGGACCCTGAATGCAGATTATACAAAGGTTATATACTTTTTAGCAAAGCATGTTGCCCTCATGCATCGGAAACCTCAGCCAATAAACAAACCCTTGTCTTATCTACCACCTATCCCTGCTTGGTGCATTCCTCGTGCTATACCAGTATGTTAATTACACAGCATGGTCCTAAAGCCATGCATCAGTAACTTTTATTATCAGGATGGGAGGCCTCACATCAAGGCCAAGAGACAGGGAGTTAGAGACTGACAAAAACCAGATACTGGGAGTCAAGGCAGGCTGGAGACAAGGAGGAGGATTTTCACAGGGATTCAATATCTAAGGATTACTCCTCCTGGTGTATGATGTGCTGGCATTTAAACAATGGTGGGCCCCAAACCAAAATGGAGTCACATGTGCTAACTTTTCCTTAACAGTCCTCCCTTTTTTTTTTGTACGTCAGTAAGCTATTTCAGGGCTGAGTAACCGCGCTGCAGGGTTAGCAACTGCCGACAGCACATACTGCAGCATTGTAGGCATACAAAAAATAACGCAAAAACAATAACAGTCAAAAAAAGTAAATACAAAATACGCCGTCCCCAAGTCCCCACATCCGGTAGTCATGAGGTGAGCCAGTCCCAGACCTCCTGGAATCCGGCTTTGGTAGTGTCGAGGCTGAGGTGGTGGAATAGGGCTGCCTGTTGCTTGAGGATGTGGATGTCAGTTTCCATCCTATGGTGCTGATTTACAAATACACAACAGCTTGAATTGACCAGAGCACAAACCCCGCCCTGATTTGCAAGGAGATAATCCAGGGTTAGGTGGTTTTGCAATGTCGTTTGGGATAGCTGGGTGACTTCAATTTGAAGGGCAGAGAGAGCATCTGCAGTAGCATTTGCCATTAGTTCCAAAGCAGCTGAAATGTTAACTATAGCTTTTTCCAGCTTGCTTACTCCCAACCATGGCAGAAACCAACGCACAAAGGAGCGAAAGCCTTTGGGCCGATAAGAAAGGGGGTTTAAAGGAATACTTCGTCGGTCCCTCCATACTAGATTGCAGATCTCTCCCCGGGTCAGGTTCTGGTGTACTGTCACGGCGGGTACTATAGCCCCTAAGGTACATGGACCACACCATCCTGCTGGGAGAACCTTATAGGCTGTGTGATTGCATAACCAATGCCAGCCAGACCCCTCGGGGACTGGCCACGGGGTTCTGGAGTAGGTAGAGGGGCCTCCCGCACCAGAGCTGATTTGAGTGGTGTCCTTGCACCCTACAAAATTCCCTACAAAAACTGTATTTTCTATGCCCTTACATCGTGACACACATAAAGCATAATTACTCTGGGCCACCATATCAATAAACCATATTTGGATTGTAACATTCCAGTTAAATATAGTGTTTGCCCATAGCTTAGCTTGGAGTGTTCGATTAAGGGGGATAGGTACCCCTACCAACGGGACGCCCTGACCTAAATATGTGGGGGTACGAATACAAATCCAACACTGCGTTCGATTTGCACCCTGTTTGATAGCACGGGTTAAATTCAAGAAGCTATTGCCCTCCCATCCTTGTACTGGACTTGGGAATAGGGAGAGAACCCCTCCCAGGCAAACCATACCAATGTCGACATCCTCCCCTGTACTATACAAAAAACACTACCCCCAATGTAAGTCCAATAAACAGGAACACAAAAAGTCCTGGTGGGCTGTGAAGGTCCCAGTAGCTGGAAAGCTTAGTCCATGGGTTGGTCGTGGTGTTCATTCGTGAAGTGGCTCATCCAATGGCTTGTCAGGGTCAGGTGGGGTTCCCAGCGCCAACTTAACGTAGCTATGATGGATCCAGGAACCTTTACCTGCAAAGGAGTGGTGGCAGATGGTGGGAGTAATGTTCGTTGCTGTAAGGCGTTTTTGGTATTTATACTTGCCTACAAGCACAGTTCCAGCCTCTGGAATAAACCCACCCCACCACTTTACTTCACATTTCCAAGAATACATTCCGCAACTTTCTCCCTGCCAATGTGCAATGCTCCGTCTTTGCCATCAGGGCCAATTTTCAGTGTCTTTTGCAGTTAGGAACCTTTGGATTTTGGTGGTTTTAGCAGAGCAGGCGTTCCTTCTCTCTTGGAACAGGCATGGTTTTGCATTATACAGGGGAGAGGTTACTAGCACGTCACCCTGTAGTGCTTTGGTTTCTTTAGCAAATACTGAATGCAGGTTAGCTTTGTCAGTGGACAAGGGAGAGGTTACTAGCACTTCACCTTGTTTTTTTTTTTTTTTTTGCTGTTTAAAAGGAGGGAAGGAAAAAAAAAACCCAGAAGGAGGGACAGACTGATCAGTAGTCGAAGTGAAGTCACCTCGAGGTGGAGGGGTCTTTTTGCAGTAAGAAGCATGGGTCTAGGCAGTCAGTCCTTGGCACTTCACAGCGGTGTTGGTAGTTAGCAGGACTTAATAAGGGCCTTTTCAGCATGGGGCCAGAGTAGTATTTTGTCGAGGGACCTTTATGTAGACCCAGTCACCTGGTTTTAACAAATGGCAGGTTTGCTCAGGATTCTTGAAGCAGGACTTCTTTTACCTGTAAATACAGAGACCTAACACATTTCATTAATGTCTGGCAGTGTGTTGCAGATCTCACAGCTGTTTGGGCACATTTAAGCCCCCCTCTTTCTTGGCTGTTAGCCAAATCCTAGCTGTGAGTAGTGTCCTTGGGCAGGCCAGTGTCTTATCTTTGGACCGAGCCTGCCAAGCCTGCCAGCTACAGTGTTGAATTAGCTTGTCCTTCGTTTTATTTTTTTTTTCCCTTCTTGGCTTTTATTAACCTGCAAAGGAAACTTTTACTTTTTACTTATACATTTTTGTTTAAAAAGGAACACATGTACATTGCCCATTATACAGCACTTTAGTCTTATTGTATAATGTATGCCACATATACCCTTCTAGGAAAATGACTTTATTACAGAGCTTTGGAGCAACAAGCCAGGACAAGCACACCCACTTTTGAGGAGTCCACTTGGTACAACTTCTGGTGTCCAATAGCTTTTTTCCCTCCCCAGCCCTTTGGCTAGAAATGTGAGGTAGCCAGAAGGATCTCATGTATAATATGGGGAGTGGGTTAACCTTTGATGTCCTTGCTTCCAAAGACTGTTGGTGTGCAAATTTTAACAACAATTTTTTTAATTAAAAGATCTGGCCAATTAATTTTTTTTTTTTTTTTTTTACTTAAGCAAATGTATTAAACTTTAGTATATCACATTTTTTGATATTATCCAAACACTTTGTATTGCAAGTTGAATAAAACAAGTATCTGCATTTTGATTTAACCCTTCTATTTAGTTTTAAACTAAACTGTCCTATGAAAAATTAAACACAGCAATTCTGGCCACAAGACAAACACCACAAGACAGGACATAGAACACAGAACAGAATTTCTATTGTGCCAGTAAATTCATGAGATGTTGAATTGCTTTTTAGCTGGCATCAGTTTTCTCTGAGTTTCTGAAAGACAAAAATAAAACACAGATCTACCCCTTTTGGGCAGTCAGTCAGTCATTGCTTAAAATATTTTCTTTTTATACAAATACCCTTGTTAATTGCAGGCAAAACAGAGGAATTACCCATATTTTCTTGTATTTGTTTTATAGTGTTACGAATTACACCTGGTAGGACACGCACACAAATGCTGCGAATTATACCTGATAGGACACGCACACCAGTGCTGCGAATTATACCTGATAGGTCACGCACAGTTCGAATCTAGGCTGAGGCACAGAAACAAAGTCCACAACTGCAGAGTTCCCAAAAGACACTAAGTTTATTACGCTCGAGCGTGGTGCCCCCCTGCTAGCCAGGAGGGGACCCTGAATGCAGATTATACAAAGGTTATATACTTTTTAGCAAAGCATGTTGCCCTCGTGCATCGGAAACCTCAGCCAATAAACAAACCCTTGTCTTATCTACCACCTATCCCTGCTTGGTGCATTCCTCGTGCTATACCAGTATGTTAATTACACAGCATGGTCCTAAAGCCATGCATCAGTAACTTTTATTATCAGGATGGGAGGCCTCACATCAAGGCCAAGAGACAGGGAGTTAGAGACTGACAAAACCAGATACTGGGAGTCAAGGCAGGCTGGAGACAAGGAGGAGGATTTTCACAGGGATTCAATATCTAAGGATTACTCCTCCTGGTGTATGATGTGCTGGCATTTAAACAATGGTGGGCCCCAAACCAAAATGGAGTCACATGTGCTAACTTTTCCTTAACATTTGGGAGAAAATTGGAAAACAGAAAGAGAAAATGCAGAGGAGAGAGAGGTGGATGGACACATGGAGCCCTTGCCAGCTGTGTAGCACAACTGCAGATTCAGGCAACTCTGCAATTGACGATAGACTCAAGAACTGGTTGATGGCAGCCATTAACCCCTTCCCCTATAACAGTGCCCCTATCTAATTTGTGTGTCCTACCAACAGAATTTAACATTTGGCACCCTGAATAGCTTCTAGATCAATAATGGGGTGAGGAAGAGGGGGACATGCACATCTCCCCTCCTCCCCCTTCGCCATGCTGGGGCAAAGAACTGGGAGTGCACAGACTCTGGTGGGGGAAATAGTTTGGGGGAAGGAGGCACACAGCTCCTGGCCTAGAGAAGAATAGAGTGCAGAAAGAGCCCTTGACATGAGGGGAGGGAAAGAATGGGGAATTGGGGCACACACACATACAGCTCCTGCCATTGAAGGGGGAGACTGGGGGACTCTGATGTAGACGGATGTGGGAATGGGGCATACCGAGCACCTGCCACAGCATAATTTAGTATCCCATCGCTCTTGGACCAAGATGATCCTCAAAGGCACTTTAATACTTCTGAGGATCTGGGCCTGGTTCCGTTGTACTCTGCTCAATGGGTTACACTTACATCATTGTCTCTGTGTGTGAGAATGTATTTGTGTGTGTGTTTGTCTCTATGTATGCATGCAAATCTATGCAAGTGTGTACCCTGTTGTGTATTGCCTCTGTGTATGTATGTGGGTCAAGTTATTCATGGGTGCGTTTGTATAAATCTAGATAGTTGTGTGTTGTGTGTGTGTAAGACAATGTGTGTTTAAATCTGTGTGTATACTGGTGTGTCTTTTGCTTTTGTGTGTGCACACACATGGGCAGGTGTCTTTTGCTGTGTGTGTTTATCTCTGAATGTCATAGAGTGCGTAGCTCTATGGGTGTGTACGTGCATAGCTTTGTGTAGGTGTGTTTTTGCTTCTATATCTATGCTTGTGTTTCCTCCTGTGTGTGTGTTTCTCGGTGTTATCCAGCATGTTCCTCTGGGTACATTCCATTTGCAGTTATTTCTCCCCCACTTAAAGTTCATCTGTGTTAATTTCACATTCATTATTTACCCTTCACTTTCACCAGGATTTAAAATCTTTCAGCCCCAGAATGGTAGAAGCAGGGTCAGTTTTGACATCTCACAGCCGATGGATTTGTGCACTGTATAAAGTCACCTTTGTAAATAGGTTGTTCACCCTCTTAGAAATAAGATTAGCAAAAATAGAAAGGGAAAAAAATTGATCTTTTGCATCTTCGTTTCTAATTGGATCAAGGGTCTCTGCAGTGCGGGAGGCGGGCAGCACGGGTAGGGTGGGGTGGGTGTGGGTGTGTGAGATCAAGGAAGGATCACGGGAGGGAGGGAGGTGGGTGGCTTGGGGAGCACAGGCCAGGTTGCAGGGGAGTGGATGTAAATCATCGGAGGTGAATGGCAGGGTGTGCACAACATGGGGAGGGGGGTAGGGTTACCAGGTGTCCAGTGTTCGACCAGAAAATCTGGTCTGACAGTGTCCAGTCTGAAACACAAATCAGACACCAAAAGTCCGGTTGCCACCTGCAGGGGCACCGGAACAGCTGGGGCCAAGGAGACGGGCTGGTGGGCAGGAGGCGCTGCAAGGGGATCATGGCACAGAGCCGGCAGCCATGCCCCCTCCATTGCTTCCCCCAGCACGTGCCCATGACAGAGTCTCCCTTGCCACCAGGCCACATCCTCCAGCGGAAGCAGCATCAGCAACGGGCAGCAAGAGCTGCGGTGATAGGCAGTGAGAGCGCACCCAGAGCAGTGTGGGCTCTGCCACTCCTCCCGTTCCCACTGCTGCTCCTGCCCTGCCCCACCCCACCCTGGGCAGGAACCCTCCAGCTCCCGTCTTGCACAGGTGAGTGGCCGGGGTAGGACGCGTTCCCCACCCTCCGCCTATCAGCAAGCTCCTGCCCAGCGCCAGGGGCGGACCACAGGGAAGGAGGTTCCCGCTCAGCCCCAGCGGGAGGATCCCTGCTTCCGAAGGCGGAGGGGCTCCGCTGGCCCCCTGGTGTGGGGAGAGGGCTGCAAGTAGCATTTCACTTCGCTGCCAACCCCCTCCCACACCCCGCGCACACAGCCCAGAACCAACATGTCCCCAGCCAGCCCCTCAGCTGCTGGCTCTGAGGCTCACTCCCCTTCTCGAGCGTGGACCCTGCCACCTCCCCGCAGGACCTAGAGTCAGCTCCCCTCGCAGGAGAAACACAGAGACCACAATCTGACCCTGGATCCCAACACCCTGGAATTACTATATGCTGCATCCTTGCCTCCAGTGTGTATATGTGTGTTTGGGGGGGGGGTGTCATTGTGTCAGTATTAGAGCTTATTTAAAGGTCTTTAACTTTTTTAGGAACCTTTTTTTTGGAGGGGGGGGTGCGCTGGAGGTTTAGCTCAGTAGAGTCAGTATCTCTCCTTCTCCCTACATTTTTTCCTTAGTGATGTGTTTTAAAGAGGGTCCTAAATACCCACTGCCTGTTTGTGGTTATTACAGGACTTGCGTAGTTGAGCCGTGGAACTTTTTCTGTGTATAGCACAGAGATCTCTGTAGAGAGGAGTGTTTCACCTAATCTAAATGTGATTCTGGTGAAGGTAAGGCTAGGGTGCTGTCTCTTTGGACAGAGGAGAGGGCAAGAATTAACTTTTCAGCCAAAATGAAAATGCAGCAAGCAAAAGTCCATGTTTTGCTTTCATTGTATAGAGGAGAGAGGGAGAATCATAGCAGGTTTCTGTTGCTGAAATGCATTTTCTTTTTTTATATTTCATGTTGATACACAGTACCTTGTGTAGTAACTATCAGTAGCCCTGCTGTTCTCTGTTGAAGGGTTATTATGGCAGCAGTCTTTTCCCTCTTCTTTTCTATAGCATCTCTGGTTCAGTGCAGTGTTAGGGATATAGGTAATGGTACCTACTGCAGGAGTAATGAGCAACTCCTTGACACTTCCCAGAGCACCCTGACAAATATGAATATAAGTATTGTAGCAAATTTTCAAACACCCCCTTTTCCTCAGAACATGTGATACAGGTTAAGATTGAAAGAGGGGGTAGGAAACATGCCATTTTCTGCAATAATTCCTGCTTTGGGATTTCGGTGTTTTTGTTTTGATTGGAGGGGAGAGGAGTGAGTTTGGGGGAGAGCCTTGGGGAGGGGGCGGAGCAGGGGACAGGGCCTCAAGGAAGAGGGCGGAGCAGGGGTGTCCTGTTTTCAGAAATCGGAAAGTCAGCAACCCTAGGTGAGCAGCACAGGCTGGGGTAGGGTCATATTTCCAATATGCCAATATTTCAAGTGGCTAAAGTTGGATGGGTGCTGCCTCCAGGGGAAAGGAGGCCTGGGGATGTGAGGGGCTAGGTGCTGCCTGGGGGGTGGGAGGCCTCTGGGGGGGTCAGGTGCTGCCCCCAGGGTGGGTGGCTGACGGGGTGGCGGGGGGAGTTGCAGAGCAAGCCTGTTCCATGCTCGCGCTACAGTGGCAACTCCTGTCCTGCGGGGATGGCTGGGCTAGGCTCCCCGGTCCAGGTGTTGTGCTCTGTCTCCTGGTGTACAGAGTCACAGCGATGTCCAGGTATGGCCTGGCTGTGTCCCCACTCGACGGGGCCAGGCTAAATACAAGCATTGCTTCTGTGACACTGCACCCCATATTCATCATGGGGGGACGATTATGATCATTATGACATAATTATAATGCAATTTGTACAAGATGAATCTTGTGAGGTGTCATTGGAAAAGTTATGATTTGCTGAATATTATTATCCTATGTGTCCTATATTGACAGGTTTCAGAGTAACAGCCGTGTTAGTCTGTATTCGCAAAAAGAAAAGGAGTACTTGTGGCACCTTAGAGACTAACCAATTTATTAGAGCATAAGCTTTCGTGAGCTACAGCTCACTTCCTCAGATGCATCTGAGGAAGTGAGCTGTAGCTCACGAAAGCTTATGCTCTAATAAATTGGTTAGTCTCTAAGGTGCCACAAGTACTCCTTTTCTTTTTGTGTCCTATATTATTATCCTATGTGAATATTATTATCCTATCCTATCCTATTACCATTTTTGTGTCTAAAGTTATGGATATTGACTATGTATCTGTATTTCAAATGTAGTTACACCTGGGTGACACTCACTGGGGAAGATGCTTCCAGTCTAGATAGTTGGGAAGGGCCTATTCAGGGTAATGGGCCATTAGGAAAAACAACAGGCCTTAGGAGAAGTTTATTTCCCACCTGGTGAGCCTTCCTGAGAATGCTCCAGACAACCTGTAAGTAATGGCTGCTATGACTCTGCAAGGGTATGTGACCAGGCCACATGACTCTGACCTCCATTTGGGTACCTGTATTTTTCCACAAACTGGTCTGAGACCCAAGTTTGAAACAAAGGGTTCCCGCTATATGGAAAATCTATATAAGACAGGGAGTGACATCATCTATTGTTCTTCACTCCCCCACAACTCAACACCTGAGAGAAGCTCTGGAAGAAAAGGACTTGGAGTGGGGTTCCGGAGCCCAAGCTGCAAAGCAAGCTCAGCTTGTGCCTTGACAACCTGCAAGCCTGCTTGTGTCATCAGTCATGGTGAGAAATAGCTAATTCATATCCAGTCTTTCTAGTATCTTAGGATCAGTTTGCATTTTTGTTTATTTACTAGGTAATCTGCTTTGATCTTTTGCTATCCCTTATAATCACTCAGTCTATCTTTTTGTAGTTAATAAACTTGTTTTATGTTTTAATCTAAACCAATGAGCCTTTAACTAAATGTCTGGGGAAAAATTTCAACTTGGTTAACACAAGTTTGTTGCATATTCCTCTCCACATCCTCTCCAGGTAATAAATTCATACTGGTCGGAGTTTTGACCAGGGCACAGCAGTACAGCTCTGGCGTCCTAAGTTGGGAAGCTGAGGGTACCTTGGCTGTAGCCTCTCTATTGTTTGGTCAGCCTGCATGTAACTGCAGCTGGGTGTGTCCCTGCCTGTGCAAATGCTGGTAAGAGTGTAAGTCTGGGAGTGGTCTACAGTTTATCACAGCAGCACAGTGTGAGAGGGAGCCCAGGCTGGTAGGTCAGAGGGTTCAGTGGAACCCCACTTCCAGGTGGCACCACAGGGGGAACCAGTCACAACTTCAACCCCATGCACCAGGAGTCAGGGCACAATGCCTGGAGCAGGGAACCGAGCCCAGCCAGCCCCAGGACAGGAGCTGCTTCAACTGGGACATGGGGCTTGGCATCAAAAAAGGACAGTCCCACAAAACCCAAGACTATTGGGAGGTTTGTAGGGCTGCCACCTCTGAGATGCAAAAACATGGGACAACCGCAATGGTCCTGAGACTGTCACACTGGACAGCTGGCAGCACGTACCAGGCTCCCAGACCGACTTCCCAGGACAGCTACGAAGGGATGATCCTGGAGAAACATGGATATTGGCAACCCTAGCAGGGCATGGAATTAAAAAGAGATCCCTGAAGTGGGCGAGGTGGGCAGTGTGGAGACCCCAGGCTCGGCTATAGAGGGCTGGTAAATGGGGGGAGGTGTGGGGACCAATGCCAGAACTGTGTGTGAGTGTGTGTGAATGTAGGGGTTGTGTGTGGAAGGGGGGGGAGGAATACAGGAGCTGTGGGGGGAGGGAGCAATCGGCTGAGTACGTTTGTGCAGAGCAATACAGGGGTAGTGGCGGTGGTGGTGTGCAGTACAGGAGCCCTCTGTGTGCAGAGCAATGCAGGGGTTGTGGGGAGTGCAGTTCAAGAGCTGGGTGTGTGCAGAGCAATGCAAGGGCTCTGGGCGGAGGGTGCAGAAGAGAGACTGGGGGTGTGTGTGCAGTGCAGGGACTGTGTGTGCAGAGTAATGCCGGGGCTGTGTGTCTGGGGGGGTGTAGTGCAGGAGCTATGTGAGTGCAGATGAATGTAGGGGCTGTGGGGGGTGCAGGAGCTGTGTGTGTGTTTGTGTGTGTGCAGAGCAATGCGGGGCTGTGTGTCTGGGGGGTGTCGCAATACGGGGCTGTGTGTCTGGGGGGTGTCGCGATGCAGGGGCTGGTGGGGGGTGCAGAGCAATGCGGGGCTGTGTGTCTGGGGGGTGTCGCGATGCGGGGCTGTGTGTCTGGGGGGTGCAGAGCAATGCGGGGCTGTGTGTCTGGGGGGTGTCGCGATGCAGGGCTGTGTGTCTGGGGGGTGCAGAGCGATGCGGGGCTGTGTGTCTGGGGGGTGCAGAGCAATGCGGGGCTGTGTGTCTGGGGGGTGTCGCGATGCGGGGCTGTGTGTCTGGGGGGTGCAGAGCAATGCGGGGCTGTGTGTCTGGGGGGTGTCGCGATGCAGGGCTGTGTGTCTGGGGGGTGCAGAGCAATGCGGGGCTGTGTGTCTGGGGGGTGTCGCGGTGCAGGGGCTGTGTGTCTGGGGGGTGTCGCGATGCGGGGCTGTGTGTCTGGGGGGTGTCGCGATGCAGGGCTGTGTGTCTGGGGGGTGTCGCGATGCGGGGCTGTGTGTCTGGGGGGTGCAGAGCAATGCGGGGCTGTGTGTCTGGGGGGTGTCGCGATGCAGGGCTGTGTGTCTGGGGGGTGCAGAGCAATGCGGGGCTGTGTGTCTGGGGGGTGTCGCGGTGCAGGGGCTGTGTGTCTGGGGGGTGTCGCGATGCGGGGCTGTGTGTCTGGGGGGTGCAGAGCAATGCGGGGCTGTGTGTCTGGGGGGTGTCGCGATGCGGGGCTGTGTGTCTGGGGGGTGTCGCGATGCAGGGGCTGGTGGGAGGTGCAGAGCAATGCGGGGCTGTGTGTCTGGGGGGTGCAGAGCAATGCGGGGCTGTGTGTCTGGGGGGTGTCGCGGTGCAGGGGCTGTGTGTCTGGGGGGTGCAGAGCAATGCGGGGCTGTGTGTCTGGGGGGTGTCGCGGTGCAGGGGCTGTGTGTCTGGGGGGTGTCGCGATGCGGGGCTGTGTGTCTGGGGGGTGCAGAGCGATGCAGGGGCTGTGTGTCTGGGGGGTGCAGAGCAATGCGGGGCTGTGTGTCTGGGGGGTGCAGAGCAATGCGGGGCTGTGTGTCTGGGGGGTGTCGCGGTGCAGGGGCTGTGTGTCTGGGGGGTGCAGAGCAATGCGGGGCTGTGTGTCTGGGGGGTGTCGCGGTGCAGGGGCTGTGTGTCTGGGGGGTGTCGCGATGCAGGGGCTGTGTGTCTGGGGGGTGCAGAGCAATGCGGGGCTGTGTGTCTGGGGGGTGTCGCAATGCGGGGCTGTGTGTCTGGGGGGTGTCGCGGTGCAGGGGCTGTGTGTCTGGGGGGTGCAGAGCAATGCGGGGCTGTGTGTCTGGGGGGTGTCGCGATGCAGGGGCTGTGTGTCTGGGGGGTGTCGCGGTGCAGGGGCTGTGTGTCTGGGGGGTGCAGAGCAATGCGGGGCTGTGTGTCTGGGGGGTGTCGCGATGCAGGGCTGTGTGTCTGGGGGGTGTCGCAATGCGGGGCTGTGTGTCTGGGGGGTGTCGCGATGCAGGGGCTGTGTGTCTGGGGGGTGCAGAGCAATGCGGGGCTGTGTGTCTGGGGGGTGTCGCGATGCAGGGGCTGTGTGTCTGGGGGGTGTCGCAATGCGGGGCTGTGTGTCTGGGGGGTGCAGAGCAATGCGGGGCTGTGTGTCTGGGGGGTGTCGCGATGCGGGGCTGTGTGTCTGGGGGGTGTCGCGGTGCAGGGGCTGTGTGTCTGGGGGGTGCAGAGCAATGCGGGGCTGTGTGTCTGGGGGGTGTCGCGGTGCAGGGGCTGTGTGTCTGGGGGGTGTCGCGATGCGGGGCTGTGTGTCTGGGGGGTGCAGAGCAATGCGGGGCTGTGTGTCTGGGGGGTGTCGCAATGCGGGGCTGTGTGTCTGGGGGGTGTCGCAGTGCAGGGGCTGTGTGTCTGGGGGGTGTCGCGATGCAGGGGCTGGTGGGGGGTGCAGAGCAATGCGGGGCTGTGTGTCTGGGGGGTGTCGCGATGCGGGGCTGTGTGTCTGGGGGGTGTCGCGGTGCAGGGGCTGTGTGTCTGGGGGGTGCAGAGCAATGCGGGGCTGTGTGTCTGGGGGGTGCAGAGCAATGCGGGGCTGTGTGTCTGGGGGGTGTCGCGGTGCAGGGGCTGTGTGTCTGGGGGGTGTCGCGATGCAGGGGCTGTGTGTCTGGGGGGTGTCGCAATGCGGGGCTGTGTGTCTGGGGGGTGCCGCGATGCGGGGCTGTGTGTCTGGGGGGTGCAGAGCAATGCGGGGCTGTGTGTCTGGGGGGTGTCGCGGTGCAGGGGCTGTGTGTCTGGGGGGTGTCGCGATGCGGGGCTGTGTGTCTGGGGGGTGCAGAGCAATGCGGGGCTGTGTGTCTGGGGGGTGTTGCAATGCGGGGCTGTGTGTCTGGGGGGTGTCGCAATGCGGGGCTGTGTGTCTGGGGGGTGTCGCAGTGCAGGGGCTGTGTGTCTGGGGGGTGTCGCGATGCAGGGGCTGGTGGGGGGTGCAGAGCAATGCGGGGCTGTGTGTCTGGGGGGTGTCGCGATGCGGGGCTGTGTGTCTGGGGGGTGTCGCGGTGCAGGGGCTGTGTGTCTGGGGGGTGCAGAGCAATGCGGGGCTGTGTGTCTGGGGGGTGCAGAGCAATGCGGGGCTGTGTGTCTGGGGGGTGTCGCGGTGCAGGGGCTGTGTGTCTGGGGGGTGTCGCGATGCAGGGGCTGTGTGTCTGGGGGGTGTCGCAATGCGGGGCTGTGTGTCTGGGGGGTGCCGCGATGCGGGGCTGTGTGTCTGGGGGGTGCAGAGCAATGCGGGGTTGTGTGTCTGGGGGGTGTCGCGATGCAGGGCTGTGTGTCTGGGGGGTGCAGAGCAATGCGGGGCTGTGTGTCTGGGGGGTGTCGCGGTGCAGGGGCTGTGTGTCTGGGGGGTGTCGCGATGCGTGGCTGTGTGTCTGGGGGGTGTCGCGATGCAGGGCTGTGTGTCTGGGGGGTGTCGCGATGCGGGGCTGTGTGTCTGGGGGGTGCAGAGCAATGCGGGGCTGTGTGTCTGGGGGGTGTCGCGATGCAGGGCTGTGTGTCTGGGGGGTGCAGAGCAATGCGGGGCTGTGTGTCTGGGGGGTGTCGCGGTGCAGGGGCTGTGTGTCTGGGGGGTGTCGCGATGCGGGGCTGTGTGTCTGGGGGGTGTCGCGATGCAGGGCTGTGTGTCTGGGGGGTGTCGCGATGCGGGGCTGTGTGTCTGGGGGCTGTCGCGATGCGGGGCTGTGTGTCTGGGGGGTGCAGAGCAATGCGGGGCTGTGTGTCTGGGGGGTGTCGCGATGCGGGGCTGTGTGTCTGGGGGGTGTCGCGATGCAGGGGCTGGTGGGGGGTGCAGAGCAATGCGGGGCTGTGTGTCTGGGGGGTGCAGAGCAATGCGGGGCTGTGTGTCTGGGGGGTGCAGAGCAATGCGGGGCTGTGTGTCTGGGGGGTGTCGCGGTGCAGGGGCTGTGTGTCTGGGGGGTGCAGAGCAATGCGGGGCTGTGTGTCTGGGGGGTGTCGCGGTGCAGGGGCTGTGTGTCTGGGGGGTGTCGCGATGCGGGGCTGTGTGTCTGGGGGGTGTCGCGGTGCAGGGGCTGTGTGTCTGGGGGGTGTCGCGGTGCAGGGGCTGTGTGTCTGGGGGGTGCAGAGCGATGCAGGGGCTGTGTGTCTGGGGGGTGCAGAGCAATGCGGGGCTGTGTGTCTGGGGGGTGCAGAGCAATGCGGGGCTGTGTGTCTGGGGGGTGTCGCGGTGCAGGGGCTGTGTGTCTGGGGGGTGCAGAGCAATGCGGGGCTGTGTGTCTGGGGGGTGTCGCGGTGCAGGGGCTGTGTGTCTGGGGGGTGTCGCGGTGCAGGGGCTGTGTGTCTGGGGGGTGCAGAGCAATGCGGGGCTGTGTGTCTGGGGGGTGTCGCGGTGCAGGGGCTGTGTGTCTGGGGGGTGTCGCGATGCAGGGGCTGTGTGTCTGGGGGGTGCAGAGCAATGCGGGGCTGTGTGTCTGGGGGGTGTCGCAATGCGGGGCTGTGTGTCTGGGGGGTGTCGCGGTGCAGGGGCTGTGTGTCTGAGGGGTGCAGAGCAATGCGGGGCTGTGTGTCTGGGGGGTGTCGCGATGCAGGGCTGTGTGTCTGGGGGGTGTCGCAATGCGGGGCTGTGTGTCTGGGGGGTGTCGCGATGCAGGGGCTGTGTGTCTGGGGGGTGCAGAGCAATGCGGGGCTGTGTGTCTGGGGGGTGTCGCGATGCAGGGGCTGTGTGTCTGGGGGGTGTCGCGGTGCAGGGGCTGTGTGTCTGGGGGGTGTCGCGGTGCAGGGGCTGTGTGTCTGGGGGGTGCAGAGCAATGCGGGGCTGTGTGTCTGGGGGGTGTCGCGATGCAGGGCTGTGTGTCTGGGGGGTGTCGCAATGCGGGGCTGTGTGTCTGGGGGGTGTCGCGATGCAGGGGCTGTGTGTCTGGGGGGTGCAGAGCAATGCGGGGCTGTGTGTCTGGGGGGTGTCGCGATGCAGGGGCTGTGTGTCTGGGGGGTGTCGCAATGCGGGGCTGTGTGTCTGGGGGGTGCAGAGCAATGCGGGGCTGTGTGTCTGGGGGGTGTCGCGATGCGGGGCTGTGTGTCTGGGGGGTGTCGCGGTGCAGGGGCTGTGTGTCTGGGGGGTGCAGAGCAATGCGGGGCTGTGTGTCTGGGGGGTGTCGCGGTGCAGGGGCTGTGTGTCTGGGGGGTGTCGCGATGCGGGGCTGTGTGTCTGGGGGGTGCAGAGCAATGCGGGGCTGTGTGTCTGGGGGGTGCAGAGCAATGCGGGGCTGTGTGTCTGGGGGGTGTCGCAATGCGGGGCTGTGTGTCTGGGGGGTGTCGCAATGCGGGGCTGTGTGTCTGGGGGGTGTCGCAGTGCAGGGGCTGTGTGTCTGGGGGGTGTCGCGATGCAGGGGCTGGTGGGGGGTGCAGAGCAATGCGGGGCTGTGTGTCTGGGGGGTGTCGCGGTGCAGGGGCTGTGTGTCTGGGGGGTGTCGCGGTGCAGGGGCTGTGTGTCTGGGGGGTGTCGCGATGCGGGGCTGTGTGTCTGGGGGGTGTCGCGGTGCAGGGGCTGTGTGTCTGGGGGGTGCAGAGCAATGCGGGGCTGTGTGTCTGGGGGGTGCAGAGCAATGCGGGGCTGTGTGTCTGGGGGGTGTCGCGGTGCAGGGGCTGTGTGTCTGGGGGGTGTCGCGATGCAGGGGCTGTGTGTCTGGGGGGTGTCGCGATGCAGGGCTGTGTGTCTGGAGGGTGCAGAGCGATGCAGGGGCTGTGTGTCTGGGGGGTGCAGAGCAATGCGGGGCTGTGTGTCTGGGGGGTGTCGCGGTGCAGGGGCTGTGTGTCTGGGGGGTGTCGCGATGCGGGGCTGTGTGTCTGGGGGGTGTCGTGGTGCAGGGGCTCTGTGTCTGGGGGGTGTCGCGGTGCAGGGGCTGTGTGTCTGGGGGGTGCAGAGCGATGCAGGGGCTGTGTGTCTGGGGGGTGCAGAGCAATGCGGGGCTGTGTGTCTGGGGGGTGCAGAGCAATGCGGGGCTGTGTGTCTGGGGGGTGTCGCGGTGCAGGGGCTGTGTGTCTGGGGGGTGCAGAGCAATGCGGGGCTGTGTGTCTGGGGGGTGTCGCGGTGCAGGGGCTGTGTGTCTGGGGGGTGTCGCGGTGCAGGGGCTGTGTGTCTGGGGGGTGTCGCGGTGCAGGGGCTGTGTGTCTTGGGGGTGCAGAGCAATGCGGGGCTGTGTGTCTGGGGGGTGTCGCGGTGCAGGGGCTGTGTGTCTGGGGGGTGTCGCGATGCAGGGGCTGTGTGTCTGGGGGGTGCAGAGCAATGCGGGGCTGTGTGTCTGGGGGGTGTCGCAATGCGGGGCTGTGTGTCTGGGGGGTGTCGCGGTGCAGGGGCTGTGTGTCTGGGGGGTGCAGAGCAATGCGGGGCTGTGTGTCTGGGGGGTGTCGCGATGTAGGGGCTGTGTGTCTGGGGGGTGTCGCGGTGCAGGGGCTGTGTGTCTAGGGGGTGCAGAGCAATGCGGGGCTGTGTGTCTGGGGGGTGTCGCGATGCAGGGCTGTGTGTCTGGGGGGTGTCGCGGTGCAAGGGCTGTGTGTCTGGGGGGTGTCGCAATGCGGGGCTGTGTGTCTGGGGGGTGCAGAGCAATGCGGGGCTGTGTGTCTGGGGGGTGTCGCGATGCGGGGCTGTGTGTCTGGGGGGTGTCGCGGTGCAGGGGCTGTGTGTCTGGGGGGTGCAGAGCAATGCGGGGCTGTGTGTCTGGGGGGTGTCGCGGTGCAGGGGCTGTGTGTCTGGGGGGTGTCGCGATGCGGGGCTGTGTGTCTGGGGGGTGTCGCGGTGCAGGGGCTGTGTGTCTGGGGGGTGCAGAGCAATGCGGGGCTGTGTGTCTGGGGGGTGTCGCGATGCAGGGCTGTGTGTCTGGGGGGTGTCGCGGTGCAGGGGCTGTGTGTCTGGGGGGTGTCGCGATGCAGGGCTGTGTGTCTGGGGGGTGTCGCAATGCGGGGCTGTGTGTCTGGGGGGTGTCGCGGTGCAGGGGCTGTGTGTCTGGGGGGTGCAGAGCAATGCGGGGCTGTGTGTCTGGGGGGTGTCGCGATGCAGGGCTGTGTGTCTGGGGGGTGTCGCAATGCGGGGCTGTGTGTCTGGGGGGTGCAGAGCAATGCGGGGCTGTGTGTCTGGGGGGTGCAGAGCAATGCGGGGCTGTGTGTCTGGGGGGTGTCGCAATGCGGGGCTGTGTGTCTGGGGGGTGTCGCGGTGCAGGGGCTGTGTGTCTGGGGGGTGTCGCGATGCAGGGGCTGTGTGTCTGGGGGGTGCAGAGCAATGCGGGGCTGTGTGTCTGGGGGGTGTCGCGGTGCAGGGGCTGTGTGTCTGGGGGGTGTCGCAATGCGGGGCTGTGTGTCTGGGGGGTGTCGCGATGCGGGGCTGTGTGTCTGGGGGGTGTCGCAATGCGGGGGCTGGTGGGGGGTGCAGAGCAATGCGGGGCTGTGTGTCTGGGGGGTGTCGCGATGCAGGGGCTGTGTGTCTGGGGGGTGCAGAGCAATGCGGGGCTGTGTGTCTGGGGGGTGTCACGGTGCAGGGGCTGTGTGTCTGCGGGGTGTCGCGATGCAGGGGCTGTGTGTCTGGGGGGTGTCGCGATGCGGGGCTGTGTGTCTGGGGGGTGTCGCGGTGCAGGGGCTGTGTGTCTGGGGGGTGTCGCAATTCGGGGCTGTGTGTCTGGGGGGTGTCGCGATGCAGGGGCTGTGTGTCTGGGGGGTGGAGAGCAATGCGGGGCTGTGTGTCTGGGGGGTGTCGCGATGCGGGGCTGTGTGTCTGGGGGGTGTCGCGATGCAGGGGCTGTGTGTCTGGGGGGTGTCGCGATGCGGGGCTGTGTGTCTGGGGGGTGTCGCGGTGCAGGGGCTGTGTGTCTGGGGGGTGTCGCGATGCAGGGGCTGTGTGTCTGGGGGGTGCAGAGCGATGCAGGGGCTGTGTGTCTGGGGGGTGCAGAGCAATGCGGGGCTGTGTGTCTGGGGGGTGTCGCGATGCGGGGCTGTGTGTCTGGGGGGTGCAGAGCAATGCGGGGCTGCGTGTCTGGGGGGTGTCGCGATGCAGGGGCTGTGTGTCTGGGGGGTGCAGAGCAATGCGGGGCTGTGTGTCTGGGGGGTGTCGCGATGCGGGGCTGTGTGTCTGGGGGGTGCAGAGCAATGCGGGGCTGTGTGTCTGGGGGGTGTCGCGGTGCAGGGGCTGTGTGTCTGAGGGGTGTCGCGATGCAGGGGCTGTGTGTCTGGGGGGTGCAGAGCAATGCGGGGCTGTGTGTCTGGGGGGTGTCGCGGTGCAGGGGCTGTGTGTCTGAGGGGTGTCGCGATGTGGGGCTGTGTGTCTGGGGGGTGCAGAGCAATGCGGGGCTGTGTGTCTGGGGGGTGTCGCGGTGCAGGAGCTGTGTGTCTGGGGGTTGTCGCGATGCGGGGCTGTGTGTCTGGGGGGTGCAGAGCAATGCGGGTCTGTGTGTCTGGGGGGTGTCGCGGTGCAGGGGCTGTGTGTCTGGGGGGTGTCGCGATGCGGGGCTGTGTGTCTGGGGGGTGCAGAGCAATGCGGGGCTGTGTGTCTGGGGGGTGTCGCGGTGCAGGGGCTGTGTGTCTGGGGGGTGTCGCGGTGCAGGGGCTGTGTGTCTGGGGGGTGTCGCGATGCGGGGCTGTGTGTCTGGGGGGTGTCGCGATGCAGGGGCTGTGTGTCTGGGGGGTGCAGAGTAATGCGGGGCTGTGTGTCTGGGGGGTGCAGAGCAATGCGGGGCTGTGTGTCTGGGGGGTGTCGCGGTGCAGGGGCTGTGTGTCTGGGGGGTGTCGCGATGCGGGGCTGTGTGTCTGGGGGGTGTCGCGATGCAGGGGCTGTGTGTCTGGGGGGTGCAGAGCAATGCGGGGCTGTGTGTCTGGGGGGTGTCGCGATGCGGGGCTGTGTGTCTGGGGGGTGTCGCGGTGCAGGGGCTTTGTGTCTGGGGGGTGCAGAGCAATGCGGGGCTGTGTGTCTGGGGGGTGCAGAGCAATGCGGGGCTGTGTGTCTGGGGGGTGTCGCGATGCAGGGGCTGTGTGTCTGGGGGGTGCAGAGCAATGCGGGGCTGTGTGTCTGGGGGGTGTCGCGATGCGGGGCTGTGTGTCTGGGGGGTGTCGCGATGCAGGGGCTGTGTGTCTGGGGGGTGCAGAGCAATGCGGGGCTGTGTGTCTGGGGGGTGTCGCGGTGCAGGGGCTGTGTGTCTGGGGGGTGTCGCGATGCAGGGCTGTGTGTCTGGGGGGTGTCGCGATGCGGGGCTGTGTGTCTGGGGGGTGCAGAGCAATGCGGGGCTGTGTGTCTGGGGGGTGCAGAGCAATGCGGGGCTGTGTGTCTGGGGGGTGTCGCGGTGCAGGGGCTGTGTGTCTGGGGGGTGTCGCGATGCAGGGGCTGTGTGTCTGGGGGGTGTCGCGATGCGGGGCTGTGTGTCTGGGGGGTGTCGCGGTGCAGGGGCTGTGTGTCTGGGGGGTGTCGCAATACGGGGCTGTGTGTCTGGGGGGTGTCGCGATGCAGGGGCTGTGTGTCTGGGGGGTGCAGAGCAATGCGGGGCTGTGTGTCTGGGGGGTGTCGCGATGCGGGGCTGTGTGTCTGGGGGGTGTCGCGATGCAGGGGCTGTGTGTCTGGGGGGTGTCGCGATGCGGGGCTGTGTGTCTGGGGGGTGTCACGGTGCAGGGGCTGTGTGTCTGGGGGGTGTCGCGATGCAGGGGCTGTGTGTCTGGGGGGTGCAGAGCAATGCGGGGCTGTGTGTCTGGGGGGTGTCGCGATGCAGGGGCTGTGTGTCTGGGGGGTGTCGCGGTGCAGGGGCTGTGTGTCTGGGGGGTGTCGCGGTGCAGGGGCTGTGTGTCTGGGGGGTGCAGAGCAATGCGGGGCTGTGTGTCTGGGGGGTGCAGAGCAATGCGGGGCTGTGTGTCTCGGGGGTGCAGAGCGATGCAGGGGCTGTGTGTCTGGGGGGTGCAGAGCAATGCGGGGCTGTGTGTCTGGGGGGTGCAGAGCAATGCGGGGCTGTGTGTCTGGGGGTTGTCGCGATGCGGGGCTGTGTGTCTGGGGGGTGTCACGGTGCAGGGGCTGTGTGTCTGGGGGGTGCAGAGCAATGCGGGGCTGTGTGTCTGGGGGGTGTCGCGATGCGGGGCTGTGTGTCTGGGGGGTGCAGAGCAATGCGGGGCTGTGTGTCTCGGGGGTGTCGCGGTGCAGGGGCTGTGTGTCTGGGGGGTGTCGCGGTGCAGGGCTGTGTGTCTGGGGGGTGTCGCGATGCGGGGCTGTGTGTCTGGGGGGTGTTGCAATGCGGGGCTGTGTGTCTGGGGGGTGCAGAGCAATGCGGGGCTGTGTGTCTGGGGGGTGCAGAGCAATGCGGGGCTGTGTGTCTGGGGGGTGTCGCGGTGCAGGGGCTGTGTGTCTGGGGGGTGTCGCGATGCGGGGCTGTGTGTCTGGGGGGTGCAGAGCAATGCGGGGCTGTGTGTCTGGGGGGTGTCGCGATGCAGGGGCTGTGTGTCTGGGGGGTGGAGAGCAATGCGGGGCTGTGTGTCTGGGGGGTGTCGCGATGCGGGGCTGTGTGTCTGGGGGGTGTCGCGATGCAGGGGCTGTGTGTCTGGGGGGTGTCGCGATGCGGGGCTGTGTGTCTGGGGGGTGTCGCGGTGCAGGGGCTGTGTGTCTGGGGGGTGTCGCGATGCAGGGGCTGTGTGTCTGGGGGGTGCAGAGCGATGCAGGGGCTGTGTGTCTGGGGGGTGCAGAGCAATGCGGGGCTGTGTGTCTGGGGGGTGTCGCGATGCGGGGCTGTGTGTCTGGGGGGTGCAGAGCAATGCGGGGCTGCGTGTCTGGGGGGTGTCGCGATGCAGGGGCTGTGTGTCTGGGGGGTGCAGAGCAATGCGGGGCTGTGTGTCTGGGGGGTGTCGCGATGCGGGGCTGTGTGTCTGGGGGGTGCAGAGCAATGCGGGGCTGTGTGTCTGGGGGGTGTCGCGGTGCAGGGGCTGTGTGTCTGAGGGGTGTCGCGATGCAGGGGCTGTGTGTCTGGGGGGTGCAGAGCAATGCGGGGCTGTGTGTCTGGGGGGTGTCGCGGTGCAGGGGCTGTGTGTCTGAGGGGTGTCGCGATGTGGGGCTGTGTGTCTGGGGGGTGCAGAGCAATGCGGGGCTGTGTGTCTGGGGGGTGTCGCGGTGCAGGAGCTGTGTGTCTGGGGGTTGTCGCGATGCGGGGCTGTGTGTCTGGGGGGTGCAGAGCAATGCGGGTCTGTGTGTCTGGGGGGTGTCGCGGTGCAGGGGCTGTGTGTCTGGGGGGTGTCGCGATGCGGGGCTGTGTGTCTGGGGGGTGCAGAGCAATGCGGGGCTGTGTGTCTGGGGGGTGTCGCGGTGCAGGGGCTGTGTGTCTGGGGGGTGTCGCGGTGCAGGGGCTGTGTGTCTGGGGGGTGTCGCGATGCGGGGCTGTGTGTCTGGGGGGTGTCGCGATGCAGGGGCTGTGTGTCTGGGGGGTGCAGAGTAATGCGGGGCTGTGTGTCTGGGGGGTGCAGAGCAATGCGGGGCTGTGTGTCTGGGGGGTGTCGCGGTGCAGGGGCTGTGTGTCTGGGGGGTGTCGCGATGCGGGGCTGTGTGTCTGGGGGGTGTCGCGATGCAGGGGCTGTGTGTCTGGGGGGTGCAGAGCAATGCGGGGCTGTGTGTCTGGGGGGTGTCGCGATGCGGGGCTGTGTGTCTGGGGGGTGTCGCGGTGCAGGGGCTTTGTGTCTGGGGGGTGCAGAGCAATGCGGGGCTGTGTGTCTGGGGGGTGCAGAGCAATGCGGGGCTGTGTGTCTGGGGGGTGTCGCGATGCAGGGGCTGTGTGTCTGGGGGGTGCAGAGCAATGCGGGGCTGTGTGTCTGGGGGGTGTCGCGATGCGGGGCTGTGTGTCTGGGGGGTGTCGCGATGCAGGGGCTGTGTGTCTGGGGGGTGCAGAGCAATGCGGGGCTGTGTGTCTGGGGGGTGTCGCGGTGCAGGGGCTGTGTGTCTGGGGGGTGTCGCGATGCAGGGCTGTGTGTCTGGGGGGTGTCGCGATGCGGGGCTGTGTGTCTGGGGGGTGCAGAGCAATGCGGGGCTGTGTGTCTGGGGGGTGCAGAGCAATGCGGGGCTGTGTGTCTGGGGGGTGTCGCGGTGCAGGGGCTGTGTGTCTGGGGGGTGTCGCGATGCAGGGGCTGTGTGTCTGGGGGGTGTCGCGATGCGGGGCTGTGTGTCTGGGGGGTGTCGCGGTGCAGGGGCTGTGTGTCTGGGGGGTGTCGCAATACGGGGCTGTGTGTCTGGGGGGTGTCGCGATGCAGGGGCTGTGTGTCTGGGGGGTGCAGAGCAATGCGGGGCTGTGTGTCTGGGGGGTGTCGCGATGCGGGGCTGTGTGTCTGGGGGGTGTCGCGATGCAGGGGCTGTGTGTCTGGGGGGTGTCGCGATGCGGGGCTGTGTGTCTGGGGGGTGTCGCGGTGCAGGGGCTGTGTGTCTGGGGGGTGTCGCGATGCAGGGGCTGTGTGTCTGGGGGGTGCAGAGCAATGCGGGGCTGTGTGTCTGGGGGGTGTCGCGATGCAGGGGCTGTGTGTCTGGGGGGTGTCGCGGTGCAGGGGCTGTGTGTCTGGGGGGTGCAGAGCAATGCGGGGCTGTGTGTCTGGGGGGTGCAGAGCAATGCGGGGCTGTGTGTCTCGGGGGTGCAGAGCGATGCAGGGGCTGTGTGTCTGGGGGGTGCAGAGCAATGCGGGGCTGTGTGTCTGGGGGGTGCAGAGCAATGCGGGGCTGTGTGTCTGGGGGTTGTCGCGATGCGGGGCTGTGTGTCTGGGGGGTGTCACGGTGCAGGGGCTGTGTGTCTGGGGGGTGCAGAGCAATGCGGGGCTGTGTGTCTGGGGGGTGTCGCGATGCGGGGCTGTGTGTCTGGGGGGTGCAGAGCAATGCGGGGCTGTGTGTCTCGGGGGTGTCGCGGTGCAGGGGCTGTGTGTCTGGGGGGTGTCGCGGTGCAGGGCTGTGTGTCTGGGGGGTGTCGCGATGCGGGGCTGTGTGTCTGGGGGGTGTTGCAATGCGGGGCTGTGTGTCTGGGGGGTGCAGAGCAATGCGGGGCTGTGTGTCTGGGGGGTGCAGAGCAATGCGGGGCTGTGTGTCTGGGGGGTGTCGCGGTGCAGGGGCTGTGTGTCTGGGGGGTGTCGCGATGCGGGGCTGTGTGTCTGGGGGGTGTCGCGGTGCAGGGGCTGTGTGTCTGGGGGGTGTCGCAATACGGGGCTGTGTGTCTGGGGGGTGTCGCGATGCAGGGGCTGTGTGTCTGGGGGGTGCAGAGCAATGCGGGGCTGTGTGTGTGGGGGGTGTCGCGATGCGGGGCTGTGTGTCTGGGGGGTGTCGCGATGCAGGGGCTGTGTGTCTGGGGGGTGCAGAGCAATGCGGGGCTGTGTGTCTGGGGGGTGTCGCGATGCAGGGGCTGTGTGTCTGGGGGGTGTCGCGGTGCAGGGGCTGTGTGTCTGGGGGGTGCAGAGCGATGCAGGGGCTGTGTGTCTGGGGGGTGCAGAGCAATGCGGGGCTGTGTGTCTGGGGGGTGCAGAGCAATGCGGGGCTGTGTGTCTGGGGGGTGTCGCGGTGCAGGGGCTGTGTGTCTGGGGGGTGCAGAGCAATGCGGGGCTGTGTGTCTGGGGGGTGTCGCGATGCGGGGCTGTGTGTCTGGGGGGTGCAGAGCAATGCGGGGCTGTGTGTCTGGGGGGTGTCGCGATGCGGGGCTGTGTGTCTGGGGGGTGCAGAGCAATGCGGGGCTGTGTGTCTGGGGGGTGTTGCGATGCGGGGCTGTGTGTCTGGGGGGTGCAGAGCAATGCGGGGCTGTGTGTCTGGGGGGTGTCGCGATGCGGGGCTGTGTGTCTGGGGGGTGCAGAGTAATGCGGGGCTGTGTGTCTGGGGGGTGTCGCGATGCGGGGCTGTGTGTCTGGGGGGTGTCGCGGTGCAGGGGCTGTGTGTCTGGGGGGTGTCGCAATACGGGGCTGTGTGTCTGGGGGGTGTCGCGGTGCAGGGGCTGTGTGTCTGGGGGGTGCAGAGCAATGCGGGGCTGTGTGTCTGGGGGGTGTTGCGATGCGGGGCTGTGTGTCTGGGGGGTGCAGAGCAATGCGGGGCTGTGTGTCTGGGGGGTGTCGCGATGCGGGGCTCTGTGTCTGGGGGGTGTGGCAAGGGCGTGGTTGCGGGCGCGGGGGAGGGAGAGCCAGCGGCGCTGTGCAGCATTCCCCCGCCGACCCTGTAGATGTCCCTGCTCGGCCCGCAGCCCAGCCCGGAGCGCGCCGAGGCGCAGGGAGGGGCGGAGCTCAGCTCAGCTCGCAATCATGGCTGAGGAGGGAGCCGGAGGAAGCCGCCAGGCCTTGCAAACCCTGCAGGTACCGGGGGGGCTGCTGCCTGGCTGAGTGGCCACGGCCGGGGGCGCGAACTCTGCGTCTGCCGGTTCCTGCGGGCTGTGAGACACACACACAGCGAGGCACAGACACTCCGATCGCCCCGTACGCACACAGATATGCACACACATACAGACACACAAAGCAGTGTGCACACACGAGCAAAGCACAGACACACACCGATGCACGTGCACTGATCCCTGCGTGCACACACACACAATGAAACACGACACACATTCTGATCCCTGCACAAAAACACACACACACCCCGTCACTCATCCCTGCGCACACACTGATCCCTGCTCGCACACGATGCACCCACACAATGACACACACACTGATTCCTGCACAAACACAGAGAGGTGCACACACACAAATCCTTTTGTTACATGCACAGACACACACACGGAGCCTTGCCCTATATCTCCCTTACAGTGCCTTCTGCTTTTGCAATCCCTGTGTGTGAATTAACCTCTTCCCTTTGTCATGTGTTTTTCCCTGCACTCTCTCTCTCAGCATCTGGGTGGGTTTAGCCATTTTCCTTTTGCTCTTTAAAGTCCCCAGCCCAAGATGGGTGCAAATAACAGGCCTGTAATGGGAAACAGCCTGTAAAATGCCCTGGGATGTAACATTTGTACACTGCCTTTATCAACTGTGTATTGGGTTTGTAATTAAAATCATTAGCAGATGGAGGGGGGAGGAATCTGACTGTGTTAGGGTCACTGAGATTTGCGGCTTTAAGAGGCCATCTGGGGCACTAGACTTGGGTCCCATTTCCACTTCCACCATTGAGCTTGGGGAGGTCACTTCCCCCTCTGTGCCTCACTTTCCCTGTTTATAAAATGGGGAGATGGTCATTCCTTTGCCTGTTTAGACAGGGGAGCTTTTCAGAGCAGGGTCTGTCTCCCACTGTGTCTGTGCAGCGCCCGGCACAATAGGGGGCCTCTGTCAGGGTCTGTGCAGCGCCTGGCACAATGGGGGCCCTGATCTCGGTCGGGGTCTGTGCAGCGCCCGGCACAATGGGGGCCCTGATCTCGGTCGGGGTCTGTGCAGCGCCCGGCACAATGGGGGCCCTGATCTCGGTCGGGGTCTGTGCAGCGCCCGGCACAATGCGGGCCCTGATCTCGGTCGGGGTCTGTGCAGCGCCCGGCACAATGCGGGCCCTGATCTCGGTCGGGGTCTGTGCAGCGCCCGGCACAATGCGGGCCCTGATCTCGGTCGGGGTCTGTGCAGCGCCCGGCACAATGCGGGCCCTGATCTCGGTCGGGGTCTGTGCAGCGCCCGGCACAGTGGGGGCCCTGATCTCGGTCGGGGTCTGTGCAGCGCCCGGCACAGTGGGGGCCCTGATCTCGGTCGGGGTCTGTGCAGCGCCCGGCACAATGCGGGCCCTGATCTCGGTCGGGGTCTGTGCAGCGCCCTGCACAGTGGGGGCCCTGATCTCGGTCGGGGTCTGTGCAGCGCCCTGCACAGTGGGGGCCCTGATCTCGGTCGGGGTCTGTGCAGCGCCCTGCACAGTGGGGGCCCTGATCTCGGTTGGGGTCTGTGCAGCGCCCTGCACAGTGGGGGCCCTGATCTCGGTCGGGGTCTGTGCAGTGCCCGGCACAATGTGCGCTCTGACGTTGGACAAGAGCTACCATAAGACATATTATTAATAATAACCGTGGTGAAAGCCATGAGAGGCTGCACAGGTGATACGTCAGGTGATAGGGCTCATATCTACAGATTGATCCTCTGGGCACTTAGAATGATACCCAAGTGTGATCATGGCCTCGCTGTGCTGGTACCGCACAGACCTCTAATAAGATCGGAATCCTGTTGTGCCAGGTGCTGCCAAGACCCTGACTGAAGTGAGGGCCCATTGTGCCGGATGCTGCACAGACCCACAGTGAGACAGTGCCTCCCTGAAGAGCTTGTCATCTAAAAATTGATGAGATCAGAACAGCGTATTGGATTGGGAAGCCCAGTTCCCAGGAATTAGCTCTCTGGAGCTGGGACAGCCATTTTGTTCTGTGTTTGTACAGGTTTCAGAAGCTTATGCTCAAATAAATTGGTTAGTCTCTAAGGTGCCACAAGTCCTCCTTTTTTCTTTTTTGTGTTTGTACAGCATCTAGCACAAAGGAGCCCTGGGCCATGACTGGGCTCCTAGGCGCTATGGTAATACATATAATAATGGGAACTGATTTCCAGATTCCTTAGCCAGCTTTGAAAATCCCAACCTAGGCATGGAGAGATTCAGTTACAGGGATTTGCAAATGAGGCCAAAGGAGTTAGGAGCTCAGTTGGCTTTCAGTGTCATTTGGGGGCCTCATTCCTTTAGGCTCCTTTGAAATTCCTAGCCTACTGACTTACCCAAGGTTACAGGCATAGTCTCCGGTAAAACTGGGCTTTGAACGCAGGTTTCTTGAGTGCTAGTCCAGTGCCTTAACTGCCAGGCTACATGCCCCCTTAGGCAGCTGCTGCTAGGGTGTAGTTTACTGATGTGCTCCTTCCCACCCCTGCCTCTCTCATCCACCTGTCCCTCATCCTCACAGGAATTGGTCGATGGCCTGTACTATTTCCGGGATCACTACTTTGAAAGCCACAGCATGGAGGATGCTGGGAGAAAGCAGCAGGACGTGGTGGAGGAAATGGAGAAAACACTACAGCAGATGGGCGAGATAGATGGTAACCGGGTATAAGAGGGAAATGCAAGCCCTCCCCTAGAGGGGAAAACCTGGTATCCCATTCCCCACCCCCATGAGCCAGCCAGACCTAGGGCCCCCTGGGGCTGGATTGGAGCTGGCACTCCCTAGAAGGGAAAGGCCTCATGCCACATTCCTCACTCCCTGACCCAGCCAGCCCAATGCCCTGGGGCCGGAGGGGATTTGAGCCACAGGCTATGCCCTCCCTTTGCGGCTCTATCTCTCCAGGCTGTTCCCAGGGCCGGGCTCAGGCGTTGATGCTGAAGGGGAAGGCTCTGAACATTACACCTGACTACAATCCCGAGGCTGAGGAGCTGCTGGCCAAGGCTGTGAAGCTGGACCCGGAGCTGGTGGAGGCCTGGAACCAGCTGGGCGAGGCCTACTGGAAAAAGGGTGACATCACAGCAGCCCACACCTGCTTCTCTGGGGCCCTGGGGCATGTGAGTTCCACCTCCAGGCATACCGGTGGGCTGGGGTGGCCAATACCAGGGATAGAAAGGGGAGAGACCCAGCTGCCCATTGGAGGGCTGGGTAGCTGGGGCCAAGGGGCCGATCTGGGGGGAGAGGTGGGGACTGGGCTGAGGGACTGATCCTGGGAAGGGGAGACAGGGCTGGTTGGGCCGAAGGGCCGATTGAGGGGTGCGGAGGGAAGGAGAGACAAGGCTGGCTGATCTGAAGGCAGAGGACGGGAGGCGAGAAGCCGGGCTGAGTCGCTGACCCTGGCTCCGTGTCTCCTCCACAGCGGAAGAACAAGGTCTCGCTGCAGAATCTGTCGATGGTGCTGCGGCAGCTGCGAGCCGAGAGCACAGAGCAGCACGCCCAGAATGTCATGGACAGTGTCCGGCAGGCCAAGCTGGCTGTCCAGATGGATATGCGGGATGGCCGCTCGTGGTGTGAGTGACAGCCCCTTTCCTGCCCCCAGGCACCGCTCCTGTTAACTCCCTGCTTCAAGGGACACTGGGACCCAACATTGTACCAGTTGGGAAGGGCTCAGGCTTCTCAGTATGCTCTGCAACTTCCTGCCCTTCACCTGACTCTGTGGGGAGGATAATGTACCCCAGCAATATCCCTACATTCAATCCTCCATTTTCAGCTATGTCTCACCATCCCTCCATTCAACCCACCATCCTCAGCTATATCCATCCCTCCATCCATTCAACCTCCATCCTCAGTGTCCCGCCATCCCTCCATCCTTAGCTGTAGCCATCCATTCCCCTCAGCTATATGCCTCAGTCTGTCCATCCTCAGCTATAACCATCTCTCCACCCATCCTCAGCTGTAGTCATCCATTTAATCCTCTATTCACAGCTATATGCCTCCAACCAGCCAGCTGTTCATCTTCTTTGATGTCCGTGTGTTCTCCGTGCTAACCTCTGTGTCTCTCTGCCGCAGACATCTTGGGAAATGCCTACCTCTCGCTGTTTTTCAACACCGGCCAGAACCCCAGTATCTCCCAGCAGGCCCTAAGTGCCTATGCCCAGGCGGTAGGTACTGCCCTGTCTTCTGCTGGTTGCAAGGGAGCCCTGTGCTGCAGGGAGCAGGGCAGAAGGCTCAGCAGGGGGCGCTCTGATGTTGATTTCCTCTCCACACTAGGAAAAGGTGGATCCTACAGCATCCTGTAACCCGGACCTGCACCTCAACAGAGCTACGGTGAGAAGGTGGGAGGGAGGGGAGTGGAAGGTGTGACTGAAAGGTGTCAGGGGCTCAGGAGGGGCACTCTCCCCTGGGAGGCAGTGCCAGCATCAGTGTCCCAGTGTGGTTTTAGGGGGCTCTGTGTCCCTGTGCCTGCTGCCCCCTGCTGGAAGAAATGAGCCCTGCTCCAGTGTGTGTGCGTCACTGCTACTTTCTGGCTAACCACTAGACCCCACTCTCCTCCCAGAGCCAGGAATTGAACCCAGGAATCCTGATTCCCTGCGCACGCTGCTCTAACCCAGTAGGGGCTTCTCCCTACTCCCCTCACACTTTGAGCCAGGAATGGAAACCAGGAGTGCTTGCTCCCAGCCCCCTCACTCTAACCCACTAGACCCCCTCAGGCCTGCAACAGAACCCAGGAGTCCTGGTGCCAAGCCCCACTGCTGTAACAGTAGCACTATGCTGTGTTTCACTTGGGATAGCTGCATAAATATGAGGAGAATTACACGGAGGCCCTGGAGGGGTTTTCCCATGCTGCGGCCCTTGATCCAACCTGGCCCGAACCCCAGCAGCGCCACCAGCAGCTTCTGGATTTCCTGGAGCGACTCACCAGTCTCCTGGAGAACAAGGTAGAGCATCTCCCCTGCTCCCTGCCCTTCCCTGGCTGGCCTACAGGGAGACATGTCTCAGTCAGTGACCCTGCTCTCCTTCCTCCCCCTGCAGGGCAAAGTGAAGGTTAAGAAGCTGCAGAGCATGTTGGGAAGCCTGCGCCCATCCCAGCTGGGCCCCTGTGGGGATGGGCGGTACCAGGGGTCCTCAGGCCAGAAGGTGGCACTGGAGCATCGGCTTCTGAGTGCCCTACAGCCAGGTGTGAACACGGGGGCCGTAGTGCTGGGAAGGGTGATCTTCAGCCTCACCACGGATGAGAAGGTGCCCTTGTGAGTACCATCTTCCCATCCCTCCAACTTCAGTGCTTTCTGTTGATGTTGCCTATTCTCCTGCTACACATCTGTCAGTCCTGAGCTCTGTCCATTCTGAGCTCTGTCCATCTGTGTGTCCTGAACTCCATCCATCCGTTTCCTCAGTTCCGTACACCCATCCAGCCATTCTCATAGCCATCCATGTGGCTTTCCATCTATGCATCCTCAGCACCATCCATCCATCCCCTCACCTCCTGTCCCATCACCTTACTCACACTCTCGCCTGGTTTTCTGGCAGCACATTCGGCCTGGCTGACTCCAAGGGCCCCTGTTTTGCTGTCACTGTTTATAACATGGTCCAGAGCTGGGGTGTGCTCATCGGCGACTCAGTGGCCATCCCTGAGCCGCATCTCCGGCATCACCACGTCCAGCACCAGGGCAAGGTGAGTGTGGCTCGGTCCTCCCTGCCCCTGGCTTAGTGCTGGTGGGATTCCTAGCCCTGGCCCTGTGGGTGGAGGGATATGGGAAGACACCAGAGATAGCAGGTTGATATAGGACTGTAGCTCTTCGTCAGTTTAAAGATTAATCCCCACCCTTTCCTCATGCCCCTCCCTCCACCTGTTGTATCTTCCCACCCCCACTGTGGTGGCGGAAGGCATGAATGAACTCGAGACTTCCTGTCTGCTACGTGCATCACTTCCTATGTGAGCTGTTAGACCTCAGTTACAGGGCCACAGACGCCAGATGGGGCCTTTGTCACAGTACGATGGGGGCGATGTGTCTTTCCCAGCCCCCTTGTTATGGGGTAGAGGAAATGACTTTGAATTGGGGGAGGGGGGTTGCAATTCCCTACCCCAATAATCACTCCCATGTCCAGGGAAGCAGAAGCCCACTAACTGCCCAGCAAGGAAAGAGTTAATTTTCACACCGTTGCTGGGAGACTGGGCACCTCCTCCCTCACTAGAACACATCTCAGTCTTCTGCAGGAAGGTGGGAGGACGACACACTGGCTCTTCAGGTTTTTTACAGCTGCCTAGGGAATTTGGGCTCTTGACACTTGTTAAATTTGGGCACCCAGATCCCTTAGGCAGGTTTAAAAACCTCAGCACATGAAATGAAAATCACCATCAGTAGGAGTTAACAGTGGAATTTGCCCTGCCTCATAGATGGGTGGGGAATTTTTCAACCCATAATGTGCAAACAGTCATCAGTAGGATTCAGAGTTAACCACCCTTCTGACTGACTTCTCTGTCTTCACGGTACCCCCAGAGCTTCTCCTTCCCTGGGATCCGTCTGGATACCCCACTCCTGCTGGTGGTGAACGGCAAGATGCAGGGACCTGGCAACCAGGCGGCAGCTACTGTGGCATACCGAGCACAGAGCGAATGATGCTGTGGGGAGGGAATGTGCAAAGATAGCTCCTTGCCCTCCATGCTGCTGCTGGAGGGGTCGGACTTGTCCTGTTTTCTGCTGCCCCCTAGTGGGTCCCATAAGTATAATGGCTTTGAGAGGCTTGTGGGGCAGCAGGGGATTTACAACTGGGTATGGAGGCAAAGGATGGGGACTGAGTGATTTCTCCCCCTCCCCCCAAAAGAGGGACAGAGGTCCCTCTTTTTCCACTCTCTCTCCACTCAACATTGTCCAATCTCCCATAGCAATGAGCTCTACCCAGGCTCTGCCCCTGGTACCCCAATAAATCACTCCAATGAGCTGATCCCAGGTGTGAAGAAATTGCACTGGGACTAGGAGACCTCTACCAAGGCCACCAATGGCTCTTCCATCTGCACCTGTGCCCTGCCTTTTCTCCTTTTCCACACTCCCCCTTCCTGTTTCCTTCCCATGGGCTGGAATCACTGGCCCTGACCCCCCTTGGTTTGTCTGGCTTATGACATGGGGACGTTCAAAGGTTATTAAGGGGTGTTGTAGCTGCCTAGTCCCTATAGGTTTGGGGGTCGGACTTCCTTAGGGCCCTTTCACAGTGGGTGTGGCCCAGGGCCCTGCTCTGTGTGTGTGTGTGTACAGAGCGGTGGTATATTTCTTTTGGAAGGTTCTTTTTGTTTTATCATATGTTTAAAGGTTGTTGTTTTTCTTTTGTAATAAATAAATAATGAATAAAATCTGTTATCGATGAGGTCCATGGTCGGTGAGTGGTGTCAGTCGGTCCCTCCCCCTACACAATCACCTGTCTGTCTGTCTCTTTAACTACTGTTCGATGGTCACAATGTGTCGAGTATTTCTCTCAGGAAGGCAAATGGAGATGCAGCCCTGGTCAGCTCTGACTCTGAGCAGCTGATCAGTCCCCCGGGACTAAGGCAGCCCCACAGTGCAGAGGGAAAACTACTCAGATAGCAGAGGTGACTCGGGCAGATCCATTGAGAGTTTACACAGTGAGTAGGCACCAGCAGCTGGCCCGTGTCAGTCGACTCAGGCTTCTGGGGCTCAGGCTGCGGAGCTGTTTCACTGCTGTGTAGATGTCAGGGCTCTAGGACCCTGCGAAGTTGGAGGTTCCCAGCTATCTAGTTGCTGTGTAGACATACACTTATCCTCCAAATCCCACTCAGCTGCTGCCTAACCTGGTGCGTTCCTAAATTGCGGTTAGTGGGCCAGCGTCAGCCCCCTCAGCCCTGACCCCTGGCTCAGTCTAAGCCCTGGAGGAGGAGGGGACGCTTCTGCATACTCCAGAGCAGCGGTTCTCAACCTTTTTTCATTGGCGGGCTCCTAAAAAGTTTTGAATGGCGATGCAGACTTCTTTGGAAATTTTGAGTGGCAGCATGGAGCCATTGGAAATCTACGTCTCTACATGTAGCTGGATTCTGGTCAGTCCGTTTTCAGTCTGAGTCTTTCGCAGACCCTGGAGCACCGGTTGAGAACCACTGCTCTAGAGCTCTGTGGTTGGAGCACTTACCTGGGATGGAGGAGACCCCAGTTGAGATCCTTATTATAGGGTCCTGCCTGGTGGGAGGACACATTCTGATCCAGGTCTTTTCTAAGCCTCATATGGGTGTCAGATAACCAAACAGCCACGAGCTGGTGGGACTGACTGTGGGCCAGTGGTCAGGGCACCTAGCCGGGAGGGGGAAAGTCAGGCTCAAGTCTCTGAGCCAAGGACAGCATCATACGAAGTGGAACAACAGAGACCAAGGGCCAGCCCCACTGCACGTCCCAGTGCCCCTGCACGGTAGGATACCTGCGGACAAATATCCTGGAAGTTCCCCCTTATTGGGCTGGCCCCAGGGATCCACCCAGCTCCACAGGGCCAGGCTTCCCCATCTTGGCCTGGGGGCACCAGTGATCCCTGTCTCTCTCTGGGGTTCCCCGGCTGGGCCAAACTCCTGGGGGACGCTTGTTCCATCCCTGCAGGGCGCAGTGTCCTCAGGCCGGATCTGCAGCAACACCAAACAGCCTTTTCAACCCAAGGGGACCCTTTATCAGTCCTCTGGCTGCAGGCTGCCAGGCTTTGGGTTGGTAGGAGGGAGGCAGACTTGGGTTACAGTTCCTGTTGGTGAGAGCTGGGGCCTGTCCATGCCCTGCTCCCCCACGCCCCATTCTGCTGTCTTTGGCCCTCAGTCCCCAGCACGCAAGTTACCTGGGTGAGCCCAGCTCTCATTGACAGAGTTACCTCCCCCCCCCCCCCACCATGTCTTTGTCCTCCAGATACAGCCACCAACACGTTCAGCTGGCTCTGCAGCTAGGGGTTTGTCTTCGGTCCCTGAGGTTCCCCGCATCTCTCTAGGGTCTTCCATCCTAACGTGCAATCCAGAAGGTCCTAGTGGCTCTGTGAATACCTGGCCTGGTCTGTCGTGGCCTAGGGAGAGATCCGATTCCTTCCCCCAGGGGGCAAGGGCCGCCAAGGGGATCAGCCCAGAGCCGTACGGATGGTTCATAAAACGATTTAGGGAAATTCACAGGTTCATCCTAGGTCCCACAGAGGGGTCCCAGTTGTGATAGGTGCCTGCGACCCTTTGAAGGGTCAGACTTTGGCCCCACCCCTCCCTCGGCATTTCCCTTTGGTTAGTTTTGGTGGCTCCAGGCTGTAGTTACCCGTCTATCCCTATGCATGGTCTGTGGAGCCTGGGCACCTACCTAGGGGCTCTGGATTGCATGGGGCAGCAGGAACCTAAACGTTACACTGGGTGTAAGTTCCCTGTGTGGATCTAGCCCCTTATGTCTTCGGACGTGGGAGGGAGCCTGGTAACTAGAGGGGTGGAGCATGCATAAATGACAACGGGTGCATGGGAACTTTTCAAGTGACTTCCCCCCCTGCTCCTCTCCATGGGCTGTCAGGTGCAGAGTTCATCCCCCCTGGAGCTCCCATTCATTTCTGCACTAGGTCTGTTCTACCGTGCCTGAGTGTGGAGCGTGGTCCTAGGACAGGGGTCTCTCATCCCAACCGCCTTGTGTTGGACCGTGATGAACTAGACCCCCTTTCAGTAGTGACATCCGCCTGCTCTGTGCAGTGGGGTCCATGTGTAATGAGTGGGCTTGTTCCCAGCATTGCATGGGTCCATGTGAACCTGAGACTGAATAGCTCTGCTCATTGCCAGAGACCAAGAGCTGAATGGACCCTGGAGACACAGCTCCCTTTTCCGCCTGGGACTCCCAGTCCTGACCACAGCCCCAACCCCTCTCCCAGGACTTGGATCTCCCCTCAGCTCTCTCAGCAAATCAGGTAACTTTTCCTTTTAATTGCCTGGCTCCAACTTTTCAAGCAGGAACCAGCAGCAAATTCAGCTCAGTTCTTTAATTGACTCCGCCAGCAGCCCAAATCATCAATACCCAGAGCGAGAAGAGTTCAGACATCAAAACAAGCTAATTACGCCAAGGGATTTGCAGTCTGGTCCGTGTGATTTATTAAGTGGCTCAAACTCCCTTGAAAGATAACGGATGGACGCCCCTCAGAGACGGACAGCCTCCGTTAATGCCTAAAATTGATATGGTGTGTGGGTCTAGTGGTCAGGACTCTGGGGCTCTTTTACCAGTTCTCAGAGGGCAGTGGGTCCAGCGGCTTATAGCAGGGAGTGAAGGGTAGTCAGCACTCTTGGGATCTATCCATCATTCTTGGAGAGGAGTGGGAAAGTGGGATCCAGTGGGTTAGAGCAGAGTCTGGAAGTCTGGACTCCTGGGTTAGAGTTTAAGGCTACAAGGGACCACCAGATCACCTTGTCTGACCTCTGTAGATCACAGGCCACCAAGACCACCCCATGGCTGAAATTAGACCAAAGTAGGAGAGCCCTCGGGAAGCTAAACTGTTTTGTGCCACAGGCAGAGAATAGAAGGGACTGACGAGCACCAGAGCCCCAGCAATAGCAGGGAAAGGGTTACACCCAGATAACCCTGATGAATGAGATACATCCCACGCTGCAGAAGAAGGAGCAAAACCCCCAAGGTCACTGCCAATCTGATCTGGGGGAAAATTCCTTCCCCACCCCACACAGAGCGATCAGTTAGACCCAGAGCATGTGAGCAAGAACCAGCCAGCTGAGCATCCGAGACAGAGAATGCTGGGTGCCACCTCAGAGCCCTGGTCCACCCCACCCAATGTCCCATCTCCAGCATTGGCCATCCCTGATGCTTTGAGGAAGAGACAACAACACAAACAACCCCTCCCATAAAAAAACCCAAACTCAAGCCAAAACTTTTTTTGGGGGGTGGATTTCCCTTCCTGACCCCCACAGGTGACTAGCTGAAACCTGGAAGCATGAGCTTCTAGGAACATCAGACATGAACCAGAAAGGAGCTTCAGGGCTGCCAAGCCCTGCCCTCCTCCCCATCACAAGCAATCCCACTCATCTATTTGCCTAGTTCTCCCTTAAAATTAATGGTTTACCCCACCCACCCCCATTGGAAAGCTGTTCCTGATGGTTAGAGACCTTCTCATTTCTGTCCAATGCAATGGGATGGGAGTGAGGACTAATGGGTTAGACGAGGGGGGCTTGGACTCCTAGGTTCTATCCCTGGCTGTGGGAGGCGATTGGGGTTGAGTGGGTTAGATCAGTGGCTCTCAACCTTTCCAGACTACTATACCCCTTTCAGGAGTCTGATTTGTCTTGCGTACTCTCAAGTTTCACCTCACTTAAAAACTACTTGCTTACAAAATCAGACATAAAAATAAAAAAGTGTCCCAGCACACTATTGCTGGAAAATTGCTGACTCTCATTTTTACCGTATAATTATAAAATAAATCAATTGGATTATAAATTTTGTGCTTACATTTCAGTGCATAGTATATAGAGCAGTATAAACAAGTCATTGTCTGACATTTTAGGTTGTACCAACTTTGCAAGTGCTTTTTTATGTAGCCTGTTGTAAAACTAGGCAAATATTTAGATGAGTTGATGTACCCCCAGAAGACCTCTCCATACCCCCAGGGGTACACATACCCCTGGTTGAGAACTACTCAGTTAGATCAGAGTGCTAGGACTCCTGGGTTGTATCCCTGGCTATGAGTGGCAAGTGGGGTTGAGTGGGTTAGATTGGGGTGTCACCGTGTGGAGGGACACCAGAGCACAAGTGTCAGCTATCCATGCTTCCTTAATCGACTCAGAGATCCAAGTGACGATTCAACCCTTCAAGTCCAACTCTTTCAGTTTGCCTACAGCCAAGTTGCCTGTCCAGTACAAGGATTGGTCAGGAACGGGGACTTCTACTGTCTATGATGATTATCCCATCCCCACGCTGTTGGGGGAAGACTTGGCCAATTATGTGAAGCGGGCAAAGAGGATGGGATTGGTCACCTGCAGCCAGGCTAAGCAAGCTGTGACGCCTAGCTCTATTCCGGAAACTTCTACCAGGACCCAGTCAGAGGTGATGAAACCGGACCCCATGCCAACATCAGCAACAGCAGTAGTGAATCCAGTCCCAGAGACCCAGACAGAGCCAGCCCCAGAACCGAAACTGGCAGAACAACCAGCACCAGACCCATTGCCAGCACTGAATCCAGTACCTGAAACCCCAACACCAGAGGGCCCCACCGAACCTGAACCGACAGCAGCCAATAACCCTACACAAGAGGCTCAGCCAGAGCCTGAACCCCAACATAGTGTCCCAGTGGAGAGCGGTTCACAGTCAACGGAAACAGCCCCATCCCCTACATCGCTTCCAGAGGGACCAAGCATAGGTCCACGATCCAATGAGGAACTGATATCTCCAGCATCAAGAGAACAGTTCCAGACCAAACAGGAAGCAGATGAAAGCCTCCAGAGAGCTTGGATGGCAGCACGGAGCAACCCACCGCCTCTCAGATCTTCTAATCGATCCAGGTTTCATGTAGAAAGAGGACTTTTGTACAAGGAAACTCTTTTCAGTAAACACCAGGACAACTGGCATCCTCAGAGACAGTTGGTAGTGCCAACTAAATACCGGGTCAAGCTCTTGAGCTTAGCCCATGATCATCCTAGTGGCCATGCTGGGGTGAACAGGACCAAAGACCGTTTGGGGGGGTCATTCCACTGGGAGGGAATGGGCAAGGATGTTTCTACCTATGTCCGGTCTTGTGAACTATGCCAAAGAGTGGGAAAACTCCAAGACCAGGTCAAAGCCCCTCTCCAGCCACTCCCCATCATTGAAGTTCCATTTCAGTGAGTAGCTGTGGATATTCTGGGTCGTTTTCCGAAAAAGACACCCAGACGGAAGCAGTACATCCTGACTTTCATGGATTTTGCCACCCGATGGCCGGAAGCAGTAGCTCTAAGCAACACCAGGGCTAAAAGTGTGTGCCAGGCACTAGCAGACATTTTTGCCAGGGTAGGTTGGCCCTCCGACATCCTCACAGATGCAGGGACTAATTTCCTGGCAGGAACTATGGAAAGCCTTTCGGAAGCTCATGGGGTAAATCACTTGGTTGCCACTCCTTACCACCATCAAACAAATGGCATGGTGGAGAAGTTTAATGGAACTTTGGGGGCCATGATATGTAAATTCGTAAATGAGTACTCCAGTGACTGGGACCTAGTGTTGCAGCAGTTGCTTTTTGCCTACAGAGCTGTACCACATCCTAGTTTAGGGTTTTCACCATTTGAACTTGTATATGGCCGCGATGTTAAGGGGCCATTACAGTTGGTGAAGCGGCAATGGGAGGGATTTACACCTTCTGCAGGAACTAATGTTCTGGACTTTGTAACCAACCTACAAAACACCCTCCGAACCTCTCCAGCCCTTGCGAAAGAAAACCTACAGGATGCTCAAAAAGAGCAAAAAGCCTGGTATGATAAACATGCCAGAGAGCGTTCCTTCAAAGTAGGGGACCAGGTCATGGTTTTAACCTAAGCTGGTAAAAGTAAGCTTAGGAGGTTTTCATGCAGGTCCCCACATCTGTACCCTAGAGTTCAGAGTGGGGGAGGAACCTTGACAGTACCATATTAATTCTCTAAAGCCCTTTTATTCCAGAGAATTAAAGGTTTGTCAGTTTACAGCTCAGGGAGGAGATGACGCTGAGTGGCCTGAAGGTGTCTACTACGAAGGGAAAAGTGCTGGTGGTGTGGAAGAGGTGAACCTCTCCATGACCCTTGGGCGTATGCAGCGACAGCAGATCTAGGAGCTGTGCACCAATGTTCTCAGCCACCCCAGGACTGACTGTACGGGCATACCACTCCACTGACACAGGTAATGCTCACCCAATTAAAGTCCAACCTTACCAGGTGTCTCCTCAAGCTAAAACTGCTATAGAACGGGAGATCCAGGATATGCTACAGATGGGTGTAATCCGCCCCTCTGGAAGTGCATGGGCATCTCCAGTGGTTCTGGTTCCCAAACCAGATGGGGAGATACGTTTTTGTATGGACTACCGTAAGCTAAATGCTGTAACTCGTCCAGACAACTATCCAATGCCACACACAGATGAACTATTAGAGAAACTGGGATGGGCCCAGTTCATCTCTACCTTGGACTTAACCAAGGGGTACTGGCAGGTACAGCTAGATGAATCCGCCAAGGAAAGGTCAGCCTTCACCACACATCTCGGGCTGTATGAATTTAATGTCCTCCCTTTCAGGCTGCGGAATGCACCCGCCACCTTCCAAAGACTTGTAGATGGCCTCCTAGTGGGATTAGGAGAATATGCAGTCGCCTACCTTGACGATGTGGCCATATTTTTGGATTCCTGGGCAGAACACCTGGAACATCTACAAAAAGTCTTTGAGTGCATAAGGGAGGCAGGACTAACTGTTAAGGCTAAGAAGTGTCAAATAGGCATCAACAGAGTGACTTACCTTGGACACCAGCTGGGTCAAGGAACTATCAGCCCCCTACAGTAGCTGTGGATATTCTGGGTGTGTGCCAGGCACAAAGTGGATGTTATCCAAAAGTGACCTGTCCCAAGGTCAAAGAAACAGGTCCAATCCTTCTTAGGTTTGGCCAGTTATTACAGGTGATTTGTACCGCAATACAGCCAAATCGCCGCCCCACTGACACACCTAACCAAAAAGATTCATAGATACTAAGGTCAAGAAGGGACCATTATGATCATCTAGTCTGACCTTCTGCACAATGCAGGCCACAGAATTTCACCCACCCAGTCCTGCGAAAAACCTCTCATCTATGTCTGAGCTATTGAAGTCTTCCAATCGTGGTTTAAAGACTTCAAGGAGCAGAGAATCCTCCAGTAAGTGACCCATGCCCCCATGCTACAGAGGAAGGCGAAAAACCTCCAGGGCCTCTTCCAATCTGCCCTGGAGGAAAATTCCTTCCCGACCCCAAATATGGCGATCAGCTAAACCCTGAGCATATGGGCAAGATTCACCAGCCAGATACTACAGAAAATTCTTTCCTGGGTAACTCAGATCGCACCCCATCTAATATCCCATCACAGGCCATTGGGCCTATTTACCATGAATATTTAATTACCAAAACCATGTTATCCCATCATACCATCTCCTTCATAAACTTATCAAGTTTAATCTTAAAGCCAGATAGATCTTTTGCCCCACTGCTTCCCTTGGAAGGCTATTCCAAAACTTCACTCCTCTGATGGTTAGAAACCTTCATCTAATTTCAAGTCTAAACTTCCTGGTGGCCAGTTTATATCCATTTGTTCTTGTGTCCACATTGACACTGAGCTTAAATAATTCCTCTCTCTCCCTGGTATTTATCCCTCTGATATATTTATAGAGAGCAATCATATCTCCCTTCAACCTTCTTTTGGTTTGGCTAAACAAGCCAAGCTCCTTGAGTCTCCTTTCATAAGACAGGTTTTCCATTCCTCGGATCATCCTAGTAGCCCTTCTCTGTACCTGTTCCAGTTTGAATTCATTCTTCTTAAACATGGGAGACCAGAACTGCACACAGTATTCCAGGTGAGGTCTCACCAGTGCCTTGTATAACGATACTAAAACCTCCTTATCCCTACTGGAAATACCTCTCCTGATGCATCCCAAGACCGCATTAGCTTTTTTCACAGCCATATCACATTGGCAGCTCATAGTCATTCTAAGATCAACCAATACTCCAAGGTCCTTCTCCTCCTCCGTTACTTCTAATTGATGCATCCCCAGCTTATAACTAAAATTCTTGTTATTAATCCCTAAATGCATGACCTTACACTTCTCACTAATAAATTTCATCCTATTACTATTACTCCAGTTTTCAAGGTCATCCAGGTCATCCTGTATGATATCCCTGTCCTTCTCTAAATTGGCAATACCTCCTAGCTTTGTATCATCCGCAAACTTTATTAGCACACTCCCACTTTTTGTGCCAAGGTCAGTAATAAAAAGATTAAATAAGATTGGTCCCAAAACCGATCCTTGAGGAACTCCACTGGTAACCTCCCTCCAGCCTGACAGTTCACCTTTCAGTAGGACTCATTGTAGTCTCCCCTTTAACCAATTCCTTATCCACCTTTCAATTTTCATATTGATCCCCATCTTTTCCAATTTAACTAATAATTCCCCATGTGGCACGGTATCAAATGCCTTACTGAAATCTAGGTAAATTAGATCCACTGAGTTTCCTTTGTCTAAAAAATCTGTTACTTTCTCAAAGAAGGAGATCAGGTTGGTTTGGCATGATCTACCTTTTGTAAAACCATGTTGTATTTTGTCCCATTTACCATTGACCTCAAATGTCCTTAACTATCTTCTCCTTCAAAATATTTTCCAAGACCTTGCATACTACAGATGTCAAACTAACAGGCCTATAGTTACCTGGATCACCTTTCCCCCCCTCTCTTAAAAATAGGAACTATGTTAGCAATTCTCCAATCATACGGTACAGCCCCTGAGTTTACAGATTCATTAAAAATTCTTGCTAATGGGCTTGCAATTTCATGTGCCAATTCCTTTAATATTCTTGGATGAAGATTATCTGGGCCCCCTGATTTAGTCCCATTAAGCTGCTTGAGTTTTGCTTCTACCTCAGATATGGTAATATCTACCTCCATATCCTCATTCCCATTTGTCATGCTACCATTATCCCTAAGATCCTCTTTAGCCTTATTAAAGACTGAGGCAAAGTATTTGTTTAGATATTGGGCCATGCCTAGATTATCCTTGACCTCCACTCCATCCTCAGTATTTAGCGGTCCCACTTCTTTCTTTGTTTTCTTCTTATTTATATGGCTATAGAACCTTTTACTGTTGGTTTTAATTCCCTTTGCAAGGTCCAACTCTACTTGACTTTTAGCCTTTCTCACTTTATCCCTACATGTTCTCACCTCAATAAGGTAGCTTTCCTTGCTGATCCCTCCCATCTTCCACTCCCTGTATGCTTTCTGCTTTTTCTTAATCACCTCTCTGAGATGCTTGCTCATCCAGCTTGGTCTATAACTCCTGCCTATGAATTTTTTCCCCTTTCTTGGGCTGCAGGCTTCCGATAGCTTCTGCAGCTTTGATTTAAAATAATCCCAGGCCTCTACTACCTTTAGATCCTTAAATTCTTCAGTCCAATCCACTTCCCTAACTAATTTCCTTAATTTTTGAAAGTCAGCCCTTTTGAAATCAAAAACCCTAGTTGCAGATTTATTTTTGTTAATCCTTCCATTCAGTTTGAACTGAATTAGCTCATGATCAGTTGAACCAAGATTATCCTCTACAACCATTTCTTCTATGAGGTCCTCACTACTCACCAAAACCAAATCTAAAATGGCATCCCCTCTAGTCGGTTTAGCAACTACTTGATGAAGGAATCCATCAGCTATCGCATCTAGGAAAATCTGAGCCCTATTATTATTACTAGCACTCGTCTTCCAGTCTATGTCTGGGAGGCTAAAGTGTACCATGATCACACAGTTTCCATAAGTATTTACTTTATTAAAAACATTAAAAAGGGCTCTATCCATATCCAAATTAGATCCCGGCGGTCTATAGCACACCCCAAGCACTATCCCAGCGGAGGCTCGAATAGTTTTCTTCCCCAGTGTAAGTTTTGCCCAGACAGACTCTGTCTTATCCATTCCATTGCTTCTTATTTCTTTACATTCTATCTCATCATTGATACACAGTGCTACTCCACCAACTTTACCTTTATTTCGATCTTTCCTAAACAGCACAGACCCTTCAATACCCGTACTCCAGTCATGACGACTATTCCACCAGGTCTCTGTTCTCCCTAGAATATCTGGTTTCACTTCCTGCACCAGTAGCTCTAGTTCCTCCATTTTGTTACCTAGGCTCCTCGCATTGGTGTACAAACATCTTCATTTTTGCTGTTTGGTGTCACTCACATTCTGTACCCGATTAGGCACGGTCATTCTACAGTATAACCTATTAGACTGGAATCCACACTGTCCTTCCTCCTTATATACATTCTCCTACCCACGGCTGTATCCTTTCTTACTTCGTTTTCTTCCCTCTCAATGCTAAAATCCGGCATGGAGATTACCTGGACATCTCCCAAACATCTCCCCCAAATTCCTAGTTTAAAGCTCTCTTAATCAGTTGTGCCAGCCTCCATAGAAATCTGTTTCCTTCCCTACTCAGATGAAGTCCATCCCGAGAGAACTGTCCTCTGTCCATGAATGCCTCCCAGTGGCCATACATCCCAAAGCCCTCCTTATAGCACAACTGCCTAAGCCATCTATTGATAGTCATAATCTTGTCACACCTTTGTTGCCCTTCTCTAGGAACAGGCAGGATCCCACTAAAGATTACCTGAGCCTCAATTTCCTTAAGCGTCTTCCCCAGCCTAGCATAGTCTCCCTTAATACTTTCCAGCGAGAATCTAGCCATATCATTTGTTCCCACATGAAGGATAATTAGGGGATTCTTTCCTGCTCCCTTTAGGATCCTTTTCAACCTCAGGTCTATATCCTGTATCTTAGCACCTGGAAGGCAGCACACCCTCCTATTCTCTGGATCAGCTCTGGTTACAGACCTGACTATTCTTCTCAGTAAAGAGTCCCCGATCACATAGACCTGCCTTTTCCTATTGACGGTGCTATTCTCCAGTCTATCCCCTGTTCCCTCTGGCTGCAAGTTCTTTCCAGTCCTATTCTCCCCTGTAATCCTCTTCAACCCATCCTGTATCCTCCTGGGGCTCATATTTGGTGTAGTCTCCATTAACTCTTCCCCGTTTCCTATAGGACTAGCCGCTCTTTTCTTCTTCCTTGCCTTTCCACCTTCAGTGATTACCTACCGAGCCCCTTCTTCATTTTCCAACTCTGAAAATCTATTCTTGAGCTCTGTTTCTCCTGCACTAGCCCGTCTTTTCTTCTGCCTGGTTCTTTTAGTCACATGCTTCCACTGACCACTTTCCTCACCAAGCCTCTCCTCAGAATTCCCCAGTCCTGCTTCCATCTGCAAGTCTGAGCTTTTCCCTTCAGATACCTCATGTCTTTGCTCCATAATCTGCTCAAACCCCTTCCTAAAATCAAACAGACTTTCCACCTGCATCTCCAAACCTCAGATCTTTTCCTCCAACAGCTCCATCAGACGGCATTTCATGCAGACAAAACTCTTACCAGGTACCCCCTCCAGGATCATGTACATACCGCAGCTTCCACATCCAGTCATCTTCATTGTGTCTTCCACGACATGGGTCACTCCTACTGCTGCCTCTGTATCTGTCACAGCCTTTCCACCTAAACCCTGTTAATCTGGGAAACAAACCACACCAAAACACCACCCCCCACAGCAAAAACAAACCCCAAACAAGCACCACAAGACAAACTCCCCTTTCAAACTCCCCTGTTTACAGCTGTTTGCTGGCTCCTGTGCCATTGCAGCTGTCTGTGAAGAAACAGCCAAATGCCGTTCAATGGACAGAAGAGTGTCAGAAGGCCTTTAACCAGCTTAAAGCGACACTCATGTCTGACCCTGTGCTAAAGGCCCCAGACTTTGACAAACCGTTCCTAGTAACCACAGATGTGTCCGAGTGTGGTGTGGGAGCAGTTTTAATGCAGGAAGGACCGGATCAAGAATTCCATCCTGTTGTGTTTCTCAGCAAGAAGCTGTCTGAGAGGGAAAGCCACTGGTCAGCCATTGAAAAAGAATGTTATGCCATTGTCTACGCTCTGGAAAAGCTACACCCATATGTTTGGGGACGGCGTTTCCACCTGCAAACCGACCATGCTGCGCTACGGTGGCTTCATACCGCCATGGGAAATAACAAAAAACTTATTCGGTGGAGTTTAGCTCTCCAAGATTTTGATTTCCACATCCAACACATCTCAGGAGCTTATAACAAAGTGGCTGATGCACTCTCCTGTGAAAGTTTCCCAGAATCAACTGGTTAAAATCGTCCTTGAGATGTGGGAAAATATTGTTAGTCTTTATATACTTGGTAGTATATTTAGAGGTGCATGTGTCTTATTAACTCTGTTTTTTCCTAGAGCTCCAGGAAGAAATCACAGCCAGCATTTCACCCTATCTATGATTTGGGGGGCGTGTCATAAATATAAAGGGAAGGGTAAACACTTTTAAAATCCCTCCCGGCCGGAGGAAAAACCCTTTCACCTGTAAAGGGTTAAGAAGCTAGGATAACCTTGCTGGCACCTGACCAAAATGACCAATGAGGAGACAAGATACTTTCAAAGCTGGAGGGGGGGAGAAACAAAGGTTCTCTCTGTCTGTGTGATGCTTTTGCTGGGAACAGAAAAGGAATGGAGTCTTAGAACTTAGTAAGTAATCTAGCTAGATATGCATTAGATTCTGTTTTGTTTAAATGACTGATAAAATAAGCTGTGCTGAATGGAATGTATATTCCTGTTTTTGTGTCTTTTTGTAACTTAAAGTTTTGCCTAGAGGGATTCTCTATGTTTTGAATCTGATTACCCTGTAAGGTATTTACCATCCTGATTTTACAGAGGTGATTCTTTTACTTTTTCTTCAATTAAAATTCTTTTTTTTAGAACCTGATTGCTTTTTCCCTGTTCTTAAGATCCAAGGGTTTGGGTCTGTGTTCACCTATGCAAATTGGTGAGGATTTTTATCAAGCCTTCCCCAGGAAAGGGGGTGTAGGGTTTGGGGAGGATTTTGGGGAGAAAGATGTTTCCAAGCAGGCTCTTTCTCTGTTATATATTTGTTACACGCTTGGTGGTGGCAGCAATAAAGTCCAAGGGCAAAAGTTAAAATAGTCTGTACCTTGGGGAAGTTTTAACCTAAGCTGGTAAAAATAAGCTTAGGGGGTTTTCATGCAGGTCCCCACATCTGTACCCTAGAGTTCAGAGTGGGGAAGGAACCTTGAAAGCAAGTCATGCCTGACCAACCTGATTGCCTTCTGTGATGAAATAACTGGCTCTGTGGATATAGGGAAAGCAGTGGATGTGATATATATCTTGACTTTAGCAAAGCTTTCGATATGGTCTCCCACAGTTTTCTTGTCAGCAAGTTAAAAAAGTATGGATTGGATGAATGGACTATATGGTGGATAGAAAGTTGGCTAGATTGTTGGGCTCAACAGGTAGTGATCAATGGCTCAATGTCTGGTTGGCAGCCGATATCAAGCGGAATGCCCCAGGGCTCAGTCCTGGGGCTGATTTTGTTCAACATCCTTTTTTTAATGATCTGAATGATGGGATGAATTGCACCCTCAGGAAGTTTGCAGATGACACTAAGCTGGGGGAAGAGGTAGATACGCTGGAGGGTAGTGATAGGGTCCAGAGTGACCTAGACAAATTGGAGATCTGATGAGGTTCAACAAGGACAAGGACTCCACTGTGCTAACCCCAAATGCTTTTGTTTTGCTTTTAACCTTTAAGCTGGACCTCAAGAAGGTTATTCCTGATGCTTAATCTTTAGAAGTGTTTTTTTAAATCTATCAGTAGCCTGAGTTCCCAGATGTATTTTCTTTCTTTTTGTTTTTAATAACATTTACCTTTTTAAGAACAGGATTGGATTTTTTTTGTCCTAAGAGGTTTGTGCACATGTTGTTTAGTTAGCTGGTGGCAACAGCTGATTTCCTTTGTTTTTCTTTCTCAGCTCTTCCCCAAAGTGGTGGTGAAAGGGCTTGAGGGTACCCCACCAGAAGGAATATCCAAGTGCACCTTCCTGGATCCTCAAAGGGGTTTTGCACTTGGGTTGTGGCAGCATCTACCCATCTAAGGTCAGAGAAAAACTGTAACCTCTGGAGTTTAATACCAGCCTGGAGTGGCCAGTATTAATTTTTAGAATCCTTTTGGCCCCCCAACTTATGCACTCAAAGTGCCAGAGTGGGGAATCCGCTTTGACAATCCCATTGACTCCAAGGGAGCTACAATTGATTTGCACCAGATGGGGATCTGACCCTTCATATTTGTTCAGTCTCTCTGACATACCTACAATTAGTGTGAATTAAACAGCTAGAAGATATCATGTGGCTTTGCACCTGCAGCCTCATGAGCCTTTTATTTTAGTGTTGTCTGCAGAAAGAAAACATTTAATGGCTAAGAAAGAAAGAAAGAAAGAAAGTTGGTTCATTCATCCTAGTAGAAATTGAAAATCAGATACAGAAAATCTTAGCAACACTGAATTCCTCCAAAGTTCTGTCCCCAGTGGGAATGAATCTCTCTGTAGCCATTAAAAGTTACACTCAATCCCATTGCGCAGATTACTAAGAAAGTGCAGACTGGTTTGGAATTTTTGTCTCATCTTCAGTTCAGATTCAGAGGCAAAGAATATGGATTAGAAAGTGTGTAATGGACTAGATTCCCAGTCGGTGTAAATCAGACATAGCTCCATTGGAGTTAATGAGGCCAGATTTCCAGCTGGTCATAACTGACATGGCTCTATGGCAGTTTTAGGGTCAGATCACCAGCTAATGGAAATCCAAGTTGCGCCAATGAAATCAAAGAGCCAAATCTCCACTTGGTGTAAACAGCCCTAATTACTCAGAACTGAATGGAACTGTATCAATTTACACCAGTTTAGGACGTTGCACTAAGCTTTTAGTGTTTGCCTCTGGCTGCTTCTTAGTGACCAACATCAAACAGCCAGAGCAGCCTGGGCTGTGGGTTCCTCTGGTGGCTGTATCTCAAGAGCTGCTGGTGCAACACAGGGGAAAAAAATCTCTGCTCTCTCAGAGCTGATTATATGATGTTAATGAAGAAACCAGCTCTGGTCACATTGGACTCCAAGCTACTGTAGGTCACATGTCTGTGCTACAAATATATAGTTCATTCTGTAGTTTCCTTCACACACACTTTGGGCCTCAGCCCTTGCCTTGTTTTTAGCCACTCATCCATCCATGGTTGCTGCCATTGTGTGAGAGCAGGGGCAAATGCTGATCCCGCACTGTAGAATTAGGGTCAGCTAGGGCAGGTGTCAGGGTGGTTTGCTCCAGAGGTGAGATCAGAGCTGTGACCCTGTCTTGAAGCCTGCACAAGCCAGGATATGTTTCAGAGCTGGGAGTGGCTTTCTGCCCCAATCCTATTTAGTTCTTCACTTCTCACAAGCCTGCCTGAAGAAGGGAGCGCTTATCTCTGGAATGGATCTTGGGAGACAGGCCAGTCCTTGCCTACAGACAGCCCCGCAACCTGAAGCAAATACTCACCAACAACCACATACCACACAACAGAACCATTAACCCAGGAACTTATCCTTGCAAGAAAGCCCGTTGCCAACTGTGTCCACATATCTATTCAGGGGACACCATCACAGGGCCTAATAACATCAGCCACACTATCAGAGGCTCGTTCACCTGCACATCCACCAATGTGATATATGCCATCATGTGCCAGTAATGCCCCTCTGCCATGTACATTGGTCAAACTGGACAGTCTCTACGTAAAAGAATAAATGGACACAAATCAGATGTCAAGAATTATAACATTCATAAACCAGTCGGAGAACACTTCAATCTCTCTGGTCACGCAATCACAGACATGAAGGTCGCTATCTTAAAACAAAAAAACTTCAAATCCAGACTCCAGCGAGAAACTGCTGAATTGGAATTCATTTGCAAATTGGATACTATTAATTTAGGCTTAAATAGAGACTGGGAGTGGCTAAGTCATTATGCAAGGTAGCCTGTGTCCTCTTGTTTTTTCCTCCCCCCCCCCAGATGTTCTGGTTTAACTTGGATTTAAACTTGGAGAGTGGTCAGTTTGGATGAGCTATTACCAGCAGGAGAGTGAGTTTGTGTGTGTATGGGGGTGGGGGGGATGTGAGAAAACCTGGATTTGTGCAGGAAATAGCCCAACTTGATTGTCATGCACATTGTGTAAAGAGTTGTCACTTTGGATGGGCTATCACCAGCAGGAGAGTGAATTTGTGTGGGGGGGTGGAGGGTGAGAAAACCTGGATTTGTGCTGGAAATGGCCCGCCTGATGATCACTTTAGATAAGCTATTACCAGCAGGACAGTGGGGTGGGAGGAGGTATTGTTTCATATTCTCTGTGTATATATAAAGTCTGCTGCAGTTTCCACGGTATGCATCCGATGAAGTGAGCTGTAGCTCATGAAAGCTTATGCTCAAATAAATTGGTTAGTCTCTAAGGTGCCACAAGTACTCCTTTTCTATTAGCTTTTTAGTATTTTAGCTTCATCCCCAAGTTTGCAGCCTGGTGTCTGGACCAATAGGGGAATTATCTTGTCTAGATCATTGGGGTTGAATGTGCTTTGCTCCATCCTTCATACTGTATTTTATCAATCCACATCCTGAGCCAGATCTTCAGATGGTGTCAACAGATGCAGCTCCATTGACTTTAAGGGAGCTGTGCCAATTTACACTCGTGAGTTAACTCACCACTTCTTGTTAATGGCAATGACGAGTGCTGGGCACAATTGACACTTTTATCAAGAGATATTAATGAGGGGAATCAGGGCCATTTTCTCTGTAGCTCTAATCCTGACCTCCTTCCTTCCACAGCCATCACACAATGAACTGAGAAAGAAAATGTCCAGCCAAACCATCCTGACCGAGTTCCTTCTCCTGGGATTCTCTGATGTTCAGGAGCTGCAGATTTTGCACTTTGTGGTGTTTCTGCTGATTTACCTGGCAGCCCTGATGGGGAATCTTCTCATTCTCATGGTTGTAGCCCTGAACCACCACCTTCACACCCCCATGTACTTCTTCCTGATGAATCTGTCTATCCTAGACCTTGGCTCCATCTCTGTCACCATCCCCAAATCCATGGCCAATTCCTTCACAAACACCAGGGTGATTTCTTATCCTGGATGTGTCGCCCAAGTGTTTCTCTTTTTCCTCTTCACTGCAGCTGATTTTGCCTTACTCACTATCATGGCATATGACAGATATGTCGCCATCTACCAACCACTGCACTACGAGAGCATAATGAACAGGGGAGCTTGTGTCCAAATGGCAGCCAGTGCCTGGATTACTGGTATTGTCTACACTTCACTGCACACTGGGAACACCTTCAGGTTACACTTCTGCCAGTCCAATGTCATCAACCAGTTCTTCTGTGAAATCCCGCAGCTACTCAAGCTCGTCTGCTCTGACTCATACCTCAGTGAAATTGGGCTTCTTGCCTTTAGTGTGTTTTTAAGTTTAAACCGCTTTTTGTTTTTATAATTGTGTCTTATGTTCAGATCTTCAAAACCGTGCTGAGAATCCCCTCTGAGCAGGGCCGGCATAAAGCCTTCTCCACCTGCCTCCCTCACCTCACTGTGGTCTCTTTGTTACTTTCCACTGGCTTCTTTGCCTACCTGAAATCCACCTCCAACTCAGCATCAGGGCTGGATCTCATGGTGGCTGTTCTCTATCCTGTGGTGCCTCCAGTGATGAATCCAATCATCTACAGCATGAGGAATACGGAGATCAAAGCTGCATTAAAGAAACTGATTGTGTGGAGGTTATTCACCAACAAAAAAATTGTCCGTCATTGATCCTTGGCTGTGATTTCATTCTGGGCTTCTTTATAGTAATAATCAATTGCTTCCTTGAGAAATAAGGTGCAATCTGTTTATGATGTCATAAAATCTGCACTAATTCCATGGAAGTCAAATGAGTAAGTTTAGGATTACACCATGTACATAATATCAGAATCTATATGTCTATCCATAAATCTACATAGACACGTATCTATCTGTCTTGGGGATTTATACTGTGACCATCACCATGCTGCACAGAATATCTATAGCTATTGCTAACTCACTAGTGGGCTTTGTGATGTCTCTTCCTCTTCTCTCTTTTTGGGATGAAAACTCTGCTTGGGTATGAGAGGTTTGGCTTGTGTGTTTGCTTGATTTTTTTCTTTTTCATGTTGCTGATTCATTGGTTGACTTGTTTCTTTGTTCAAAGTGGCTTTTTGGGGTAGGAATTTGCAGGGTGGATCATGTTGGATGAAATGGGGGTATATTACATGGGGGGGGGAGGAAGCTCCCTTTTATGGACACCCAGCCAGCTAGTTAGCTATAGAATCCCTCTTGGTAGCTGTTCTCGACTTGCTTTACCTGTAAAGAGTTAAAAAGTCTGACTGCATGCATAGGTAAAGGGAAGGGAGAGGGAACCTGACCAAAAGAGCCAATGGGAGGACTAGAACGGTTTAAAATTGGGAAAAAAAACCTTTCCCTTTGTCTGTCTATTGTTGTTCTCTGGAGAGAGGAGGCACATAGCAGCAATGTTATAAGAAGCTTTAAGCCAGGTATGGAAAATCATCAGATCATACCTAGAACTACTTATTTGAACCCCAGATATGTAAGTAAATCAGGGAATGTCTAGGAAGATGTGATTAGAATTATTTCTTTTATTTCTTATTGATTTGTGGACTTGTCATAAATATAAAGGGATAAATTTCAACCAGTATGTTCCACCCTGCAAAACCACCTTCCTCTATACAATACTATAAAATCCCTGAGGCTGGCACCTGACCCAAAGGACCAATAAGGGGACAAGATACTTTCAAATCTCGGAGGGGGGGAAGGCTTTTTTGTTTGTGCTCTTTGTTTACACAGTTATTCTCTCTTGCGACTGAGAGAGGCCAGACATAAATCCATCTTCTCCAACCCATCCTAATCCAAGTCTCCAATATTGCAACCAGTATAAGTAAGCCAGGCAAGGCGGATCAGTTTATCTTTTGTTTTATGTGAATTTTCCCTGTGTTAAGAGGGAGGTTTGTTCCTGTTTTCTGTAAACTTTAAGGTTTTGCCCAGAGGGGGATCCTCTGTGTTTTGAATCTGAATACCCTGTAAAGTATTTTCCAACCTGATTTTACAGAGATGATTTTTACCTTTCTTTTTGTTAAATAAAATCCTTCTTTTAAGAACCTGACTGATTTTTCCATTGTTCCAAGACCCAGGGGTTTGGGTCTTTGATCATTTTGTAACCAATTGGTTAGGATATTATTCTCAACTCTCCCCAGGAAAGGGGGTGTAGGGCTTGGGGGGATATTCTGGGGGAAGATGTCTCCAAGTGGGCTCTTCCCTGATTCCCTGTTAAATCTCTTGGTGGTGGCAGCATACCAGGTTTTAACCTAAGCTGGTCGCAATAAGCTTTGGGGGCTTTCATGCAGGTCCCCACATCTGTACCCCAGAGTTCAGAGTGGGGAAGGAACCCTGACAGACTCTTCTGTGCTAAGCCCAAATGCTTTAGTTTTGCTTGTAACCTTTAAGCTGAATCTCAAGAGAGCGAACTTGAGGCTTAAATTTTGTAATTGTTTTTTTTAAGATCTAGCAAAAAGCCTAAGTTCCAGATGTATTTTCTTTCTTTTTGTTTTTAATAAAATTAACTAGTGCTGCCCAGGGCACTAGTCTGGGAGCTGACCTTGTTCGTGAAGACAGAGGCAAAAAAAAGCATTGAGTACATTAGCTTTTTCCACATCCTCTCTCACTAGGTTGCCTCCCTCATTCAGTAAGAGGCCCATACTTTCCTTGACTTTCTTCCTGTTGCTAACATACCTGAAGAAACCCTTCTTGTTACTCTTAACATCTCTTGCTAGCTGCAACACCAGGTGTGATTTAGCCTTCCTGATTTCACTCCTGCATGCCCGAGCAATATTTTTATACTCATCCCTGGTCATTTGTCCAATCTTCCACTTCTTGTAAGCTTCTTTTTTGTATTTAAGATCAGCAAGGATTTCACTGTTAAGCCAAGGGAGGTGGTGGAATCTCCATCCTTTGAGTCTTTTAAGGCCTGGATGGGATGACTTAGTTGAGGTTGGTCCTGCTTTGATCAGGGGGTTGGTTTAGATGACCTCCTGAGGTCTCTTCCAACCCTAATCTTCTATGACTCTATGATAACCCACCACAATATTTGATTGGCAATAATTGTCCATTTTGATGGCTTCACAGTCTTCATGGAAAGAACATGATGTGACTGGCACTAGGAGACAGAACTACCCTCTCCCATTTCTGAGGTGGTCCCTTCAGATTAGGACTGGTCCTCGGTCTCTGCTGAGGCTGCTCACATGGGTTTGATTGGGTCCAGTTTGGATGGTTGGGATGTTTGTTGAGTACGCGCATGACATGTCCAAGGAGTTGAGTCACAACACCAATCTTTTTATTTGTATTTCTAGTTCTTCCTTTTTATTCCCCTTACCTCTTGCATTAAGAAACATGCATCTAAGGCCTTGTCTCACCACACGGTTTTGTCAACAAAAGTCAAGTTTCATCAATAAAACAGTGGAGGTGTACACACTACAATTAACCTTTGGCCAACTGCTTTGCTGACAAAATAAAACCACCTCAACAAGAGGTGTAGAGCTCTTGGGGGTAAAAGTTATATTGACAAAGTGCCATTATAGACACCGTGCTTGGTTATGTTGCTGTTAATGGCCTCCAGGATGTGTCCCACAATGCCCATCTTGAGTGCTCTGGTGAGAAGTTTGAACTCTGCATCCCTGCACCCAGGTAAACAGACATCCGCCCCTTCCCCTTTAAAGGCCAAGGAATTTTTGAATTTCCAGTTCCTATTTTCTCAGTGTGGAGAGCTCACATTGCATCTTCCCAGCGTGGAGCAAACGTTCTCCCGCTTGGAGCTCACCTGAGTTGTTGGATCTGCTGGCACTGTGGGCAGAGGAGGCTGTCAAGTCCCAGCTCTGCTCCAGCAGTAGAAACTTCAGTACCTACAGTCAGATTTTTCGTGGCTTGTTGGAGAAGGGTTACGAACAGGACCCACAGCAGTGCTGAGCTGCGATAGGCATACAATAAGGCAAAGGAGGCACACTGTCACTCTGGTGCTGTGCCAAAGAGCTGCCGCTTCTACAAGGCGCTGGACACTATCCTCAGCAATGACACCACCTCCACTGTCAAGAGCCCCAGGCATACTTTGGCAGGACTGGTGGTGGCAGACAGTACCAAGGACAAAGTTGTGGATGAGGAGGTTGAGTTGGAGGATGGTGCGGAGCACATGGCAGTGTCATCTAGTGGTGAGGTGAGTCAGGAACTCTTCCACTGCGGAGAGGTCTAGCCAGTACCAGAAGCCTGTCTCTGCCACACATGATGCAGGAGAGGAGAGCCCTGGTAAGTGATCTTTTTGAGTTGATGCTCCTCAGTGATATGAGGTAGAGCTGTCCTTTGTATATTGTAGAAGTGGGTGAAGGGATAGAAATGTATACGACTAGCTGTGTTTGCATGTGTTCCATATTCCCTTGTGAAGCTATGCAGTGCAGTGGAACAGTGTGTTAATGCACACTGAGATTTCATGGGAATCCTTTTGAGAGACCTCTAGGAAGCTTTCGTGGAGGTACTTGCCAATCCTCTGCTGAAGATTCCTTGGCAGAGCTGCTCTGTTCCTTCCTTCACTGTAGAAAACTTTCCTGTGCCAATCAGCAATCACTTGTGCAGGGACCAAAGCAGCACACAGGGGAGCAATGTAGGGACTGGGTCTGAAGCTGCACACGTGCAGCAGATGCACCCTCAGAAGTACCCAGAAGTCACCTACTACAGGACAGGCCCAACAAGGAAAATAACAGAACACCACTGGCCACCACATACAGCCCCCAGCTAAAACCTCTCCAGTGCATCATCAGCGATCTACAACCTATCCTGGAAAATGATCCCTCACTCTCACAGGCCTTCGGAGGCAGGCCAATCCTCGCTTACAGACAAACCCCACCAACCTGAAGCAAATACCAGCAACTACACACTACACCACAGAAACAATAACCCAGGAACCAATCCCTGTAACAAACCTCATTCATAGAATCATAGAATATCAGGGTTGGAAGGGATCTCAGGAGGTCATCTAGTCCAACGCCCTACTCAAAGTAGGACCAATCCCCAATTTTTGCCCCAGATCCCAAATGGCCCCCTCAAGGATTGAACTCACAACCCTGGGTTTAGCAGGCCAATGTTCAAACCACTGAGCTATTCCACCCCCTCATTGCCTTCTCTGTCCCAACATCTACTCTAGCGACACCATCATCAGACCCAGCCACACCAGCCACTCCATCAGGGGCTCATTCACCTGCACATCTACTAACGTGATATAAGCCATTATGTGCCAGCAATGCCCCTCTGCCATGTACATTGGCCAAACCAGATAGTCTCTACGTAAAAGGATAAATGGACACAAATCAGACATCAGGAATGGTAACACACAAAAGCCAGTAGGAGAACACTTCAATCTTCCTGGACACTCAACAACAGATTTAAAAGTAGCTGTTCTTCAACAAAATAACTTCAAAAACAGACTTCAAAGAGAAACTGCTGAGCTACAATTCTTTTGCAAACTTAACAACATCAATTTGGGCTTGAATAGGGACTGGGAGTGACTGGCTCACCTCAAAAGCAATTTTCCCTCTTTTGGTATTGACACCTCCTCATCAATTATTGGGAGTGGACAACATCCACCCTGATTAAATTGGCATTCAACATTGGTTCTCCACTTGTAAGGTAACTCCCTTCCCTGCCAATATATATTTATGCCTGTATCTGTAATTTTCACTCCGTGCATCTGAAGTGGGTTTTTTACCCACGAAAGCTTATGCTCAAATAAATCTGTTAGTCTTTAAGGTGCCACCGGACTCCTCTTTGTTTTTGTGAAATATAAATAAAGACAATAATTAACCATGCAGTCTTTAAGTGGCATGAATTTAGCAGTAGACAATTGACCCATGGCCAAAATTCCTTCCTTGTTTTAGCACAACTAATACAAGTGATGATCATCTCCTGAGTATTAATTATTCTTAACCAGGACTAGCACCATATTCAGATATAAAATAGAATGAGTTAATTTCTTCTCTCAGTTATAGTAGTGTAAACTCTGGAGTTACTCCATAGGTAGTCCACAGATCTCCTATTGATACTACACATTCATTATATAGTTACTCCATAGAAAGTACGGAGTAAACCCATACACTCTGTAGAATGACTGCATTTAACCACAGGCTCCCTCCACAGCTACTGGAGACTTACTCATGCAAGTTACTGCATAGATGCTACAGATTTACTAATTACTCAACAGACTGTACAGGGATTTCAATATATACTTGTCAAGGTTCCTTCCCCACTCTGAACTTTAGGGTACAGATGTGGGGACCTGTATGAAAACCTCCTAAGCTTATTTTTACCAGCTTAGGTTAAAACTTCCCCAAGGTACAAACTATTTTACCCTTTGCCTTTGGACTTCCACTGCCACCACCAAACATTTATCTGGGTTTATTGGGAAAACGTTGTTTGGAAACGTCTTTCCCCCCAAAATTCTCCCAACCCTTGCACCCCATGTCCTGGGGAAGGTTTGGTAAAAATCCTCACCAATTTGCATAGGTGACCACAGACCCAAACCCTTGGATCTTAAGAACAATGAAAAAGCATTCAGTTTTCTTACAAGAAGACTTTTAATAGAAGTAAAAAAAAGAATCACCTCTGTAAAATCAGGATAGTAAATACCTTACAGGGTAATTAGATTCAAAACATAAAGAATCCCTCTATGCAAAACCTTAAGTTATAAAAAAGACACACAGACAGGAATAGTCATTCTATTCAACACAGCTATTTTCTCAGCCATTTAAAGAAATCATAATCTAACACATACCTAGATAGATTACTTACTAAAAGTTCTAATTTCTTAATAAAAATATAGTGTGGTTTCTTCTGTCCTGTTCTCTCTTCATTAGAAAGGCAAGGCTCATAACTTTTATTGGACTAACTTCTGTTGTTCAAAGAGAAGCTTTCAAGCTACACAGAGCTCTTCTTCAGGTCCTTGGACCAATACAACTATAACAATACTGCAAACATTCTTAGGCATTGGCATTATGATACACTGTAATTACATGATCACAAAGGATATTTTCCTGCTTTATTCAGTGCACAGGATGGACAAGAGTATAAATCCCTCTGCTCAGAGCTGTTACCCCCGGTATTTAAAATTAATGAAATTCCTCTTATCTCTCAGCTGTTCAGCCAGGCCCTAGTGCTGCCTGATGATTGTCTAGGACACAGAAGAAAAACCCAAATTTAGAGCTGCTCAGAAAATGGGATTTCCATCCCATGGAAAATTCCAAAATGTCAACAATAGCTTCCATCATGAATTGGGATGAAAAGTGAAAAGGAAAAGCTCAGAAAGGTTTCAATTCAGAAAGGTAAAAACAAAACATAATACAATGTTAAAATGTTGAAGCAATAGTGCAGATTAGTTGAAGGATACCAGGCCTTTTGCGCTTGCTGAGCATCCTGTAGGTTTTCTCAAGCAAGGGGTAGAGAGTCTTTGAGGGTGTTTTGCAGGTTGGTTACAAAGTCCAAAAAGTTAGTTCCTGAAGAAGATGTAACCCCCTCCCATTGCTGCTTCACCAACTGTAATTCACCCTTAACTTCATGGCCATAAAAGAGTTAAAAGGGTAAAAGTCCCAAACTGGGATGTGGTACAGCCCTGCAGGCAAAGAACAACTGCTGCAACACTAGGTCCTAATCACTGGAGTGCTCATTTATGAATTTACATAACATGGCCCCCAAAGTTCCATTAAACTTTTCCACCAGGCCATTTGTTTGATGGTGGTAAAGGGTGGCAACCAAGTGGTTCACCCCATGAGCTTCCCACAGGATTTTCATGGTCCCTGCCAGGAAGTTAGTTCCTGAATCTGTAAGGATGTCGGAGGGCCAACCTACACTGGCAAAAATGTCTGTTAATGCCTGATTCATGCTTTTAGCCCTGGTGTTCCTTAGAGCTACTGCTTCCTGCCATCGGGTGGCAAAATCCATGAAGGTCAGTATGTACAGCTTTCCTCTGGCTATCTTCTTAGGGAAAGGACCCAGAATATCCACAGCTACACGCTGAAATGGAACCTCAATGATGGGGAGTGGCTGGAAAGGGGACTTGCCCTGGTCTTGGGGCACACCTCACAAGACTGGACAGAGGTAGAAACGTCCTTGCCCATTCCCTCCCAGTGGAATGACTTCCCCAAACAGTCTTTGGTCCTGTTCACCCCAGCCTGGCCATTAGGGTGACTGTGGGCTAAGCTCAAGAGCTTTTCCCCATACTTAGTTGGAACTACCAACTGTCTTTGAGGATGCCAGTCCTCCTTGTGCACACCAGAAAGGGTCTCCTTGTATAAGAGTCCTTCTTTAACAAACCTGGACCTATTAGAAGAGCTAAGTGGTAGTGGGTCACTCCGTGCCACCATCCAAGCTACCTTGAGCTCCCTTTCATTCACTTCCTGCTCTGCCTGGAACTGCTCCCTTGATGCTGAAGACATTAGTTTCTCGCTGGGTGGTGGACTTGGACTTGGTCTCACTGGAAGTGATGCAGGTGATGGGGTTGTTTCTGTGGCCTGTGAACTGCTCTCCACTGGTGCACTAGGTTGTATTTCAGGCTCTGGTTGAGCCTCTTGTGCCGGCTTAGCTGCTGCTGCAGGTGCAGGCTCTGTGGCACCCTTTGGTGCTGGTGTGACATTATTGACTTGAACTGGGACCATATAGAACATTGTTGCAACCAAGGTCCTGTAGTGGCACCAAATCTTGTATAAAGGGGGTCAAATAAGGTGTCTAAGATGAGGTTATGGTTTGCTGGTTATGATTATGCTATCTGTTTGCATGTATCATTTTTGTATTTAAAGATATAAGTATTGGCTCTATACTGTGTGTATTTCAAACTTATGCTATGCTTCTGGGTGACACCCCAGAGAAGTTGGTGTCAGCTCTGCCTAGCCTGCTGGATGGCCCATTAAGGACCATCAGCTATACAAGTGACCCATTGAGAGAAGGCAGACATGCCTTGGGACTCAGCAAGGTGTGCGGGGACCTGCCTATGGACAGAACTCTGAGGTTTTTCCAGGCCATGTGAGGGACAGCTTGTCTTTGGGACAAAGGAAGCAGAGACCACATGGCAAGAGACTATAAAAAGCTGCTGCAGCTTCTCCATCTGGTCTTCAATCCTGCTTCAAACTTTTGGAGGGACTTTGCCACACTGAAGCTTTGAACAAAGGACTGAAAGACCAATCCTGATGCTTTGAGAAGGGGGTTGGACTAGATGACCTCCTGAGGTCCCTTCCAACCCTGATATTCTATGATTCTGCGATCCCAGCAGTGGATGTGCTCCAGAGACTTGATTTGAACCTGCAGTTTATTCTATCACTGCTGCAAGCCTGAATCAAGAACTTTGCCATGACTGTATGTAATTGTTTCCATTTAACCAATTCTAGCTCTCATCTATATCTTTTTCCTTTTCAGATTTTAGATTCTAAAGGATTGGCAACAGCGTGATTTGTGGGTAAGATCTGATTTGTATATTGACCTGGGTCTGGGGCTTGGTCCTTTGGGATCGAGAGAACCTCTTTCCTTTTACTGGGGTATTGGTTTTCATAACCATCTGTCCCCATAACAAGGGGCATTGGTGGTGATACTGGGAAACTGGAGTGTCTAAGGGAATTGCTTGTGTGACTTGTGGTTAGCCAGTGGGGTAAAACCAAAGTCTTTTCTGTTTGGCTGGTTTGGTTTGCCTTGGAGTGCATAGAAACCCCAGCCTTGGGCTGTAACTGCCCTGCTGTAAGCAATTTGTCCTGAATTGGCACTCTCAGTTGGGTCCTGCCAGAACCAGCATCGTTACAGCTGGCCCCCCTCACTCTGGAGGGTTTGCAAGCACGGGCTCTGGTGCTGACTGCTCTGCCAGTTTCAATTGTTGGGATGGTTATGACTGGGTCCCAGGAACTGGATCCACAACTGATGCCATAGACTTTGGTTTGGGGTCGGGTTCCCCCACTTCTGGCTGGGTCCCTGTAGGAGGCTCAGGAATGGAGTTAGGTGTGGAGGCCTGTTTAGCCTGGCTGTGGGTGACCGTCCTCACCCTTTCTGTTAGCCCTATACGGTTGGCTAAGTCGTCTCCCAGCAGCATGGGAATGGGATAATCGTCATAGACTGCAAAAGTCCATATTCCTGACCAGCCCTTGTACTGGACAGGAAAACTAGCTGTACCCAAGTTAAAAGAGTTGGCCTTAAAGGGTTGCACCATCACTTGGGCATTTGGGTAGATGAATTTGGAGTCTACCAGGGATTGGTGCATAGCTGACACCTGTGCTCCAGTGCCTCTCCAAGCAGTAATCTTCCTCCCACCCACACTCACAGTTTCCCTTCGTTCTGGGGGTATTTGTGAGGCATCTGGGCCTGAAGGCTCTTGGTGGGATTACAGGGTGATGAGATGCAGTCGGCTGGTGCTCTTGGGGAAGCTGGCCTTCACATGCCCCAGCTCATTACATTTAAAGCATCTCCCAGCTGACTGTGTCCTGCGGCGAGGTGGGTGGTTGGAGAGTGGCGTGGTGGGATGAGAGGGCATCTGGGGTCTCCCTGGCTGTGTGGAGGGCTCCTCCTTGTGAGGTGGGGCTTTGGGCTGACCCCAATGGTGGGGTGTCATCTCAGGTTGCCCCTTCTGGTATTCGCTCCAACTGCTATTAGCTTTCTTCTTCTCCGCCACCTCCAACCATTTGGTTTCGATCTCCCCTGCCTCATTACAGTTTTGGGCTTCCCATCTAGGATGTACCTTTCTATTTCCTCAGGGACACCCTCTAAGAACTGCTCCATTTGCATTAGGAGAGACAGATCTTCCCGAGATTTAACGCTTGCTCCTGATATCCAGGCATCCCAATTTTTCACAATGTGGTCGGCGTGTTGGGAAAATGCCACGTCTGGTTTCCACCTTAGAGCTCTGAACCGCCAACAGGCATGCTCGAGTGTTAGCCCCACTCTAATTCTGGCCTTTTGTTTAAAAAGTCGTACTCATTCATGTGTTCTTTAGGCACCAGCTGCCACTTCTCTTAAGGGTCCACTGAGTTGCAGCCTCAGCCTCACCATATACTGATCTGTAGGGGTACTGTACCCAAGGCAGGCCCTTTCAAAATTTTCTAAGAAGGCCTCTGTATCATCACTTACCTTCTATGTGGGGAATTTCTTGGAATGGGGAGCGGTACCTGGAGAAGCACTGTAAGGGTTACCTAGTAGACCCAGCTTAGCCCTTTCCAGCCCTAAGCGCTTCAGCTCTAACTCCACCTCCAAGCGCTTCACCTCTCTTCTCACCTCCGCTTCTGCCTCCAAGCACTTTGCCTGCATTTCCGCCTCCAAGCGCTTGTCCTCCGCTTCCAAGCGCATCATCTCTAGGTAGAAATTCCTTTCTGCCTCAGTTAGAACTTGACCGGAGTTAAAGGCAGCCCTCCATCCTGGCACTGGGAGCTCCTGGGAAGTCCCCATTCCCCCATCCTCTCCCTGCATTTCTGTCATGGAGCTGGATATCTAGGATTGATCTGTGTCTGTCTTTTCCATGGTGTGCCTGTCATAAATATAAAGGAAAGGGGTTAAGAAGCTCTGATATAGTACTATAAAATCCTCTTACCTGTAAAGGGTTAAGAAGCTCAAGTAACCTGGCTGGCACCTGACCAAAATCATAGAATCATAGTATCATAGAATATCAGGGGTGGAAGGGACCTCAGGAGGTCATCTAGTCCAAACCACTGCTCAAAGCAGGACCAATCCCCAACTAAATCATCCCAGCCAGGGCTTTGTCAAGCCTGACCTTAAAAATATCTAAGGAATGAGATTCCACCACCTCCCTAGGTAACGCATTCCAGTGTTTCACCACCCTCCTAGCGAAAAAAGTTTTTCTAATATCCAACCTAAACCTCCCCCACTGCAACTTGAGATCATTACTCCCTGTTCTGTCATCTGCTACCACTGAGAACAGTCTAGATGCATCCTCTTTGGAACCCCCTTTCAGGTAGTTGAAAGCAGCTATCAAATCCCCCCTCATTCTTCTCTTCTGCACACTAAACAATCCCAGTTCCCTCAGCCTCTCCTCATAAGTCATGTGTTCCAGTCCCCTAACCATTTTTGTTGCCCTCCGCTGGACTCTTTCCAATTTTTCCACATCCTTCTTGTAGTGTGGGGCCAAAAACTGGACACAGTACTCCAGATGAGGCCTCACCAATGTTGAATAGAGGGGAACGATCACATCCCTCGATCTGCTGGCAATGCCCCTACTTATACAGCCCAAAATGCCATTGGCCTTCTTGGCAACAAGGGCACACTGTTGACTCATATTCAGCTTCTCATCCACTGTAACCCCTAGGTCCTTTTCTGCAGAACTGCTGCCTAGCCATTCGGTCCCTAGTCTGTAGCGGTGCATGGGATTCTTCCATCCTAAGTGCAGGACTCTGCACTTGTCCTTGTTGAACCTCATCAGATTTCTTTTGGCTCAATCCTCTAATTTATCTAGGTCCCTCTGTATCCTATCCCTACTCTCCAGCATATCTACCTCTCCTCCCAGTTCAGTGTCATCTGCAAACTTGCTGAGAGTGCAATCCACACCATCCTCCAGATCAAAATGACCAATAAGGGGACAAGATACTTTCAAATCTGGGCGGGGGGGGGGGCGAGGTCTCTTTGTCTGTCTGTCTGTCTGTGTGATGCCTCTGCCAGGGACAGATCAAGAAAGCAAGCAATCCAATTCCTTTAGAGTTAGTAAGTAATCTAGCTAGAAAATGTGTTAGATTTTCTTTTGTTTTTGGCTTGTGAAATTCGCTGTGCTGGAGGGAATGTGTATCCCTGTTTTTGTGTCTTTTTGTAACTTAAGGTTTTGCCTAGAGGGATTCTCTATGTTTTGAATCTGACTGCCTGTCAGATTATCTTCCATTCTAATCTTACAGAGTTGTTCTTTTACCTTTTTTTGTTTTTCTAATAAAGTTCTGTTTTTTAAGAATCTGATTGGGTTTTTAGGGTCCTAAAAACCTAAGGCTGGTCTGTGCTCATCTGGTTTATTCTCAAGCCTCCCCAGGAAAGGGGGTGTAAGGCTTGGGCGGGTATTTTGGGGGAAGACGTCTCCAAGTGGTCTCTTCCCTGATTCTTTGTTAAACCACTTGGTGGTGGCAGCATACTGAACCCCAGATATGGGGAATTTTGTCTCTTGGGAAAGATTTAACCTAGGATGGTAGAAATAAGCTTGGGGGGGGTCTTTCATGTGGGTCCCCACATCTGTACCCCAGAGTTCAGAGTGGGGAAGGAACCCTGACGTGGTGGTAGCCATGGGATCATTATGAAACAAAGATCATTTTGAAAAAGCACAGAATGAAAAGGATTTTTCTGTTAGCTGGGAACAGCTTCAGGCAAAGGTACCAAAGGCAAAGGTATCAGATTACAGCACAGCGAATTGGGAATCACAAGCAGGTTTTTTCTTTCTTTCCCGCTCTCGGGTAAGCTAGGTAAGCAGGAGCTAGGATGGCAAAATGCAGTATCCAACAGCAACTAGAATTACCTATCTTAAAATGCTTGGAGTTGGAAGCAGAGGCGAGGAAAGAGGCAAAAAGCTTGGAGGTGGAGGTGGAGAAGCAACGGTTGGAGACGGAGTTAGCGCTGAAGCGCTTAGATCTGGAAAAGGCTAAGATGAATCTACCGGATAACCCTAACAATCCTTCCCCAACAATCCACAAATGGGAACGACTATGTCCACAGTATGATGAATCCAGAGATATTGCTGAATATTTTCTCACCTTTGAGAGACTGTGCAGACTCCATCAAATTCCTGAAGCTCACAAGATGACCACATTGGTCACAAAATTGACTGGAAGAGCTCTGGACATGTTCAATAAGATGCCTATTGAGGAGGCTTCTGACTATAATAAATTCAAGGATTTGGTTTTAAAACAATTTCAAGTTACACCTGAAACTTACAGAGTAAAATTTTGAACCCTTAAGAGAGGGCCTGGACTAAGTAATGTGGCTTATGTAAACCAAATGACCGACCTGTTTGATAAATGGCTCAACGGACGAGCTGTAACTAACTTAGGAGGAATGCAGGATTTGATGATACAGGAGCAATTCCTGAATATGTCCAAGGATGATATAAAACAGTGTTTATGGGATAAGAAAATGGACTCACCAGAAAGTCTTGCTTCTTATGCTGATCAATACGAGCAGTCCCAGACTGCCAGAGAGGCAGGGCAAACCGGAAGAAAATGGGTGGAGGGAGGAGAGAAGAACAACTCTGTTGCAGTTTGAGTGGATACCAGAAGGGGCACCCTCAGACCATACCCTACTACCGGGGGCAGCCCAAGGCCCCAACTATACCCCAAGGAAAACCCCAGACACTTTATCATCCCACCACACCGTTCTCCAGCAACCCACCTTGCCCCAGTGACCCGTCAGGTGGGCGATGTTTTAAATGTAATGAGCCAGGGCATGTAAAGGCCAACTGCCCCAAGAACCCCAACAGATTACAGTTCATTGCACTGGGGTCACACCGAAGGTCCTCAGGCCCAGATGCCACCAGATACTCTCAGAGCAGAGGGAAACTGTGAGTGTGGGTGGGAAAAAGGTTACAGCGTGGAGGGACACCGGAGCACAAGTGTCGGCTATTCACCAATCCTTAGTGGACCCCAACTTAATCGACCCAGAGGTCCAAGTGATGATTCAACCCTTCCAGTCAAACTCTTTTGACTTGCCTACAGCCAGGTTGCCGGTCCAGTACAAGGGCTGGTCAGGAATGTGGACTTTTGAAGTCTATGATGATTATCCCATCCCCATGTTGCTGGAGGAAAACTTGGCCTGACGGTGCCGTTTTGGGAAGACTGGATTTTCTAAGGTTTCGGTGCCTGGCCTCAACCTCATCCACAGGGTTAGCTTTGCCACTGCTGCTGTTGTTTGTGCAGTTCTTGCCCAAATTTCTGCCTTGGATCCTTCATCAGTGATGATTGCCCCTGTCAAGGCTGAATCCCTACTCTGTCACGCTGAGTGCAGAAGTGGGGGCCCGCAAGGATTTTACAAATTAATACTTGCCACTCCAGGCTTGTATTACATTCCCAAGGTTACACCTTTTTTCTGAGCTTGGCTTGGTAAACACTGCCATGATCCAAATGCAAAAAAAACCAAACAAAAAAACAAAACCCTTAGAACCCTCAAGCCCTTTCACACACACACACAAACACACACACACCCCCGCCCCCGGGAAGAGCTGAGAAAGAAAACAAAGAAAATTAGCTGTTGCTATCAGCTAATCAAACAACATTCATAAACCTCTTATGACACCAAAAATCCAATCCTGTTCCTAAAAAATATAAATGTTATTAGAAACAAAAAGGAAGAAAATACATCTGGAACTTAGGCTTTTGCTAGATATTAAAAGAGCAATTCCAAAAATTAAGTATCAAGAATAACTTTCTTGGGGTTCAGCTTAAAAGTTACAAGCAAACAAAAGCACCTGGGGTTTAGAACGGAGGAGAGCCACAAGCCAAAATAAAGAAATAAACCTGATCGTGTCTATTTAAACATTCCCTGCCTTCTAGGTATGGAAGATGAAGGCCCCAACTATACCCCAAGGAAAACCCCAGACACTTTATCCTGCTTACAGCATTGCTGTTCCGTGTCTCCTTCTCTGGAGAACAACAGACAAAGGGGAAGTTTTTCTTCCCATTTTAAAAAGTGCTAGCCTTCCCATTGACTCTTTTGGACAGGTGCCCACTCCTTTTCTTTTACCTGTTGGTTTGTTAACCCTTTACAGATAAAGCAAGCAGAGAACAGACACCAAGAGGGATTTTACAGCTAACTGGCTGGCTGGGCGTCCATAAAAGGGAGCTACCCTTCCCCCCTCCCTTTACCACAGGGACCTTGCTCTCCATGTGTACAGAGTGGGTCTGGCCTGGGGCCCCGCTCTCTGTGCGTGTAGAGAGTGGGTCCGGCCCGGAGTCCTGCTCTCTGTTTATATAAAGTGTGTCTGGCCCGTAGACCTGCTCCTCAATGCTCCATTGTCTTTGGCCCTCTGTCCCCAGCACACACGTTGTGTCTGTGTGAGTCCAGCTCTCATTGACAGCCATCTGCCCCCCAGTGTCTTTGTCCTTCGGACACAGCCAGGCTGCGGTCACATGTTCAGCTACCTCTGCAGCTAAGGGTTTGTCTTCAGTCCCTGGGGTTCTCAGTGTCTTGCTAGGGACTTCCATCCCAATGGGTTGGTTCCAGCCCAGATGGTCCTAGTGGCTCTGTGTCTGCAATACCTGGCTTGATCTGTCATGTCCCAGGGAGAGAACTGATTCCTTCCCCAGGGGCAAGCGCTGCCAAGGGGATCGGTACAGAGCCATACAGATCATTCACAGAAGGATTAAGGCAAATTTGCACATTCGGCCCAGATGCCTTACTCCCGGAGAGGGGTCCCGGCTGCGAATCCTGATTACAGATGCCTGCGACCCTTTGAAGGATGGGGCTTTGGCCCCACCCCTCTCCTTGGCATTTCCCTATGGCTAGTTTGGGTAGCTCCCGACTATAGGTGCCTCTTTATCCCCGTGTGTGGTCTATGGAGCCTGGGCACCTACCTGGGGGCTCTGGATTGCACTGGGCAACAGGAACCTAAACGTCAGATGCTGCACCACTGGGTGCAAGTTCCTGTGTGGATCTAGCCTCTTATGTCTCTGGACACAGGAGGGAGCCTGGTAACTGTGATCGGCGGGGGTTGGGGGTGGGGCGTGCAGGAATGACAACAGGGTCATGTGAACTTTTCAAGCGCTCCGCCCCCCACTCCCTCCATGGGCTGTCAGGTGCTGGGTTCATCCCCCCTGGAACTCCGATATCAGTTGGGAAGTGGGAGGCTTCCTGCTGCTCAGGACAGTAGCTGAACGTTCATTTCTATGCTGGGTCTGTTCTACAGTGCCTGAGTGTGGAGCATAGTCCAAGGACAGGGGTCTCTCATCCCACCCGCCTTGTGTTGAATCCTGATGAACTAGACCCCCTTTCAGTAGTGATGCCCACCTGCTCTGTGCAGTGGGGCCCATGTGTAATGAGTGGGCTCGTTCCCAGCAGAGCAGGGGTCCATGTGAACCTGAGACTGAATAGCTCTGCTCATTGCCAGAGACCAAGAGCTGAATGGACCCTGGAGACACAGCTGCCCTCTCCACCAGGTGGGGACCCAGTCCTGACCCACCCAGTCCTGACCCACAGCCCCCACCCTTCTCCTAGCACTTGGTTCTGCCCTCAGCTCTCTCAGGAGATCAGATAACTTTTCCTTTTAATTGCCTGACTTCAACTTTTCAAGCAGGAACCAGCGGTAACTTCAGCTCAGCTCTTAAATTGGCTCTGCCAGTGACCCAAATCATCAATACCCAGACCAAGAAATGTTCAGACATTAAAACAAGCTAATTATGCCAAGGGATTTATAGTCTGGTCTGCGTGATTTATTAATCAGGTCTAACTACCATGAAAGATAACAGATGGACACCCCTCAGGGATGGACAGCCTCCGTTAATGCCTAGAACTGACACAGCACAGGCAGTGGGTATGTGGTGCAGTGGTCAGAGGACTGGACTGGGAGCCAGGACTCTGGATTCTTTTACCAGCTCTCAGAGGGCAGTGGGGTCCAGTGGCTTACAGCAGGGAGGGATGGGTAGTCACCACTCCTGGGATCTATCCATAGCTCTGGGAGGGCAGTGGGCTCTAGTGGGTTAGAGCAGGGGATCTGGGAGTGGGGACTCATTGGTTAGAGTTTAAGCCAGCCCACCAGGGATCGCCACCTCACCTCACCTGACCTTCTGTAAATCACAAGCCACCAACACCACCCAGCAGACCAAAATTTAGACCAAAATAGGACAGTCCATTGGTGACTAAATTATTATGTGCCACAGGCAGAGAATAGCAGGGACTGATGTGAACCAAGAGCCTCACAATAGCAGGGAAAGGATTAAGTGAGATAAACCCAGATAATCCTGATGAGTGAGCTGCATCCCACGCAGCAGAGGAAGGTGCAAAACCCCCAAGGTCACTGCCAATCTGACTGGGGGGCTAATTCCTTCCCCACCCCACATATGGTGACCAGTTAGACCCAGAGCATGTGAGCAAAAATCAGCAAGCCAAGCACCTGCAACAGAGAATGCTCAGTGCCACCTCCGAGCCATGCCCACCCCCATTCAATTTCCCTTCTCCAGCAGTGGCCATCCCTGATGCTTTGGAGGAAGAAGACAAGAACACAAACAACCCCTCTCATAAAAAAAATAGAATATTTTTTGGTGCTGAGGGGGAGGGGAAATCCCTCATCACCCCTTGCAGGTGTCCAGCTGAAACTGTGAAGCATGAGCTTCTAGGAACATCAGAAATGAACCAGAAAGGACCTTCAGGATTGCTAAACCCTGTCCCCCTCCCCATCACAAGAAACCCCATCATACAACCCCACTCATATATTTGTCCAGCTCTCCCTTAAAAGTAATTGTTTTAACTCGTAGTTTTAACTCAACTCGTATTGGGAATCTGTTCCAGAACCTCACACCTCTGATGGTTAGAAGCCTTCTCATTTCTGTCCCTAGCCCTGAGTTAGTCTGGGGGTGCTGGGATTCCTGGGTTCTATCTCTGGCTGTGGGAAGGGTGTGTGATCCATAATGTACAAACATAATGTCACCATGATTTTGGTCCCAGTTGCACTGGTGTCAGTCTCTGCAAATCACTGGGGTTGCTTTTGATTGACAGCAGAGAAAAGGAGAGCAGAACTTTGCTCTTTGGCTCTAAGTGTGATAACACTTTTATCCAGGTATCCGCTTTTAAATACAGCTGCACAGAAAGGGCAGTGATGCGAGCCAGCCTCCCTGCACACACACTCAGTTTGCACTCCTAGCCCCTGCAAACACACACACACTGTGCACAGCTTATTTCCTCCATCAAGGACACATATACCCCCCACCTTCCCCTGCCCCTGCCCCCCCCCCCATTTTCCAGTTGTATCATCATACAGGCATGTTTTATACTATGAGTAGCCCCTAGAGGTCATGAAAAATGCTGTGTGTGTTCCCCCTGCTGCATTGGAGCCTGCATCACCCAGAAGGAAAAGGCCCATATCCCATTGCCCAACCCCCTGACAGTCCAGTGCCTGCAGGCTGGGGCCAGAGCAGAACCCCTTACCGCTTCCCCAGCAGGGTCCTCCTCTCAGCCTCCTTCATCTCCTTGTTCCTCAAGTTGTAGATCAGTGGGTTGAGCAGCGGGGTCCCCATTGTGTAGAAGAGAGTCACCACTTTCCCGCTGCTCCCTGAGGCAGCTGGGTTGACATAGGTGACCATGGCAGAGCCATAGAACAGGCCCACCATGGCCAGGTGAGAGGTGCAGGTGAAGAAGGCCTTGTGCCTCCCAGCCCCTGTGTGCAGCCACAGCACAGCCCTGATGACTAGCCCGTAGGAGGCCAAGATGAAGAGGATGGTGACAAAGATGATGAGGGAGCTCAGGGCATAGCAGGCCTGTTCAGTCTGGGGAGCTGGGGTACAGGAGGCAGCCACCAATGGGGCTGGGTCAAAGAGAAAATGATCCAGGGTGTTGGAACCGCAGAAGGAGAGCTGAGAGATACGGACGGTGGGCACTACAAACCAAAGGAAGCCACAGAGCCAGCAAGAGGCCACCAGGGCCCAGCAGAGCTGGTGGGATATGAGGATGTGGTAGCGCAGGGGGTGGCAGATGGCAGGTAGCTATCCAAGGCCATGGCCAAGAGGAAGAGGCACTCGGTGGCCCCCATGGAAAAGAAGAATTAAAACTGCACAAAGCAGGCCTGGAAGGAGATGGGGATGCTGGGGGACACCAGGTCAGAGAGCATCCATGGCAGCGTGGTCGTGACGTAGCAGATCTCCAGCCAGGTGAAGTTTCCCAGCAGGATGTACATGGGCAGGTGTTGGAGGTGGGGATCCCGCCGCACGGCCCACACAATGCACAGGTTTCCTGCCAGCGTCCCAGCATAGGCCAGGAAGAGGAGGGCACAGAGGAAGGTGTGACTCAGCCAGCCCAGGGAGGGGAAATCCAGCAGGATGAACTTGGTCACTGGGATGGTATTGTTGATCATATTCATCAGGGGGCCCTGGAGCTGAAATAATCAACAGGACACCAACGTTCTAGCTAGAGATCTGGGAGGGGAGGAGTCATTAGAGTAGTAGGGAATAGCACACACACACACAGAGTCACTGTCAGTATCTCTCTCATACATATCACATTTCAGACTCTGCTTGGGATCTGACACTCAAGCTGGGTTTATTCTGCCTTTGGAAACCCTCAGCACCAGACAAAGATCCTGCATTCTGGCATTTGGCTAGCTGTCCTGCCTCTGAAACAAACTCTTGCTCCTCCTTCTACAGCTGGATCAGCTCCTCTGGACCAGTCTAAGATCACAAACCCCATCTATGCTGGTCAACACAACAGAGGATACTCAGAGTAGCACGGGAAACTGATTTCAAATTCTCTGCTCCCTACTCTTCAAGCCAAAAGTGACATTGACTGGGCTAGGGCTGCATCTTTAGGTGACTTTTTAAAATTCCTTACCTTGAGTTTGGATAGATCCAAAAATGACATCAATCATGGATTGACCCTCGCAGCTCTGCAGAAGAAAAATCTATATTAATATATCAATATGATTAAACTCTGGAATCCATTTTTATTTGTGAACTGAATGTATATTATATGTGAAATTAAGGTATAGTCACTTGATAATTATACTATTTACTAATTACTTAGTTTTTAATTATTACTGAGGTAGCACCTAGGAACCCCAGTCAATGACCAGGATTAAAAGTTACAGGTTATAATAATTTCTTGATTTGATTATTTGATTCACTGCATATTATATCAATTCCTATTTTTGATTAAAATAAATGAAAATCGATATATGCTGTCAATTTCTGTATTCAATTTAAATAATAAATGAAGAATTGTTTTATATTAATTACTGTTTTGATTAAAATAAAACATTAAGAATTATATATCATATTCATTCCCAGATTCAATGAAAATTTAAACTCATTAAGTCCATACTGTACTAATTGCTAGATTCAGTTCACATGTTAAATTAATATTTACATATCATGTTAATTCCTAGATTTGATTAAATTTAAGATTATTGGGATGATTTCCAGATTTGTTAAGCATGTTGCATTATATCTGCATTATATCTGCAATGAATTCTATTTTGATTAAAGTAATTAATAATATAGGCTCATTTTTAATTAAAATAGTAAATTAACAATTATATATTTTGACTAGTTTTGTACTCATTTCCAGATTTTATTAAAATATTTTATTAAATATTAATAATGATATATTGTATGTTGTATTTTTTAGCCTCTAGAGCTAATTAAAATATTGCGTTAATATTTCCGTATAGGACACATTTCTAGAATCAGTTGAAATATTAGGTCAAGAACTGTACATTACATTAATTTACAAGTTAAAGTCAAATATTAAAGTAGTAAATATATATTATATGAATTCATAGATTTGATTCATAAGATTCCAATAGAGATTGGAAATGTTAAACCAATAAATATATTTTATATGTATGTCTAGATTTGATTAAAATGGCTTTACATAAATTCTGGGTTCCAGACAAACCCAAAAATGTATCTACTCTGATCATCTGAGTACAAAGAATACCAAACAGAACAGAAGTTCTTTTTAAAGGCGATCTGCAAAGGAATTGTAAAATACTTTTTTTCTTTTCTTGTTCCTTTATGAAAGAGAAAATAAGTCTACCTAAAATGTTTTAAAGCCTTTATTTTATTTCTTTTAAACTTGGATGTATCTATTCTCACACTTTTCTGTTTATCTGGCTGTCTGCCTATCATTCTGGAATGTAAATCTACTCTTTTCTGGAGAACTACTGGGCAGTTGAAGGATGTTTTTTATTGGGCTCTTGTAACAATGTAGGCCTTAGCGGCTGGTATAACGTGAATTGACTTTTAAACTGACATATTAAACCAATATTTGGACACACTTATTTTGGTCTCAAAGAAGCTGATTGCAGGTTAGCTTAAACCTATTCCTAATTGATTTTAAACAAACCAGAATAATCTGGTTTAAACTGAATTAAGAACATCCACACAGCCTTTTCCACTCATTTAACTATATCAGTTTAAATTCATAGCTAGAATTATAATGTGGCAATGGGTGGGCCTCTAAAATATGGTCTTCCCTGGTTTTACTGGATAATTACTGAGACACCTGGGGGCTGTTTGTTCCGAGCGCTAACACCTGCACTGAAGAGGGGAAGGGGTTAGAATTTTAAATCAGAGTACCTTTCTCCACCATGTTAATTAGGCATTGGACTTAAATGTGTAGTAGTGGAAAAACAATGGCCCAGATCCCCAGCTACTGAAAATCAGCAGAGCTGTATGGAAGGAGGGGAGTCAGGTCTGGGAAAAGAATGAGGCCTAGTAGGCAGATTGGGTTAGGCTGAGAGTCAAAACTCTGGGGTTCTAAACCCAGCTCTGGGAGAGTACTGGGGCAGTGAGTTAGGCAGGCGGGCTGGGAAACAAGATTCCTGAATTCTAGTCATGGGCCTCAGAGAGGACATGACTTTGGTTTAGAGCACAAGCCACTGAGATTCAGAACTTGTGTGTTTTACCCCCAGTTCTATGGAGGCAGTCAGGGGAATAGAATTATACAATTTAAGGCCCGATCATCTAGTACAGCACAGGCCACTAACAGCACCCACACACTAACCCAACAGCCAAAGTGATGCCAAAGTATCACAGCCTCAGGCAGAGAACAGGAGGGAGAGGGGTGTGCTAGTGCCCAAGGCCCCTGCCATGGCAGGGAAATTGTTAAGTGAGATCCACCCAAATAATTCTGGCAAGTGACCTGTAACCACACATGGCAGAGGGACACAAAATTCCCCTCCTAGGTCACTACCGATGTTGCCGGGGGAAAATTCTTTCCTGACCCAACATATGTCAATCAGTGGGACCCTGAGCATGTGACGAGAACCAGCCAGCCAAGTGCTGGGAAAAGAGAATGCTCGGTGCCACCTCATCCCCCTCTCCATCCCCATCCAATGTCCCATCTCCAGCTGTGGGCATCTTCTGGTGCTTCAGAGGAAGGAGGTAAAACAAAACAAAAAACTCCCAAACAAAAAAATCTCTCAGTAGACATTTCAGGGGGGAAAATCCCTTCCTGGCCCCTGCCAGTGGCCAGCTGAAACCCTGAAGCATGAGCATTGGGAACACAGGACATTAACTGAAAGTGATCCCTGGGGCTCCTGAGCCATGCCCCCATCACAAGCAACCCATTATACAATCGCACTGTCAAGGTTCCTTCCCCACTCTGAACTCTAGGGTACAGATGTGGGGACCTGCATGAAAGACCCTCAAAGCTTATTCTTACCAGCTTAGGTTAACAATTTCCCCAAGGTACAAACTTTGCCTTGTCCTTGAACCCTATGCTGCCACCATCAAGCATCTTAAACAAAGAACAGGGAAAGAGCCCACTTGGAGACGTCTTCCCCCCAAAATATCCTCCCAAGCCCTACACCCCCTTTCCTGGGGAAGGCTTGATAAAAATCCTCACCAATTTGCATAGGTGAACACAGACCCAAACCCTTGGATCTTAAGAACAATGAAAAAGCAATCAGGTTCTTAAAAGAAGAATTTTAATTAAAGAAAAAGTAAAAGAATCACCTCCGTAAAATCAGGATGGTAAATACTTTACAGGGTAATCAGATTCAAAATATAGAGAATCCCTCTTGGGAAAACCTTAAGTTACAAAAAGACACAAAAACAGGAATATACATTCCATCCAGCACAGCTTATTTTACCAGCCATTAAACAATAGGAAATCTAATGCATTTCTAGCTAGATTACTTACTAACTTAATGAAAAGGAGGACTTGTGGCACCTTAGAGACTAACAGATTTATTTGAGCATAAGCTTTCGTGAGCTACAGCTCACTTCATTGGATGCATTCAGTGGAAAATACAGTGGGGAGATTTATACATAGAGAACATGAAACAATGGGTGATACTGTACACACTGTAAGGAGAGTGATCACTTAAGATGAGCTATTACCAGCAGGAGAGCGGGGAAGGGCCAGGGGGGAGGGGAAGAAAACCTTTTGTAGTGATAATCAAGGTGGGCCATTTCCAGCAGTTGACAAGAACGTCTGAGGAACAGTGGGGGGTGGGGGTGGGGAAAAAAACATGGGGAAATAGTTTTACTTTGTGTAATGACCCATCCACTCCCAGTGTCTATTCAACTTAAGGAGTTCTGAAGAGCATTCCTGATCTGTTCCCGGCAAAAGCATCACACAGACAGACAGACCCCTTGTTCCCCCCCTCCAGCTTTGAAAGTAACTTGTCTCCTCATTGGTCATTTTGGTCAGGTGCCAGCGAGGTTATCTTAGCTTCTTAACCCTTTACAGGTGAAAGGGTTTTGCCTCTGGCCAGGAGGGATTTTATAGTTCTGTATACAGAAAGGTGGTTACCCTTCTCTTTATATTTATGACACGCACTCATACATTTCTCTATCTGTCCCTTAAAACTAACCAAGTTGTGTGCCTCCCACAACTCCTATTGGGGTCCTGCTTCAGAACTTCCTCCCTCTGATGGTTAGAAACCTCTTGCTAATTGGCAGCCTGAATTTGCACCTGGCTGGGTTAGTGGTCAGAGCAGGGAGGGGCAGGTGGCAGAACAGAGCAGCAGCCACAGAAGAATCGAAGTAAGAAGGACTGTGTGTGTAAAAACTCACCTGGCTGTGAGATCTCAGCCTCCTCCTCTCTCCGTCTCTGCTGTGAAGGGAGCTGGGTGAGAAGGGGCTGATATCTGCTCTCTGAGCCACTGGGTCCCTGGGACTTGGTCTCCGGAGTGGATGGGAGCAGCCAGATCTGGATTTGATCCCTGAATGATGTGCGGACACCCAGAGCATTGCCAGGGAGAGACCGCCCATACTTACACCCCCCCCACACACACATTGCCCCTGCACACACACAACCCCCCACACTTTCAGCACCTGTCACCCCCTTAGACAGGACTTGATGAGTCCACATTGAAAGCCCCCAGTGCCAGCCCCTTGGGCACATGGTGAATCCCAGCCAGTGGCTGGAAGTACTAAGGTAGTGCTCTGTCTTCTAGGAGAGCATAAGAACATAGGAACATAAGAATGGTCATACTGGGTCAGACCAAGGGTTCCTCAAGCCCAGTATCCTGTCCTCTGACAGTGGCCAGTGCCAGATGCCCCAAAGGGAATTAACAGACAGGTTATCAGCAACTCATCCATGCCCTGGCAATCATGCTTCTGGCAAAGAGAGGCTAGGGACACCATTCCAACCCATTTTGTTCCGATCTCCCCTGCCTGGATTACAGTTTTGGGCTTCCCATCTAGGATGTACCTTTCTATTTCCTCAGGAACACCCTGTAAGAACTGCTGCATTTGCATTAGGAAACACAGATCTTCCAGTAATTTAACACTTGCTCCTGATATCCAGGCACCCCAATTTTTTACAATGTGATAGGTGTGTAGGGAAAATGCCACTTTTGTTTTCCACCTTAGGGCTCTGAACTGCCGAACGGCATGCTCGGGTGTTAGCCCCATTTTAATTCTGGCCTGTTTTTAAAAAAGTTCATAGCTGTTCTTCAGCCATTTCAGCTGCCACCTCTACTAAAGGTCCACTGAGCTGCGGCCTCAGCTCTACCATGTATTGGTCTGCAGAGATGCTGTATCCAAGGCAGGCCCTTTCGAAATTTTCTAAGAAGGCCTCTGTATCATCACCTACCTTGTAGGTGGGGAATTTTTTGGAATGGGGAGCGGTACCTGGAGAAAGACTGTCAGGGTTATATGGTAGACCCAACTTAGCCCTTTCCAGATCTAAGTGTTTCAGCTCTAAATCCGTATCCAAGCGTTTCCCCTCTCTCCTCTTCTCCACTTCCAACTCCAAGCACTTTAATGCCATTTGTCTTTCATGTTCCTTCTGTCTCTCTTCAGCTTCCAAGCTCGCTAATTCCAGTTTTTTTTTGGACCTCACTTTCCGTCACCCTTGCTAGCCTTTTTGCCCTTAGCCTAGCCTAGTCTGAGAGCTAGAAAAAAAAAAACCAACCCAACAGCTTGTGAATTCCCTTGCTGTAACTTAACTACTCTGCCCTCCCGCAAAGAAAAAAAAAACCCTCCAGATGCTCTCAGCTTTAAAAAAAAAAAGTGTCCTTTAAAAAAAAAAACAACCTCCCTGGTTTTCAAGCAGACAAATAAAAAGTGTCCTTTTAAAATCCTGAGTTCTGTGCTTCTGGTTCAAAATGATCCCATTACGCTGCCACCATGTCAGGGTTCCTTCCCCACTCTGAACTCTGGGGTACAGATGTGGGGACCCACATGAAAGACCCCCTAAGCTTATTTCTATCAGCTTAGGTTAAAACTTCCCCATGATTTTTAGGACACTGAAGATCAATCAGGTTCTTAAAAGAAGAATTTTATTTAAAAAAAAGTAAAAGAATCACACCTGCAAAATTAGGATGGAAGATAATTTTACAGGGTACATAAAAAGATTTAAAACATAGAGGTATTCCACTCTGACTCTGCTTCCCAGTTACAAAACAGGAATGAAATTACCTCTTAGCATAGGGAAAGTTCACAAGCTAAAACAAAATATAATCTAACACATTTCCTTGCCCTTTACTTACAATTTTTGTAATCTTAGATTAATCATTTCAGGTATGGTTTTAGGAGATGTTTTACCTGCCTGGTCTCTCTCTCCATCCAGAGAGGGAACAACAAAAAGATCACAAACAAAACCTCCCCGCCCCACAAGATTTAAAGTATCTTTTTTCCTTATTGGTCCTTTTGGTCAGGTGCCAAACAGGTTATTTGAGCTTCTTAGGGTATGTCTACACTACCCGCCAGATTGGCAAGCAGGGATCGATCCAGTGGGGTCGATTTATCGTGTCTAGTCTAGACACGATAAATCTACCCCCAAGTGCTCTCCCGTTGACTCCTGTACTCCACCTCTGCGAGAGGTGCAGGCAGAGTCGACGGGGGAGCGGCAGCAGTCGACTCACTGCAGTGAAGACACCGTGGTGAGTAGGTCTAAGTATAGGTTTCAGAGTAACAGCCGAATTAGTCTGTATTCGCAAAAAGAAAAGGAGTACTTGTGGCACCTTAGAGACTAACCAATTTATTTGAGCATGAGATTTTGTGAGCTACAGCTCACTTCAGCTACGTTATTCATGTAGCTGAAGTTGCATAACTTAGATCGATTCCCCCTCCCCTCCAGTGTAGACCAAGCCTTAGCCCCTTACAGGTCAGAATTCAGTACAGCTGCTCAGGAGGGATTTTATGCTACCCCATAGTTCTATGTGTATGACAACGTGTTAGACTGAAACTGAAAGAATAAAGGAAAATGTGTTGGGCTCCTTTCGACTCCATTTCTCAATAAGTATAAGAACTACTTCAAATACTCACAGTTGGTCATTACACAGTAGAGCTGCCCCTTCCCCACGCCTCACCAATTGTTACCCCTAGTGTTCATGATAAGTATAGCTGCCCCATCCCCACCCCAACCCTCTGCTGCCCCTAGTGCCCATTATACAGTATAATGACCTTTTTCGCACCCCCACCGCCTTCTGCCCCAGTACCAAATATACAGTATTGCCTTCCCTTTCCCAACGCTAATTTCTGCTGCCCCAGTGCCCATAATATGGCATAGCTGCCCTTCCCCACCCCTCAGCCTCTGCTACCCCAGTGCCCATTGTACAATAAAGTCACTGCTTCCCCACCCCCGACCCTCTGCTTCCCCAGTGCCCCTTTGTCACCCCCACCTTCTGCTGCCCCTAGTGCCCATTATACAGTATAGCCTCCCCTTCCCTGCCCCCAACATCTGCTGCCCCTAGTGCCCATTATATGACATAGCCTCCCCTTCCCCGCCCTCAACTTCTGCTTCCCCTAGTGCACATTATACTGTATAGGTGCCCTTTCCCCACCTCCACCCTCTGCTGCCCCCTGTTGTTAGTGCTGGTAAATGTTGATAAGGCTGCTAAGTACTGCTGTTTCTGGTTCTGTGGAGGACGCAGCTTGCTGATTCATCAGACCTCAATGTTGTTCATAAAGAAAGACCACAGACTTGTTTCGGTGGCAAGGTACTCTACCAGATTTATTTTTGATGAAGCATGGTCCTAGTGCCCCATCTCAATGTTTACATGTGCGCTAACCCACGTGTACTTGCGACAATGGTACCGACTCAAGCAGCATACCAGGATGCTGTCCCCAAGACTAGCACAAAGATTGCCCTCCCATGACCTCCCCTTTTATACGTTGATACAAACATTGTGTATTACACTCGAGATGTTGTTAGTTACCACCCTTATCATTGTACAAAACATCCTTATCCATTATCCTGTCATCCCACCCTTGTTTTTATGAAGTGTTGGTGTGTTCCTGTGCTATCTCTCAGGAGTGTGTTTGCTTTTAAGTCAATTGTTTTCAGATGCTAATGGATTATGGAGCCAAAACCCCATGAAATTATGTAGTGGATGACTGATTGCTATTATTAGTTAGGCTTGGCAGAATTTGATTATATACAATTTTGATGGATAATATTGACCTTAATTTTAAGAATTTTTTCTATATTTTATCCGTTTACATTTTCAAAGTTGCACCAAGTTATTGAAGGATCAGACAATAATTATTTAATAATAGTAGATGCTTAGATTCAAAGGTTCAAGCTTTATAACTATCAGCATCATTTGTCAAAATATACAAGTAAATATTTGCCATGGACAGGTTATGGGCCTCCAGACTTCGTATTCAGAGCCAAAATCCTCAGTCACAAGACAGGAGTTAGGATATCAGGAGGTCAGAAGCAGGAGACAAACTGAAGATCAGAACCATGATTCCGGAGCCACAGTCAGGATCCCAGGACGTCCAAGTCAGGAGACAGACTGGAGGTCAGAATCGCAAAACAGATGCAGGAGTCACACTGAGGCAGGAGTAGGCAGTGCACAGTCCAAAACAGGGTGAAGTCCTATTGTTCAGAGAGCTTTTTGTTCCTGCTGTTGGCTTAAGTAGGGCAAGCAGGCCAATCAGCTGTTCCAGGACTCTGCCAATAGGACTGTAGGGGTGGAGCCTTAAACTGGGGCTGGCCTTCATGGGTCCCAGGCAAGCAAACACCAGCAGGCTGCCAGCTGGAGGGTTGGTGTGTGGCTGCTCCTATAAACCTTGCAGATCCAGGTTTTTGACCTGTGGAGCAATGCTATGTCCTTAAATTAAACTCTAATAAGTTTTCAAGCAGCATTTTTCTTACTTTGCCTATCTGTACATTTCAATTATTATCACTGGAAATATTTTTATCAGTTTTTACGTGCATGGCAAAATGGATTGTTGCCAATAAAAATCTAATCCTTCCAAGGCTATTGGCTAATCCATCCAAGCCAATTCAGCAGTACCCAGAAACCACAACAGAGCCCACTGCATAATGTACCCAGCATAGGTCCCCAGAAAGAATAAGGGACTTCCTAAGAGAAGATGGGATTGGCCTGGGATTTTGGAATTGAAGGGTGAAGGCTCTGCATTCATCCCTGTTCCTCTAGCTAGTATGTGGTGCCACTTATGATTAATACAGGAGGTAAATATTTCTAGCACCATTTTGTAGGGGGAAACTGAGGGACAGAGAGACAAAGGGACATAACAATGGTCAAACACACAAAGTCAGGAGTCCTCTTGGATTCCTTGCTGATGCTGGACTCTTGCATAACAACAGCCATGAGTAAGACTCCCTGTCATCTCTAGTTGTCCAGGAGACTCTGTCACATGGTGACAGACAAAGACCTGGCCTCAGTCATTCACACTTTTGTCACTTCTTGGCTGGACTACAGTAATGCAATATACCCGGGCATGAAACATTCAGAGTTTAGGAAACTCCAGCTATTATAAAATGCTGCCGTGTGTCTCCTCAGCAATACAGGCCACCCTGCACACATAAGACCTATCCTCTGCTCTATACACTGGCTTCCCATAGAATTTCAACTTGAGCTCAAGGTCTCGGTCTTTATCTTCAAAGTGCTCCATGGCCTGGGCCCAGGACACTTGAATATGGTTTAACACTCTGGGACAAAGATGGTGGCCAACAACTGTGCTCCTCTGGCACAATGGAACTCTCAATACTAAGCTCTTGTCTACACTAATGCTACAAGTCAGTGAAAGTCCCCCACCTTACGAAGAGAGGGAAGAGCATCTTTGCGAGCAGGCTAGCTAACCTAGTGAGGAGGGCTTTAAACTAGGTTCACCGGGGGAAGGAGACCAAAGCCCTGAGGTAAGTGGGAAAGCGGGATACCGGGAGGAAGCACAGGCAGGAATGTCTGTGAGGGGAGGGCTCCTGCCTCATACTGAGAATGAGGGGCGATCAGCAGATTATCTCAAGTGCTTATATACGAATGCACAAAGCCTTGGAAACAAGCAGGGAGAACTGGAGGTCCTGGTGATGTCAAGGAATTATGACGTGATTGGAATAACAGAGACTTGGTGGGATAACTCACATGACTGGAGTACTGTCATGGATGGTTATAAACTGTTCAGGAAGGACAGGCAGGGCAGAAAAGGTGGGGGAGTAGCACTGTATGTAAGGGAGCAGTATGACTGCTCAGAGCTCCGGTACGATACTGCAGAAAAACCTGAGTTTCTCTGGATTAAGTTTAGAAGTGTGAGCAACAGGAGTGATGTAGTGGTGGGAGTCTGCTATAGACCACCGGACCAGGGGGATGAGGTGGATGAGGCTTTCTTCCGGCAGCTTGCAGAAGCTACTAGATCGCATGCCCTGGTTCTCATGGGTGACTTTAATTTTCCTGATATCTGCTGGGAGAGCAGTACAGCGGTGCATAGACAATCCAGGAAGTTTTTGGAAAGCGTAGGGGACAATTTCCTGGTGCAAGTGCTAGAGGAGCCAACTTGGAGGGAGCTTTTCTTGACCTGCTGCTCACAAACCAGGAAGAATTAGTGGGGGAAGCAAAAGTGGATGGGAACCTGGGAGGCAGTGACCATGAGTTGGTTGAGTTCAGGATCCTGACACAGGGAAGAAAGGTAAGCAGCAGGATACGGACCCTGGACTTCAGGAAAGCAGACTTCGACTCCCTCAGGGAACGGATGGGTAGGATCCCCTGGGGGACTAACATGAAGGGGAAAGGAGTCCAGGAGAGCTGGCTGTATTTCAAGGAATCCCTGTTGAGGTTACAGGGACAAACCATCCCGATGTGTCGAAAGAGTAATAAATATGGCAGGCGACCAGCTTGGCTTAACGGTGAAATCCTAGCAGATCTTAAGCATAAAAAAGAAGCTTACAAGAAGTGGAAGGTTGGACATATGACCAGGGAAGAGTATAAAAATATTGCTCGGGCATGTAGGAATGAAATTAGGAGGGCCAAATCGTACCTGGAGCTGCAGCTAGCGAGAGATGTTAAGAGTAACAAGAAGGGTTTCTTCAGGTATGTTGGAAACAAGAAGAAAGCCAAGGAAAGTGTGGGCCCCTTAATGAATGAGGGAGGCAACCTAGTGACGGAGGATGTGGAAAAAGCTAATGTACTCAATGATTTTTTTGCCTCTGTCTTCACGAACAAGGTCAGCTCCCAGACTGCTGTGCTGGGCATCACAACATGGAGAATAGATGGCCAGCCCTCTGTGGAGAAAGAGGTGGTTAGGGACTATTTAGAAAAACTGGACGTGCACAAGTCCATGGGGCCAGATGAGTTGCATCCGAGAGTGCTAAAGGAACTGGCGGCTGTGATTGCAGAGCCATTGGCCATTATCTTTGAAAACTCGTGGCGATCGGGGGAAGTCCCGGATGACTGGAAAAAGGCTAATGTAGTGCCAATCTTTAAAAAAGGGAAGAAGGAGGATCCTGGGAACTACAGGCCAGTCAGCCTCACTTCAGTCCCCGGAAAAATCATGGAGCAGGTCCTCAAAGAATCAATCCTGAAGCACTTACATGAGAGGAAAGTGATCAGGAACAGTCAGCAGGGATTCACCAAGGGAAGGTCATGCCTGACTAATCTAATCGCCTTCTATGATGAGATTACTGGTTCTGTGGATGAAGGGAAAGCAGTGGATGTATTGTATCTTGACTTTAGCAAAGCTTTTGACACGGTCTCCCACAGTATTCTTGTCAGCAAGTTAAGGAAGTATGGGCTGGATGAATGCACTATAAGGTGGGTAGAAAGTTGGCTAGATTGTCGGGCTCAACGGGTAGTGATCAATGGTTCCATGTCTAGTTGGCAGCCGGTGTCAAGTGGAGTGCCCCAGGGGTCGGTCCTGGGGCCGGTTTTGTTCAATATCTTCATAAATGATCTGGAGGATGGTGTGGATTGCACTCTCAGCAAATTTGTGGATGATACTAAACTAGGAGGAATGGTAGATACGCTGGAGGCAGGGATAGGATACAGAGGGACCTAGATAAATTGGAGGATTGGGCCAAAAGAAATCTGATGAGGTTCAATAAGGATAAGTGCAGGGTCCTGCACTTAGGACGGAAGAACCCAATGCACAGCTACAGAGTAGGGACCGAATGGCTAGGCAGCAGTTCTTCAGAAAAGGACCTAGGGGTGACAGTGGAAGAGAAGCTGGATATGAGCCAGCAGTGTGCTCTTGTTGCCAAGAAGGCCAATGGCATTTTGGGATGTATAAGTAGGGGCATAGCGAGCAGATTGAGGGACGTGATCGTCCCCCTCTATTTGACATTGGTGAGGCCTCATCTGGAGTACTGTGTCCAGTTTTTGGCCCCACACTACAAGAAGGATGTGGATAAATTGGAGAGAGTCCAGCGAAGGGCAACAAAAATGAATAGGGGTCTGGAACACATGAGTTATGAGGAGAGGCTGAGGGAACTGGGATTGTTTAGTCTGCAGAAGAGAAGAATGAGGGGGGATTTGATAGCTGCTTTCAACTACCTTAGAGGTGGTTCCAGAGAGGATGGTTCTAGACTATTCTCAGTGGTGGAAGAGGACAGGACAAGGAGTAATGGTCTCAAGTTGCAGTGGGGGAGGTTCAGGTTGGATATTAGGAAAAACTTTTTCACTAGGAGGGTGGTGAAACACTGGAATGCGTTGCCTAGGGAGGTGGTGGAATCTCCTTCCTTAGACGTTTTTAAGGTCAGGCTTGACAAAGCCCTGGCTGGGATGATTTAATTGGGTATGGGTCCTGCTTTTGAGCAGGGGGTTGGACTAGATGACCTCCTGAGGTCCCTTCCAACCCTGATATTCTATGATTCTATGATTCTATGAAAGTTATGCTACTTAAGTTGCATAAGTTACGTAACTTAAGTGGATGTAATTTACATCAGCTTAACACGGTATCTACACCACACTGTGTGTACGGGAGATGATCTCTCATTGACATAGCTTCTCCCTCTCATTAAGGTGGATTAATTAAGTCAATGGGAGGGCGCTCTCCCATTGACTTATCACGTCTACTCCAGACCCACTAAACTGACGCCACTGCACCAATTTAGCGTGTAATGTAAACAAGGCCGAAAAGTAAAACTCATCAGTGCAGTAGGTGATACTTTCTTCAGGGGGCCGGCTAAAGGCTGTGGAATGGACAGACCCAGGAACTAAAGACCATCACAAACCTCATCAACTTCTGCTCCAAGTTCAAAGCATGTTTGTTTGACTTTCTTAAACATAAACATGTAGCTACAAGCATATTTATATACTGTAAATAAATAAATAATAAAAGAAAAAAACCCCGAACCCTACCAAAACAAGACTGCACAGGTTTCTCCCTCTGGGGAGAAGATGAGAGAACCACACATGACAGATGTGTAAGTCACGTTGCTTACATCATGAGTGGAAAGCCCTCAGATATGGCCGTCATGAATGGGATATAAGAACCTATATAGAACAGAACAGAATAGAAGTTGCAGGCAGGAATCTCGATTCTTTTCCCTTTGATTAAACCATCCTGCAGCTGATGATAGAACCCAGGAGTACTGATTTAGACCACCCCCCCCAAAAGAAACCCCTCATCAGTAGACCCCCCATGCCCTCCTGGAACTAGGAATAGCTCACAGAAATCCTGATTCCCAGTTCATAGAATCATAGGTTCATAGAATTTTAAGGTTGGAAGAGACCTCAGGAGGTCACCTAGTACAATCCCCTGCACAAAGCAGGACCAACCCCAACTAAATCAAAGCAAGTGCTGCTTGTGCCTTAAGAATCTGCAAGCCTGCTTGTATCATCAGTCAGGGTGAGAAATTACTAATTCATATCCAGTCTTTCTAGTATTTTAGGCTTAGTTTGCAGTTTTGTTTATTTACTAGGTCATCTGCATTGATCTGTTTGCTATTGCTTATAATCACTTAAAATAGATCTTTTTGTAGTTAATAAACTTGTTTTATGCTTTACTCTAAGACAGTGTACCTTTGACTGAAGTGTTTGGGGAAAATCTCATCTTGGTTAACACAAGTGTGCATTGTCCTCTCCACATTGAGGGAGGGACAAACTGTTTATGAGCTTACAAATCCCTTTGCAATGCAAGACGGCATGATTTTGGGTTTATACTCCAGAGGTGGGGTGCATGCCTGAGGAGCTTGGAAATTGGCTGGTGTCTGCTGTTTACACTCAGGTAGGCCAGTTTGGGTTAGTGGCACCACCTGTTAAGTTGAATGATCACAGGGCCTGGGGGAGGCTGGCTGTGTCCCCAACACAGCTGTGTGTCTTAGGGAGGCACAGCAATTCCCACAGCTCCCAGACAGCACCCCAGGAATGACAACCCATCACAACACCAATCTGGGTGGGGTAGCAAGCCCTTTAGAGGACAGGATTAGAATTCAAAACAACCTTGACAAATTGGACAACTTGTCTGAAATCAACAAGATGAAATTCAATAAAGGAAGTGCTAAGTACTACACTTAGGAAGGGGGGAAAAAAACAAATGCAAAACTACAGAAATGGGAAAATGGATTAGGCAGTAGTACTGCTGAAAAGAATCTGGGTGTGATAGTGGATCACAAATTGAATATGACTCAACAAAATAATGCAGTTACAAAAAAGGCTAATATCTTTCCGGGGTGTATTAACAGGAGAGTCATGTGAAAGACGTGGGAAGCAATTGTCATGCTATATTTGGCACTGGGGAGGCCTTGGCTGGAGTACTGTGTCAAATTCTTGGTGCCGTGCTTTTTAGGACTGAAGGCCTGGCCTGACATAAGTAATTAAACATGGGAGAGGCCTCATTTCTTAGAAGACAGGAGTAGGGAGATAAATTGATTAGCAGGCTTAAAAAGGAATATCTGTGCTAAAAAAGAAAGTAAATGGTTCAGTAAGCTAAAAGACAAAATGTCTAAGATAGCCAAGATAAGAGGGAGAACACCCAGGAAGCCATTTATCATGAACAAGATAACAATGGACAGGATGAGTCAGGAAAGTAAAGAAGAGGTAAAGAGTAGTTTGAGCATGGAAAGTGCACGAGCAAAACATGCCATATAGAGATTGGTTCCTGCAAACTAACCAAGCTAATCCAAAAATATGTGATGCAATGTATAGTAATTACAATGTACTATGTAAATGTGAATGAAGGAAGAGGTTTGCTGTGCCACTTTGGATTTGTGGTACTCCCTATTCCCACCCTCTTTGCTTGAGTGTGATGGGCTCAACATGGCATTGCTGTATGCCAAATAAAGGAACCTGAGTGAGGAGACTGGAGTCAAACTGAGTTCTTGGGGAACTGAATGGAAAAGGTCTTGGGATAACCCCAACACACTTTAGGAAACGTGGATTAATTGGAGAAAGTCTGGAGGAGAGTAACAAAAATGATAAAAAGTTTAAAAAACCCTGACTTATGAGGAAAGGTTAAAAAACTGGGCATGATTGCTCTTGAGAAATGAAGACTGGGGAAGGGGGAGATCTGACAAAAGTCTTCAGATATGTTGAGGATAGTGATCAATTGTTCTTCATGTCCATTGAAGGTGGGACAAGAAGGAATGAGCTTGAGCTGTGGCAAGGGAGATTTAGGTCAGATGTTAGGAAAGCCTTTACAATTATAAGGATAATTAAGCCCTGGAACAGGCTTCTAAGTGAGGTTCTGGAATCTCCATCATTGGAGGTTTTTAAGAACAAGTTGGAAAAACACTTATCAGGGATGCTCTAGGTTTATTTCGTCCTCCTCAGAACAGGGGGCTGGTCTAGATGACCTCTTGGGGTCCCTTCCAGCCCTGCATTTCTAGAATTGTATTATTGTAATACTCTTAGCCCCCTTTCAAAATCCTAACATTACCTGTGCTGTTTGAGGAACAGGTTAGGGACTGAATTGTGACTTAGAGTACCAGTGTGGTATTTAGTTCCCTTCTTGCTCTGTGAAGGGACTAATCTGCACCAGTCCTATGCCTGGCCAATCCACAACAGTTTCTCTGTGCCAGTTAGCATTGTCTCTATGGAGGATGTTATCCCACCTTCGCTACAGTCCATGCTCTGGGTAGCTCATTCAGGGTAATAAAGGAGTATCTGACAGTCTCATAGTTCCCATGCACGCTCATGTAGCATGTGTCCCTGTTGTGCTCTCCACCAAATTGGACAGACTTGTCTCTTTTAATGTCTCCTACTTCAGCAGAACCCCCCTTAACACAGATGGTGTTTCACGACCCTTCTGGGAACCCCCCTAAACTGTGTCTATGTCATTCTGGTAAGGCGGCATGCGGACTTGTTACAAATGATAAACTGAGGCAAAGAAATATGAATTTACATGCTACCAGGCCCTATAGGGAGTTAGTGATGGAGCAGGGAATTGAAGTGATCTCTTCTGAGAGCCATCCTAGTGCATGACCCACAAGACCATTTTAGTTTTCCCACACTAAAAGAAGGAATCACATATCATTTTAGGTTTCTTGCATGAGTGATATTTTTTGTCTCCCTCATTTTGTGGCTTTGTTACCCACTGCATCCCATGCTTTGACTTGGGGAGGTACAAGATGTGCTACTGGAGTCAGCAATTAATGGAACTACCCCATACATCATTGCAAGTGGTGTGTGTGTGCATGTTTGAAATGCTCCATGGCCTTGCAGATGTTGTTAGTGCTGAGGAATGTTGTTAGGGCCACAAAATTGTTACGGCTGCTCAATGCTGCTGTTCTTGGAGCTCCAGTGTTGGTTGCAAGAGCAGAGGATGCAGCTTGCTGATTGAGCAGACCTCGATGTTACTCATAGAGACAGACCATGGGCTCGGTTTGGGGGTGAAAGAGTTCAGACAGGTTTATTATCAGCAGTGCACGGTACTCCACCCTGTCCGACGGGTCACAGGGATACTAACACATGTCTGCCCCTGACAAGGGAAAGGCTCAGTCAGGACACCAGGGGCCTGTCCCATTTGCTGATACAAAGTTGCCCCTCCTATAACTACTCCTTTTAGACCTTCATACAAACAAGTCAAGTATGACACTCCAGGTGTTGTTAGTTACCACCTTTATACCTGCTCGTTCAATAAAAACATCCTACTTCCTCATCCCTGATCCTGTCACACCATCCTTTTCTTACATGGGGTCGGTGTGTGTCTGTCATAAATATAAAGGGAAGGGTAAACCCCTTTGAAATCCCTCCTGGCCAAGGGAAAGCTCCTCTCACCTGTAAAGGGTTAAGAAGCTAAAGGTAACCTCGCTGGCACCTGATCAAAATGACCAATGAGGAGACAAGATACTTTCAAAAGCTGGGAGGAGGGAGAGAAACAAAGGGTCTGTGTCTGTCTGTATGCTGGTTTCTGCCAGGGATAGACCAGGAATGGAGCCTTAGAACTTTTAGTAAGTAATCTAGCTAGGTATGTGTTAGATTATGATTTCTTTAAATGGCTGAGAAAAGAATTGTGCTGAATAGAATAACTATTTCTGTCTGTGTATCTTTTTTGTAACTTAAGGTTTTGCCTAGAGGGGTTCTCTATGTTTTTGAATCTAATTACCCTGTAAGATATCTACCATCCTGATTTTACAGGGGGGATTTCTTTATTTCTATTTACTTCTATTTTTTATTAAAAGTCTTCTTGTAAAACACTGAATGCTTTTTCATTGTTCTCAGATCCAAGGGTTTGGGTCTGTAGTCACCTAGGCAAATTGGTGAGGCTTTTTACCAAACCTTGTCCAGGAAGTGGGGTGCAAGGTTTTGGGAAGTATTTTGGGGGGAAGGACGCGTCCAAACAGCTCTTCCCCAGTAACCAGTATTAGTTTGGTGGTGCTAGCGGCCAGTCCAAGGATAACGGGTGTAATATTTTGTACCTTGGGGAAGTTTTGACCTAAGCTGGTAAAGATAAGCTTAGGAGGTTTTTCATGCAGGTCCCCACATCTGTACCCTAGAGTTCAGAGTGGGGGAGGAACCTTGACAGTGTCCATGTGCCATCTCTTAGGAATGTGTTTCCATAGCTACCTGCGAGCTCTGGGTGTTCTTTTACCGTCAGGAATGTGCTTACTTGGTCAGCCAATACCTGGTATGTTACTGTTCTGCCATGACCAGGCCTACTCTGATTCACAGCCTTTGGTTCACATTGCTAGTTGTACGTGCTCCGGCAAGGCCAACAGCAGCATTTCCTGACCACGGCTTTAAAAAATATGCTGTGTGCTTCACTGCTTCCAACAATGGAAAACACTTTAAGATAGCAGTGTTGTTATCACATCAACCCTCAGCTCATTCAAATGCTGAGGCAAATACTTTCAATCTGATGGTTGTATTTCTGTCATGATGGGAAGATAAATAAAATCCATTGCAATGACTTGCAACTTTCCCAGAACATAAGAATGGCCACACTGGGTCAGACCAATGGTCCGTCTAGCCCGGTATCCTGTATTGTGACAGTGGCCAGATGCTCCAGAGGGAATGAACAGAATAAGCCAATTATTGACTGATCTATCCCCTGTCATCCAGTCCCAGCTTCTGGCAGTCAGAGTCTTAGGGACACCCAGAACATGGGGTTGTTTTCCTGATCATTTTGGCTAAAATTCACTAAAGGACCATTAACTTATCTTATTCTTTTCTGAACCCAATTACATTTGTGGCCTTCAAAACATCTCCCAGCAATGAGTTCCATAAGTTGACTGTGTGTTATGGGTAATGTTTGTTTTAGACCTGCTGCTTATTAATTTGGTTCAGTGACTCCTGGTTCATGTGTTATGTGAAGGGGGTAAATATTCATTTTCTCCACATCATTAATTACTTTATAGATCTCTATCATATTCCCTGTCAGTCATCTCTTTTGTAAGATGAACAGTTCCAGTCATTTTAATGTCTCCTCATAGAGAATTGTTGCCTTTTTCTGTACCTTTTCCAATTGTAATATATCTTTTTTGAGATGGGCTGACCATAAGTACATTCAAGGTTCAGGCACATCATCTATCTATATAGTGGCATTTTGATATTTTCTGTCTGACTTTCTATCCATTTCCTAATGGATCCTACCATTCTGTTAGCTTTTTTGACTGAACGGTGTGTTGAGTAGATGTTTTCAGAGAACTATCCACAATGACTCCAAGATCTCTTTCCTGAGCAGTATCAGCTAATTTAGACTCCATTATTTTGTATGCATAGATGAGATTCTGTTTTACAATGTGCATTTGTTTGCATTTATCAACATTGAATTTCATCTGCCATTTTCTTACCCAGCCACCCAGTTTAATGAGATCCCTTTGAAACTCTTCATAGTCAGCTTTGGATGTAACTATCTTGAGTAATTTTGTATCATCTGCAAACTTTGTCATCTCACTGTTTACCTTTTTTTTCCAGATTATTTATGAATATGTTGCACTGCACTGGTTCCAGTACAGATCCTTGGGGTGCCCCATTATTTACCCTCTCTTCACTGTGAAAGCTGACAATGTATGCCAACCTTTTATTTCCTATCTTTTAATCAGTTACTGATCCATGAAAGGATTTTCCCTCTCATCCCATGTCTGCTTACTTTGCTTAAGAGCCTTTGATGTGGGACCCTTTGAAAGGCTTTCTGAATTTCCAAGGACACTATATCAACTGGGTCACCCTTTTCCATGTTTGTTTGACCCACTCACATAATTCAAATGAACTATAAGGCATGATTTTCCTTTTTTAAAAAATGTTTTCTTCCCCTGCAAATCAAGTTCATTTATATATGTCTGCGAATTCTATTCTTTACTATAGCTTCAACCAATTTTCCTGATACTGAAGTTAGGGTTTACAGGCCTGCAGTTCTCAGATTTGCCTCTGGACTTTTTTTTTTTTTTTTTTTAAATAAAGAAAAGAACTGCATGGTATAAAAGCTCCATTGTGTCATCTAAAACTGTCACATTAAGATGAGAGACTTTCCTAACTCTTGTCATTTTATGTCTGAGAAGCTATATTGACTCGATGAGTTGTTTCTTTCCTCCTTCAATTACTTGTTTAATTTTTGTCAGTTAGATACAACAGTAGATAGATAGATAGATGGATGTCAGGATAAATACATATATATAAACAATTGTGAAGGAAAATTTAATAGGCCTCAGACTTTGGTCAAGCCTGTCTAGGCCTTAGACAATGGTCAAGCTTGTTTCTGTGTATAAGGGGCAGGAGGGAAGGCAAAAGAAAAGTTTTAAGCAGAACAATTTGTAACAGACAGGCATGTTAAAGTGTAACCACAACAGTAGTGTTAGAAAGGATGTTAAACCACACAAGAAACACCTGTGAATAACAGGAAAACGCTTGTTTTTCTATACTCCAAATAAGGAAGCTTGTTTTGATAGATTTCTAACAAGGCAAAAGATCGATGCAAAAGTATGTGTAACCAGTTGTGGTTTTAAGCTATATAAGCTCCTGTATTTCTGTATTCAGCAGAGCAGCCCTGCCTGTCTCTCCTTGCAATGCGCATTGCTTGAAATAAAGGGCCTCAGGCTGGTTCTGATCCAAACACAATACGTGGACATTTTTTCCGCAACACAGTTATATTTCTCTTTATTTGTACTTTGAATTATGATGACATTTTGTTTATGGACAGTAGTTTCTCCAAGCATTGTCTAAGAACAGTCATTATTATGAAGATATATTTGCTCAACATTGGTCCCTCAGGGACATGATCACCTATGTAAATTTCTCAGTAACAAGGACCCAAAGGAAGTGTAATAATGATGCTTGGGATTTTTCAAAAAGGCCTAAGAGAAGTAGTTACCCCAATTCCATTAATAGACAATGGGATTTTTGCACCTAGTTCTCTCAGGCTCACTTAAAATCTCAGCCATAATTATTGCATCATTAATTTTACATATCAAAGAATCGAGGAATGTGGTCTGAGAACCAACTGCTAGTCATTTTTGCTATTAGGAGCTTTGACCCTGGGTGAGCTAGGGCTTTTCCTAGTCTATTGCCCAGGGGGATTTGATGTCTACATCACATCATCAGTGTCACATCTGACACTGATTGTTCTCTTTTTTGGTGGTCTTAAAGAAAGTCTAGAACTAAATGAACCATGGGTAATTAATAAAGCTAGTTGGAATTTTTCTGCAGAAAATGCATTTTCCATAAAATTGATTTTTTTTTGCGGACAACTTCACTTTTGCTGATTTTTTTTTTTCTGTTTTCCATTAGAAAACTCAAAACAAAATATGCTATTCAGTGCAAATCAAAATGTTTTGATTTGTGGAAGTGAACAAAAAATGGTTTGTTTTGAATCTGCTAAAAATAAATTGATTTAACATTAACCTTTATTGAAGCAAGACAAATTTCAGACTGGAAATTAAGCATGCAATTTAAGAGTGAGAACAATTAACCCACAATTTAACAAAGGTTATGTTGAATTTTCCATCACTGGAATTTTAAAATCAAGCTCAGATTTATTACTTATTAAATATATGTTCCAGTTCAAAGAGAAATTATGTTTGGGGAAATAATGTCTTGTGTTATACAAGAGGTCAGACTAGATAATAACATTGGTCACAGCTGGCCTTGAAAGCCATGAACTGTATTTCCCTGTGGTTCCACTTGCCTGATGGGAGTTGTAATTCACGTGTCCATTCTCCCTTATATACCAGGGTCCTTGGCCTGACTACATTTCCCTTTGTGCACTCCTGCAGTCTGGCCAGGAATCCAAGCCCATAGCAAAGAAGGCAGGCATGAGATATTGCACTGGAATAAATTGTCTGAGGAGATTGTGAAATCTCTGTCAATATAAGGGATGGTCTAGATCATACTTAGCCATGCCTTGAGTGCAGGGGACTGACTAGAAGTCCTCTCAAGGTCCCTTCCAGTCCTGCCATTCTATGATTCTATGACTGGAGATATAAGTCCCATAAGACAGCATGAATCAGTAGGAAGATGTTATTCATATTGCAGTGACTTAAGACAAAACATTGCAGTTCTGGTCAAATTAAATGTTTCTTTTCTGTAACAATGAAATGTTTTGTCATTTCTGAATCAAAAATTGTGGGAACGTCTTGTCCACCTCCCTCCTCCCCAAAATGGCATTTTTTGAAGTATCAAAATATCAGAATTTCCCTATGTAGCAGCGAGACAGCCTGGAGCACTGGGCCTGGCACAAGATCTAAGGCCTGAACTAGAGGCTGGGAACCACGGTCAGGCCACATATTGAAGCAGATGCTTATAATTTCACTGTCCAGTACATGAACTTGGCAAAGTTGTTGCTCACGTTGCTAAAACATAGGTATTCCTAAGAATTATTAGGCATTAGATATTCATGTAAATATATTTCAGAAGGCTTGTACAGGTATGCTCCAATCTATTATAAGATAAGATGGTTTGACAGAACAAGGAAGAGGGATGTTGTGTCCAAGATGTAAGGAGCAAGTGAAGGTAACAAACAGATGTCATGAAACATGTAAAGTGGTATGTAAGCTGTGCATCCTAGTCATTTGACTCAGTCTATAAATGTTGGGGGAACCTCACCTTAACCCTTTGTGTGCCGAGGGGACAGCAGAGATTCCCAGGGCTGACTGAGCCGCTCCTTGTTACAGAGCACTCATTTTTCAATGTATTTGTGCAAGTTGTCAGAGTCATTAGGACTGCGCCTTCTGGGCAATAAACCTGGCCAAATGCCTTTGTCACCAAACTGTGCTTGTGGTCTTTCTCTATGTATGTTTCTTTCTCTATGTATCAGTGTCAAGCAGTTACTCCTTCACACTTAGAATAAAATATCACACATAAAAGAAGTATGGTTTATTGGTGAAGCATTTCAAGGTGCTCAGACTGCATGATATGAAATAAACCAAGAAAAATGAGACAACACATTAAATCAAAAATCAGGTAGGTAAATCACCACAGCAAATGTTCAAATTGTGTGTGCATTTATTTGGGAAAACTTTATACAAAAGGATTCAATTTTTTATCAATAGAGGGGTTTGTGAGAGGATAGCTAGATAATCACTGAGGCCCTTTTACAATATTCTGGCAGTGTACAAGAAAGTGAAAGTGGATGTAGTTGTAACTTACACTCACTTTTATACACTCAGTTTGGTATAAAGGCCCCTCGGCGTAAGCCAGAATCCAACCTCCAGCCCCTTATATTTACACTCTGTGCAGACTGCACTGCCTGCTGATTACTTTCTTTAAAGCATCCCTGAAGTCCTTGTTCCTCAGGCTGTAGATGATGGGGTTCAGAAGGGGGGTGATGATGGTGTAGAACACAGAGATAATCTTATTGAGCTCCGAAGGCAGGCTGGAGGTGGGGCGGACGTACATGAAGATCATGGTGCCATAGTAGATGGCCACCACGGCCAGGTGTGAGCCACAGGTGGAGAAGGTCTTCCTCTTCCCAGAGGAGGAGGGGATCTTTAGGATGGTGAGAATGATGAAGAGGTAAGACACTAGGGTCAGCAGCAGGCAGCTGATGAGGACCAGGAGGGAGAGAATGAATATGACAACCTCGGTAGTGGAGGTGTCTGAGCAGGCGAGCTTGAGCAATGGAGAGATATCACAGAAGAAGTGTTTAATCTGGTTGGAGCCACAGAAACTGAGCCTGGAGATTAGCAAGCAGGGTAAGAGACCTGTGAAGATGCCAGTCACCCAGGAGCCCATGGCCAGGCGGGTACAAGATGCATCACTCATGGCCACTGTGTAGTGTAATGGGTAACATATGGCAAGGTACCTGTCATAAGCCATCACTGCCAGGAGGAAGCACTCAGTGGCCCCCAGGAAGACAAAGCAATAGAGCTGTGCCATGCATCCAGCAAACGAGATGGTCTTCCTCTCTACCAGTAGGTTGGCCAACATCTTGGGCATGATGGTGCTGGTGTAGCAGATCTCCAGAAAGGAGAGGTTCTGGAGGAAGGAGTACATGGGCGAGTGGAGCTGGGGTTCCAGCCTCACCACTGAGATGATGACAATGTTCCCTGTGATAGTTAGGATGTAGATGACCAAGAACACAATGAAGAGCAGGGTCTGCCAGCCAGGAAGGCTATGGAACCCGAGCAGCCAGAACTCCACCAGTGTGGTGCTGTTGGTCATCTTCTTGGGAGAGCTAGAATTTGCCTGCAGATGGTAGAATCACCATCATCACCACCAACATAACAAACAACAATTACAGCTGGGATTCTCAAAGGAGCCTAAGGGAACACTATCATCATCACCACAAAAAGAAAAGGAGTACTTGTGGCACCTTAGAGACTAACCAATTTATTTGAGCATGAGCTTTCGTGAGCTACAGCTCACTTCATCAGATGTATGACATACATTACATGTATGACATACATACATCTGATGAAGTGAGCTGTAGCTCACGAAAGCTCATGCTCAAATAAATTGGTTAGTCTCTAAGGTGCCACAAGTACTCCTTTTCTTTTTGCGAATACAGACTAACACGGCTGTTACTCTGAAACCTGTCATCACCACAGTGCTTCTACTTCCTTCCTTCCTTCCCTAGAACTCTCCATCCATTTAACATCTCATTTTTTTTCAAGGTAGTAATTAAATCAGATTTAATGTATTTCTTTTGGTACACATATTTCAGGTATCATGGAAAAGTTCATATTTAGACAATGAAATGCAAACATACACAAACATTCACACAAATGCTCACAAAAACTCTTGCATACACACACAGTTACTCAAACCTTCACACACACAAATACTCTGTGACACATGCATTAACAAACACACTTGCTTTTTCATACACATAAGTGCCCACCTAAGAAACAACACATATAAATACACCTCAGGCATCTCACAGCAATATATACAAAATCACACAAAATCTTACTCATACATGCACACTCTCTCACACACACATAAAGGAAGGACACATCCTCACAGTAATATTCACACATATAAACATGCACGCTAACACACACATACACCCTCACAATCCCATATTGACACAAACATACACTCACATTCACAAATGCTCTGCAAATTTCATTCTAGGATCTGAGAGTTATGAGGAATTTTTCTGCTCAGGCATTGTCTGAAGTAACAAAATGTCGTAATTGTACAGCTGATGTATAAAACAGAATAGATTTCCTCTCCTTTTATAGTTGTGTTGGCATTGAATATCTATCTATTAGTAAATATAATCAGCAAATACAATTCTGAATATGGACATTTGTTCAATAAGATCTATTTTTGCATAACCTTTTCCGTAACCATAACCACATTTTAAAGTGCTCATGGTTGAAAACTGCTCAGACCCAAGTATAGGACAGATTGTCCTAGTAACTTACTTGATTACCTTTGAGCAACAAATGAGGACATAATCCAAGAATCAGTAGTTCCCTCCAAATTAATCACATTTAGGATTGTGGTTGGACTCCAAACCACCTATTCTCATATTCTAAATCACATAGCAAAGAGAGTAGCTAGCATCCATCCACTGCTGATCAGTGTTTAGCTTTCTGGAGGCTGACACAGCCAAATAATGACTCTTAATTGGACTGTATCTTTATTTCAACCCTCGCTTGGCATCTCTGGGACCCAGTATCTGTAACCCCACTGGAATTCCTGAACCAGAGATACACAAAGCAAGACCCCAGCTGTTCTGTTTTAATGACTAAGGTGTTATCTAAAGCATGTAACATATCAGAGAAAGGGTGGAAATTCATATGGGGCCAGATACAAATGCCCAAATACATTGTCTTCAGCCGTTTTTGGATCAGGCTTAATTCAAGAACTTTTAGGGTCAGATTTTACATTGAAGAAGTCCAATTAGATCAATAGATAGATAGATGGATATGTATGGAGATTAGCCATTTACTCTTCTGTAGTCTGAACTTTGGGGTAGTGTAGCCATAGCCTTAATGTTTCATTAGCAATACGTGATGCAGCAGACAGGCAGAGCTGTAGGAAAGAGATCTTTATGAAGTGAGCTGAGTGGCCCCTATATTAGGCTGAGACTGTGGGTTCTGTTTGGAAGCAGCCTGGCACTGGGTTGCATTTCTAAGCCTCTGAATTCACATGGAACTAAATCCCTCCTGAAACCTGACCAAGTTTCTCCAGTTTCAGTCATCATACCACACGTAACTCAGGAAGCCTCTACTAATGATTCCTCAATGTCTGGTTCTCCTGTGAAAAGTGAATTTCTGCAATTGATGCTGTGGAGTTCTAAGCTTAGAACTCTGCAGTTTCACTTGCAGAAAGTCACTTCTCTTAGCTACTTCAGAGAAAACTTGCTTAGAATTTTTTTTTTAAAAGGCTGTTGATTCTGACACAAACTCCCTTCCCCTCCTCATACACGATCCCTAAAATCTCATTTTGGGATTTCATAGACTTTATGACCAAATAGACAGAAATGAACAGGCTCCTGCATATCTGGCTTTAACATTAGTGCTTGTCTGTAGACCACTGAAAATGACTTGACTACATTTCTTATGGGAAATCACAGGACAGTCCCAAACTATAACACACACACACCCCCGGTGCTTTAAAAGGGCTGATTAACAAATGCTGATATAAAAACTGGAGAAAAAGTTATTGGGATGAAGAATACAGACAGAAAAATGTGAAGTAAAACTAGGAGTTGTTTAAAAAGGTTTACTAGGTTGCCAAAAAAGCCACCATTCCCCATTTTTGAAAGAAGAAAACATTGGTCAAAACCCATCTTGGTTAAGAGGGGAAGTGAAAGTAGCTGTGTCAAGGTTCCTCCCCCACTCTGAACTCTAGGGTACAGATGTGGTGGGGACCTGCATGAAAACCTCCTAAGCTTACTTTTACCAGCTTAGGTTAAAACTTCCCCAAGGTACAAATTAATTTTGCCCTTGGAATTTCCACTGCCACCACCAAACTTTAACTGGGTTTACTGGGGAACATAGTTTGGACACGTCTTTCCCCCCAAAATCCTCCCAACCCTTGCACCCCACTTCCTGGGAAAGGTTTGGTAAAAATCCTCACCAATTTACATAGGTGACCACAGACCCAAACCCTTGGATCTGAGAACAATGAAAAAGCATTCAGTTTTCTTACAAGAAGACTTTTAATAGAAGTAAAGGAATCACCTCTGTAAAATCAGGATGGTAGATACCTTACAGGGTAATTAGATTCAAAACATAGAATCCCTCTAGGCAAAACCTTAAGTTACAAAAAAGACACACAGACAGGAATAGTCATTCTATTCAGCACAGTTCTTTTCTCAGCCATTTAAAAAAATCATAATCTAAAACATACCTAGCTAGATTACTTACTAAAAGTTCTAAGACTCCATTCCTGTTCTGTCCCCGGCAAAAGCAGCATACAGACAGCCCCAGACCCTTTGTTTTTCTCCCTCCTCCCAGCTTTTGAAAGTATCTTGTCTCCTCATTGGTCATTTTGGTCAGGTGCCAGCGAGGTTACCTTTAGCTTCTTAACCCTTTACAGGTGAGAGGATTTTTCCTCTGGCCAGGAGGGATTTTAAAGGGGTTTACCCTTCCCTTTATATTTAGGACAAGCTGTTAAAACAGAAACAAAAATATAAGCACAACAAATGAAAACAGAGAAGTAGATAATGATGAATACATATTAGAAGCTATGAAAATTCATAAGGGAAGCTAAAGACATGAGAGCAAATCCAGCAATGGCAGGGCTAAGATAATAAGAAAGACATTTTCAACGATATCTGGAAAAAAGAAATCATAACAATGGTATAGGCCTGTCACCAGATGAAGATGGTAACATTGTTGATGATGTAGAAGAAGCAAAAATATTCAATAAATATTTATGTTGTCTATTTGAAAAGAAGCAGGATGATGTTTTTATATCTCATGAGGATTCTGAAGTACTTTTGAGTAACTAAGGAGGATATTAATATAGCATTAACCAAAGGGTAAATATTTTTAATTCAGAAAGTCCAAATAATTTGTGCCCAAAAGTACCAAAAAATGTTGGCTGAAGAGATTTCTGCTGTTAATTTATAATAAATCTTGGGATACTGGGGAAATTCAAGAAGGCTGGGCAAGTGCTAATGGGGACATTTAGGGATCGGGGCAAAAATTGGGGATTGGTCCTGCTTTGAGCAGGGGGTTGGACTAGATGATCCCCTGAGGTCCCTTCCAACCCTGATATTCTATGATTCTAATGTGCTAATTGCCACAAAAGGCAAGCAGAGTGACCCAGGTAATTATAGACCAATTAGGCTAACTTCAGTCTTGTAGGAAATAATGGAAAAGCTAATATGGATTCAATCAATAAATAATTAAAGAATGGGAATCTAATCAATGGCAATTAACATTGTTTTATGGATATTAGGTCTTGTCAAACAAACCTAGATGTACCTTTGTAGATAGAACACATTTAGACTTTTGTAAGGGGTTTAACTTAGGACCACACCATAGGCAACACGTGGGGAGGAGGGGCAAGCAGGGTCACATGCCTCTCCCCCAGATTTCTGCCAAGATGGGAGTCAAGCTGAGCATGGCTGAAAGGACTTGCCTGGGAAAGGAACCAGCAGTGAGCACTCCCACTCATCCCGATTAGGTGGTGCTCAGAAGTGAGACTGGGCTGGCAGCACAGCTCTCTGCCAGATGGAGCGTGGAGAAGCCCGCTGAGTCCCATCCCATCCCTTCCTCACAAGCCAGTAGCTGCAGTTACCTGCCTGGGGCTTGGGGAGTCACCTGGGACAATGGGGGGGAGGCAGTGGGGCCCAGGGGATCTGGGGGGTGGGAAGTCCAGGGAGGCAGTGGAGGGATCAGGGGAAATGGGGGGGCTGGGGAGTCTGGGGAGGCAGTGGGGGATGGGGCATTGGGGAGGCAGCATGGGGCAGGAGCAATGGGGAGGGCCTGGGGAAGCAGTGTGGGAGCCAGGGGCACTGGGGGGTGAGTGGGGAATCTTTGGAAGCAGTGGGGGTAAGGGAGGATTTGTGGGGGGCCAGGGGATGCAGTGGGGGTGGGGATCCCAGGGAGGCAGTGGGGGCCAGGCATGATGAGTAGAGGTCAGGAACAATGGGAGGAGGGAGTGTAATGCAGGGCCGGCTCTAGGCACTGGTCTAGCAAGCAGGTGCCTGGGGTGGAAAATGGGAAAGGGAGGCACTGCGGCGGCTTTTGGCAGCATGCCAGGAGCAGCTCCTCCTCCCATTTCCTCTTTGGCGGCATTTTCCTTCACCACTTGGGGCGGCAAAAAAGGTAGAGCCAGTGAAATGATGCTGCCTTTGGCAGGACACAACAGAGAGTATCAATTCAGGACAAATTGCTTAGAGCAGGGCAGTTACAGCCCAAAGCTGGAGTTCCTTTACTATTAAGGCACACCAAACCAGCCAAACAGAGAGGACTTCTGTCTCACCCCAATAGCTAACTATAAGTCATACAAGCAATTCCCTTAGACACTCCAGTTTCCCAGTATCACCACCAGTGCCACTCATTATGGGGATGAATGATTATGAAAACCAATACCCCAGTAAAAGAAAAAAAGTTCTCCCAATCCCAAAGGACACTCAGACCCAGGTCAATATATGTCAAATCTTACCCACAAATCACACTGTTGCCAATCCTTTAGAATCTAAAATCTAAAGGTTTATTCATAAAAAGAAAGAATTATAGATGAGAGGTAAAATTGTTAAATGGAATCAATTACATACAGTAATGGCAAAGTTCTTGGTTCAGGCTTGTAGTAGTGATGGAATAAACTGCAGCTTCAAATCAAGTCTCTGGAGAACATCCACAGCTGGGATGGATCATTCAGTCCTTTGTTCAGAGCTTCAGTTTGTAGCAAGGTTCTTCCAAAAGTAAGAAGCAGGATTGAAGACAAGATGGAGGAGGTGCAGCAGCCTTTTATAGTCTCTTGCCACGTGGCTTATGCTTTCTTTGTTCCAACCACAAGCCACCCAGCACAAGGCATGGAAAAATCGTAGAGTTCTGTTCATAGGCATGTCCCTGCATGCCTTGCTCAGTCACCAGGTGTATCTGCCTTTTCTATGGGTTAATTGTATAGCTGATGGTCCTTAATGGACCATCAAGCAGGCTAGGCAGTGCTGAACCACATTGTCTGGGGTGTCACCCAGATGCATAGCACAAGTTTGAACTACAGACAGTATAGAGCCAATACTTATAACTTTAAATACAAAAAGTATACATGCATACAGACAGCATAATCATAACCAGCAAATTATGACCTGTTCATAGACACCTCATACGATAAGCTTTGTACAATATTTGCTCCAAATATATAACAGTGGTTGCAAAAATGATTTATTCAGTTACAGCCTATGTCAATAATGTCACGGCGGGGTGGGTGGGTGTGGGGGGAGAATCTTGGGGGAGCCAGGGGCACTGGGGGGTGAATGGGGAGTCTGGCGAGGCAGTGGGGACCAGGAGCAATTGAGGAGCTGGGGGAGACAGTAGGGGTCAGGAAGGTTTGGGGACAGTGGAAGCAATGTGGGCGATGGGTGATGGGGAGGGGTGAGAGTCCCGGGGAGGCATCAGGGGCCGGGGCACTGGGTGGGGGCCAGGGAAGTCAGCGGGGCCAGGTCACCAAAATACAAGTTTGCCTTGGGCACTATTTTCCCTCAGGCTGACCCTGGCAAGGCTGGAGACTCTCCATCTCTTGAAGCAGTGGAATGGGTTACCTAGTGTGAAAGTAGAATGAATTATACTGAAAATTATAATTCATTAAAGAAATGCTGCTTGAAGAGTTTGTTGAAATATAGTTGTCAGGAAGAGAAACATTAAGGAGTGTGAGACAATGGGTCCTCAAACTAATTAACTTAGAGCTCCTACTGAGCTAAGAGATTGGTAAACGTTAGTATGCAAATAAGATATGTATGTATATTTGTCAGTTTCTGCTTCCTTTTGTCTCCTATGTTAAATTGGCTTTGGCTTCTGTATAAATAAGTTAGATTGAGCTTTTGTAGGGGGCTCACATATATCTGGGTGCATTGGCAAAGCGCTTTGCTAACAAAAAGAGTGGTCTGACAAATTATGTGAGTCCTGAATCTGACTTTGACACTAGGGAGGTGATGGAATCTCTTTCCTTAGAGGTTTTTAAGGTCAGGCTTGACAAAGCCCTGTCTGGAATGATTTAGTTGGGGATTGGTCCTACTTTGAGAAGAGGGTTGGACTAGATGACCTCCTGAGGTCCCTTCCAACCCTGATATTCTATGATTCTATGAAGCCTTCATATCCAGGCTGGATGTCTTTCTGTGAGATGCTTTAGCCAAACACTAATTATCGGGAGCAGCTTGACGCAACTCTATGGCCTGTGTTACACAGGATGTCCGATTTCATGGTGCAATGGACCTTTCTCTGATTCCTACATCAAAGCCAATAGCTTTGTGGTGGAACACAGCACATCACTTGGAAAGACATTGTTAAGGTTCCTTCCCCACTCTGAACTCTAGGGTACAGATGTGGGGACCTGCATGAAAACCTCTTAAGCTTACTTTTACCAGCTTAGGTTAAACTTCCCCAAGGTACAAACTATTTTACCCTTTGCCCTTGGACTTCCACTGCCACCACCAAACGTCTGACCGGGTTTATTTTATTAGGAAAGAGCCCATTTGGAAACTTCTTTCCCCCCAAAATCCTCCCAACCCTTGCACCCCACTTCTTGGGGAAGGTTTGGTAAAAATCCTCACCAATTTGCATAGGTGACCACAGACCCAAACCCTTGGATCTTAAGAACAATGAAAAAAGCATTCAGTTCTTAAAAGAAGAATTTTAATAGAAGAAACAGTAAAAAAGAATCACCTCTGTAAAATCAGGATGGTAAATACCTTACAGGGTAATTAGATTCAAAACAGAGAATCCCTCTAGGCAAAACCTTAAGTTACAAAAAGACACACAGACAGGAATATCCATTCTATTCAGCACAGCTTATTTTCTCAACCATTTAAAGAAATCATAATCTAACGCATATCTAGCTAGATTACTTACTAAGTTCTAAGACTCCATTCCTGTTCTGTCCCCAGAAAAAGCATCACACAGACAGACAGAGAGAGCTTTATTTTTTCCCTCCCCCCAGCTTCTGAAAGTATCTTGTCTCCTCATTGGTCATTTTGGTCAGGTGCCAGTGAGGTTATCCTAGCTTCTTAACCCTTTACAGGTGAAAGGATTTTTCCTCTGACCAGGAGGGATTTTAAAGGTGTTTACCCTTCCCTTTATATTTATGACAGACATCCAATCCTCACTCACTCTGGCCTTTTCAAAGAAGCCTAAGGGAGCTAGGCACCCAGTCACAATGAAATGGGATTTGGACATCCAAACTCAATAGCTTCCTTTGAAAACCTCAGCCCTAATTATTCCTAGCACTTAACAATGATGCACTGTCCAGATCTATTCAAAGCAGGGGCATCCTGATACCAGTAGTTAACTTCTGTGCATGAAGTCAGGCTCTAGTCCTTTTCTGAAACCAGTGCAAACAGTACCTCTGAAACCCAAGCCTCTTATTTAGGTACCTAAATATAGATTTAGGGCTCATCTCCACAAAGGGGTTGTAGTGTTGCAGTGCTCAGTGCTGCAACGCCTAACTTTTAGATGTCTAGGAAATTGCTGGAACAACACTGGGATCCACAAAGCCAAGTTAGGTACCTAGGCTTCTATACAATGAATGAGGAGAGATAGGTGCCTACGAATGCAGGGTGTAATCAGGAAGGCCAATACACAATTGGGGTTGCAGCTACCAAGGGATGTGAAGGGTAACAAGAAGGGTTTCTACAAGTATGTTAGCAACAAGAAAAAGGTTAGGGAAAGTGTGGGACCCTTAATTAATGGGGGATGCAATCTAGTGACAGATGATGTGGAAAAAAGCTGAAGTACTCAATGTTTTTTTGCCTTGGTCTTCACAGACAAGGTCAGCTCCCACACTGCTGTCCTGGGCAACACAGTATGGGGAGTAGGTGAGCAGCCCTCAGTGGTGAAAGAACAGGTTAGTGACTACTTAGAAAAGCTGGACATGCACAAGTCCATGGGTCCAGATTTAATGCATCCGAGGATGCTGAGGGAATTGGTTGATGTGATTGCAGAGCCATTGGCCATTACCTTGGAAAACTCGTGGTGATTGGGGGAGTTCCCATATGATTGGAAAAAGGAAAATATAGTGCCCATATTTAAAAAAGGGAAGGAGAACCCGGGGAACTACAGACCGGTCAGCCTCACTTCAGTCCCTGGCAAAATCACGGAGCAGATCCTCAAGGAAACCATTCTGAAGCACTTGGAGGAGAGGAAGGTGCTCAGGAACAGTCAACACAGATATCCCAAGGGAAAGTCATACCTGACCAAGCTGATTCCCTTCTATGATGAGATAACTGGCTCTGTGGATACGGGGAAAGCAGTGGATGTGTTATATCTGGACTTTAGCAAAGCTTTTGATACGTCTCCCACAATATTCTTGCCAGCAAGTTAAAAAAGTATAGATTGGATGAATGGACTATAAGGTGAATAGAAAGCTGGCTAGATTGGTGGGCTCAACAGGTAATGATTAATGGCTCTATGTCTAGTAGGCAGTTGGTATCAAGCAGAGTACCCCAGGGGTCGGTCCTGGGGTTTGTTTTGTTTAACATCTTTATTAACGATATGGATGATGGGATGGATTGCACCCTCAGCAAAGTCACAGATGACACTAAGATTGGGGTGGGGAGTAGATATGCTGGAGGGTAGGGATAGGGTCCAGAGTGACCTAGACAAATTGGAGAATTGGGCCAAAAGAAATCTGATGCATTTCAACAAGGACAAGTGCAGAGTCCTGCACTTAGGAAGGAAGAATCCCATGAACCGCTACAGGCTGGGGAATGACTAGCAAAGCAGCAGTTCTGCAGAAAAGGATCTGGGGATTGCAGTGGATGAGAAGCTGGATATGAGCCAGCAGTGTGCCCTTGTTGCCAAGAAGGATAATGGCATATTGGGCTGCATTAGAGGAACATTGCCAGCAGATCGAGGGAAGTGATTATTCCCCTTTATGCTGCATTGGTGAGGCCTCATCTGGAGTACTGTGTCCAGTTTTGGGCCCCTGATAGGGCCAGGCATCAAGGTGGAAGGTGTCGATATTCCATTTGTCCCACTGCCCCTTGTGTAGTATTGTGCCCTGCACCTTCTCTCATACGGGCATACCACACCTATTCCAATTAGTGTTCCAGACTTCCCATTAGAGTGGGCCTGAGAAGGTTGGGTCCGGGTTGTCTAGTACACTGCAGGGTTTGGAGGGCTTATTACATTCCTAATAGGTTATCTCCCTATGCAACGTAACACAAGTACAGTTAACAATACAAAATCCACAGCAACACCGAGTCCTGACCACTGCAGTATGGTCCAACATCCGAGACACCCCCAAAATACTGCCTCTCCTCCTTCGATGGGGTCACGATCTTGTGTCCAGTTGCTGGCAGTTGCAACAAGCTGCTCCTTCAAGTTTTGTATGCTTTTGTCCATATCACAAGTCCATTGAATGTTCACAGAGAAATGGGATATTGTCCAAACCAGCTTGACCACTTGGTATGAAATCAGGCAGTAAGTCCTGGCTTATTCACAGCAATAAGATTCACAGATCCATTTGTGCACCAAAGTCCATATAGCAGCATGTAGATGGGTGTAGTTTGGTTATGGGCTGGTGTAATTGTGTCCCCAGTAATATGTACATTCCCAGCAAAACACCTTATACACAGTACACCCAATTGTCCACCCCTTGCATAGGCCATTGATCCCGCTCCTCTATAGTCATAGGAGAGGGGCACATCCAAACATCTATTAATTTACACTATTTTACACCCCCCCCCATTGATTTCCAGTGAGCTCCTCCCCTTCTCATTATTTCCATAGGGCTTGTGGGGGCCACCTTAGTTGCCATTCCATTTCCAGGTATCACGGTAGCTATTACACAGGTGCTGGCCTCCTAGTTGAGAATTTGCATTCCCATACACATCTTCCCCCCCAAGGCCAGCCTTTGGAAGCCATCCCCCACCCACATCATGAGGTTTTCTGTTCATTAAAACACAACAATGCTAGTAACAAGACAAACACCACAGACAAACAACACAAAACATAGATCCATGGTATTCTGGGTTATTTTTCCCGCTGGCGCCAGCTTGCTTGTAGAGTGTCTGAAAAACAAAAGAAACAATTTCCTTCCCCATGGTGGGGACAGATTATTGCTTAATAATAATACCACTTTCTTTTACAAATGTCCTTGCTACTTGCAGGAAAAACAGAAGAATTACCTCCAGACTGTCCTTATTTTGTTCTATAGTCAGGCTAGTGAATTACCTCACTCACTGGTCATTTATGAAATTTATGAGATGGTGTACCTCAGTTTCCCCTCTTGTACAACAGACCAAGTTTGCAATAGTTTCTCTGCTGTACCAAGCTTTACGTTTATTCTCAGGTAATAGCTGAGACACAGCTTCAGATTTTAGCACTGTACACACACACACACACACCCCCCTTAAGGTTAACCTGTCCCCCTTATTTTCAGGCTTGACTTGTTTTTTTCACCTCCCTTTCCTGAAGGGCCATAATCTGAGTCTTCTAGTAGCTTGTTTGCTGACCAGATGTATTCAGTTATTTGCAGCTCCTTTGTGCCCATCAGCTAGGTAATTTGCATTTACACACAGAGGCTTACTAGCTTGCTTTTGGATCCAAAGCTGTTAGCAGCTCAGACACTGTCTTAAAAGGGAAGCATTTTACTTCCACCAGAGTTCTGATCACTTTCCACTTTCATCTCCTGCTCCAAAACACAGCGATCTGAAAAAGAAAGCACAACCTATTGTGGCTCCTCTTGGAGCCCTATTAGGATTTTAATGAAGTACCATGTTTTATTTGCATTTCTTTTACTCCTTTTCCAATATACACTGCACATGTCCTGGGAAAATGCAAATTCCTTCCATATAGTTTAACCTCCATAACATCATATTAGCCAAATTAATTTTACACAAGGTATAACTGCCTCCCCCATGCCTACAGAGTTTTCATGCAGAACCCACCAAAGCAACAATCTGATCCCCCAGAGCCATCCCAAGGTTCAGTGTTCCCATCATTCCTCCCCTTTTCCTTTTCTTTTACCTGTGCACACATACACACAAAATTCTGTTTTGCCTAACATCCCTTGCACTGTAATTACTCTTTTTACACAACTGTACCCCGATTACACTTCCATCTTGTACAACTAGACACAACCAGGGGCAGCCAAGTTAAGTTCCAAAAGAAACCTCTTCCATCCTTTAGTGATTTTGATTACATTACCCAATAGTCAAATAATTTTGCTCGGATTCTCTCTCTGCCTGCTGCCTGCAGCAGTCCCTTATAGACCATTTCTGTGGGAAAAGGGCCCATTTTCCCTCAGAATAGCTATAAAGGCTTCTGGGGACAGAAGCGTAGTGGTGGTAGTAGCCGCTCTACCTGACCCCCTTGGATAATTTAATTACCAAGCTTCCATCCAATGTGACTGCACAGAGTTGCACATACAGTTACATTTATATAACTGGGTTTTATCATTAAACAAAAACTTCCTTCTTGACATCTCACATATGTATCCAAAGTACCCTCCATTAAAACTTCAGAAAAACAAGAGTGTGGAAAGGCAGGTTGCACTTTGAAACTTTTATTTTTTTTTTTCACTCCCCCAGGACCAAGTCTCAGATCCAGTCTCTAAAGGTGGTCTGTTAACTCTGCTTTTGACCTTAAACCCTTTTGTGCCAAATCATCTTTCACTATCCCTAACTAATTTACAACCCTTCAGCAGCCCTTGCTGAAGCAGCACCAAACTTGAAAGATTACTGGCAGCTTCCCATAATGCTGCCCTTACTTCAAACCTCTCAAGCAGACTGAAGTGCCTCTTTTCCCTGGGAGGCATTCAGTCCCCATGGGCAGGGACCTTCTTCCCCTATCCATATACCAAGGAGGGTGGGCTCCTCAGCCACCCCCCATACCTCTGGGTCCCCTAACACTTCCTCCATTTCCTTTTTAATCTTATCCCAGGTTGACCCCTGTACCTGGTATGGGCCCTGGTCCTCCCTTATCCATTTATCCAAAAACTCCTTTACCCTGGCTTGCCAGAACCCGCAACTACCATCACGAGAGTTCGCGATACCCCCTCCAAGCAGCTGCGCGGACTGTTGGGGAGGGGGACTTACAGGCTGCCACTCACCTATCCAATGCGATGCATCCGAGTCACGGCACCAAGATGTTAGGGGGCTTATTCCTTCACCCACTTACTTCCCTGGTCCTTCTCGCATGAACAGAGAGCAACAATACCCGAAGTCCAAAGGTGCAAACAATTCGATGTTTATTGGGGTGAACTTCCAGCAAGCATGATTCCAGTTTCCTTCCTTAGTATCCTCCTTCCCAGCTCTGACACCACAGAGCCTTACACCTGTGTCCCTGTTCCCATTCCTACCCTTAGCCAAACATGATCCCAACTTCCTTACTCCCATTCCCTGTTCCCATTTCCCCCTTTAGCAAAACATGATTCCAATTTTCTTACCCCCATTCCCTGTTCCCATCTCCCCCTTTAGCAAAACATGATTCCAATTTTCTTACCCCCATTCCCTGTTCCCATCTCACACACCCACATGCCCACCCCCACCCACACCCCGTCACTTCCTCATTGACTACAGTATATATATACTGTATATATAGTAAAACTTGAGTTCTGCTTAGCTATACCTTAACCAATCATTTTCCTGAAATTTAACTAACCAATCCTAACATATTGTAACATGATTATGTAACCAATTATATCCCACCACCTCAATTAGTTTACACCTAGCAAAATTAATTATACAGCAGACAGGAACAATCACAGAACCAGACAGAGATTATACAGACAAACAATAGCAAAGTGGGAACTATAATGACAAGACAATACAGAAGTGAGGATTTCACATCCCAGCTATTGATAAGTGAGTTCTTGCCAGACAGGATGCTATCAAACTAAGTTTCCTTTTACATTTTCTAGGCACTTCCCTTTCTCTGGAGGTGATAGGAATACAATCCTGTCCTGATAGTGCCTAACAGCCCAATAGCACCTTATTTCAATGTGACTAGTTTGGAATGTGAGGATGTGACCGTTCGCTTCCCAGCTTATGGCTGCCTCTGCTGCTTAGCCAAAGGCCTTAGCCTAAGAACAGGGCCACAAACTGTCACAGTAAGAGAAGGCCCTTACACCAGCAGACAGTGATTTTGATTCTTTCTTTTATACCTCTATCACTAGCTAAGTGATAAGAATACACCTAAATTCTTAGAGTATAGGCCTTTACAGACAGGCCTGAATATCTATATCCTAACATTGACAAAGCCCTGGCTGGGATGATTTAGTTGGTGTTGGTCCTGCCTTGAGCAGTGGGTTGGACTAGATGACCTCCTGAGGTCTCTTCCAACCCTAATTTTCTATGGTTCTATCATTGAAATCTCCAAAAGGCAGCACACTGGATAGCTCCCCACTTAAGCTAGCCAACGGAAGATGCAGACAGCAAGGGTATGTCTTAGGCCCCAGTCCTCTCACAGAGACAGGTTCCTAAGTCCGGACACCAGAGAGGAGCGTAGCACAGCTTGTGATCCACTGCCAGGGACTCAGACATCCGTTTCTTGTGAGAATGAGTAAGGTACCTGCCTCACCCCACACAAAATGGCTGATCCTCACCTTATAGCTTTTAGTCCAACATTAGGCATACACTCACCTTGGATGTGGGAGACTCAAGTTCAATGTTCCTGTGATGGGTCCCTCCTCGGAGTGCCATCTGGAACAGGGGTACAGCTGAGCCCTCTGTCTCATCAGTCGGTGTTGCCCCTTGCACTGTGACATTGTGACAAGCTGCAAATCACTCCAAGCTTGCACTCACATCAACATCCACAGGCAGGGGCCACACCCAGCTGTGTTCATGAATGCTCTGCCAGCCACTGCATGAACCAACAGTAGAGATGCTCCAGCCAAAATATCTCCAGCTCCCCAGCCTAGGACCCCAGAGCTGTACCATCCTCCCCTGGTCAAAAGTCTGACCATTATGAATGAATTACAACCCAGTTTGCCCTTCCATCTATGTTGAGAGGAATATGCACAAAACCGTTGTTAAATGAGCTGAGATGTTTCCCAAACACTTCACTCAAACTGCACTGTTTCAGGTTAAAAAATATAAAACAGATTTATTGTATACAGAAAGATAGATTTTAAGTGATTATAAGTAATATTAAACAGATCAAAGATGATTACCCAAGAAATAAACAAAATCACAGTCTAAGTCTTTTACACAAAATAGGATTTGAATCAAGCAGTGTCTCACCTTGTTAGATAGTACAAACAGTGCATCAAGCTTCCATACACAGGCTAAAAATCCCTTTAGCCTGGGACCAGCACTTCCCCCAGTCCAGTCTTTGTTCCTCATGTGTTTCCAAGTGTTCTCTTGTGTGGGGAGTGGGCCCCTGTGGTGATGTCACTTCCCTCCTTTATAGTTGATTCCATATGGAAGGAACCTCTTGGTTTCAAACCCATTTCCCAGCCCAGTTTGTGGAAAAATAGAGGTACCAAAATGGAGTTCAGTATCACATGATCTGGTCTCAAGCCCTTGCCTGCTGCCAATGAGTCATGGCAGCCATTGTCCATAGGCTGACTGAAGCTGTCCTGAAAGGTGTGAGAAACCCCAGCTCAGATCTTTGCTTTTCCTTTCAGGAAGAGCAGGGAGTTGAACCTGCATCTTGTTATGATAACTGGGGCTAAACATTTATCCTAAGTTTGAACACAACTGTAAAAATTATGTGAAAGTTCATAAGATGTCACTATAACCTGTAATAACAAACTCTGATGGGAGAAGGTTTGAAAGGGAGACAGAAGGCCTGAATTAGTTTAAACAAAAAGCTCTTGTTGATGTAATTCATGGACTGCTGAAATCATGCTTGCTAAAAACAAGAGATGTGGAGCCGTAAATTAGTGAACCAAAATTGGTGTGTTGGATATTAGGCCCAATTATTGAATAAAATAATAAGGGGATGGGCTATTCCACCCATCACTCCCCTTTCTGAGTCCTTAAGGAAAGAAGTGGGGAGCGGGGACGGAAGAATGGACTGAGGCTACTGGAGCAAGCTTTATCATCATAGCTGCCACCTCTACCGTCTCCTGGGACCTTGGGCTTCCTTTGTCCTCATCCTGAGAGATGTCTGGACCAGATTAGGCCAGAGAAAGAGACACAGATGAGTCCACCACCTCAGCCAGCTCCAGCTGAATCCCACAGGCTGCCTGCAACAAAAGGACATTAACAGAGCAGCAACAACAATACCTCCAGATCATCTCAACCAACTTCTTTTCTTTTATCCAAAAGGACAGTTATGGCCACCTTTGATACCATCTGCAAGACTGTCAAACAAGAGGTGTTTTTTTCTTCTTCTATAAACTCTCTTCAGCTAAAGGGAAAGGGAACAAGGGATGCTGTTAAAATGAAAGCTTTATTTAATACTTTATACTGAGCACACCTATTGGATCAGGTCCTGCACACTAAATAGGTCTTTGCCTTCCTATCTTATGCCTGTTCACCTATCATACTGGGGCTTATATGAGAGTTAGGTGTCTAGACTCCTAGAGTGAGCCAGGACTGCCCATACCCAGAGGCAAAAATAGAGGTGCCGAGGCAAATTTGACCCTGAAAACATAGGTTGCAAGTTTTTAACCGGAGTTTTGTGCTTTCACTTTGAGATCAGAAATCGAGTGACCAGAGAGATTGAAGTGCTCTCCGACTGATTTATGAATGTTATAATTCTTGACATCTGATTTGTGTCCATTTATTCTTTTCCGTAGAGACTGTCCAGTTTGACCAATGTACATGGCAGAGGGGCATTGCTGGCACATGATGGCATCTATCACATTGGTAGATGTGCAGGTGAACGAGCCTCTGACAGTGTGGCTGATGTGATTAGGCCCTGTGATGGTGTCCCCTGAATAGATATGTGGGCACAGTTGGCAACGGGCTTTGTTGCAAGGATAGGTTCCTGGGTTAGTGGTTCTGTTGTGTGGTATGTGGCTGCTGGTAAGTATTCGCTTCAGATTGGGGGGCTGTTTGTAGGCAAGGACTGGCCTGTCTCTCAAGATTTGTGAGAGTGTTGGGTCATCCTTCAGGATAGGTTGTAGATCCTTGATAATGTGTTGGAGGGGTTTTAGTTGGGGGCTGAAAGTGACGGCTAGTGGCGTTCTGTTATTTTCTTTGTTAGGCCTGTCCTGTAGTAGATGACTTCTGGGAACTCTTCTGGCTCTATCAATCTGTTTCTTCACTTCCACAGGTGGGTATTGTAGTTGTAAGAATGCTTGATAAAGATCTTGTAGGTGTTTGTCTCTGTCTGAGGGGTTGGAGCAAATGCAGTTGTATCGCAGAGCTTGGCTGTAGACAATGGATCGTGTGGTGTGGTCAGGGTGAAAGCTGGAGGCATGTAGGTAGGAATAGCGGTCAGTAGGTTTCCGGTATAGGGTGGTGTTTATGTGACCATCGCTTATTAGCACTGTAGTGTCCAGGAAGTGGATCTCTTGTGTGTGGGGTGGTGGGAGGGGAGAAAACCTGGATTTGTGCTGGAAATGGCCCACCTTGATTATCATACACATTGTAAGGAGAGTGATCACTTTAGATCAGCTATTACCAACAGGAGAGTGGGGGTGGGCGGGTGGGAGAAAACCTTTTGTAGCGATAAACACCCATTTTTTCATGGTTTGTGTGTATAAAAACATCTTCTGTATTTTCCACAGTATGCATCCGATGAAGTGAGCTGTAGCTCACGAAAGCTTATGCTCAAATAAATTGGTTAGTCTCTAAGGTGCCACAAGTACTCCTTTTCTTTTTGCGAATACAGACTAACACGGCTGTTACTCTGAAAACTGAGTCACATTGTGAGTCACTTAAACACCTGGGTGCTTAGCTGTAGATCTTCATGTCTGGAAATTTTAGCCTAAGTAAATTTCCCCAGATAGCAAAAAGAATCCATCTCAAGTATTCCTGACTCACTGACTTGTGATCAAAGAATGTAGCCACCATCTGTTGGCATATATAGAGATCTGCTGCCAGAGAAATAAACAGCTAGTGAAAGAAACTTATATTGTTTACTATATATACTTAAAAGTCCCAAATGAGGTCAGGAGTCCATTTTCCTAGTCATTGTATATACATATTTTATATACACCAAAAAACTTCTAATCTAAGCCTTTCAAAGAAGCTTAGGGCAGTTAAGTGCCCAACTGCTACTGAAAATAAATTAGATTTTGTAGGGACAGAAGGAATCATTAAAATCATCTACTTCTGACCATCTGCATAGTCCAGGCTAGAGATTTTCACCCAGAAATTCCGTCACTGACCTTGTTACTTGTGGTTAAGATAAAGCACATAACTGTAGAAAGAGCTGAGTGCTTAACTCCCTTAGGGTCCTTTAAAAATACCAGTCTAAATAAATCAGAAATAAAGGAAAGATGATTGTCTCCATTTTACAGATGGGTAAACCAATACACAGAAAGCCAGATTTGTAAAGGTATTTGAGTACTTGGAGGGATTTTCAATAGCATCCAGGTGCCTAAAACTCATTGGTTTCACTGGGTGTTTGGAACCTAGTTACTTTTGAAAATCCCACTAGGTGCCTAAATGCCTTTAAAAATCTGCCTGAGTGACTTGTTCAAAGACACAAAGGGGATCTGCAGTAGATGGATAGAACTTGAGCTCAGGTTTTCTGAGCTCCACTCCACTGATTTAACCACAACCACGATATGCATCTGAGGAAGTGAGCTGTAGCTCACGAAAGCTTATGCTCTAATAAATTGGTTAGTCTCTAAGGTGCCACAAGTACTCCTTTTCTTTTTGCGAATACAGACTAACACGGCTGTTACTCTGAAACCCCAGGAATGTTTCTTCTCAGGTTCGAAGCATTGCAAGATATGCTGGAGATTTCAGTGAGAGGAAAAATGATGAAATACCACTAACTTTTTAACAATGCCCACTGGGAAACCTTAGAAAGTTATATGATCAATGTTGTTGACATTTAAAATTAGATAGGAGAAAGCACATGAGGATTCTGTAGGAAACAGTCCTTCTACTGAGTCAAGAGGATGGGCAAGACATTCAAGAGGGTCTTAACCATCACTTACATCTGTGGGTCTATAATTTATAAATGCTCCTTGAATCAACTCTTTGCATATTAAGCAGAACAACTATCCTGCAGCAATATGTATCATCAGAAAGGTGAGGAGGCCACACAATTAGAACATCTCCAAGGCTTGTGAGAAAGGAAAATCAGCAGAAGGTTTTCAGAAACTGTGTTTTTCAAGGTCTGTTTTCTTCTGGACATCTGCTGCTTCATGGAAAGCACATGGTGACTGGAGCATGTAGGTAAGTGCCTGACAGAAAGAAATGATTTGTTTAATATCTGAATATGTGATCCCCTGCATGAAAACACCTAGGTGCAGAATGTTGTCTATCCTTTCTCTCTGTGAAAAGAACAGACCTAGTTAACATTTCATTTACAGTTTCATTGGCAAGAAAAGTAGTGAGGGGTGAAAAATAATAGATTTGAATAAGGAGTAGAAGTGCAGTTCATAATTTTGCAGATAATATGCATTTAAGACCCCAGTCATTCAAAGACAAATAGGTGCTTAGCTTTATGAACTGTGAAAAGTCCATTGATTTATCTAAACATATTTAAAATATTTTATGAAGTCATTAGAGCTTATCAAAAAATAGAAAATATTTTGAGGAAATGGAAAATTTGAAAGATTTTTGTTAATGCATTTCTTTCTGGTGATTTTCCATTTTTACATTTCTAGTGTAATTAAAAATATTCTGCTCATGTGTGAGTATTTGAAAGGATTTTAAAAACATTTTTAAAAGACCAAAGAAGAAAATAAATCTCCCTTTCTCAAAAGTAAGATGGAAAAATATTGCACACAGAAAGGAATTAAAATTGTTCCACTTGAAACAACCAGTGAACTTTTATAAAATAAATATAAATATCCATATAAAATTATGTTTAAAAATGTGAATTTCAAAAATAAAACAAGTTTTGTTTTAGAATTTCAACTAGCATTTAGATTTATTCCTGCAAGGTGCGAAATGGTAAACCCCCATTGTACAGATGGCAAAGTGAGGCACCAATGCTGAGCAATTTTCAAAGGGGACTAAGGGCATCAGGCACTCATCCATCCATATTGAGGAAAACACTTAAACATTTGATTAATTTTAAGCATGAACTTTCTCTCCTGAATCAAGATGGATTCCAATATGTGCTTGTATGTTTTTTTGGGCAGAAAAATTTTCCACCAGCCCTGATAAGAAGTTACCATCTTAATAGGAGCTTTAAAACTTTATTTTAAAAGAATCTGTCATTAAGATGGAAAAAAATAGAATATAAACTTTGAAAGCAGCAAAGAGTCCTGTGGCACCATATAGACTAACAGACGTATTGGAGCAGAAGCTTTCGTGGGTGAATGCCCACTTCGTCGCATGCATGTAGTGGAAATTTCCAGAGGCAGGTAAAAATATGCAAGCAAGAATCAGGCTAGGGATAACGAGGTTAGTTCAATCAGGGAGGATGAAGCCCTCTTCTAGCAGTGGAGGTGTGAACACCAAGGGAGGAGAAACTGCTTTTGTCGTTGGCGAGCCAGTCACAGTCTGTGTTTAACCCTGAGCTGATGGTGTCCAATTTACAAATGAACTGAAGCTCGCAGGTTCTCTTTGAAGTCTGGTCCTGAAGTTTTTTTTGCTGTAGGATGGCTACCTTGAAATCTGCTATTGTGTGCCCAGGGAGGCTGAAGTGTTCTCCTACAGGTTTTTGTATATTGCCATTCCTAATATCTGGACACAAATTGCATATTTATACCGCCTCTGGAAATTTCCACTACATGCATGTGACAAAATGGGTATTCACCCACGAAAGCTTATGCTCCAATACGTCTGTTCGTCTATAAGGTGCCACAGGACTCTTTTCTGCTTTTACAGATCCAGACTAACACGGCGACCCCTCTGATATAAACTTTGAGGGACTGCTGAATTGCCATGGTGGATTGATATAAATTAAGACTGTGCAGTCAGAATAAGAACAGTTCCAGAACTGTCCCTTGTTAGTAAACAATGTTTTTGTGTGATTATTTTTACATAAATATTGAACATCAAGAGGTATTATTTAGGTTGTTACATGCAAATATATCTAGAAGTAATAATAATAATAATAATAATAAGTAATAATAAATGTAAGTGCTTAAGGCTTAATTATGTTTGAAAGAGATTGACGGACAGAAATGCTTCCCAAACTACAGAAAGTGGTCCGAAAAGGAAGAGACAGTGGACCATGTGTTTAGCATACATATACCTTCTCACTGTTCCAGTGTCTTGTATTATCCGCATGTTGTTTTCAACTGAGTATATTCACCTTATTTGTTCCCGCATGCAGGTAAAGTGACAGACATGGACAATCAAAGCACAGTGACAGAATTCAGACTCCTGGGCCTCTCGAGCTTCCCAGAAATGCAGCCTTTACTCTTCATGAGCTTCCTGATCATCTATCTGCTGACCTTGGCTGGCAACCTCTCTATTTGCCTGGCTATCTGGGCAGATACCACTCTCCACACTCCTATGTACTTTTTTCTGGTCAACTTGTCTCTCTTAGACATCTTGTACTCTTCCGTCACTCTCCCGAATATGCTAGCGATGTTGGTTGCCAAGATTAAATCTCTTTCTTTCTCCAGTTGCATGGCCCAGCTGTACTTTCTCATCTCCTTTGCTGGATCTGAATCTTTCCTTCTTGCCCTAATGGCTTATGACCGCTACATGGCAATATGCCAGCCTTTGTACTACGCAACCATCATGAACCAGAGGACTTGTATGTGCTCTGCCATTGCTATATGGATATGTGGTTTTGTCTACTCAATGTTACATACATTCTTCATAGCCAGGCTACCTTTCTGTGGTCCCAATGAAATCAATCACTTCTTCTGTGAGATCCCTCCTTTGATCAAATTGGCCTGCACAGACACCTATAACAATGAGGTGCTGGTTTTTCTGCTCAGCGGAGCAGTAGGTGGAAGTTGCTTTCTGCTGATTTCCACATCATATGCTTACATACTATCCACCATCATGAAAATCCGCTCGGCCCAGGGCAGACGCAAAGCCTTCTCAACTTGTGCTTCCCACCTCCTCACTGTCCTGCTCTTCTATGGCCCGGGTTTCTTCACCCACCTTCGCCCCTCCTCCAGCTACTCCATGGACATTGGGAAAGTGGTCTCTGTGTTTTACACCATGGTCACACCCATGCTGAACCCAATGATCTACAGCCTCAGGAACAAGGATGTGCAAGCCGCCTTCAAGAAAGCCATAGGAAGGAGTAGGAAATAGCCATGAAGAGGGGGCCAGTTCTTTCTTTGAATGCAACAACATGTTGCCAAAAAAGGGCTCCCTAAATTATTTGGCAGTTGATTGAGCACCAGGGTTCAGATTAGGAGTGGAGAGAAATTGACTTTTTCTTAAGTTACCTCAGCCCCAAGTCTGGTACATTCCCTTTAGCATGGATACCAACCAAAAACATTCCCATCCATTATGGCAGTCTATCTGGGCATTCCCACTCGCCAAAGACATTGCTTTATTATAATAATCCCACTAACCCCATCTAAGGGTTTAAAATATTCCCAGCCACCACATCCATAAGAGAGGCACCATTCCATCCATGACTCTGGTCTTGTGACATCATTCTAGACTCATGAGCCATTGCTGTGAAAGTTTAGTAGCATTTATCTCATGTGCTTTGTATTGAAAAAAAAAACATTACTAACCCCCTAGGCACTTTACAATTGTTTAATTATTTCAGCAATTCATTAATTTGTTTTGTTTGGTCTGAGCATGTGCACTGCTGCCTCACTCCTTGTGGCTAGACACCTAAGCCCCAGTCTGATTTATGAACTGGGGGAAGATAGGAGTGTTAGAGGGCTTTCCCTTCATCTCTTCCCCTGGTTCTTGTCACAGACAGAAAGCAGAAGTCCAAAGTGTAGGCAATGCAATGTTTATTGAAGTTAGTTCCAAGCAAGCAGATCCATAGCTCTACACACCGGCAGAGTCTGTTCCCCAGTGCTCGGTTCCGAGCTCTGACACCGCTGAGCATTTACCCATGTCCCCCTTCCCAGCTCTGATGCCACAGAGCATTGCATGTGTCCCCGTTCCCCGTTCCCTATTCCCCATTCCCACCACCTCCTTCTTAGCAGGCCCAAATATACCTGCAATGCACACCTACAGCCTTTTACCCTTTTACCCACGGGAAGGGTAACGAGCGAGGTTGTGCTATGGTCAGAGACAGGCATTTTTGGGAAATAGGGAATGGGGAATAGCGAATGGGGAACGGGGCCATAGATGTTAGAGGGTCTTCCCTTCACCCCTCCCCTGGTTCTTGTCACACAGACAGAAAGCAGTGTTTATGTCTATTTTAAAATATGTACATGCATACGTATAATTGGGGGGTGGGGAGAAACAACAAAATGCCTCCAACTCAATAACTCAACCCCACCACTCTCTTCAGCACAAAGCTTCCAATATGTAAAGTGAGGCACTGGAGTCAAACTTAATGGATGTTTGTCACTTATGAAGTCCTCTGCTGAGTCAGTGCTGAACTCATTTCCCCAGCATGTTACTAAGGGATGAATGTATTCTGATTCAGAGCAAAACCCACACCAAATGTGAAATTTACCATAAAACATTTTGTTTTTAAATTAAATTAGTTCTGGGTCAAATAACACACACACACATATCTAATAAAATAAATTGATATATACACAACAAAATAAAAAATCTAAAATAAAATTATAAAATAATATAATATACAATGAAGAAATATAAAGTTAAAATAATATAAAATGTAACATTGTATAATTAAACAATTAAAAATTAAAATATAAATTATATATATGAAAATTTTTAAAGAAAACATGTTTTAAAATGAAATATCTAAAGATTACTCTCCTATAAGGATGGCCTTAAAGAATTTCTTTTGTCAATATTATTCCAATAAGTAAATAAATAAATAAATAAATAAAATAAAATTGGTTGAAATCATTCCCACATAATATTTCAATGTTTATGAATCAACATTTTCCACAGGAAAAAATTTCTCTTGGAAAATTTTTGTACAGCATTGTTTACCATAATTTCACTTTTTAAAAAGCACCAAACACTAAGCTATCTGTGCATCATAGTTTATTCATCCACTATATTTCATTTGATTTTGATTTTTCAATTCCTTTTATCTTTTCGCTTCTAATTTTCATTTTTTATTTTATATTATTTCACATTATTGTATACTATAATGTGATATAAAATAAAAATATAAATGAAATTATATAAAATGGAATTAAAATCATATAAAAAGATAAATTAAATTATACATATAAAACAATGTAAAAATAATCTAAAACAAAATAATAAAATTAAAATATAAAATAATTAAAATAATATAAAATGTAAACATAAGCAAAATAGCACAAAACATATTATAACATAAAACTATTTTTAAATGTAACATAAATGGAATTTCAAGCAAAAAAAATGGTTTCCAATGAAAAATTGAAATATTCCTGCCCAATAAAGGCCAGCCATGCTGAAACCCTTTGGTTCATTTTTTTTCAATTGACACTTTTCTGTGGAATGTTTCAATTTTGAAGAATCCTCATTTTTCCAGCAGAAAAACTTCCATTGGAAAAGTGTTGACCAGTTCTAGTCACCATAATTAACTTTTCTTCAAGCACCTAAAGCTATTCTATGTACACATCTCAGTTTCTTCACCCACCACTGGATGCAAATGACTCCCATTGACTTCCCAAAACCTATGGGGATCCTCCTGGAAGAAATGAAGGTGGCAAACTGGCGTGCGGAAAGTGGTGATATGCCCCTGAAACTCCACCAACTGTGCCCTCCCTTCAGACTCACTGTTGACCCCAGCATGGTGCTGCCAGGAGAGGGATGATGATGTCAAGAGGAGGTATCCCATTGGAGTCAGAAATGACCCTAAAGCTGAAAGCACTGCTATTGGGGTGCTGTATTGCAGAGAATGGGGTGGGTAGGTCTGTCCTGTCTTACTGTTGTCCCCAGCGTCCCAGTGTGATGCTGTACGGAGAAGAGTTTGGGGTCTCAATAGGGGTGCAATTCTCCCCTCTGAGTGAAAGCTGATTTCAGAGTTCCAGTGATTTCTCTTTCAAGAGTATACTCCTTTTCTTTTTGCGAATACAGACTAACATGGCTGCTACTCTGAAACCTGTCATAATGGGAGCTAGATACCTAACCCACTTAGATACTTTTGAAAATCCTACTCTGCATCTTTGAGTTCCTAGATAACTTTGGAAATCTAGCCTATTGTGTCCATCTATGTCATGTTGGTTAACACACTCGTTTATCACACGTCGGATCAAGGAATTCTTAAAGGATTTAGAAACATGGGGATTGCCATAATGGATCAGACCTGCGGTCCATCTAATCCAGTGTGCTGTCTCTCTGAATTTAATACTGCTTATAACATCCTTTAGGGATCCTTATCTAGTCTCTTGCTCTAGATGTCTTCATAGATATTGGAAGGAATAGCAAGTACTGACGGTGCTCAGAAATATATGCAATATCGTTGCATCTCTGTTGGTCCCAGGATATTATAGAGAGACAAGGTGCGTGAGGTAATATCTTTTATTGGACTGACTTCTGTTCATGAGAGAGACAAGCTTTGGAGCATAGAGCTCTTCTTCAGGTCTGGGGAATGTACTCAGAGCATCACAGCTAAATACAAGGTCCAATAAAAGATATCTCCACTACCCACTTTGTCTCTCTAATATCATGGGAGGGACAAAGCTACAACAGCACTGCATAACAATAATGGAGGATATCAAATTTTGCCATCCAAAATGGAAACTCCACAACATGCAGAAAAAGAAGCAAAACTTAACAGCGACATCTGCTTCCAGAGCAAATGCAAGAAATAAAACATCATCCCCAGAGATGTCACCCATCTATAATGCTCTGACCACTCACCTTGAATGGGCCCTTGAAAAATGTGTTAGCTACTTATGCTAAACTATCTGTTTCACCTTGTATTTACATACCATGCCCAAAGAAACCTTAACTGCCTTCTTTGAGCAATGACCCAATAATATATATATCCATAACACACATAACACTCACAGATTCTGCTTTTTCTGTGTAATGGGCAAGCTCTACCTGCCTGCGGGGGCTGGCCAGAGTGGGGGTCAAGTTAGGCCCATTTGGAGGGTTGTCTGGAGGTGGGATTCAAGGGTCTTCCAGCTGCTTGATTTTCACTATAACGTCAGGCCCATAGGAAGAACTCCAGTACCCCAGTTAGATGAGGAGAGGTAGATATGCTGGAGGGTAGGGATAGGATACAGAGGGACCTAGACAAATGAGAGGATTGGGCCAAAAGAAATCTGATGAGGTTCAACAAGGACAGAGTCCTGCACTTAGGACGGAAGAATCCCATGCACTGCTACAGACTAGGGACCGAATGGCTCGGCAGCAGTTCTGCAGAAAAGGACCTAGGGGTGACAGTGGACGAGAAGCTGGATATGAGTCAACAGTGTGCCCTTGTTGCCAAGAAGGCCAATGGCAGTTTGGGATGTATACGTAGGGGCATTGCCAGCAGATCAAGGGACGTGATTATTCCCCTCTATTTGGCACTGGTGAGGTCACACCTGGAGTATTGCATCCATTTTTGGTCCCCCCTCTACAGAAGGTTTTGGACAAATTGGAGAGAGTCCAGCAGAGGGCCACAAAAGTGATTAGGGGGCTGGGGCACATGACTTACAAGGAGAGGCTGAGGGAACTGGGGTTATTTAGTCCACAGAAGAGTGAGGGGAGATTTGATAGCAGCCTTCAACTACCTGAAAGGAGGTTCCAAAGAGGATGGAGCTCAGCTGTTCTCAGTGGTGGCAGATGACAGAACAAGAAGTAATCGTCTCAAGTTGCAGTGGGGGAGGTTTAGATTGGATATTAGGAAAAACTTTTTCACTAGGAGGGTGGTGAAACACTGGAATGTGTTACCTAGGGAGGTGGTGGAATCTCCTTCCTTAGAAGTTTTTAAGGTCAGGCTTGACAAAGCCCTGGCTGGGATGATTTAGTTGGTGTTGGTCCTGCGTTGAGCAGGGGGTTGGACTAGAGGACCTCCTGAGGTCCCTTCCAACCCTGATATTCTATGATTCTATGAAGCCCTCTGTCATCCTAAAACCCTAAATCCCCCCTCCCTAGCCCCCAAGAGGTCACTGCCCCACCTCTGTATCCAGAGGCTATGTAATCAGACTGATTAAATTAGTGGAAATTAGAGCTGGTAATTTTTTTTGCCCCAACAGAACACTTTTCCATCAGAAAATTGCATCCAAAAGATCATGTCAATTTCAGGGAAATTTCATTTTGAAATTGAAGTTCCAAAATAAAGTAAAACAAATGTATAATACAATAAAATAATATAAAGGAAACTAAAATGAAAATTATACAAAAAAGTATAAAATAAAATGAGTACAAATAGAAAAATGTTATAAATGAAAAAAATAAAAATGTAAAATAAAAATAACATGTTAAAAAAAATTAAAAATGAACATTGAAATTGAAACCACAGATGTGACTTTTGCTCTCTGTCAACACTTCTGGGAATACTCCTAAGATTAGCACAGGATATTTTGTCTTAGAATAACAAAGAATTTGAATCCATGCTTTACAGGCAAAACGGATCTCAGTCTTATGATTGACCTCAATCAGGGCCTCCATAGACAGATAGATAGATAGAGGGGGTGGATAGGGAGAAAGAGAGGGGGGTGTATGGGGATACATAGATAGTACGGCTGTCGATTAATCACAGTAAACTCACGTGATTAACTAAAAAAAAATTAATTGCTATTAAAAATAATAGTGATTAATTGTAGTTTTAATCGCACTGTTAAACAATAGAAAACCAACTGAAATTTATTAAATATTTTGTATGTTTCTCTACATTTTCATATATATCGTGTATTCTGTGTTGTAATTGAAATCAAAGTGTATATTTTGATTACAAATATTTGCACTGTGAAAATGATAAACAAAAGAAATAGTATTTTTCCATTCACCTCAAATAAGTACTGTAGTGCAATCTCTTTATCGTGAAATTGCAACTTACAAAGGTAGATTTTTTTTGTTACATATCTGCACTCAAAAACATAATAACGTAAAACTTCAGAGTTTACAAGTCCACTCAGTCCTAGTTGTTCAGCCAATCGCTAAGACAAACAAGTTTGTTTACATTTATGGGAGATAATGCTGCCTGCTTCTTATTTACAGTGTCACCAGAAAGTGAGAACAGGCATTTGCATGGCACTTTTATAGCCAGCATTGCAGATATATTAAACATTCGTATGCCCCTTCATGCTTCGGCCACCATTCCAGAGGACATGTTTCCATGCTTATGACACTCGTTAAAAAAATGTGCTAATTAAAATTGTGACTGAACCCCTTGGGGGAGAATTGTATGTCCCATGCTCTGTTTTACCCACCTTCTGCCATATATTTCATGTTATAACAGCCTCGTATGATGACCCAGCACATGTTGTTCATTTTAAGAACACTTTCACTGCAGATCTGACAAAATGCAAAGAAGGTACCAATGTGAGATTTCTAAAGATAGCTACAGCACTCAACCCAAGATTTAAGAACCTGAAGTGCCTTCCAAAATCTGAGAGGGACAAGGTAAGGCGCATGCTTTCAGAAGTCTTAAAAGAACTCTGATGCAGAAATTACAGAACCCAAACCACCAAAAAAGAAAATCAACCTTCTGCTGGGGGCATCTGACTCATATAATGAAAATGAACATGCGTCGGTCAGCATTGCTTTGGATGGTTATCGAGCAGAACCCATCATCAGCATGGATGCATGTCCCATGGAATCGTGGTTGAGGCATGCCGGGAAATATGAATCTTTAGTGCATCTGGCACATAAATATCTTGCAACACCAACTACAACAGTGCCACGAGAAGGCCTATTTCTCACTTTCAGGTGACATTGTAAACAAGAAGCAAGCAGCTTTATCTCCTGCAAATGTAAACAAACTTGTTTGTCTGAGCGATTGGCTGAACAAGAAGTAGGACTGAGTGGAGTTGCAAGCTCTAAAATTTTACATTGTTTTATTTTTGCATGCAGGGTTTTTTTTTGTACAATATCATGAAAGTTGAACTTACAAATATAGAATTAAGAGACTGCACTACAGTACTTGTGTTAGATGAACTGAAAAATACTATTTCTTTTGTTTTTTACAGTGCAAATACTTATAATAAAATTAATATAAAGTGAACACTGTACACTTTTTATTCTGTGTTGTAATTGAAATCAATATATTTGAAAATTTAGAAAACATCCAAAATATTTAAATAAATGGTATTCTATTATTGTTTAACACTGCGATTAATCATGATTAATTTTTTAATCTCTTGACAGCCCTAATAGATAGATAGATAGATAGATAGGGGCAGGTGAATGTTAAAACCATTAGACAAGTGGACAGAGAGATGATTAGACAGATGAACATATGACATGGCAGATTGATAAAAGTGTAGATGGGGAATTGGAAATACAGACAAAATTTTAGGGCCAGTTTTCCTGATAATATCTGGTTGTTTTGGGTGGGTCCTGAGTGGTATAAAGAAGCCAGAGCAGAATTTCCAATTAAACTGGGATAACATTGATTGTAAAATCCTTGGGAAAGGGACCATCTTTCTGTTCCTTGTATGATGTCTAGAACAATGGGTTCCCTGTCCATGGGGTCCCTAAGGTGCTATAATAATAATAATAATACTTAATAAATACTTAATAATTAATACTTAGTCATTAATAATAATTAATAAAATAGAAGAAGAAGGAGGAGGTTTTGCACTGCCAGAGAAGTACCTAGAGTGTACTCTTTGATCTGTTTCTTCCTTTGCAGGTGACTGACTGGTTTAGTTATCCAGGTTACTGTGTATTGGAAATGTGGTTCCTTGGTATTCCACAGCCAGATCCCATGATAGACTATGAAGTGGATAAGGACAATATACCACCCACGTCCTCTGAGTCATAACTGATAAGCCACCCACTTGGTCTGTCTGCCTGAATGCAAGCCATGTACGCAATCGGGCACCTTTGGATTCTGTTGGGATAACTCTCAAATGTGTGAGATCTGTTAGTACCTGTTAGGAAATGGTAATGCTTTTAGTTCTTTCATTATCTATATTTGATTTATATATATTAACTATTATTTAGATTTTTTATCTTCAACAAAGAGTATGTCTGAAGTCTAAGGCCTAGAACACTGGTCTTGACCAATAAGTAACCCTATTTAGGAATTCATTAATTATGCTGTATTTAGTAACTCTGTCTAGGGTGCCTTCATGTCTATAAAACTCCTGATATGCTTGAAACCATCTCCTTAACATAGGTATAAAATGAGGACATACACATATACAGACTTGAGAAACTAATATTGTTATAGCAGATGTTTTCTGTTGTGAAAATCGACATGGAAGAATGATTGTGGAGTAAGAAAGACCCACTGAGAGATATTAACTTGAAGAATTGTTAGTCCTCTCAGTTGTAAATAATCATGCCTTCTCACATGAGTCAGGGAAATTGAGACTGTTGTGACAAAGTTCCTCCTCTGCCTTGGTGGGTCCTGTGCTTATTGGCAGATTTTCTCGCCTCAGAGGTTAACGGCAGCCCTCAGTTTGGCCACTTTCGTGGCTCAAATCTGCTATTATAATAATCTGCTATTCAGTCAGTTAGCCTCATCACTGGCCAGCTCGAATCATAGAATCATAGACTATCAGGGTTGGAAGGGACCTCAGGAGGTCATCTAGTCCAACCCCCTGCTCAAAGCAGGACCAATCCCCAACTAAATCATCCCAGCCAGGGCTTTGTCAAGCCTGACCTTAAAAATATCTAAGGAAGGAAATTCCACTACCTCCCTAGGTAACTCATTCCAGTGTTTCACCAACCTCCGAGTGAAAAAGTTTTTCCTAATATCCAATCTAAACCTCCCCCATTGCAACTTGAGACCATTACGCCCCGTTCTGTCATCAGCTACCACTGAGAACAGTCTAGAGCCATCCTCTTTGGAACCCCCTTTCAGGTAGTTGAAAGCAGCTATCAAATCCCCCCTCATTCTTCTCTTCCCACACACTAAACAATCCCAGTTCCCTCAGCCTCTCCTCATAAGTCATGTGTTCCAGTCCCCTAATCATTTTTCAGAGTAACAGCCGTGTTAGTCTGTATTCGCAAAAAGAAAAGGAGTACTTGTGGCACCTTAGAGACAACCAATTTATTTGAAAGCTCATGCTCAAATAAATTGGTTAGTCTCTAAGGTGCCACAAGTACTCCTTTTCTTTTTTCCAATCATTTTTGTTGCCCTCCGCTGGACTCTTTCCAATTTTTCCATATCCTTCTTGTAGTGTGGGCCCAAACTGGACACAGAACGCCAGATGAGGCCTCACCAATGTCGAATAGAGGGGAACGATCATGTCCCTCGATCTGCTGACAATGCCCCCAATTATACAGCCCAAAATGCCATTGGCCTTCTTGGCAACAAGGGCACACTGTTGACTCATATCCAGCTTCTCGTCCACTATAACCCCTAGGTCCTTTTCTGCAGAACTGCTGCCGAGCCATTCGGTCCCTAGTCTGTAGCGGTGCATGGGATTCTTCCATCCTAAGTGCAGGACTCTACACTTGTCCTTGTTGAACCTCATCAGATTTCTTTTGGTCCAATCCTCTCATTTTTCTAGGTCCTTCTGTATCCTATCCCTACCCTCCAGCATATCTACCTTTCCTCCCAGTTTAGTCTCATCTGCAAACTTGCTGAGGGTGCAATCCACACCATCCTCCAGATCATTTATGAAGATATTGAACAAAACCGGCCCCAGGACCGACCCCTGGGGCACTCCACTTGATACCGGCTGCCAACTAGACATGGAGCCATTGATCACTACCCGTTGAGCCTGACAATCTAGCCAACTTTCTATTCACCTTATAGTCCATACAGCAAGCCCATATATCTTTAACTTGCTGGCAAGAATACTGTGGGAGACCATGTCAAAAGCTTTGCTAAAGTCAAGGAACAACACATCCACTGCTTTGCCCTCATCCACAGAACCAGTTATCTCGTCATAGAAGGCAATTAGATTAGTCAGGCTTGACTTGCCCTTGGTGAATCCATGCTGACTGTTCCTGATCACTTTCCTCTCCCCTAAGTGCTTAAGAATTGATTCCTTGAGGACCTGCTCCATGATTTTTCCAGGGACTGAGGTGAGGCTGACTGGCCTGTAGTTCCCTGGATCCGCCTTCTTCCCTTTTTTAAAGATGGGCACTACATTAGCCTTTTTCCACTCGTCCGGGACTTCCCCCGGTCACCATGAGTTTTCAAAGATAAAGGCCAATGGCTCTGCAATCACATCCGCCAACTCCTTTAGCACTCTCGGATGCAACGCATCCGGCCCCCTGGACTTGTGCACATCCAGCTTTTCAAAATAGTCCTGAACTACTTCTTTCTCCACAGAGGGCTGGTCATCTCCTCCCCATGCTGAGCTGCCCAGTGCAGCAGTTTGGGAGCTGACTTTGTTCGTAAAGACAGAGGCAAAAAAAGCATTGAGTACATTAGCTTTTTCCACATCCTCTCTCACTAGGTTGCCTCCCTCATTCAGTAAGGGGCCCACACTTTCCTTGACTTTCTTCTTGTTCCTAACATACCTGAAGAAACCCTTCTTGTTACTCTTAACATCTCTTGCTAGCTGCAACTCCAGGTGTGATTTGGCCTTCCTCATTTCTCTCCTGCATGCCCGAGCAATATTTTTATACTCATCCCTGGTCATTTGTCCAATCTTCCACTTCTTGTAAGCTTCTTTTTTGTATTTAAGATCAGCAAGGATTTCACTGTTAAGCCAAGCTGGCCGCCTGCCATATTTACTATTCTTTCTACACATCGGGATGGTTTGTCCCTGTAATCTCAATAAGGATTCTTTAAAATACAGCCTGCTCTCCTGGACTCCTTATTCTCCCAGGGGATCTTGCCCATCAGTTCCCTGAGGGAGTCAAAGTCTGCTTTTCTGAACTCCAGGGTCCATATTCTGCTGCTTTCCTTTCTTCTTTGTGTCAGGATCCTGAACTTGACCATCTCATGGTCACTGCCTCCCAGGTTCCCATCCACTTTTGCTTCCCCTGCTAATTCTTCCCGGTTTGTGAGCAGCAGGTCAAGAAGAGCTCTGCCCCTAGTTGGTTCCTCCAGCACTTGCACCAGGAAATTGTCCCCTACTCTTTCCAAAAACTTCCTGGATTGTCTGTGCACTGCTATATTGCTCTCCCAGCAGATATCAGGGTGATTGAAGTCTCCCATGAGAACCAGGGCCTGTGATCTAGTAACTTCTGTGAGTTGCCCGAAGAAAGCCTTGTCCACCTCATCCCCCTGGTCCGGTGGTCTGTAGCAGATTCCCGCCACGACATCACCCTTGTTGCTCATACTTCTAAACTTAATGCAGAGACACTCAGGTTTTTCTGTAGTTTCGTACTTGAGCTCTGAGGAGTCATACTGCTCCCTTGCATACAGTGCAATTCTCCCACCTTTTCTGCCCTGTCTGTCCTTTGTGAACAGTTTATATCCATCCATGACAGTACTCCAGTCATGTGAGTTATCCCACCAAGTCTCTGTTATTCCAATCATATCATAATTCCTTGGCTGGGCCAGGACTTCCAGTTCTCCCTGCTTGTTTCCCAGGCTTCGTGCATTGATGTATAGGCACTTGAGATAACCCGCTGATCGCCCCTCTTTCTCAGTATGAGGCAGGAGCCCTCCACTCTCACACGCTCCTGCTTGTGCTTCCTCCCGGTATCCCACTTCCCCACTTACCTCAGGGCTTTGGTCTCCTTCCCCTGGTGAACCTAGTTTAAAGCCCTCCTCACTAGGTTAGCCAGCCTGCTTGCGAAGATGCTCTTCCCTCTCTTCGTTAGGTGGAGCCCGTCTCTGCCTAGCACTCCTCCTTCTTGGAACACCATCCCATGGTCAAAGAATCCAAAGCCTTCTCTCCGACACCACCTGCATAGCCATTCGTTGACTTCCACGATTTGACGGTCTCTACCCAGGCCTTTTCCTTCCACGGGGAGGATGGACGAGAACACCACTTGCGCCTGAAACTCCTTTATCCTTCTTCCCAGAGCCACATAGTCCACAGTGACTTCTACTATCAGTGATCCTTAGTCCACATTGAATCAGCTGAGCTGACTCTCCCTGGTAGAATGCCTCCGTTGTCTTCACCAATACTATTTATAGGCCAGGTTCTGATAACTCTTGAGTAGTATCTTACTTCTCCATTGGTCCTGTGAAGTCAATGAGACACATCTCAAGCTGCTGTGAATCAGCATATCTCCCTCACAGTCAAGTAAATATTTCCAGAGCTAGTGTAAATCAAATTCGTTCTATCAAAATCAGTGGACCAGGTTCAAAGGCAAGGGGTAAACCAGCAGAGCTCCATTGATTTTGCTCTGTTTAACTGCAGGTGACTGAATGGAACTACACAGTAGTCATGGCATGCAAACTCTGAAGGTAGTGCCATTGTTGGGAAGTTAATGAGAGCCAGATTTGATTTCTAGAATAATACTATGTAGGAATGAAAACCCAGGTGGAATTTCAGATCAGAGAGAGATTTTTCAGGGGTAGGAATTACAAAGCTTGCATAGACCTCTTTACAGCCAAGCACTTAAGCGCATACTTGGCTCTGAGCATAAGAGTCATCTCATTGATTTCACTGGACCACTTGGCTTAGAAGAAAAGCAGAAAAACTCTTAAATCAGGTCCATTGATGTGATCCAACATTGGGGTGTCATCAGACTTATGGAAACTTGTTGTCTCAATTAAGCAAAATGGAGCTTTGGAAGAAAATGCCATCGCCTTTCTTCAATTTTTTTGAAACCGAAGTCCATGATTGTCCCTAGGTCATACTGGCTATTTTGCTTATTGATTGCACCTGGTAGTTGTAGGAGAAAGAGAAAGCCTAACCTCTGGGCCTTGTGGAAGATCTGATGCCTGAACTAGAGGCTGTGAATCAAAGTTCGGCCATGTGTTAATGTCGATATTAACAAGTTCACTCTATGACCTTGGCAAAAGTTTTGCTAGTGTTGCTAAAACACAGACACTCCTAAGAAGCAACAGATACTGGATATGTGCGAGAACACAGTACCTCTTGGTACAAAAGACATCTTGGTCTAACATCAGATAAGTGGGTTTGACAGAAGTGATGAATAGGGACGCTGTGCCAGAGACACCTGGGGCATGATACAAGTGGAGGTAATGAGCCGATGTCATGCAACACACAAGATAGTATGAGAGTTGTTTATCTCAGTCTATACAAATTGGGGTGCCTCGCCTTAATCCTTTGTGTGACCTGAGGAAAGCAAAAAGTCCCTCTACTGACTGTGCTGCTCTTTGCCACTGGGCACTCATGTGTTAGTGTACCTGTAGCCACAGAGCCAGGGCACTAGGAATCATAGAATATCAGAGTTGGAAGGGACCTCAGGAGGTCATCTAGTCCAACCCCCTGCTCAAAGCAGGACCAATCCCCAATTTTTGCCCCAGATCCCTAAATGGCCCCCTCAAAGGATTGAACTCACAACCCTGGGTTTAGCAGGCCAATGCTCAAACCACTGAGCTATCCCTCCCCCCATACTGTGGGGGGACTGTGTCTTGAGTGCAATAAATCTGGTCGAATGTCTTTGTCACTGAACCGTGCTGGTGGTTGTTCTTTCTGGGTAGTACTATTGAGGTCTGCTGAACCAACTATCTGTGCAGGGCTGGGACAGCATATGGAGAGAGCACACACACACCTAACTGACAACAGTAGTTGTCATAGTTCATTGATTGTAAAAGGTAGTATATCATCTCTAATGAGGGCTGCAATAATTTGGGGTGCCCTTCAGAGTTATTTTGAATAAGTAGGGATGCCTTTTCTTTATCATTCCTTTACAAAAAATCCATGCTTTGCTCATACATTGCTATAGAGTCAGAGGCACAGGCCTGCAATTATGGTTCTAATAATTGATTTGTAGATGGATTAATACATTCCAAGTCTTGAGTGGGCCACTGTGATCTTCTAGTCTGAGATATCATATAGCAGAGGCCAGAAAACGTCCCCAAAATTATTCCTAGAGCACATCTTTTAGGGAAAATATATATCAAATCTTGAGTTAAAAATTCTCAGTGATAGAGAATACACCATGTCATAAATATAAAGGGAAGGGTAAACCCCTTTAAAATCCATCCTGGCCAGAGGAAAAATCCTCTCAACTGTAAAGGGTTAAGAAGCTAAAGGTAACCTCGCTGGCACCTGACCAAAATGACCAATGAGGAAACAAGATACTTTCAAAAGCTGGGAGGAGGGAGAGAAACAAAAGGTCTGTGTCTGTCTATATGCTGCTTTTGCCAGGGATAGACCAGAAATGGAGTCTTAGAACTTTTAGTCAGTAATCTAGCTAGGTATGTGTTAGATTATGATTTCTTTAAATGGCTGAGAAAAGAACTGTGCTGAATAGAATGACTATTTCTGTCTGTGTGTCTTTTTTGTAACTTAAGGTTTTGCCTAGAGGGATTCTCTATGTTTTGAATCTAATTACCCTGTAAGGTATCTACCAGCCTGATTTTACAGGAGTGATTCCTTTACTTCTATTTACTTCTATTTCTATTAAAAGTCTTCTTGTAAGAAAACTGAATGCTTTTTCATTGTTCTCAGATCCAAGGGTTTGGGTCTGTGGTCACCTATGTAAATTGGTGAGGATTTTTACCAAATCTTTCCCAGGAAGTGGGGTGCAAGGGTTGGGAGGATTTTGGGGGGAAAGATGTGTCCAAACTACGTTTCCCAGTAAACCCAGTTAGAGTTTGGTGGTGGCAGTGGATATTCCAAGGACAAAGGATAAAGTTAATTTGTACCTTGGGGAAGTTTTAACCTAAGCTGGTAAAAGTAAGCTTAGGAGGTTTTCATGCAGGTCCCCACATTTGTACCCTAGAGTTCAGAGTGAGGGAGGAATCTTGACATGGTGGCAGAGTGGTGGGATTAACCTGAAATCAACCTGAGATCAATTTGAGATTTTTTGAACTAGAAATACAGATTTTAAAAAAAGAAAAGGGGTACTTGTGGCACCTTAGAGACTAACCAATTTATTTGAGCATAAGCTTTCGTGCACGAAAGCTTATGCTCAAATAAATTGGTTAGTCTCTAAGGTGCCACAAGTACCCCTTTTCTTTTTGCGAATACAGACTAACAAGGCTGTTACTCTGAAACCAGATTTTAAAAAGGAAATTTTTTTTCCTTTGGAGCTGTTGGAAAGCAGCTTTTTTTTTCTCTGCTTTGAGGCCAGAGGAGAGACAAAAGGGGATTATCTTTGTAAATTACAGGTTTTCTTTCTCCTGCAGGGAAATTCACAGTCTTGGTAAACCAGAATGTTTTTTTTCCCTAAAAGTAAATGGGGGGGGGGGGTGTTCTACCCATTTGCCTGGAGACAAAAGTGGCAGGGGCTTTTTTTAGGATTTTGATTTTTTTACAAGGAGCACCGGTTTGAAAAGGAATTTTCTTTCCTTTAGGCTTCTGGTAAGCAGGTATCCAAGTAGTTGGAGGTTTTTTGCTTTGATTTGGGGCCAGAGCAGAGACAAAGGGAATTGTCTTTTTCTGTAGGCTGACAATCACTATCAGAGAATAGGTATTCTATTCCAGCACAGCAAAATTTTACAGCCAAGTTTTGTTTGTTTATTTCTAAACTTCGGGTGTAAAGTTAGTTAAAAACAGAGAGGTTAGGATGATTAGGGGTCTAGAACACATGACTTATGAGGAGAGGCTGAGGGAGCTGGGATTGTTTAGCCTGCAGAAGAGAAGAATGAGGGGGGATTTGATAGCTGCTTTCAACTACCTGAAAGGGGGTTCCAAAGAGGATAGCTCTAGACTGTTCTCAATGGTAGCAGATGACAGAACGAGGAGTAATGGTCTCAAGTTGCAGTGGGGGAGGTTTAGATTGGATATTAGGAAAAACTTTTTCACTAAGAGGGTGGTGAAACACTGGAATGCGTTACCTAGGGAGGTGGTAGAATCTCCTTCCTTAGAGATTTTTAAGGTCAGGCTTGACAAAGCCCTGGCTGGGATGATTTAACTGGGAATTGGTCCTGCTTCAAGCAGGGGGTTGGACTAGATGACCTTCAGGGGTCCCTTCCAACCCTGATATTCTATGATTCTATGATGGGTAAACCCCTTTAAAATCCCTCCTGGCCAGAGGAAAAAATCCTCTCACCTGTAAAGGGTTAAGAAGCTAAAGGTAACCTCGCTGGCACCTGACCAAAATGACCAATGAGGAGACAAGATACTTTCAAAAGCTGGGAGGAGGGAGAAAAACAAAGGATCTGTGTCTGGCTGTATGATGCTTTTGCCGGGGACAGAACAGGAATGGAGTCTTAGAACTTTTAGTAAGTAATCTAGCTAGCTATGTGTTAGATTATGATTTCTTTAAATGGCTGAGATAAGAGCTGTGCTGAATAGAATGACTATTCCTGCCTGCGTGTCTTTTTTGTAACTTAAGGTTTTGCCTAGAGGGATTCTCTATGTTTTGAATCTAATTACCCTGTAAGGTATCTACTATCCTGATTTTACAGAGGTGATTCCTTTACTTCTATTAAAAGTCTTCTTGTAAGAAAACTGAATGCTTTTTCATTGTTCTAAGATCCAAGGGTTTGTGTCTGTGGTCACCTATGAAAATTGGTGAGGATTTTTACCAAACCTTCCCCAGGAAGTGGGGTGCAAGGGTTGGGAGGATTTTGGGGAGAAAGACATGTCCAAACCACGTTTCCCAGTAAACCCAGATAAAGTTTGGTGGTGGCAGTGGAAATCCAAGGGAAAAATAATTTTGTATCTTGGGGAAGTTTTAACTTAAGCTGGTAAAAGTAAGCTTAGGAGGTTTTCATGCAGGTCCCCACATCTGTACCCTAGAGTTCAGAGTGGGGAAGGAACCTTGACAGGTGCCTAACTTAGTTGGATGCTTTAGTAAATCCCACTTTCCATCTGCCATTTTAGGTGCCTCAACACCTTTGGAAACCTGGCCCTTTATCTGTGAATCACTATTAAAATGCTGATTGAAGTATTTCTCACACTGAGGTTGAGATTTCAAATCTGCCTTAGGGATTTTGATGCCCAATTCCTGTTAAAATAAGAACTGCTCATTCAGATCCTATGGGCACCTTTGGAAGTCTGAGTTCTAATAAATATATAATGTCTCTCTCCTATGTGGATTAGACTTGCAGAGTTTAAGGCCAGAAGGAACCATTGTGGTCATCTAACCTGACTTCCTGCACATTACAGGTCATAGAATCTCATCCACCTACTCCTGTGACAGACCCATAGCCACTGGCTGAGTCACTGAAGTCCTCAAATTCTGATTTGAAGTCTTCAAGTTACAGAGAATCCACCATTTATTCCAGTTCAAACTAGCAAGTGACCCCAGGCTGCAGAGCAAGGTTAAAACCGCCCAGGGTCTCTGCCAATCTGACCAAGGGAAAATTCCTTCCTGATCCCAAATATGATGATCTGTTAGACCCTGAGCATATTGGCGAGACACATGAGCCAGACCCTTGGCAAATAATTCTCTGTAATAACTCAGAGCCCTCCTTATCTAGTGCCCAATCTCTGGCTGTTGAGGATATCTGCTAATAGATGCCTGGGTGTAATATAAAAATCCTCAATTGAGGGGGTTCACAATAAAATTTTATTTAAAGCACAGGTGGAAAGGTCACTACAGATCAACCTTATTTACCTATGTGTTTTAATAAAATCTAACAGTTCAAAACACAAAAGCCATGTGTGATCATGAGGGGCTGAGTAACAACATGAAGGAGAGAAATGATATAGTAATGAAGAAGTGTGTTGCCCCACATCCCCTCCTGCTTAAAAGAAAAAAAGCAAACTGTTAATTTCTGCAGTGAAAGAGTTTTTAATCACAATGCTAAAAGTAAATAAAATGGGAACTGAAATCAAGTAATTCAAAGCTATATTATCATACATTTTAAAAATAACATAAGCATGGTTTAAATCCTAAAGAAATGCCGAGGGAGGAAAATTAAGTTTATTTAATTCCCATAACTACATAATTAGCATCCCTGTGGCACAACTTAAATCAAGATTTTTAGTAATTTTTGTCTAAATAGTTTGCACTGTTAGAATCCAACCCCCCACCACACACAGACACACACAAACCTCCCATAAAAATAGTTAACAGGAAAGTAAACTGTGAAGAAATAAACTCCTGGGGAATAGTAATATTATACAAAACCTTCAGAAGACAGAATACTGGACTAGATGGACCATTGGTCTCATGCCATATGGCTGTTCTTATGATGAGCACAAGCCACAATATTGGATCATGTGGAAGAACAAGTTCCTTGTGAACTGGAGATGCTTGCTCATGTTTGTAGCTTTTCAGGAGAAGGCCATGTCGTCCCCGAAAGTGCTTGTGAAAGCAATTTAAATGACAGAGTCTGGGGAATGATTGCTATGTCTTCTGTGTCGATGGCACAGGCAACAGCCCTGACACTGACAACTTTCTAAATCATATGAGCTCTCTCTGCTTACACCTCTTAACCAGGTGTAAAATATGGTCACAAAGTTTCTGCGAAATCTTTTTCTGAAGGAAATTTGGGATCTTAATAAAAGGACGATTTCAAGCAAATTATCAGCTTTCCTTAAAGGTTTTGCTTTTTTTAATGGAAACCCTAAAAATTACAATATAATTTATTATTTGCATTGTGCAATCAGTTAAGATCCCCGGTCATGGCCCAGAAGTCCGTTGTGCTAGGTGCTGTACAAACACTGGATGAAATGATTGCTCTGAATGGCTGAAACGTAACACTGATCCCTGTCACGTCCCCGACTCTGGCTCAGTTGCCTCACTGCATCAGCCCTTATTTACACCAGCACCTCCATTGCATTTAATGGTGCCACTTTCCTGATTACAGGTTACTCACAGGAGTCAGGAGCGCAGGAGATGCTGGTGCCGTATTTACCACAGGCCTGACAAAATGGGGATCTGAGGAGCAACCACAGCCATCTCCATGGGCAGTTAGGAGAGGTAGCTGGGCTGGGCCAGGCTGCAGAGGGCTGTGTTAGGTCACCCATAACCAGAACCTTCTCCAGGGGTGCTTGGAAGAGGCAGGGCTGGGCCAGGGCTGCAGAGGGCCGTCCCATGTCACCGATTGGCAGAGGAGCAGTGTTCAGCTGCGGGTATGGGCTAACGAGGAGAAAATGTGAGCGTGTCTCTCTCTTGCTTCTGGGAACCAAGAGAGCTGGAGGTGCCGGCCATTTACCCAGTGAGGCCTGAGCCCTCAGACAAGGGAGGAGATGGAGTCAGGGCAGAGGAAGCGTGAGGTAGAGGAGACAGTGAGTTCCTCTAGTCTTAACACTGTTGGTGCCTAAATACTGTAGGTGCCTAAATTTCTGCAGTAAGATATTCCCTGTGCAGCTGTTTCTGCTTGCACTGTAGGCACCTGGATACCAAAGCCCCACAGTGATGCACAATCCAGGGGAAGATCAGCATCACGCCCCCTAATTCGCCTGTGGGGCCCAATAAGATAAGCATGCTCAGAGCTCTCTTAGCAGACTGGGCTCTGGATGCAAACTCATGCACAAGACTCACGCAAACTCATGCACGTGGCAGGGAGGGGGGAAGAGAAGAGGAGAATCTCCCTAATAACTTTTAGCCCTGCAGTGAGGGTGCCCAGACCCCCACTTCCTAAGGGGCCAAAGAGATTTGAACAGGGATCTACCACCTCTCAGGAGAGTGCCCGAGTGACTGGGCCAGAGGCTCTCTTAATCTCTCCTGTTGAAGCTCCATGATGGATAAATACTTTGAAAAGAAAATCACTGGAGTTGGAGCACTGGATTTTTGGTCTCCCACCTCAGTGCTCTAACCACCAGGCTACAGTATGATCACCAGGATCCCACCAAGGGCAGTCAGTGATAAGGGTCACAGCAGGGGCAAACTGGAGGCTGTGAGTAGCTGAGGAGTTCATAGTCAGTTCCAGCCTGGGGTTGACACCGACCGTCAGAGTCCAAGTCAGGTTTCAGGGTCCCAGTCATGAGGGAAAAAAAAAGCTGAGGTCACGCCAGGACTCTAGAGCAAGGAGCAGGAACAGTCATGGCAACTACAGAGATCCACACTGTTGCCTGGACACTTCCTGGTCATGCACCTTGGGTTTATATAGGGCATGGAGCCAATCAGGAGTCACAGGGCTGTTGCCTGTCAAACGTTAAGGTGGATTTTCCCGTGGTCGGGATCCACAGCAGGTCATGGGAAGTGGAGCGCAGGCTGATTACCGCTGCTCCTGGGTGACAGCCTGGAACTGTTAGCTACCTGGTAGCTCTACAGGCCTGGGCTCTAGACCAGTGGGGCCTTACAGGCATTCTCTTAGTGGTTGCTCTGTCTCTCTTTTTTGCCCACTGACACTTTATTTATTTATCCACAGTGGAATAGCTTCAACTGGATGTTGGATCATGTCCAAAGTGAAAGGAGAGCCATGGCCACTGGTTTCTGTGTAGTTAACTCCTGGTTTATTTATGCCAAGTGCAAAGAGTCTCATGCCTGCTTCATTTTACTGTTTGATATTTTCTCCTGCTCACTCTCACACGCTTCTTTACCTTGAGTTACACAGGCAGGGCTCATCCAACAGGGAAGGGATCTGGGACCATCCTCCATATTAGTTTACAGGGGTTCTCAAACTTGTTTTGCTGGGACCCAATTTGAAAATATTTCAGCTGTCATGACCCTCCCAAAACAATGACTACCCCCTATACCATGCCATTCTTACTTCTCCACTGCTGCTGGGGGCAGCGCTGCCTTCAGAGCTGGGTACCTGGCCAGCAGCTGCTGCTTTCCAGCTGCCCACCTCTGAAGAGCTTGGGCTGTCAGCCCCGTGCATGGCTGACAGGCCGATACCTGGCATGCACGGGGACTCACACCATGTGACACCCACATAATAACCTTGTGACACCCTGAGGGGTGGCAACCCCCAGTTTGAGAACGCCTGATTTACAATAATATGAAGTGCAAAGGTCCTGGGAACAATCTGGGATCTTTATTCATTGGCTTTTCAAATAGAGTTCATTCACCTCACAGGGTGCATCTGAAAGCTCTGTGTCTTAACAATGCCATCTCCAGATGGACTGAACCCAGGAATGCCAGATCTGTAAGCACACACCGTACTGCCGGCACTAAAGAACCGGCTACCACAGATGAAAGTCTGCAGAAGACTCATCATTAAAATTGCGAGTCTTTCATGGAGGTCACAGAAGTCACAGATTCCATGATTTTCAAGGACCTCTATGACTTCTGCAGCACCCAGTGTGGCTGATACCAGGGCTGTCTGAGCAGCTGAGGAAGCCCTGGGGCCAGCCGCACTGGCTTCTGCTCGGGCAGCCCCAGGGGTTAGCTGCTTGCGCAGCTCCGGGGCCAGTGGTACTGGCCACTGATCGGGCAGCCCTAGGCAGCTGGCCCCAGGGGCTGCTGGAGCAGCACCAGTCTCGGGCACTGCCCCGGGGCTGCAGCAGGCTCCTGGGCCACCCCTCCAAGCAGCAGTGAGGCCCCAGTCCACACAGTCCCCTGAGAAGCAGCAGCGGTGCCCCAGAGTTCCTAAGATTTAGTCATATGTATTTATAGTGTGAATTTTTGTTCATTGCCCGTGACCTGTCCATGATTTTATTAAAAATACCCATAACTAAATCTCAGCCTTACTCATCACTTATATGTGGTATAGTCACTAGAGGGAGACAAACAGCCAGGCGGGGCTACCATGGGTTGTACAGTGCCCCTGGCTGAGGAAGCTTGTCCAAACAGCACAGATCAATATCAATTTAAATCCCTCTAGGGGCCAGCACTTTGCCACTCCGTTTGCTCCTTCTCAACCAGATGGACTACGAGGATTGGACTTGAGATTCTGCAATATGTGGCTTTTCACACCATGAATATTAGAGTCTTCCTGTTCATATTAATACCCAGCTCCCATAAGAAGTTGAAAATACTGGACAGGATTCTACTCCCCATTATACCTTTGGACCGACTCCAAAGACTCCAGTGGAGCCTTGCTGGATTGGAAGAGGAAACTCACCATTACTCATTCTTCTTGTTTTCATTTTTATCTATGCTTTCAAAATCAGAATTTACCAGCAAAAAACTTTATCAAAATATTCTGTTGATCCAAAATATTGTTTTCTGTTAAAAATATTGATAACAATTTCAACATTTTCAATAATGTTTTCACGAAAAAACCCACACACACACCTTTGGAATAAAAATGACCCCCCCCCAAAACTAGTTTATTATTTTTCTAACCTGTCTATGTATAAAGTGTGATAAGAGCTAGGGGAGATGGCTTTTACCATAGGTGTCAGGTGCTTGTGCTTTTGCAGGCCATTTCTAGGATGGAGGCACTGTGTGCAAATGGTTTGATTCTATAGGCTTTATTGATTGAATGTGAATTGTGCATCAGGAGACAAGGGCATCTGTCATCACACAGAGCAGAGACTGACTGAGCAATAATTCACAACAGCAAGCAAAAAATGATTTATACCAAGAGAGAATTTTTCTTTGACTAATGCGCAGAATCAGAATTGCTGAACTAAAGTGCAATCAACTTAAGGGGTTAACTCACGAGCTAGGTACTAGTGCTTTCATAGCAGAAGCTGAGAGTCCTCTCCCCACTGTAATCCCAAATAATGACATTTTCCAGCCACGTGACAATTCTGTAGTTCTCAAAATCTACTGGGTGGCTTTAATGTATGTGGGGCATAGATGAGAAACTCTTCTTAAGAGCTTCTCTTCTTGCTGGAGTGAGCCACAATGTATTTGATCTCTTGAAGGATCTTGTCTTTGTTGTTCGACACATTCAGTCTTGCCGACTGGAGGAGTTTGGTGATGTCTCCCACATGGTAGAGACAGCGAACTGGGGTGAATCTAATTCTCCATTCTGTCACATAGGCTAAAAGCAAGAGAGAAAAGATGTGATTACATTTTTAGGATGATAATACTACTGTAGTGTCAATAACAACTAATACTATTATTTTGGTTGTGTTCTAGGGTTCCCAGGCCATCGTGAGAGGAATATCTTGCTTCCGAGACTTAAGGAGAAGAATCAAGTGAGGCTCATGTATGGGGAAAAGGGTTTCACAAATGCTCTACTCCTAATCCAAAAGCATCTGGATGTTTTGTCTACAGCGATCAGCAGTGACATAGTTAATATAGTTGAACTGTCATCTTTAGGGTTCAGAGTCAACAACCTCCTGAACTGAAATGGATACTTTTGCACTTTTCAGAGCTATTGAATCAGGTTTTCTACAGACTTGGAGACTTCCTTTAATTCTATCAAATTGATTCTCCTATTTTCCCTGCTTTCTACCCGTCCCTCAGCTATTCTTTTGTCTCTTTGCTTTTCTCAGTAGTGTCCTATATTCAGCATGTTTGTGAAAAAAACAAGGAGCAGATTCTGCTCTCATTTGCACTAAGGTAAATTAATCTAGAGTACAACCTATGCATCTACCTATCTAGGGATTTCAATGGAAAAAATGGAATTTCGGTGCCTAATTCCATTAGGCTCCCTTAAAAATATTGCCCCTGAGTTCTTA